>NC_059342.1:16284318-16896363 GCF_018350155.1 Leopardus geoffroyi | reverse complement strand
TTTTCATGAAAAGTATGTTAACGTGTGATAGGTTTACTACTGGTATTTAAAATGAACTAAATAGGGGCGCCTGGGTGGCGCAGTTGGTTAAGCGTCCGACTTCAGCCAGGTCATGATCTCGCGGTCCATGAGTTTGAGCCCCGCGTCAGGCTCTGGGCTGATGGCTCAGAGCCTGGAGCCTGTTTCCAATTCTGTGTCTCCCTCTCTCTCTGCCCGTCCCCCGTTCATGCTCTGTCTCTCTCTCTCCCAAAAATAAATAAACGTTGAAAAAAAAAATTAAAAAAAAATAAAATAAAATGAACTAAATAAGTGTCTTAAAAAGTCCCAGTTCTGATTTCCTAAGTTCATAAATATTGGTAGATACACTCATATAAATGAGAGCTTTTTGTTAATATCTATGACTATGAAAGGGTCCTAAGGCCCAAAGTTCTGAGAACTGTCACTCTTGAACTTTGTATACTCCTGGGCGTAGAATGGCATTGAAGTCGCTCACACTTAAGTTTTTTGTTGTTGTTGTTTCTTCTCGTCTTTCTTCTTTTCTCTCTTATTCTTTCACTGAAGATTTTCATTTTTTCCAAATTAGACGTGTGGTATTTGTCTCCTGATATTCAAGAAGTAAAACCCTGTTGCAGTGTTCTTTCTGCTGTGCTGCACATATATAAACCTCTCTATGGATGACCTCAATAAAATTGCCTTCAACCTGGAATTCCAAATAAAAGCATTATTGTTCCAGAGAATGGTAGGTTTCTTAAAAGTCGATTATTTAAGAGGATAGCTTCACTAATAATGACACTTGACTACTTCACTAATAATGACACTAAAAAAAAAAGAAAGAAAAAAGTACAGTTTCACCCAAGAAAAGGATTTTTAGACTCTGTAGTTCACTCAGCTGTAGTTTTGGTAAAGTTGTGGATAATTTAACAGGATATTTGGAACATAAATAAAGACCATCTATGTACACAGATAACAAATTCATGGATATTTTCTACTTGGAAATTGGAGAAGACTGATTTTATTTATCGATTTATTTAAAAACATTTTTTTAAATGCTTATTTACTTTTTGAGAGAGACAGAGAGACAGAGAGAGAGACAGAGACAGAGCACAAGCAGGGGAAGGGCAGAGAGAGAGAGGGAGACACAGAATCTGAAGCAGGCTCCAGGCTCTGAGCTATCAATACAGAGCCCGACATGGGCTCTGAGATCATGATCTGAGCTGAAGTCGGATGCTTAACCGACTGTGCCATCCAGGGTCCCCACGACTGATTTTGTTTAATTTGAAAATCTTAACAGATTAGAGTAGTTTTATAACAAATAGACCCAGCATTCAGTTAATTTCTGTATTTTACTATCCAGGGACAGTTGTAAAGAATACTCATAGAGGAACTTCCCATTTCTTTCCCCCTTTTCTTATCAAAATGATTTAACATGATCTGAGATTACAAACTTTTTTTTTTTAGCATGTTTTATTCCCCAGGGGACTGCATAAAGCTGAAGCCTGGGTGACAGCAGAGAAAAGAATGTCTCCTCACTGCTATTTGAAATTGTGTTTTAGGACATAATGAGGACTTTCACCAATTTGGGAAGGAGAGGGTTGGGGTAAGACATCATTTTAGTCTGAACATTTATGATAAACTCTACTTGGCTGGTGACTGTTGAGTTCTTCCAATGCCCCATTAGGCTCTGTGGAGAAATCATAAATGTTGTACTCATGTACTTAAGAGTTTATATAATGTAGACGTTCATTCTGAAGTTCTAAATGCCTTTGCCCTACAAGGCAGGAAATGAAAATGTTGGCAAAATTTCTCACCTAAACAGGAGAACTGGCATTCTAGGGAATTGTGAGTTATTCAGTTGACATTCCATTTTTAATGATGTTACCCAAAAAAATCATTACCAACAAAAGTAGCACTCACTTTCTCCTACCCCAAAAGAAAAAACATGCAAGATTATCTTTTATGAAGTATGCCTAAATGCTGCCTGCTGGACAGATTATTTACTTGGAAACCAGTGAGATCAACTTGTGGCAGTGTAGACGAACCAGCTCCTTGGGTTTTGGTTCTTTTAGGTTTGCACACCCTTTGCCTAAGATTGTTAATCTTCAATCAAGTGAGTCCTGTGAAGCATCCCTGTAGAACGAGGACAGAACCCTGTGGAAGGCCCTGAGCTGACTCTTCCGAGTGAATGGGTTTGCTTTGCAGTGAAGCAGTTTCTCTGGGCCAACAGATTGTGCGCTGTGGAAGTCCACCTGCCTGTCCCTCGGCTTGAAGAGGCCCTTGCTCCAGAGGAGAAGCTATGTAGAAGAAATATCAAATGTCCGTCTTGAGTCTGAAAATAGTATTTCTCTGGTCCATTCTGGTGCCTCCTGTGTGTCGTCGATTCCAAGATAAATAAGCTAACACTCTATCTTAAAGTAGATTACGATAATGTTAAGAGAAAAACGACTTGAGTAAGAGCAATTAATTAAGCATTGTTCATGCTGTGATATGTATAAGATAGTGTGGGCAAAAATTGATTGATGAACAGATAAAGAAGACGTGGTGTGTGTGTGTGTGTGTGTGTGTGTGTGTGTGTGTGTAATAAAATATTACTCTGCAATCAAAAAGAGTGAAATCTTTCCATTTGCAACAACATGGATGGAACTAGAGTGTATTATGCTAAGGGAAATAAGCTGGAGAAAGACAAATATCATGATTTCACTCATATGTGGAATTTAAGAAACTAGACAGATGAACACAGGGAAAGGGAAGGAAAAATAAGATAAAAACAGAGGGAGGCAAACCATAAGAGATGCTTAAATACAGAGAACAAACTGAGGGTTGCTGGAGGTGAGGTGGGTGGGGGGATAGACTAAATGGGTCATGGGCATTAAGGAGGGCACTTGGGATGAGCACTGGGTGTTCTATGTAAGTGATGAATCACTAAATTCAACTCCTGAAACCAATACTACAGTATATGTTAACTAACTTGAATTAGAAAAACAAAAAGATAGTGTGGGAAGCATAAAAATGGGAACCTGTAGTTTCACCTGGGAAAACATTTGTTAGACATTAGATTTTTTTGAAAGTACAACCGAGTTTTTTAAAAAAAAATGACCTGTAATCTGTGTACTCCTTCACTCCCAATCGCACAGCCCTCTGGATTTTAAAGAACAATCATTTGCAGAATTTTTTTTTTTTTTTTTAAATTAAGGAATGTGTCTAAAACTATGCCTTCTCAGGGGTGCCTGGCTGGCTCAGTCGGTGGAGCATACAACTTTTGATCTCAAAATTGTGAGTCTAAGCCCCATGTTGGATGCAGAGATCACTTTAAAAATACAATCTTTAAAATGATGCCCTCTCAGAGATTCCCCTGAGAGAGGATCTGTTTATTCTCTCGGAGCCTGAAAAGCCCCAGTGTAGAAATAGTTTCATTGAGGACAAGGATGAATTCATATAGCTTATTGATTGAGAAGCTTATTATTAGTTAGTTTGTATAGCTTCTGTTGGGAGATTCGTTTTTAGACCTTTGTTTGCTATTGGCCGCCCTCCCCTCAGGCCTGGGATTGTATGTACAATCTGATTATGTTTTAGAGTGAGGCAAACACAGAACCCGAGACCAACAGTTTCCCTTTTTTGTCCTCTGCCTTTCCCTCCTCCGGATAGTAATGTCAGTCAACAAACACACCCCCGCCCCCCACCTCAGTATCTATCTGTCTGCCTGTCTGTCTATCTATCATCTCAGCAAAACACCCAGCTCTGTAGGCTGCCATGATAGCTGCAGAAATGGCATAGTCTCCACCCCCAACTACTGCCCATGACAGTTTGCTGCTCCAAGTGGCAGAAGCCACCACGTTGGACATTTGTCCTCAATGGATCTGGGCTATTGAATTAGAACCAACAAACATTTGGTTTCTAACCACTCTCTGTTGATCTGAATGTGAGAGCCTCTTCTGTATGTGCTGCAGAGTGTATTAAAAAGGCTATCATTACAAGATAAAGTTTGAAACTGGGAATTGCTTGAAACTCTTGCAAATTAGGCCTGATTTTCTTTTCCCATAGTTTTGAGATTAGACGTGAGAATTGCAGGAACAAAGTTTCCATGTTCTTGGTATGGCACAGGTCTCCTGTTTACACCTTTGAAGGGAAAATTATGTTCATGGATTCCTGAAGTTCTAGTTTATGCGTGTTCGTTGTGTTGTTCATTCCAGTAATCACTGGGTTGGGCCCCGGGGGTAACAGAAATGACTGTCAGTGGGGCCCATGAGAGCAAGAGTCTAGTGGGGAAGGTGGACCCAGAGAAGTCATTTCTTTTAAGTATGAGATGTCCCAGGAGGAAGATTTGGAGGTCAGGAAGTATTTTCCTATGGAAGAAAAAAAAAAATCAAAGTTAAGTTCCCTGGCTACCAACCAAAAGCTAATTTTTTTTTTATATATATCAATAATAATAGCTAAGCTTTAATAGACCCTTAATAAGTCCCAGGGAAAATTCTAAAGCTTTAATTTATTCCTTTCAACAGTGCTATGAGGTATTATTATTATCTCCATTTTCAATATATGACCAAACAGGCATGAAGAAATTTATTTGCTCAGATAGGCCTACCAGTCAGATACCTAATCTAGTCTCTTAAAAAGAATGAATGACAACATAGCCTGCTTAATTTGTATATCTAGTTTCCTATATTAATGACCCTTTTTGGAGCGCTTTTTAATAGTTAACTGGTGAACGTGCAGTTTAACGATACCAGCTTATTATATTTCCTCCTTTTTATTCCAAGTTACATCAGAGCAAAAAGCTTGTCTTACCTGTCATAGAGTTGACAGCATGCAGCCTGGAGGCCTATCCGATATATTGGTTGAACCAATTTGGAATGAAGAGCTCTTTGAGAACCTACTGACTTCCCTATAGCACTCTTCTCAGTACTTTGCAAAAGTTAGGTACTTAATAAATGCTTGCAGAATGAATAAATGAAATTGTTAATTTTTGTAGTGGAAATAGGGCTTACCAATTCCAAAAGATTGTGTCATTTCTTGTTATAGTAAATAGATTTTGAGATTACTTTGTTGAGTTCACTCCATGGTCTGTGACTCTGAATTTTTCCAAGTTTCTATGTTTTTAGTGCTCTACCAATTTAGCGGATGGCTTTTAAAAAGCTGCTGACTATGCAAAAGGGATAAGAAGGTAGAATAATTTTGGGGGCACCTGGGTGGCTCAGTCACTTGAGTGTCTGACTCTTGATTTTGGCTCAGGTTATGAATCCAGGGTTGTTCTGCAGAGTGTGCAGCCTGCTTAAGATTATGTCTCTCCTTCTGTCCCTCTCCCCTGCTCTCATGCTCTCTCTGTCTAAAAATAAAAAAAAGAGGGTAGAATGATTTTAAGATGACCTGGGCTTGATCTGGGAAGTTTTCCTTGTTTATAGATATGTTTAAAATGTGCAGGAACCAGTCAGTCAATGCCCACCCCCTTCCTTTTTGCTTAACAAGATCTGGATTCTGCTTATATACAGTTCCATTCAGTAGTCAGCAGTTATGTTTAGGGTTGGCGCATATTGAACAAAATCCATGAGTTTAATGTTGAAGTATACAGGGGAGTCCATAAATGCCTCATTTGTAATTGTGGGGGAAGGAAAACTTTTCCCCTGCTCTCTTAGGTTTGATGGCTGGCTCTGTAATAAACTGACAGAAGAGAAGATAGGCACATTTATTAATTTTTGATAGGTGCATGGGGAGATGACAGGAAAACAAAAGTAAATGCCCCACAAAGGGTGATATTTGAGAATTGATATACTGTCCCAATAGGGGAAGGGTTGGGGGTGTAGGCAATTTAGGAGAGAGTTAATGATTTGTAGAAAAGATGAATGGGCCCTTAGAAGAATAGATGGGAGATATGATAGTTTGTGACCAGGTTTGTCTGGGTGTGATGTTGACTTCTACTCCCTTGTCTTGAGATAAGAGTCAATCCTTCCTGGTTGATGAAACTCCCAGGGCTTTATGACAATTGAGTTCCTGTGGAAGATCCATCTTTAGGCAGATAGGGAGAGTTCAGCGAAAGCCTCTCACTGTACTTGCCGTTTTCCAAGTGCCTACAGCTCAAAAGAACTTCTACACCAAGGCAGCATGTTTTAGGGTGGCATGTCCTGAGCATCTGGGACGTGAGGATAAAGTCCCAGAGAATGAGGTTGCACAGCTGGATTTGTCACCTGTTGTCTGGTGCTGTGCATTTCCTGCAACTGTAGGATGAGAACAGATGTCAGAATGAGGTGGGGGCGGCAGTAACATGGAGTTTGAAAAGCCCCCTTGCAGATTCCCGTCCACTGCCCTTTTGTCACTGCGGTAATGCATGTGTTTATATTTTTATGTAATGTACTTATATGTTGATATGAGCTAAAATATTTTCGTATTAGGAGAAGGCCAAGCTCATCAATTGGCTGGGGTCTATTGTGGCTCCAGTGTCCTCTGCTTCTGGATTTATAATATGGCCCATGGGAGAGCATGGCTGTGAGTTGAGTTTTGTAGAATGGGAGAGATTTTATTACGAAGTTGAGCGAGTACCTATGTCCCATTAGGATTTAAGGACGGTTGTAGGCTGTGCAACATGAAGCGGCACAGTCAGGGGTAAGCCATGCTTATAGAATGTGAATCAAATTGTCTACCTAAATAGAGAGGTAAACTGGGGCAAGCCCTAATGACCAGAAATTGAGTTGATTCAGGAGGAGCAAGAGAATTGCAGTTCAGGAAGCACACTGTAGCAAGCTATACCTGAGTCCATGGAAGGCTTGGGGTGGTCTGTATTTATGGGCAAGGAGTGCAAACAGGAAGAAGTCCAGCCAGACTCCAAGTCATTAAGTTCATTGGCTTGAGGATGAGGAGAGATTCTTGGCAGATGTTCATTGGTCAGGAGATAAGTCTCAGTCTTCTGTACGTGAGGCATTTACTGGGAGTCAGTGTCTCAGTTTTTAAGCTCTGTTCTTCTGAGGTCATGTGCATGAGATTCCTCAATTCATATCCTCCAGTCCCATTTGAGATTAAAGCCCTTTCACAGAATCCTGCTGAGATTGCAGCTTCCTGTGAAATCTTCACCAAAGTGGGACTTTATGAGTGAGAATTTTGAAGTTTGAGAACTTGAAATTCACTCTATAGAACTATGGTTCAAGATTTTTTTTTTTTTTTATTTTTTATTTTTTATTTTTTTTTTCAACGTTTATTTATTTTTGGGACAGAGAGAGACAGAGCATGAACGGGGGAGGGGCAGAGAGAGAGGGAGACACAGAATCGGAAACAGGCTCCAGGCTCTGAGCCATCAGCCCAGAGCCTGACGTGGGGCTCGAACTCACGGACCGTGAGATCGTGACCTGGCTGAAGTCGGACGCTTAACCGACTGTGCCACCCAGGCGCCCCACTATGGTTCAAGATTTAAAAGTGACTTGTAACAGAATTAAAATGATGCTTCAGTTATAACATTACTTCCTTCCTAGAGTTTTGTGCATTTATGGACATTTTGCTGAAAATGAGATTATGGATCTATTTGTGATTATTTTTGTGTTCGCATTTGGTTTATTTGTGTCTGTGTTGTCTGTGATAGAAGCCAGTAAATGCTTAGTCTGTTTGGGGTTGGTCTTGACATTTTGATTCATCTCCATGATATTTAAATATATCTTGCCTGCCAGAACTGTAGTTACACTGCTTTCTTACATAATTATGATATGAAAAATAACGACACTTTCTCTTCAGTCCCAGAAATCCTGGATTGAAGGAGTGTTCAACAAGAGAGAATGTAGCAAAATCATACCTAGCTCAAAAGACCCTCACAGGTACAATTTTTAATTCTATTTTCCATTTTAAAGCAATACTACTTTGAGGACTGTTTGTGGAAACTTAGAGATATGATTTGTCTAGAGGATTCAATAATATATATCTGTAAAGTGAGCGTTTCTTTATTTTTAATCAATGTTTCTTTTTATATATTTATTTATTTCAGTGTTTATTTATTTTTGAGAGAGAGAGAGATAGACAGAGCACAAGCGGGGGAGGGGCAGAGAGAGAGAGGGAGGCACAGAATCTGAAACAGGTTCCAGGCTCTGAGCCATCGGCACAGAGCCCGACGTGGGGCTCAAACCCATGAACTGTGAGATCATGACCTGAGCTGAAGTCAGATGCTTAACTGATTAAGCTACCCAGGCGCCCCTGTTTCGTTGTCTATAAAAATAATACATGATTATTGTAGACAACCTGCGGAACTCAGGGACCTTGTTGATTTCATACCTTACTCCAACCCCAGTTGCTTCTGACCGTGCCTGCTGCTTGGTACGCTCCTGACAAACATCTGTTTAATGACCGAGGGAAGTATAAAGAAGAAAAAGTTTATCATAATGACATCACCCTGATAGAGCCACTGTTACTATCGTGGCGGTTGTCATTTCTTTGATGCTTCTATTTCTCTTAGTGAAATAATGGCAATTAGGGGAACCCCTGCAACAAACATGATGGCGCTAGAGATCATCATGCTAAGCAAAGTAAGTCAGTCAGGGAAAGACAGAGACCATATGATTTAACTCATTTGTGGAATTTAAGAAACAAAACAAATGAGCAAAGGGGAAGACAAAAAAAGGAGAGGGAGACAAACTGAGAGATAGACTCTTTACTGCAGAGAATAATCTGAAGGTTAGTGGAAGGAGGTGGGTGAAATGGTGAAGGGGATTAAGGGCGCACTAAGGATGAACACTGAGTACTGTAGAGCATTGTTGAATCACTCTATTGTACACCTGAAACTAATAGAATACTGGATGTTAACTATACTGAAATTAAAATTCAAAACCTAAGGGGGTGCCTGGGTGGCTCAGTTGGTTAAGTGACCGCCTTTGGCTCAGGCCATGATCTCACGGTTCGTGGGTTCAAGCCCCACATCAGGCTCTCTGCTGTCTGCATGGAACCTGCTTGGGATATTCTGTCCCCCTTTGTCTCTGCCCCTTCCCCACTTGTTAGTTTTCTGTCTCTTTCTCTCTCTCAAAATAAATAAAAATTAAAAAAAAAATAATTTAAAAACAAATAAAAATAAAAGAAATGAGGAAAATATCTGGTGCTGTGTCCATTCTACCTGGTTTGGATGAACAATTTACAGCTTCTGAATACTGAATATTGAAAATATTGTGAATGTTCCTTATCCCCATCTCAAGCATTTATGGAAAATCGTGACAGTTCGGGATATTTCAAGACGCCGTGTTCAGATTATGCAGAGTTCCCTGTTTTCCCCATATACTTTTTGTTTGAGCGGGTAGTGGATGGCATAATGGAATGACTTGAGTTTGCTGAGTTCTTGAGAACCCTTTGGAAGCTCTACTTTTAGAACAAAGTTCAAAACAGCGGCCAGTGAAAGATAGGAGAATAAAGGGCTATGGAAAATTCCCCAGGGTAATTGGGTTCATGAAATTAAGATTGGATGGCATTGCCCTTGGGGAGTAGAAATTAAAAGGAAAAAGAAAATAGAAGAGCCATATTTTAATTGGGGGGGGGCACTCTATTTTTAGATCCTTTTTAGCATTTGGCCTTATGTTCATTTAATTTTAGAAACCACAGTTGTATGCTTATGAAGGGTAGCATGAAATTCTTGATCTTTGGGGACAACTAAAACAGTGATCCTTGCCTTTGTTAAATATTTACTAGCCCCACCCTCATTGAATTACCTGTGGTCTGTAAGCCTTGTGATTGGAAGTTCTCATTTTACCTGCTTATAAAATGTTTTACAGAATGCCAAGGTAACCTTGTTTTTTCCCTTCATCTTTTATGACATCTTGTGATGTGACGGTGGTCGCAATGGAAGGCAGACTGAGCTCAGGCAACTCCTTCTGCTTCTGTAAATAGAAAATCATTTTCATAATCATCGTGTTAATGAAATGTGATAAACTATAGGCCATTAGCCCATAGACTCAAGAAGAATAGCAATGATCATATTATAGTTCCATATATTCCATATAATTTATTATATATAATTTATATATATATATATAATTTATTATATAGCTATTATAATTCATATAATAGTTCCATATTATAGAATGGTCCAAGATCTACCACAAGCAGTCTCTATTTTGTGTAATTATGAAAAAAAATTAATGGATGATTATGGTTCTTCGTTTGCCAGCCTTTTTCTTAGATCCTAGTAAGAATCTCAAAATTGTATCTTTCATGAGGTTTTCTTCCTGACTGTGCACAAGAAAAAGGTGATAGTTCATGATTTTAAATTTAGATGAAAATTTATCTTTTGTTTGTTATTTTTGTAATTCCTAATAAGAAACTGATCTGATAGACTTGATGACAATGTCTTTTTCCTTCTTATTTTTAATTTGCTGGTGAAGTGAAGCTTCTGAGAAAAGACAGTCCCAAAAGGCTAGGACAGGAAGAAGTGACAGGGCCTAAATATTTGTTTCTGAGTAATTTAGAATGATCCTGATTCTATGAGTACTATATTTTCTTCCATTGTTTTAACTAGTACTCTCTTCTAATTGAAACTTCTTTATACCTAAAATATGATCAGTGATGATCACCATGATCCCCCAACATCAGAAGGTTCTTTTTTGAATTATAAAAAGAAAGATTAATAAGGGTAATACTTATAATCACACCAACCGTCTTTTGATTTGACAGTGTTTTATGGTTTTAAAGTTGTTTATATATAAATTTACATATAATTATATTACTAAATCATATAATATACAGCATATAAGTAATATATAATTATTATATATAATTTATAAATATATGTTTACATATTGGTACTATGTAAATACATTTTCTTAATTCTCAGAATTCTCAAGAATTCTCTTATCTTCATAGAGTAATAATAATAATAATAGCTACCATTATTATATATACTGCAATGCCACCACTCTAAGACACATTACATATATTATCTCAGGTCATCCTCTTAATAACCTTATGGGGCAGATGTTATTTTCAGATGTGAAAACTGGGGCTTGGAGGAATCATTGAATCAATGAGATTTAAATCCAGGTATTTAGGTTTCAATTTCAGTGTTCTGTTCATTAGGTCATGGTTGCTGCAGTCTAATTATATCTGGCAAATGACAAATGGGAATATTTGGGAAATGATACATGAGTACTAGCATGTGCTGATTTTGCTAGACCTTGGAAAATAATAGATATTTGCGGTCTGTGCATTAAGTGTGCTTTCAAAATGTATCACTAAACTAACAGAGGTTGTGCTGTTTTTTTTTTTTAATTTAGATGCACCGCAGGATGCCAGGTCTGCCAGAATTTAATCAGGTAAGACTTAGAGAAATAAGATTTCTTTTAATATTTAGGCACTCTGTGTAAAACTTATTGGGGTAGTTTTCTCACATCTTGAATGGACTCAGTGAAAGGACTTTATTGGTGGATCCTGTTTACCTCTCCAAGGGAAGTTTTAAAAACAAATGTGGGATGTTTTTGAAGGAGAGCGAGTTTTTGAATGTAATAGATTACTTGAATTACTGAGACATGTAAATGGCAAGGGCGTTTGGCAAGAGCTTCTAGCAGTTGAAATACTTGTAAAGCATTACCTTTTCATTTGACTATGTTATATTTTACTTGGATAATGAAGATGCTTTGTGCACTGTGTTTGATCTATGACTTTCAAGTGATGTGTGCTCAGACCAAGCTCTGATTCTGACGCCGGTTTTGATGTGTATGTTTTTTTCCAACAGCACCAGGAAATTAAATTCTGGAGATAGTGTCACATCCTGTAGGTGAACAGCTCAGTCCTACAAGACTGCTCTTCTTCCCCGCACTTTGGGTGCCAACCCCAAGTCCAAGTTGTCACCTGTGGTTCTGAGTGGTAGGCTATAGATGAGAGATTCCCAAGGATATCTCCACGGGGTCATTTAATTTGCTAGCAAGGCTCCCAGACTCAGAGAAACATTGGCTTATGTTTACCAGCTTATTATAAAGGATATTAGGAAGGATAAACAGCTAGATGGAAGAGGTGCATAGGGCCAGGTATGTGGGAAGGGGCAAGGAGCTTGATTGTTCTTTCTGAGCAAGTCAGTCTTCTAGCACCTGCATATGACCACCAACCCGAAGTTCTCTGAATTCCATCCTTTTCGGTTTTTATAGAGGCTTTATTTCATAAGCATGATTGGTTGAATCATTGGCCATTGGTGGTTTATCTTTATCTTTCTTTATCTTTATCTTTCTTATCAGCATCCTTATCTTTCTTATCACATAGGGAATTTCAAGGGTTTTAGGGGCTCTGTGCCATAAATGGGGACAAAGACCAAATATATATTTATTATAAATCACAATATTACCCAAGCTTATGGGCAAAATGAACTCTTTAGCAGAATACAAATGTTAACAGTGATTTGCATTTTAAACTATCTGTTAATAACGGGTTTTACCCTTTTCTTTGTAAGTGGAGGAAAATGTAATTTCCTGAATTTTGAGCATAGTTCACATTACGGATTGACCCAGAGTTAAACTTATTTTTGTAAAAGAAAAAAATCCAGAATCCCAAGTTCATTAGCAAATTATGGGGAAAGGAAAACACGGTCCACGGCTGTAGGAGGAGAGGAAGTATAAGCTTGCTGGGTGTGTTGGTCTGTTCAAGCTGCCCTAACAGCGTACTACACATTGGGTGGTTTAAACAATAAAAATTTATTATTTCAGAGCCATGCAAGTCCAAGATCAAGATGCCATTAGAGCTGGTTTCTGATGAGGTGTCTCTTCTTGCTCTGCAGGCAGCTACCTTCCCACTGTGTCTTCACATGGCCTTTCCTCTGTGCGCTGACAGAGAAAAGAGCTCTTGTGTCTCTTTCTTTTCTTACAGAGACACCATCCCTATCAGATTAGAGTCCCACTCTTATGACCTCACTTATTATTTACTTATTTTTTTGCTGTTGAATTATTTATTTATTTATTTATTTATTTATTCTTTATATAATTTATTGTCAAGTTAGCTAACATACAGTGTACACAGCGTGCTCTTGGTTTGGGGGTAGATTCCCATGTTCATCGCATACATACAACACCCAGTGCTCATTCCAACAAGTGCCCTCCTCAATGCCCATCACCCATTTCCCCCTCTCTACTCCCCCCCCCCCCGCCATCAACTCTCAGTTTGTTCTATTCAATAGTCTCTTATGGTTTGCCTCTCTCTCTGTTTGAAACTATTTTTCCCCCTTCTCTTCCCCATGGTCTTCTGTTAAGCTTCTCAAGTTTCACATATGAGTGAAAACATAGGATATCTGTCTTTCTCTGACTTATTTCACTTAGCATAATACCCTCCAGTTCCATCCATGTCGCTGCAAATGGCAGGATTTCATTCTTTCTCATTGCCAAGTAGTATTTCATTGTATATATAAACCTCATCTTCTTTATCCATTCATCAGTTGATGGATATTTGGGCTCTTTCCATAATTTCGCTATTGTTGACAGTGGTGCTATAAACATTGAGGTGCATGTGCCCGTTCGAAACAGCACTCCTGTATCCTTTGGATAAATATCTAGTAATGCTATTGCTGGGTCATAGGGTAATTCTATTTTTAATTTTTTGAGGAACCTCCACACTGTTTTCCAAAGCAGCTGCACCAGTTTGTATTCCCAGCAACAGTGCAAGAGGGTTCCTGTTTCTTCACATCCATGCCAGCATCTGTTGTTTCCTGAGTTGTTAATGTTAGCCATTCTGACAGTTGTGGGATGGTATCTCATTGTGGTTTTGATTTGTATTTCCCTGATGATGAGTTATGTTGAACATCTTTTCATGTGTCTGTTGGCCATCTGGATGTCTTCTTTGGAAAAGTGTCTATTCATGTTTTCTGCCCTTTTCTTCACTGGATTATTCGTTTTTCAAGTGTTGAGTTTGGTAGATTTTTTATAGATTTTGCATACTGGCCCTTTACTCGATATGTCATTTGCAGATATCTTCTCCCATTCCGTCAGTTGCCTTTCTGTTTTGTTGATTTTTTTTCCTTTACAGTGTAGAAGTTTTTTTTATCTTGATGAGGTCCCAGTACTTCATTTTTGCTTTTATTTCCCTTGCCTTTAGAGACATGTCGAGCAGGAAATTGCTGTGGCTGAGGTCAAAGAGATTGTTGCCTGTTTTCACCTCTAGGTTTTGACAGTTTTCTGTCTCACATTTATCTTATGACGTCATTTAAACTAGTACTGCCTTATAGGCCCTATCTCCAAATACAGTCACATTGGGGATTAGGGCTTCAACCTATGAATTTTGGGGGACACAGTTCAGTTCATAACACTGATGAAGAGTTTCCATTTGGCTAACCTCTTTTATCTTTCCTCAAATTATTTTTACTTTTTAGTAATTATTTCAAATTTGCTGACATTGAAAGGAAAACCCAAGAATATATTGAAAAGAAGTGGAAGGCTTCATTTACTCCTTCTGTTTCCTACTTTATTCTCCAGAACCTCTCCCTGGCAATATTTTCCCAACCTCACAATCTTTAGAGATAACTAATGTGGATGATACTGGGAAAACATCTACTTCACACTATCCAGAAATTAAAAATGGTTGAAACTTGTAGTTTTTGCACCTAACTAGGACCTAGTTTGATTTTTTTCATAAAGAGAATGAAATGTCTCAATGTCAGTTACTGAGCAGTCTATCCTAGCCATTGCTGGTATCTTCTCTGTTACATAACAGATTCCCATATGTCTATGGCTGTGTTTCTAAGCTATTTTATCTTATTTTATTTTATTTTATTTTATTTTATTTTATTTTATTTTATTTTATTTTATTTTATTTTAGTGTCATTGACCTACTTCTCCTGTTCCTGGTAAATGCCACTCTGCTTCATTATTATAGTTTTGTAATATATCTTGATATCTGATAGGGCAAGTCCGCTATGCTTTATTCTTTTTTTTTTTTTCAGTCATTTTACTCTTTTAAACAATTTACATATCCATATGAATGTTAGAATTGCTTTGTCAAATTCCCTGAAAAATTCTTTTAGTATTTTGATGGGTATTTTATAGAATGTATAAAAGCAATTTGGAAAGGAATTGGCATTTAGCACCTTTACAAAGGTGATTCTCAAGGTAAGTCTTTAGTTAGTGATATGTAATTTAGGACTTCTAAAAGTTTTAACTAAAAGGATGATTATGGAAGCTTTTTTTTAAATTTGGGGGTAATTGGTTTCTTCCATGAGAACATCTTGCCATAATTTAATGACCTGGTAAAAACTAGAATGAAACTACATTGACCCAATCAAATGGGTTAGACTAGAAAAATACTTAGAGCAAAGTGGGTTCAAACTGAAGAATAGTCCTATGAAAAGTTAGTGATTTATCTTTCCAGGTGTGAATGATGGTTTGCCTTCACTCATGTCCGGTTTGAAAAAGCCACAGTGAAATTATTCAGCTTATGAATAAAATCCTTTTTCATTTTGAAGACTAACCCTTGTTCTAAAAGATGACCAGGTGATACATTTCTCTTTGATAGATTCTTATTATGTATATTTTATACATTTGAGTATTTCTCCACCCTTTGAGTCAAGAGCCCCTCCATGCAGAACTCCAAAATGGTCCTCTGACTCCTTGTTCTGACTTCTCCTTATCATCCTCTTTTCTTGCTTAGCAGAGACCTATAACTTGTACACATTTTTATGTTGCTTTTCACACACACACATGAAAAGCCAGAATCACTTATAAATTTGAGTAACCTCTTTGTGTACAATGGGTATATGATCTGACACATTTGATGCAAATAACTTTCTTGGTCGGCAGACATATGATTTTTCATTGCCTCAGGTTTTCAAGTTCTGTGTGCTCAAATTGTAAATTTTCCTTCTGGTGTTTTCTAATTCGGGAAACACAAGAAGGTTATCATCCTTTCACCAATATGATTATTATTATATTTTGTTAGTTTTTATGTAGTTCTAGTTTCAAAAAGATTTAACCTTTTAATTTGCTTAGTTTATTTTGTTACATTGTAGAAATTATGGTTATGTATCTGAAATAGTTTTCACACCTTCTAATTATTGGCAAGAACATTTATTGACTTTTCCTTCCTTATATTACAAGTATTAATTTATTATTTATATTTATAGTCAAGGCTCATTCATGGCTCTTTTCTTGTGGCAGCTCTATGTTTACATGTTTCTCTGAGGTTGAATCTTTTTTTGCATTGATTAATATTCCTTTCAATATGCATATTATGTTTTACGTGAAGACATCTTCTGACTCTCCTTAAGTATTGCATATTAGAGATTTTTAGGTTTTTTTTTTTCTTTTTTTTTTTCTTTTTTAAATTTTTTTTTTCAACATTTATTTATTTTTGGGACAGAGAGAGACAGAGCATGAACGGGGGAGGGGCAGAGAGAGAGGGAGACACAGAATCGGCAACAGGCTCCAGGCTGAGCCATCAGTCCAGAGCCTGACGCGGGGCTCGAACTCACGGGCCGCGAGATCGTGACCTGGCTGAAGTCGGACGCTTAACCGACTGCGCCACCCAGGCGCCCCTTTTTTTTTTTTTTTTTTGAGAGAGAGCACACACGTACGCAAATGGGGGAAGGGCAGAAGGAGAGAAAGAGAGAGTCTTAAGCAAGCTCCACTCCCAGAAAGGAGCCCGGCATGGGACTCGATCTCACAACCCTGAGATCATGACCTGAGCCAAAATCAAGTCAGATACTTAACCGACTGAGCCACCCTGGCACCCCTCATTTCTTTCTTTTTTTTAATTTTTAGGATAGCGTTGTTTTTTTTTTTTTTAATTTACATCCAAGTTAGTTAGCGTATAGTGCAGTAATGACTTCAGGAGTAGAGTCCAGTGATTCATCCCTTATGTGTGACACCCAGTGCTCATCCCAACAAGTGTCTTCCTTAATGCCCCTTGCCAATTTAGCTATCCCCTCCACTCTCATTTTTTTCTTAACAGCTTTGTTGAGATATAATTAACATAAACTACACATATTTGAAGCATACAATATGATTTTTTTTTTTTACCATCCTAACAATTTCAGTAGTGTTAAGTATATTTATGTTGTACAACAGATCTTCAGAACTTTTTCATCTTGTAAAACGAAACTCTGTGTCCACTAAACAATAATTCCCCATTGGCCACTCCTCCCAGCCCCTGGCAGCCACCATTCATTCTATTTTCTGTCACTGTGGATTTGACTACTCTGCGTACCTCATATAAGTGGAGTCATACAGCAGTTGTATTACTACTGGCTTATTTCACTTAGCGTAATATCCTCAAAGTTTAACCATTTTGAAGCATATCCAGGATTCTTCCCTTTTTAAGGCTAGGTAATATTCCATTGTATGTATATGCCACATTGGTTTGGCTATTCATCTGTCAGTGGGCACTTGGCGATTATGAATAATGATTTGGAATACTTAAATGAACATGGGTGGGCACAAGACTTTTGGTGTTTTTTTAAAACATTCCCCAAATGATTTTAATATGCAGCCAAGGGAGAGAACCACTGAGGGTATTTCTAAACTCAGAAGACAATCTAGTGATATAAATCTAATATAAAATATTAATGTGGAATTTCAAAAATTGTTCATTTGTATCATCTATATATTACCTAGAAAAATGTAGAAACATTACATCTATTTTCTATTTTGATATTGTGTAGTTTTCTATTCTGAAACTGGTTTTTATCCCATATTTAAGGTGTTACTGTGGGCGATTAATTGGAGACCATCATGGGATAGATTATTCCTGGACCATCTCAGCTGCCAATGGTAATGAAAATGAGCAATGGTCTGTTGAAAAGCACACAACGAAAAGCCCTACAGATACGTTTGGCACTATTAATTTTCAAGACGGAGAGCATACCCACCACTCCAAGGTTAGCTAATAACTCACATTATTTCTAGCTTTGTTGTTGTTGTTGTTGTTGTTGTTTAAGAGAGAGAGAGTACAATAGGGGAGAGAGGGGCAGAGGGAGAGAGATAGAGAATCTTAAGCAGACTGCACAGTTAGCCTGAAGCCTGACATAGGGCTCGATCCCATGACCCTGGGATCATGACCTGAGCCAAAATCAAAGTCAGACGCTCAACTGACTCAGCCACCGGGCACCCCGTTTTGCTAGTTTTTAACAGAAAGTAACCACCAAATGTTTCTCCCAATTGTATCTCCAAGTGTAGATGATCAGATGACCAGGTTTTATTGCAAAAGTGTTCCATGGTATTGACCTCTTCCCAAAAATGACCTGACTCTTCTCTTTCCTTTACGTCTGAGGGCATTATACCTTTCCAGGGTGTGGTATGGCCAGGTCTTTATTTGACCTCTTTCAGCGTGGTTATGCCTTCCCCATAGGAGAATGGCTTATTGCGCTTGAGAAAGGACTGCCCTGTTTTTAAGGAATGGAGAAAAGTCCTGCCAAAGAGCAGGCTTTAGCTGAAGCATGACCATAGCAATTACCGGTAACTTGGGGCTGTTCATGCCTGCCAAGTCCTCATGAGAGGAAGTGGGGGAATTTTTCTCTGTACCCCCTGAATGATAGTCCTTGGGCTTTCCAGGCCAGTTTTTCTCCTGTTCTAATATGGAGTTTGCATGTAATTTGCGTAGTTTTGACAGGTCAGGCATCTCTCAGGTGTTTTTCCTTGTGCTTGTTAATCACCTGTTTTATTAGAGGCAGATTTCCCTTGGGAACCTGCAGGGGCTTCCACCTCAGGAAAGCTTAGAATCAACTGTATCCTGGAGTGTGACCTTCAGTTGAATGAATTTGAAACAACAGTTCTTAATGATGCAGTCACAATCAAGTTTCATAATAGAGTTTTACAGTAATCTACTTTTCCAGTTATTAATCCTCTTGTGTTTAGTGTTGTATGTTGAAGTTTTCTTTAGTTGGTAGGAAAACTGCACTCATCCTCCTCTACAATCCTTTCTGGAAGCTGACTCTTATAGAACCCCTTATATAAATGTCCCCTTAAGTTTAATCTACCTCCTTTTGCTTTTATGTTCATTCATAATCAAATCACCTTGATTTACTCATTTTTTTCCATCCATTTGGGAGATATTCATTGGTGCTCCCACTTTGCTAAGCCCCAGGGAGCATCTGTTCCATGGGAGGGGGGTGGTGCAGGGATGCTCTGGATGGAAATACAGGGTTCTTCTAGAGAATGAAAAGGGTAACTCTTGTTTTTCTGTGTGTGTGTGTGTGTGTGTGTGTGTGTGAAGGAAGCCATCTGGAAGTAGGGACAGCTAAGCTGATATCAGAAAGGTGAGTGAGGTGTTTGGTATCTGGTGAGGCAGAGGGGTAAGACCGCTCTGGGCTGGTGGGAAGGCCAAGGGAGAGTATGGTACATTTAGGAGAACTGAAAATATGGTTCAACAGATCTCCTGATCACTAACAGATTTTAGGCTTAGCGTTAGACTTCATTACATCCTAAGTACCTGGAATGCATTTTATGTGATCTCTCAGAAGAGAAGAATCTACCTTTCATATTTAATACCAGAATTGCACTTCACGTTTACAGCAAGAGGCGGGAAAGCAGTGAGAGCTGGTTATTCTTCTCCCTCCACTGCATTCCCTTTCCCAGTTTATCCCGCCCACCTCATTCCACAGAGGATTTGAAAAGAATCTATGCCAGTAAGAATCTGCCCAGTTAGTTATAAAGGAGGGGGTGGGGGGGGGAAAGTAAGTCATTAACCTTTGGCATCATCTTCGGTTGGCCTTTGAAAGAAAAGACTCCAGTGCTGATAATTTAGTTAATCAAGGTTGTTTATCTGAAATCTCTAGGAGAAATATCTGCTAGGACTAAAAGGACTTCTAGATGAAAGAGAGAGGCACCCAGGAGAGTTGAGGTAGAGAAAAGGTGAACCACATTAGAGCCGCCTCCTCTGCCTTTATTCATGTTTCAGAGCAACACAAACCATTTCACAAAGGTCAACTTGTATTTTTTCCTACTATGTGAATATGTAAGAAGCCATGGCAACTCATTTCCCTCACCTGTAAATTGAATCCTGATTATCCTTAGGTTCTATTACATTCTGTGATAGCTGTACCAACTCGATGTTCAGAAATTCTAACATTTTAATAAAGAGATTATGTTTTAAGAATTTCGAAGATGAATGGACAGTTGTTTTAAGTCACTATCACATCCTGGAAGATAATGTGAGAATTCTATTTCATATGGATGAAGATCTCCACCTGTGGTTCTTTTTGGTGTAGTTTTCTAATTCATGGTTTCTTAGTGCCCTCGTTCCTATAAATCTGACTTATTCTTGCTGTTGTCTGGCTTATGCTCGAGGATGGCAAACCCCTCTCAATATGATTTTCACAGTCTGTGTGTGGCTGTTTCTGCCGGAAAAAGAGAACCAGTTATACACTATGATCTTAGGCAAAGCACAAAATGATTCTGGTCCTACCTGCTGATTCAGATTCTCTCTTCTTTTGGTTACACTGACTAGTCAAAGATGTGATTCTTTTGTGAAAAGTATTTATTTTGGAAAAAGACATTTTCAGAGAGATAATTATATATAAAGGAAATGTTTAGAATATAAAATTGACAATAAATTAAATGTACATGCTCCCAGACCATAATTTAATTTAAATGATGCAAACTTATGAAATAGTCAAGTAAATCAAAGGCCATACCATGTATGAAAAACCCCATTTCACCTCTGTGTAAATGCTTTTTTTTAAAATGGGTTTCCTGGAGTAGTGGTTTTTGCCAGTTTGAAGTATTTCTGCCTCATCCCAGATCTTCTAGAGGACATTGGTGGGTCAACCCTGAAAACCAGAGGAAGCCTTCCTACCGTGACTTGTAATTCCCAGAAGGAACTTAAAGCGGGGTGTGGGATCCTTTCAAAGTAAATGTTTACATTGTACAAAGATGAACTTTTAAAGAAATCCCAGACACTTCCTTTTAAGTTTGGGCCATTCCAGTCGCCCTGCTGTGTGCTTATTGTTGCCCGGCATGTAGTTTTCACTGTTTTATGTACATGTGTCTATGCATATCTTCCAGTATATTAGAACATCTTATGATACAAAGGCAGATCATCTGTTACATTTAATGTTGAAAGAGTGGAAGATGGAACTGCCCAAACTGGTGATCTCTGTCCACGGGGGCATCCAGAACTTCAGGATGCCGTCTAAGCTTAAAGAGATCTTCAGCCAAGGTTTGGTCAAAGCTGCGGAGACAACAGGAGCATGGATAATAACTGAAGGCATTAATACTGGTAAAGTGCACTGTTTCTCTTTCTTTTCATCTTCTTCTTCTTTCTTTTTTTTTTTTTTAAATACCTCTTTCTAACTGAATCAGGCAGCATGGCACCTAATCTGTGTTCTGCAGTGCTCCCAGCGGATATGGTAGCGTGAGTCAGACAAAAAGCATAGTGACCGGAAAACAAAAACAAAAACAAAAAAAAACCCCAGAAGAATCATAGACCTTTCCTAATATGTGTTTTCACCATTGTTAACATCTGCTATTTTACCACAACTTTGGGTAAACTTCAACAAAATAGTCTTTTCATGAACTTGAGGCTATGGTAAGGTTTGAAAGGACACGGAATCCATGCAAGTATGTAGTGTGCAGCCATGGGCAAGAGCTAAACTCCCCATGGTCAAGTTTGACAACAAAAATACAACTGCATAAATTTGAAGATCGAATTGTCTTTCTTAAGCAACTCACGAATTGGGCAGCATCCCATTTCACAAGTAACGAGTTGCTCAGAGACTATGTATGAAGTGGAAGGTTTTTATAGGAAGGAGGGTGGGGCAAGGAAGTTAATAACAAAAGTAAAGAAAGGACTGTGGCAGGCTAGGTCCCCTTACCTCAGGGGGCAAGGGAGGGGGTCCTTTCATGCAGATTACCTCATCTTCCTTTGGCGGGGAAGGGGAGGGGGAGAGTCCTTGTGACAGATTACCTCATTGGTGCTGATCAGAAACTTTCTTACTGAGTGGTTAAGACTACATTTCGAGGGTGGGAGAGGTTGGCACTACAGTTAGGTACTAAGCCCCAGTGTGATAACTTGGCCTAAGTGATTCCATTTTGGGCCTGTGGTTTCCCTTTTTAACAACATGTGCTTTATTTTACTTACTGCTTTTTTGGTTTGTTTTAAAAAAATTTTTTTTTTTCAACGTTTATTTATTTTTGGGACAGAGAGAGACAGAGCATGAACGGGGGAGAGGCAGAGAGAGAGGGAGACACAGAATCGGAAGCAGGCTCCAGGCTCTGAGCCATCAGCCCAGAGCCCGACGCGGGGCTCGAACTCACAGACCGCGAGATCGTGACCTGGCTGAAGTCGGACGCTTAACCGACTGCGCCACCCAGGCGCCCCTGGTTTGTTTTTTAAAAACATTTCAGGTTAGGGCCAGTTAAGGAACACAAATGTGATAATGTGAAGACTATTGAATTCGTTCAGATGAACAAAAGAACTGAGAAACGAGACACGCTTGGAGCTTTCTTACGCAATAATCAGGGTCGGCCCCAATTCAACCACAGCTCCTTAAGGCCTGACTGCTCAGGGAAGGATCCATGAAGAGCAGCATCAGGACCACCAGGGAGCTTGTTGGGAACGCAGATCTCAGATACCTCCCCAGACCCGCAGGACTGCCACTCTCCATTTTGACAATATCCTCAGATGATTCTTACGTACATTCAAATTTGAGAAGGTTTCCTTCCAGCTTCTGCCTATTCTTGAGCTGCTTCTACTGTAGTTAAACATTATCTGGCGTGAATTTTTGACATTTAATTGAATTTTGGCATTCAATTGAAGGCCACAAGCTACAAGAATCTCCTTGTATATATACTATGCTATATATAAATTATATAATATATATATATTTGGGAGTACAGGGAAGAGGAAGACGCATTCCAGTTCCAACTGAGGGCACCTGAGAAGGCATAGACAAGGATATAGCACTTGGTTTTGACCTTGAGGGAAGAGTAGGAAGGAGCATCCTAGGCAGAGGTGGCCGTTCAGGGCCAGGCACACAGCTGGAGTTTAAGGCACATGCAGAAAGAGGTGATAAGGCTACAGGCTGGGTATGCCTTGTGGCAGAGGACAGGGACAACCAGGGAGACTGGAGCCATACTAGATGCCATGCTGATGGGCTGAGAGCAGAGGGCTCTCAAAGGAATTTGAACAGGAGAATGAATAGGAAATAATATAGTCAGGTCTGGCTTTTACAGAGAGTCTCAATAGACAATCTGTACTAGAACCACCTGTGGGATGTGGAAATACAACCAGCAGCACCACAATGCTGATAACCCATGCCAAACCTATGGGATCCAAAACCCTACTGCAGAGTTGACTGCACAGTTGATGGTGATATACATCCAGAACCTGGATTCTAGAAAATGACTCTGGGAGAAGTAAAAGAGGTTGGAGGGGAAGATGCCAGAAAGAGAGAGGGAGAAATGGTTAGGTACTGTGCATCAGATGTGTACATATGTAGAGTGTTTGTTTGTTTCTGTGCTAATGACACATATAGGGTCAAAACTATATATATAGGAAGAGTAAGTGGCACAGCATTGTAATTAAAAGGCAGATTAAGTCAATGTCAAAGGCTACATACCATGTGATTCTCACTTTAAGACATTCTGCAAAAGGCAAAACTGGAGACAGTATAAAGATCGGTGGTTGCAAGGGGTTATGGCGGGGGGAATGAATAAGTGGAATGCAGACAATTTTTAGGGCAGTGACGCTGTTCTGTCTGATACTATAATGATGGAAATATATCGTTGTGTATTTGTTCAAACTATGGAATCTACAGCACCAATCCCTGATGTAAACTGTGGTCTTTGAGTGATAATCACGTGTCAGTATAGGTTCATCAGTGGTACAAATGTACCACTCTGATGGGCAATGTTGATAGTGGTCAGGGGTTGTGGGTGTGTAGGGGTGGGGGGGTACATGGGAAATCTGTACCACTGGCTCAATTTTGCTGTGAACCTAAAACTGCTTTAAAAAACAAAGTCTGTTTAAAAAAGAAAAGTCCGATATTTTGGGTGGGAATCCTAGCTCTACAAATTACCAGCTCTATAACCTTGGGCAAATTATTTAACTTCTTTATGATTCAATTCTTGCCTATAAAATAGACTGAAGTTTCTACTTAAAGTGTGAATACATGGAAAACACTTTAAAAGTACCTGGTGCATTGTAAGAGTTCAGTAAGTGTTGGCCCTTATAGTTATTGTTATTATTAATTCCAGAAGGGCAAGTATGAATGCATTCGTGCTGGCATACTTATGTATATAAGCTATTAAATTAATTTGCTTCAGTGAAGCAAGGGACACATCTGCAGGATGTTTTGCTGGGACAGTTGAGAAGGTTACAGAAAAAAAAAAAAACATTTAGAACATTCATGATGGTCTCGTAAGACTTTCTGGTCAATCAAAAATAGGGGAAGAACTGAGGTTGTAAGCAAAACTTACCCAAAGGGAGAGGAGAATTATTCAGGTAAAGAGGTCAGTGATAGGAGAAAGAGGTGTTAAGAGAGAGTAGAGGAAGCCAAGATATCAGAAATTAATTCCACTGCGCCACAACTTTCCCTTCGAATGTTCTTTTGCATATATCTGCCATTTGTCTCTTTCTTGCAGTCACAGTGTTTTGCATGATTTGTGCATAAAAGTTTGACTTTTAAACTGATTGTTCATAGGTGTGTCCAAACATGTTGGGGATGCCCTGAAAGCCCATTCCTTCCGGTCCTTGAGAAAAATCTGGACAGTTGGAATCCCTCCTTGGGGTGTCATTGAGAACCAGAGAGATCTTATTGGAAAAGATGTGAGTAGACAACCCATTCACAACAGAAGGGGATGAACGTGTATCCAATTGCCAACTTAGCACCACCTGAATATCTAAACGCCATCTCAAATGTAATATTCCTCAAACCAACTTTGGTCTTCCTACTTGCCCCATCTTAGAAAGTAATGATCCCATCCTTACACTTGTTCAAGCCAAAAGCCTTAGACTAATCCTAGAATGATCTCTGTCTCACAACTCAACCTAATCCATCAGTAAATTACCTCAGCTTCACTTTTTCTTTTTCTTTCTTTCTTTCTTTCTTTCTTTCTTTCTTTCTTTCTTTCTTTCTTTCTTTCTTTTCTTTCTTTCTTTTCTTTCTCTCTCTCTTTCTTTTTTCTCTCTCTCTTTCTTTCTTTCTTTCTTTCTTTCTTTCTTTCTTTCTTTCTTTCTTTCTCTTTCTTTCTCTCTCTCTCTCTCTCTCTCTCTTTCTTTCTTTCTACAGAAAGAGAGAGAGAGAGTGCCTGCGCATGTGAGCAGGGGAGGGGCAGAGGGAAAGGCAGAGAGAATCTTAAGCAGGCTCTGTGCTCAGCGCAGAGCCAGAAACGGGGCTTGATCTCAGAACCCTGGGATCATGACCTGAGCTCAAATCAAGTCAGACACTCAACTGAATGCGCCACCCAGGCACCCACCCCCCCTTTTTAGCTTTACTTAAATATAGAAATATATCCAGAATCTGAACTCTTCTGTTACCTCCACTGTTACCGAGCAGCCCCCTTTCCTGTCTCCTGGATGACTGTAGTAATAGCTTTCCCTTCTCTCATCCTTGTCTCTCACTGCAATCTAATCTCAACACAGTAGCCAGGATGATGCTTCCAAAATACAAATCAGATCGTGCCACTTCTCTGTGAAAAACACTTCAGTGACTCCTATCTGGTTCAGAGTAATAGCCGAGTTTCTTGCACAGGCGTGCGTGTGATAACATTCATGACGTGAACCTGCTCTTTCCTTATCTTGTACTACTCTGCTTTATCCTGTGTATTGGTTCTTTGGTCCCATCTGTTTTTCTAAAGGGAAGGAACTTGTCTAAGTCTGTTTGTGAGTAGTGTATATTTCTGATAAAAGTCTCAGGTATTACAAAAGATGTGAAAAGGAAAGATAACCACTATTAACATTTTGGGGTGTGTCATTCCAGAATTTTTACTATGTATGTGTACGTATGCATAATAAGAAAGAGTTTGTATGAAAAAAAGTAGTAACAGAAACCCACTGATATGAATCTGGTATTTAGCTTAATTATTTAACATAATTACTTCTCTATGTAAATTAATATAGACATGTATATGGTTTATCTTAACTTTCATTTTGGAAAATGTCAAACATACTAAGGAGTAGAGTTGTGAAAATAATGAACTCCTATGTCCCTATCTCCCAGCTTCAACAGTTATGAGCCCAGAGCCAGTTTTGTTTCATCTATTCCTTATCCATTCCCCACTCCAATATTTTAAAGCAAATTCCAGATATGAAATAACATCATTGGTAAATATTTTACCAGTATTTCTAATTAACCAATTAATTTACCAATAATTTGGTATTTCTAAGTACCAAAAAGTAGGCATCCTAAAATATATGGACAATTAAAAATATATATAACCACATTACCATTTTCATACCTAAAAAAATTAATAGTTAATTTCTGAATATCAACAACTAGCCAGTCCACGTTCAACATTCTGATTGTGTCATATTTTTTAGTTGTTTGATTTCATCATCCAGAAAAGTTCCCTACAATGTGATGGGTTGATATGTCTCCTGAGTCACTTATTTTCAGTCGTTTTTGATCTATGGATTTTCCCCCCATCTCTTTTTTTTGGGGGGGGTGCAATTTGCTTGTTAAAGAAACTGGGTCACGGGACACCTGGGTGGCTCAGTCGGGTAAGCATCCGACTCTTGGCTTCATCTTAGGTTATGATCTCACAGTTCGTGAAATCAGGCCCTGAGTTGGGCCCTGTGCTGAAAGTGTGGAGCCTGCTTGGGATTCTCTCTCTCTCTCTCTCTCTCTCTCTCTCTCTCTCTCTCTCTCTCTCTTTCTCTCTCTCTCTCTGTCTCTGCCCCTCCCATGCATGCTCTGTCTCTCAAAATAAATAAATAAACTTAAAAATAAAAAAAGAAACTAGGTCATTTGTCCTAAAGAGTTTCCCATAGTTTGGATTTGGCAAATTTAGCCTGTTATAGTAGGGTTTAGCCTATTTCTCTGTCTCATCTCTTCTTTAAGTTGGTAGTTTGATCCAAAGGTATGATTAGATACAAGTTCTTTTTGTGCAAGTTTATGCCATAAGAGATGTGTCTGTCCTTCCCCCTCATAACATATGATTGTTTTTCTTTTTATAATGTCATTGACTAGATTCATGACCTCAACAGAGTTGCAAATACTGATATGAAATTATTGTGTTCTTTATTTATTAGCTTAAACACTCTATAAAGAAAACATTTTCTCATCGGCCATTTAGTTTACTTTGTGGTACTGTTGTATGGGAAAGGACACAATGTTTGATTCTCTCTTTATTTTCCAGCTTTCAAAGCAATGAATTGGTTATCTACCATTCTCCAAGGTGAACAATGAGATTTTTTTTTTGAAACATATCAAATATGTTTCAAGTCATTATTCCATCTAGTTATTACTCTTAATTATGCTCAACTCATCCCGTTTTGGCCAGTGGAAACTTTTCAAGTTATCTCTTGAGTCCTTTTAACACAATTCTAGTTGTTTTTCCTTGCTTCCTTGTGTTTTACTCTGAAAAAAAAAAAAAAAAAAAACAACAAAAAACTGTTCCAGGCTAATTGTGTATATTGTTTTGCTCCTAGAGAAATGGCTGGTTGCTTTTAGTGGGAAATTATAGTAAAAGACCGCATTCTAGGGGTAAAAGGTGCATTCTGATTTTTCATGCCTAACAATGCTCTACTGTACTGTAGTACTTTAATAGTACTATAATTTAACCATTCTTCTATTATCCATTTTGTTTTGCTCTTATAAAAAATGATATTAATGTTATGATAAGATACTTTAGATGTATTAAATCTATTAGTTATTTTCTTCTTGATTTCTGTCATCTGTATCACTGTTAGGAATTATAAAGGTAACTTTTAAAGACTAATGTTGGTAAAATGTGTATTGTTTTTTAGGTAACTTTTAAAGACTAATGTTGGTAAAATTTATAGTGTTTTTTTACCTCATTATTTCTTTTAAGCCTCACAGCAACCCTCTGGTGTAAGAATTATCTTTCTCCCTTAGACGTGAGGCAAGTAAGCCTGAGAAAGGAGGCAGGAGTTACCCAGAGTTAAAGTTAGGAAGTAGAAGAGCCTGGGCCCTCTTACTCCAAATAGTGTACTTTTCGTCTCTAAAAACAAATGAGAATTGGAGTGGCTTAAGGAAGAATCCACAAATATTGATGAAGATCGGGATGTCTTATATTGAGTGGATGGATCTCCATTTGGTTGGTTGGCTGTCACTCTTCATTTCAATACTAGAAAAAAAAAAGCAGTGTCAAAAAATTATTTTGGAATAGATCTATTGAAAGGCATATTTTCTGGATAGCAGTGTAGTCTGTATATTACTGTATGTCCTTGAACTCTTTTATTACAATCTGAGACAAGGTAAGTACAGAAATTAAAAATAAATATTTAGAACCATTTTTAGCAATGTGGTAGTGCTGTGACACCTAAGTATATGGCCGGTGGACTTGTCTTTCTGAGCACAGTGCGTGCAAGGGTTGTTGAACTTGTGTCCTTGTGTTGTGAGTCTCATGTAGTATGAGCCGCATACTGGTTACACATAGTAGGACCACATAGCGATCCATAAAAAATGGGAGATTAAAAAAAAAAGTTAGTTCTTCACTGCGGATAGCCTGAGATACACCTCTCTAGGTAGCAAGTGGCACTTATTAGCCTTGGCAGGAACTGCATGGTGCATGGGCAGCCCTTTGGAGCAGTTGAGCCCAGGGAAGGACCTCGGACTCTAACCCTCTCTTGTCTTCCAGGTGGTGTGCCTG
This sequence comes from Leopardus geoffroyi, assembly GCF_018350155.1. Classification (NCBI taxonomy): domain Eukaryota; kingdom Metazoa; phylum Chordata; class Mammalia; order Carnivora; family Felidae; genus Leopardus; species Leopardus geoffroyi. The sequence goes on along the minus strand of NC_059342.1, from coordinate 16,867,684 downwards.
TACCAGACTCTGGGCAACCCCCTCAGCAAGCTCACCACACTCAACAGCATGCACTCCCACTTCATCTTGTCCGATGATGGGACTGTGGGCAAGTATGGAAATGAGATGAATCTCAGGAGGAACCTGGAAAAGTACCTCTCTCTACAGAAAATACATAGCCGTGAGTACCACAGAGGCTCAGCCACCAGGGCCTGGCTGGGGCGCTGCTATGGAGAAAGGCACTCCTTTGTCATCCATATGGAGTGGAGAGGTCCAAGCTGGTCTCTGCCTAAATTAACACGAGTGAACCCACAGCCAGAAGAAAGCAGGATGTGAGGTGGTGCGGACTTGTGGATGGCAGGAGAGGGGAAGAAGTCTTGGAGACAGCATAGTCAGGAGAGGACTGGAACAGTGGAGACTTTAGCAGAGCCTCCAGCATACTGTAGGGTTGGGTAGGTGGAGGATGGTTGGGTAGTGGGAGTATTGTTACCAGAATGGGAATGACTAAAGACCAGTAACTAGACTGGACTGAGAAGAGTGGGGGTATGAATTTGATCATCAGGGAGGATGGCATTTCATATGTGGTGATGTCCCCTAGACAGGGAAGGGTTAAAAGCAAACAGAGCTTTTAGAAATAGGGACCTTTGCATACTTTGGCTATTGTTGATAGTGCTGCTATAAACATTGGGGTGCATGTGCCCCTTAGAATCAGCATTTTTGTATCCTTTGGATAAATACTGAGTAGATCCCAAATGTCCATTGACTGATGAATGGATAAAGAAGATGTGGTATATATATATATATATATATATATATATATATATATATATATACACACATATATATATATATGTGTGTATACACACACACACACACACACACACACACACACACACACACACACAATGGGATATTACTCAGTGATCAAAAGCATGGAATCTTGCCATTTGCAACAACAACGTGGATGGAACTAGAGTGTATTATGCTAAGTGAAGTAAGTCGGTCAGAGAAAGATAAATAAATACCATATGATTTCACTCATATGTGGAATTTAAGAAACTAAACAGATGAATATAGGGAAAGGGAAGGAAAAATAAGATACAAACAGAGAGGGAGGCAAACCATAAGAGATTCTTAAATACACAGAACAAACTGAGGGTTGCTGGTAGGGTGTTGGATGGGGAGATGGGCTAAATGGGTGATGGGCATTAAGGAGGGCACTTGTTGGGATGAGCACTGGGTGATACATGGAAGTTATGAAGCACTGAGTTCTACTCCTGAAACCATAATTATACGATATGTTAACTAACTTGGATTTAAATAAAATTTTTAAAAATGGGTGTAACAAGTAAACAACAATGATAGGGACCTTTGAAGGTATCAGTGTTGTGTCATGCTTCCAAGGATGCTTTGAGATGGCCATTTTGGTAGTGTTTAAAAACAAAATTCAACTGAGTAAATTTAAAGATCTTATTGGCCTTATTCAGTGATTCATCGGTTGGACAGCATCCCATCTAGCAGGTAGAAAGGAATTCCAAGGAGCTGGACAGAATGGAAGACTTTTATAGGCAAAAGTTGGTGTGGCAAGGGAGTTATTCTAACAAGGATGGATTGTTCTGGGCAAGGTCACTTTCCTTAGAGGGAAGGTGGGGTGGGTGTGGGGGTCCTACCAGGCCAATTACCTCCCTAGTGCCAACTATGTAATTCCAGAATGACTGGTTAAAGGTTACATTCCTGGGAGAAGCTGCAACTGCAATTAGGTATTAAATCTTCATTTGTTGATTTGGAGCTTAGCACAAGGGACTCCATTTTGGGCCTGTTGTCTCTTTTTTAATAGTATCTATAGGAAGGAGAAGAAAGGAAAGGGTCAGAATCAGCAAACATCCTTGGGTGGAGAGGTTGAAAGGTAGGTGCTGCCTGGAGAAATGGAGACTTTTCATCCAAGGCAGTAGAAAGTGGGCCTCTGTCTCTTTCCATGAGTTGAATCTTTCACAAAATACTCTCACCCTTGAGGAAGAAGACCAGAGAGCAAAGGCCCTTGGGAGGCTCAAGTCCTCTTCAACCTTCGACTTTTGGTTGGAAACTCTAAATGTCCTCCCAAAGTTCTGTCATCTACTGCCTGTGACCTTGGCTGATGGAGTTTACGTCTGTTAAACTGTTTTCTTTTTTTTTAGTTAATTTATTTTGAGAGAGAGAGAAAGAGAGAGCGAGCATGAGTAGGGGAGGGGCAGAGAGAGGGAGAGCGAGAATACCAAGCAGGCTCCGTGCTGTCTTGCGGAACCTGATGCAGGGCTTAATCTCACAACCCTGAGATCATGACCGGAGCTGAAATCATAAGTTGGATACTTAGCCATTTGAGCCACCCAGGTGCCCTTAAACTGTGTTCTTAATATAAAAGGGAAGGAACTGTCTGCCTCTACCTTTTGTTGTGAGAATTGAGATAATGTATGTTTGATGTGCCTAGAATAGTGTTGGCTGTATAGTATGCCCTTAATAAATGTCTGTTTTTAACTTTCCTTTTATTCCTCTTTGATACAGGTAATCTCCTTGTTGGGGTGGGGTTCTGTGTGGGAGGGACGCTGGGAACTGTTGCCAGTCACTTTGTGCTTAGTGTGAATGAAACTTGGAGGCTCATTTAAGTCAGGAAGTGGGGAGAGAGGGTCAGGTCCTCTGCAGAGTAGATGTGGGTGGGGGGAAAGAAGACCCATAGAGGAGATGACAGGTCAGAGACTGGCCCTGAAGAACAGTTCCTGCAGGGAGGGTTCCTTTTGGGGTCACAAATATCAATTCCCTGAAATGTCCTGTTGCCTCTCTTGATCTATGCTCACCATAGAAATTGCTCAGGGGGTTCCTACAGCATCATAATGTGTGCCCCAGGAGAGCAAAGTCTTGTCTTTCTTATTCTGATCCATTTGTGGATGAATGCATACAACCTGAAGCTTACATATGGGGTCAAGGAACATTTCTGTTTTCAAAGGTCTTGAAACTTAGGATTTATTTGGAGAGTTTCACTGCGTATAGAGAAAGAATGTGGAGTCCATTTCAGTGGATTGGTAACATTTATTATTCTAAGGGAAACCAATATGAAGGAGCAAAAACAGTAAGCCACCTACACACACACACACATACACACGCACACGCACACACACACACACTCACAGGAAAGGAAGGAAGGAGAGAAGGAAGGAAGAAGAGAGAAGAAGGGGAAGAAAAAGGATTAATGAAGGAAGGAAGGGAGGGAGGGAGGAAGACAAAAAATCAAAGTCTCCAACAGACCCAAAATTCTTATGTATCAAAGCTGATTTTCATACCCATCATGTTCACTACTTCCTACCATATTTGTATTGCTTAAAAAGAGATTTATTTGGATGGAATAATACTTACATATTTTGCTGATTTCTTTTATTTCTTTTCAGCTGGACTTCTTAGAGTCCCTGGCAAACCCTTGATCCTGGCCAAGAGTACTTACAAAAAATCCAAAAAATAAAAAACAAAAAACCAAAAAAACCTGACATCATAAAGTTGCTCTAGGAATTCCTGGATTCAGCCATTTGAAACGTGGCCAGTGTCAGTTCCTAAGCCTCCGAGGATAGAAAGCATAGGATCAGATGCCTTTGTGTCTCTTCATAGTCCAACTCTCAATGGAATAGCATGCTTTCCTGGAATGTCCATTCCAGGAGCTTTTAATTTGGAGGCATGATATTGTATTCTTGCCTAACTCTGGGATCCAAGAATAGAGGCAGCTCTCTAGTGAGATTTCTCAGCAAGAACATGACAATTTTTTTCTTTTTTTAACAAGTTGAATTAGCATCAGTGAGATCCTTTTGGTAGGAAGCAATCATAAATATTTTTATTTTTGTGGGAAATAGTTATTGCTTCAAGAAAGATATACCCAGTAGAAATTGAATTCCCTCTTTCCCCTTGTTGATTTTTTTTCCTGATGATAAAAGTACTATATATTCTCATATTCAGATAAAGCAAAGATAGCACATGAGAAAAGGAAGGGTTTTCCATATTCTCACAATAAAAACCTCACCATTGTCAACTTTATCATATATATACTTTTAGAAATATTCTACACACACACCCAGAGCAACATTTTTTAAACACACACTAGATTCATATAATATACATGCTTTTCAACTTGGATGCATTTCTACATCAATAAGGATAGCTTAGGGGCACCTGGGTGGCTCAGTTGGTTAAGCATCTGACTTCGGCTCAGGTCATGATCTCACTGTCTGTGAGTTCGAGCCCCACATTGGGCTCTGTGCAGACAGCTTGGAACCTGGACCCTGCTTCGGGTTCTGTGTCACCCTCTTTCTCTGCCCCTCCCCTGCTCGTGCTCTGTCTCTCTGTCTCTCTCAAAAATAAACATTAAAAGAAATTAGAATAGCTTAGCACATCTTTAATGGCTGTATCGTGTTTCATTATATAGGATATAAGAGATGCTCTCACAAAAGTTTTTTCCATAGATTTCAATAATTCATGATTAATGGTTCTTTATTTTTTTAATTTTACTCATGTTTATTTATTTTGGAGAGAGGGAGAGAGAGAGAGAGAGAGAGAGAGAGAGAGAGAGAGAGAGAAAGAGTATGAGTGGGGGAGAGGCAGAGAGAGAGGGAGACACAGACTCTGAAGCAGGCTCCAGGCTCTGAGCTGTCAGCACAGAGCCCGGCGTGGGGCTTAAACTCATGAACTGTGAGATCATGACCTGAGCCAAAGTCGGACGCTCAACGGACTGAGCCACCCAGGCGCCCCCATGATTAATGGTTCTTTTTCAACATTTCCCCAAATCCTCCCCTCCCTTCTTCATTAATAATAGTTTGATGTGTACCCTTCCAGAGTTTCTGGTCATATATATGTAGAGATATATGGATATATACTTATAGACATATATATCATACAAGCATATATATAATGCAAACATATATAAAATATATATTCATGTATGTGGTTTTAAAACTATAAAAAGGATTGTACTATATACATCATTCTGTAACTGTTTTTCACTTAATATCTTCTCACAAAGAATGACTGCACTGTCTTTGTTTCTTTCTTTTTTTTTTTTTTTGGTCTTCCTTCCTTTAATAAAAAATAAAATAGTATATCCTAGTGATAAGAAATTTTAACAGTGGAATACATTTAAAGAATAAAATATGTTGAAATATAAAAGTCTTTGAGAGTTACCCATCCCATCTTGTACTTAGAAATAATCATCATTAGAAGTTGATTGACCTGGCAAATTTTGATCTTTTTTGGAGGTGAGTGATAGATACATTGGGATCCATTATATTTCTGGGTTTTTTTCAAGATATGTTTGAAGTTTCCACAATGAGAAGTTGAAATTTCTTGAAGACTACTTAAAAAAATTATTTTTTAAATTAGGGGCGCCTGGGTGGCTCAGTTGGTTAAGCATCTGACTTCAGTTCAGGTCATGATCTCATGGTTTGTGAGTTTGAGCCCTACATCAGGCTTGTTGCCGACAGTGAGGAACCTGATTGGGATTCTCTCTCTCTGCCCCTCCCTTGCTCTCTATGTCTCTTAAAATAAAAAAAACTTAAAAAGTTTTTTTTTGTTTTTTTTTTTGTTTTTTTTTTTGTAATTAGTGAAAACCTTTAGGTACCTTTTTAACGGGGGAAAGCTTGAAGATGCTCTCACCACATTTAAGTGACTTTATTGACAGTCCAAGCTTCTGGCTTGGTCTTGAACTAAGCAAGCCTGGGTGAGTCCAGGAAGAAAGAGGGGTGAGTGTAAGTAAAAGGTTTATGTGGTAATTGAAAGACTGGTGTCGGGGAAAGGAAAATGGATGCCTGGCCAAGATAGGAGTTCTTTGTAACAGTTTGGTGTTGCCTGTCATCTGAAACAGGTTCAAGACAAGGCGTGCCCGTGGTGGGGCTGGTGGTGGAAGGAGGTCCCAATGTCATCCTCGCGGTGTGGGAGACTGTGAAAGACAAAGACCCGGTGGTGGTGTGTGAAGGCACAGGCAGGGCGGCCGACCTCCTGGCCTTCACCCACAAACATTTAGCAGACGAAGGGTGAGTTGCTGACTCCTCAGTTTTTAAGCCACGGTGACTGCTGTTTATTCCTCCGTTTTAGTTCTTTAAGCTCTGCTTTTCTGTGGGCCAGATATCCTTGGGGGCAGAGGCTGAGACTGGAATTAACTTTCCAGTGATTTTTTTGTGTATTAATTAATGCCAAAATGCTCTCCCCTGATGCAAGTTGCTCTTTTTTTAGCTCAAGAATGGTCCTGCCTCTATCAGGGGCTCTTGAACCCTGTCTGAGCTTCAAGGGAAAAAGCATCCCGGTGGGGGTGGGGGTGGGGGGTGTTGTTGAGAGAGGAGACGCTCCTGCAGTTGGCCTTGATAGCTGAGAAAACCCTATGGTGACTGAGGAGACCAGTGCTGGCCCCCCGATCACCTTCAGATTCATTTGCCATTAGTAAAAATAGCAGGAATTGGGGGAAATCGGCATCCTGGCATTTATATAACATGTTATATTTATTTGAGGCTTTAACTCTTTAGCCTTTTCAAATAAAAAGGTAGTTTTTCTCTAGCCATGCCTATATCCGGTGTGATTTTTCCAATTTCAAAAGCATTATATTTCTTCTGTGTAAGTAACTATAATGCCTATGAACTAAATGTTGGCCCCACCAGTTTACGCAGTAAATGTGCATTCACTGCTTATGGTATAAATGCTCTGACGACCCTTTCCTTACACTCCCTCTCTCCCCTCAGCCCCTAGCCTCTACTTCTACGCTTTGACCCTGTTCTTATTCTTTCCCGTGTGTCTCTTTCCTAAATGTGTGCTTCTTAAACCTTCTGGAGTGTCGGATTCTTTGAGATATGATGCCTGCAGTTTCTGGCGATGCACAGTCCCCTGGAAATCTGTCAGCTCGAGAACCTTGTCCTGGAGTGCATTCTTTCCAGGATCATGGCAGATCTGTTCACGCTCACTTTCAAATTCAGCCTCTCCAGGTGCCCTGCTTCCTTTTGCTTCCTCCTCATTTGCTCTCACAGCAGAAGCATCTCCAGAAACGTTTTCAGTCGGATGGGACAGACAAGGGTTCCTGCACTGAAGTGTTTGGCTCGTTCTCTTCTCTGTGTTGTGCCAAGGCATTACCATTTCTCTCTCTTCCCAGGACCCTACGTCCTCAGGTAAAGGAGGAGATCATCTGCATGATTCAGAGCACTTTCAACTTTAGTCTTAAGCAGTCCAAGCACCTTTTTCAAATTCTCATGGAGTGTATGGTGCACAGGGATTCCGTGAGTATGATGAGTTGATAACTTTACCAACTTTAAAACTGGTAATTTGCATCATTTGTAATATTTGTTTCCAAAACTTTTATTTTTTTTATCGTTTATTTATTTTTGAGAGAGCGTGCATGTGTGTACGTGAGTGAGCAGGTTGGGGAGGGGCAGAGAGAGAGAGGCAGAAAGAATTTGAAGCAGGTTCCATGCTGTCAGCACACAGCCTGACTCAGGACTCGAACCCACAAACCATGAGATCATGACCTGAACTGAAGTCGGATGCTCATCTGATCGAGCCACCCAGGCACCCCTCCGCAACATTTAAAACTAAGGGTTTTTTTGGGGCGCCTGGGTGGCTCAGTCGGTTGAGCGGCCGACTTCGGCTCAGGTCATGATCTCGCGGTCCGTGAGTTCGAGCCCCGCATCGGGCTCTGTGCTGACAGCTCAGAGCCTGGAGCCTGTTTCGGACTCTGTGTCTCCCTCTCTCTGACCCTCCCCGTTCATGCTCTGTCTCTCTCTGTCTCAAAAATAAATAAACGCTAAAAAAAATTTAAAACTAAGGGTTTTTTTTTCTTTTTTTAAGATTTTATTTTAATATTTATTTTTTTAAGTAATCTCTACACTTAGTGTGGGGCTCAAACTCATGGCCCCAAGATCAAGAGTCACATGCTCTTCCAACTGAGCCAGCAAAGTGCCCCCAAAATAAGGAGTTTTTAATTTTACTTTGATTGTATATAGATCTGGAGAACTTCACCCTTATTTGAGTCAACTTGGCTTTTTACTCCCTGCCCTCCCCACCTCCCTACAATGCTTCACATTTCAGACTGCACTTGGGAGAAAAACCAACATGTCAGTGTTACGGAAGAGTGAGCACATTTAGTGATGATCACACATAAATATTTTCAGAGGGTAAAAGCATGTGTTCTCTCCTGGCTTAGGTGACTGCATCATAACATCCTAGTAAATCATGTAGGAGATCTTTGGGGATGTACTGAACAATGGGAAATGTGGGAATTTACTCTGGGCCAGAAAATGGAGACCACAAACTATGGACTGTAAACATAATATAGACTCGTGAAAAGATTTTCGTGTTTTAGGGTACTTTGATCAAGATTTTTATCAATGACTTAGACGATATAAAGCCAACAGGTATAGTAAACATGCAAATATGTCATGATTCACAGTGATCTTTCCACAATTCAAAAGTTAGGCCAAATCATACAAGATTTTAGTAATATTTAAGCACCTGGCCTCAGACAAACAAATTGAACAAATTCAGGCTGGACAAAGCATGGATAAACATATGTGAAAAACACTTTTAAAGGTGTCAGTTGACCTAATAGCCACAAACATAACAACCATGAGTGAATGCAATATGGCAGTGACTGTTTATTCCAATTTCAGAGATGCCAAAGCTAAAACCTAGAGAATTTAGGTGATTTGCCCAGAGTCAGCAGTTATAGAATGATAGAACTGAAATGGGGCTCAGAGTTGAAATTTTGTGTGTGGCCTACTACATTTGATATCTCCCACAGTACTCAGTAAGGAAAGGACACCTTAAAGAGATCACCCTTCTATTTGTGTCTTCCTGTCATCAAAGAGAGTAACAAACAGCGTAACGATCAAAGAGGAGGCAAGAGTAGTCAGCGATGGGTTTGCACATCTTAGGAATTAGGTCTTCGACCCCTGCATAATTGAGAGTTGATTTTATTCATGCACATAAAGGGGCTGTTAGTTGGAGGGAATTGTGGAAGCATCTGAATTGTGGAAGCATTGTTATTCTATCTTTACAGGACCTTAGAGATTATTTAGTGGGTTCCTCTCACCTTGTAGATGAGAAACCTGAGGTTCAGTGGCCTGTAGATATTTCCCTCAAACTCACTAGTTGGTGGCATTTCTGGGCTTGCCAGACTTGGCTCTTTTTTTTCCAAACAGTTCCCTTTACTATATAAAATATATTTGCATTTAGAAAGCTTGAGATACATTCCTTAACAGCAACCAGCCTTTTATAATCATAAATAAAATCCTTATTTGTCTTAAAAAAATCAGTCTCATGTCCGGATGCATTGGACATTGACATTGTGAAGACTGGCTGTGCCCATCCATTGTAGTTACTCACTGGGTGCATTGTAACTGCCTCACTTATTTTATGAAAAATCCTTGAGGATTCACTTCTCATGAAAAAAGCAAAAATTTTAGTTTCTCAGGCTACGTGAACAGAAGGATGTCATATGGTATCGCTTCAAAAGGAATGATTTTTTTTTTTTTTTTTTTTTCGCATTAGGAATTGACACCGAGGGGCTCCTGGGTGGCTCGGTTGGTTAAGTGTCTGACTTTGGCTCAGGTCATGATCTCACAGTTCATGGGTTTGAGCCCCACATTGGGCTCTGTGTTGATGGCTCAGAGCCTGGACTCTGCTTCAGATTCTGTCTCTCCCTCTGTCTCTGCCCCTCCCCTGCTTGCACTCTGTCTTTCTCTCTCTCTCAAAAATAAATAAACATTAAAAAAAAATTTTTTTTAAAGGAATTGACACTGAGTTTCTTTTCATTATAGTGTATCCATAGTAAATTTAGTGTAGTCATGTTTTTTCATGTGTTTCCTGTAGGATACATGGAATTTTTACGTTTTTTTTTTCCCTTGAGCTTCCACAATTCTCTATTACCCTATTTAAAAAGTTTTCTATGAGTAAAAAGGGAAAGTAACAAATCAAGGAGATTAACCCTATGTGGTTTTTTACATTAATGTTTTGCTCAAGTCATTAGCTCTAGAATGCATTTTGTGGGTACTTTTTGAAACCATTTCTTTATGAGTTCCCAAAATGTGTGGCTTTCTGTGTTTCAACTGCTATAGATGACGATATTTGATGCTGATTCTGAGGAGTCACCAGACCTTGATTTAGTAATCCTAACGGCTCTGCTAAAAGGTGAGTGTCTGACGAGGGTTACATGTCTTCCTCGTTTCCTCTTCTCACGTTCCGTGGAACTCAGTGTTTTTTTATGTGGATATTTTAAATAGGATCTATGCTTATTCCCTTCTTTACCCTAGGCACAAATTTAGCAGCATCAGAACAATTAAATCTGGCAATGGCTTGGGACAGAATGGACATTGCCAAGAAACATATCCTAACTTATGGACAACATTGGAAGGTATAGTGAGAATGAAGTTATTTGGGAAAAATATTTGGCTTGTAAGGGAGGGACAAAAAAAAAAAAAATGGAGGAGAGAAAGATTGGTTTGGGAGGGGTGTGGAGGTAGCATTGCAATAGCTGGGTCCCCAGGATACCGGAGACATTTTTCTCATCAACTTTGTCCCCCTAAAAACATGTCTTTCCCCCTCAGGCTCTGCAGCCTGATTGAAACTGGCAAACCAAGTTGGGAGAAAGAAAGAATGGAAGCATATTTTATTTATTTTTTCTATGGCTAGATTTTTATATTGTGATTTCAAACTTGAAGTTTTCCTTATTTTTGAATTAAAATGTACTCACAATAGAAATAAGTGAAAACAGCGAAAAAGTGAAAGAAGAAAGATTATCCATAGTGCTAATGATAATCACTATTAACATTTCGTTTTTAAGACTTGCAGTTGTGACCATACCATTGGTATATTATTTTTCAGTCAAACTAATACATGCACATTATTTAAAACATTTTTTTCTTTTTTGAGAGAGAGAGGGAGGAGGGAGAGCACGTGAGGGAGAATGTGCTCACGTGTGCATGAGCAGGGGAGGGTCAGAAAGAGAAGGAGAGAGAGAGGGAGCCCCAAGCAGGCTCTACACTGTCGGCACAAAGCCCAGTGCGGGGCTTGATCCTGCCAACAGTGAGATCATGACCTGAGCCAAAATCAAGAGTCAGACGCGTAACTACCTGAGCTACCCAGGTGCCCCATTTTTAAAACATCTAATGGTACTAAAAGGCACTAAAACAATAACAACAACAAACAACAACAACAAGAAACACAGTAGTTCTTTGGCCTGCTGCCCAGGAGACCCAAGTATTTTTGACGTTTTTTGATTGTACTGATATTTCAAAATCTCCATATTTCTAAATAACAAATCATATTGCTCTTTTCTGATTCATCTATTTTAGAGACCTCTCAACATTTCTCTCTGTGGTGCTGTCCTCACTGCTACAATCTGGACTGGTTGCCTGCTGTTCCTGGTTCTGGGCTGTCGTGCTGGAATCTACCTTCATCATAGTGGAGATTCCCTTTGCCTCTCTCCTGTAGCGGAGCACCTGTTCTCTGTATCCTGTGCCTTCCTCTTGTTGGGCTTGCTGCTTTATTTTAATGGGGTGCATCCTTCAGTAGCTTTCTGAGAAAGGGAACATGGGAGAGAAACATTTTGAGAACTCACATGTTTGGAGATATTTTAATTAAAGACCAGAACTCATTTTGAATGCTTAGCTTCCAGCATTCAACATTGCTATTGAGAATAAAAATCTTTCTGTTTTCTGCTCCTTTGTCACCATTTCATTTCCTCTCTGGAAGTTCAAAAAAATATCTTTCTAGTGTTTTCCGATTTCACAATGATGCGTGCTGCTGTGAGTCTGGATATCCATAATGCTGGGCAGATGCTTTCAACTTAGCAATCACATGTTTCCATGCTGGGGAATTTGCTTCCTGTTTTTTCTGGGTTCTCCTTCTGGAATTCATAGCATTTAAATGTTGGACCTATGGACTGCTCCTCTAATCTTATCTTTTCCCTTTTATCTTCTATATCTTTCCTTTGCTAGATTTCCTCAATTTTCCTTTTCATGCCTTATGTGGAGCTTTTTGTTTCTGGTAGCATACTATTAATTTCTAGGAGCAAATTTGTTCTTTGCCTTTTTTTTTTTTTAAAGCATCCTGAATGTAGTATCTTATTTCCCTGAGGATATTGATAGGTTTTTTTTGTTTTTGTTTTTGTTTTTGTTTGAGGTTTTCTTCTTCCTGCATTGTCTGATTCTTACTGATTGATGTTTTGTGGTGTGTCTTTTCTGGGCTTTTTATTTAAGAGTGGAGGAGAGAAAGCTCTTTAGAAATTCTGAGCATCTAGGTGAAGCTTAGCTGTAGTTTTGAGCTTCACGGTGGAGTGATCTGGACGCCGTTTGTTGGGGGACCTGAGATGACAGCATATTCCTGCCTTTTCTCTTAGTTCCTTTACCAGAAAAGAATCCTCCAGACCCCTGCCTGGATAAGGTAAAAGCCTTGTTGCTAGTGTTAATGGAAGTCAGACAGGGGAAGAGGATTGGGAAAGTCTCAACATTAGTAATTCACTATTTGTACATCGATGTCATCCTGGAGCTGCCAGGATTTTGTGGCAGAGATCTGTTTGGTTCTTGGCTTTTCCCAGTTTCGATTTCTGGGGACTTTTACCTTGGGGGATTCTGGGGACTGCTAAGTCAAGTACCACTTGACCATCTCCTTTCCGACTTCCAAAATGTTATTCTCTGGACCTCTGTGTTCTTGTGGATTAATTTCTTTAAGAAAAATTATTTTGCTATAATTTTAATAAAGTTTTAGGCCAGAATAAAATTAAATGAGTGTTTTTAATTTGCCATTTGTATTCAGATACCAGTGTAGTTTAAATGAAAACATGCCAAGTGAACACAACAACAAAAAAATAACCTTGGTTTTTGTTTTATTAGAATTGCATTAAACCTACACATTAATTTGGGATGTTTACAATTATCAGTCTTCTGGAACCAGAACAGATTTATTTAAGGTGTCTTTTGTGCCTTCAAGTTCACTTTTTATTATTTCTTCACTCAGGTCCTGAACATTTCTTCTACGATTGTATTTTATGATTGTTGTGTCTGTATTGAGATCAAATATATGTAATTCTTTAGTTATTTCTACTTTTTCAAGTTTCTGCTTTCTTAATTATCTCTATGTCTCTTATGTATTTCTACCTTCCGAAGCCTGGCACACTGGAGCAAGCAATGTTAGATGCTTTGGTGATGGATCGAGTGGATTTTGTGAAGCTCCTAATAGAATATGGAGTGAACCTCCATCGCTTTCTTACCATCCCCCGACTGGAAGAGCTCTATAATACAGTGAGTATTGGAACATCCCATCAACCACCTCCCTTAGGCTTTATTTATTAATTAGCTTAAGCTTTAGCTTAAGCTAAATGAATATTAAATGTTCGTCTCCTTGAATATTCACGTACAAAGATAAATTAGAGATTTCTCAACCAAAGGGCAAACATTCTTACCAAATCTATTTTATCCTATAGTCATTTCTGTGTTTTTTATTTTAATTAATTACACTGAATAGAAATATAAACTCATCTAAGAAAATACCACAGTAAGACCATAATTAAAGCCAATAATGTGAATAAGGACAAATTGCTTTTATTGAGTTGTTGGAGGCATCTCAACCTAAGGCCACCGTTAAAAGTCTGTTCCTGCAACTTTCCTATGCAAACCCTTTATTGAACATAGACCAGCTTACTCACTGTAAAAACACCATTCGCTCAAGCCAAGCACCCTTCTTGAAATGTCCTTTCTTGGCCTTTGAATCTCACCCTTTCTTCAAAGCCCTATTCAAGGCCTGCCTTTTTGAATATTCCAGTCCACAGTAAATCTGACCTTATGGTACATATTTTTTGCAACTCTTTTTGAACACACACAGTCTTGGTAGTTTAGGTTATTTTCTCATGTAAGTCCCCACTCTCTTCAATTAGACTGTAAACACTATGAAGAAAGTACTTCTATTCCTCACTGACTCCCTCAAAACTTGCCTGAGTGTGGTAAGCATTCAATAAGTATTTGTTGATGGAATGTAATTGTGTGATGGATGGGGTTTGTAATTGTGTAGTTTATATATGATAAAGGAGAGCTATAAACTATTTAAAATTTATTTTTATCTCTTGAAAAAAATAAGGTTAATTCCGTTTTTACTATCTACGTATATATCTCTTTAAAATACATCTTGGGGGCACCTGGGTGGCCCAGTCTGTGAAGCCCCTGACCTCAGTTCAGGTCATGGTCTCAACGGTTAGTGGGTTGGAGCCCCGCGTCGGGCTCTGTGCTGACCGCTCAGAGCCTGCAGCCTGCTTCAGATTCTGTGTCTCCCTCTGTCCCTGCCCCTTCCCTGCTCACACTCTGTCTCTGTCTCTTTCTCTCTCTCTCTCTCAAAATAAACAAACGTTAAAAAAATTAAAAAAAAAATACATCTTGCTTTGAAAAGTATTTCAATCTAATTATGTCTTCTCTTAGGGAGTACCTTTCTAATAATTAATTGGGGTGAGCTTCATTACTAAAGAGGTTGAAGAAAATTGTCAGTATTCTGGGTTATTTGTACATTCTGAAATAAAATATTTTTTCCCCTTGCACGTGGTAATTAAAAGGAATCATTTTTTTCTTTTCTTCTTTATGACAGAAGCAAGGACCCACCAATATGCTCTTGCATCATCTCGTCCGAGATGTAAAGCAGGTAACTTAATTACGAATGCGGGCAGATTTCTTTGTGTATTGCCTTAGCTTTGTGATTGAGGTATTGCCAGATTTTGCCCTGTAAAGTGTACATTTGGATTTTCTAGTGAATTACCTACCCTCTTTGCCTCCGCCTCTGAATAATTTCATCACCAAACAATACTCGGAAGGTTTTTTTTCCTTATAATTTATTTTATGTTTTTAAGGATTTGATCTACCAAGTAAGTGGCACTAATAATTATTTTCTCTGATAAAATATGAACCGGAGACATATAAAACTTTCAATCAGAACATTAGCTCAACATGATACAACAGTATTGCCAATGATGATAATATTTGCTGAAAATAAAGAAATTTTGTCCTTGTCCAGTTGTTTTTATCGGAGGACTAATATGTGCTTTGCATTGTTTTGTTATTGTTTTTGACTATAAGCGATAGCTTGGGGTCCCTATCTTCTTTTGTAAGCCTACACATTGTTCTACGGAGCCAGGAGGAATCACACTGCTCTATACCCTTGCTCATATTCTGCTTGTAGTGTTCGCATTGAACTCTGAGTTGGGTCAGACTTCAAATAAAATCATCTGTTAGTTACCAAACCTTCCCAACTTTTTTGTTTTTTAATGTTTTATTTATTTTTGAAAGAGAGAGAGAGAGAGAGAGAGAGAGAGAGAGAGAGACAGAGTACAAGCGGGGGAGGGGCAGAGAGAGAGGGAGACACAGAATCCGAAGCAGGCTCCAGCCTCTGAGCTGTCAGCACAGAGCCCAGGCAGGACCAAACTCATGAACCGCAAGATCATGACCTGAGCCAAAGTTGGATGCTTAACTGACTGAGCCACCCAGGAGCCCCCAAACCTTCCCACTTTAACAGAGTTTTATGCCTTAATTCCTTCTCTTTTTTTAAAAAAAAAAATTTTTTTTTAATGTTTATTTATTTTGGGGACAGAGAGAGACAGAGCATGAATGGGGGAGGGGCAGAGAGAGAGGGAGACACAGAATCGGAAGCAGGCTCCAGGCTTTGAGCCATCAGCCCAGAGACTGACGCGGAGCTCGAACTCACGGACCGCGAGATGGTGACCTGAGCTGAAGTCGGACACTTAACCGACTGAGCCCCCCAGGCGCCCCCTAATTCCTTCTCTTTTAATCACCAAGATCTTTTATTCACATCTGCAGAAAATTAGGAGAGACTCTTTTTTTTTGTCCCCATGATTAAAATCCATCCCTGGCACACTTTAAAAGTACTTCCCTCATTTCTCTGAAGTCTGGTTTTCTTGATGGAGAGTGTCCAGGCTTTCGGGCTATGTTGACTTGGTGGGAGAGCCTTGGCGGAGGAAGACGTGTAGTTGGCAAAGTTAGACGTAAGCAAAAGAGTCCGTGGTGATATAAATTTAGTTTGCGTGATTTCTGCTGGATCAAAATAATTCTCCGTAGATTATTTCCTTGAACTTTGATTCTATTACAGTAAGTGAAAGAAAAAGGAATGGAATAAGTTAAATATGCTTTTAACTAGGAGCAACTAAGAGCATTAGTTTTGGTATTCCTTGCAAAAAGTAAATTATGGATATGAAAAAGAAATTATTTACATTCATTCATATGTGAAATATGTAAATACATATTTATATTATTTATTGCATTTATTTATAAATAAGCAAATATATATATGTATATAAAGCCTTATTTCTTGTTCAAAGCTTTGTGAATGTTGTTCATAATCTGTTTGTTTCAAAGATCTTGTTCAGCACCATGTGTGCCTTAAAAATGTTGAAATAAGTTGGATAGAGAAAGACAAATGCTGTGTGATTTCACTTAGATGTGGACTCTAGTAATCAAACAGAAACAGACTCGCAGATTCAGAGATCAAATTGTTGATTCCTGGAGAGGGCCAGAGTTGGATGGTGGGCTCAATAGGTGAAGGAGATTAATACAATAAATACGTCCTGGGGATGTAATGTACAGCATAGGGAATATAGTCAACGGTATGGTACTAACTTTTTATGGCAACAGGTGATCACTAGACTTATCATGGGGACCATGTCATAATGTATAAAAATATGAAATCACTTTGATATGTACCTGAAACAAATAGGATAGTGTTTGTCAATTATCCTTTAATTTAAAAAATGTACCGTGAATGGTAGTTGAGAGTACCAGTTACGAAGAGGTAGTAAGCTGGGTTTTAAGTGGTCAAAGTAATCTTCATTTAGACCAAGACCCATGTACGTGGAAATCTGCTGCTTAGCCCTCCTGCTCACCATTACATGTGTTTTGGTAGCTTCATGTTTTGATATCTTACTTCGTTCTGTCGTTCCATGTTCCTTATTTCTATTTGCTCTGCTTCCTTCCATATTCTCATGTTGTGCGTGATATAGTCCACAGAGTGCAGAGGGCTATAGCCATTTCAATGGAGAGGTGAAAGATTTTGGGTCACCTACATTCAGTATATTGAGGGGGAGGAAGAAATTTTCCTCAGTCCAAGGTTCTTCCAGCTGGACTAAGAATTAAATTTTGCATGAGACAGATTAGCAGGAAAAAAAAACACCCAAAGTTTTATTGTGTGCACACAGAGACCCAATAATGAAATTGAGACCTCAAGAAATGACCAAGGCAGGCAGTTTTTATACTTTTCAGACAAAGAGACAATACATCTGTGAGGAATTGACAGGACAAAGAGAAGTTAACTTTGGGAGCTTCGGTTAGTAAGGAGTTCTAAACAGAATTTGGCAGGGGGAGTAAATTAGTAAAAAGTAACAAGGTTGTTTATTCAGCCTTCTCCACTCTAAATTTCTCATCTCTGGTGAAAAGGATGTCTCTTGATCTCGTGGTACAGGGAGGGTACCTTTTACAGGGAGAGTTATTTCCTGCTTTCAAGGGGACAGAGTCAGTCTGAGTGTTTTCTGGCACAGGCTGTCTCTTAAGTAACTTTTATTCAAAATAATATGTCAAACTGGCACATTTTGGTGATAACCTCCAGTGATTTGACTTCTGCTATAGTAGATCCATAATTTCCCGTTAAAAACAATCTTTTATACTATATTTAAGTGTATTTTATTATAAAGTATGTGTATGCATGAGAGAGAGAAAAAAAAAGAGAGTTGAATGAGCAAATATAAGCACACATTTGATGTCTGTGAAACTAAAAACACATTAAGGCCAAATTCGTTTTTCCATCTGAACAAGCAGACTGTATCAATAGTTGGTCACATTAATCGATCAATTTGTAAAGATGATTGAAAAGCGTGAGTCTGCCTCTTTGCACTTGACTGGGTTATGTTCTAACAGATGGCAAACCAGACCAAAAAAAGGCACTGAAAGTTACAGTCCATTACATGGTTTTGTTTCAGCATGCCCTTCTCTCAGGCTACAGAATAACACTGATCGACATTGGATTGGTCATCGAATACCTCATTGGTGGAGCTTATCGCAGCAGCTACACTAGAAAAAGTTTCAGAGCCCTCTACAACAACCTCTACAGAAAACGTAAGGTGCCACAATTGGTAAGTACCTGAGTAAAAATTGGGGATGATAACTAGGAGTTACACGTTTCGAAAAATGGCTTCGGAAGTTCAGATGGGAATAGCTTCTAAAACGGACATCTGTGTTTATGGACATTCACTGAGTCTCTGCTACGTGTCAATGACAGTGCTGGTCTAGGTTGGACATAAAGATCAGGAGTTCAGAAACTCTCAGAGGAAACAGATTTATGAATAACTAGCCATAATATGGAAGAGGATACAATAGGTGATGTACTGCCATAGAAGTAATGTGTTGAGAAAGATTTGAGGGGGGGATGACCAGTTCTTTTCTCTCCTTTTGGAAGTATAGAAGGGAAAGGCTTACTGGGCTTACATCTGTGAACTCCTAGTAGTCCGTAGTCTGGAAACCACAATCTTGGCACAGGTGTGTAAGGGTTATATTGGAAAATGCATGCAGAGTGTACTAGGTAAAAACACACACTGTACATACTTTATTTTCCATCATGTTTTCGAAAGTCTAGGAATGCAAAGTTAGAGTTGCTGCCTGGTTGATTAGCAGAGAAAACATTGCTGGTTTCTTAAAATCGCTGTTATTAACCAGTAGACTGAAGAGAGCCTTTCTTCTTAGAGGTTAATGGAAGTGTTAGAAAAGGTGGTCCGGGGCATTCTGGGGCAGTGACAGGCACAGTGCTGTGGACACAAGGATATGTTTCTGCAGTGGCAAGGAGGCCTTTGCTGCTGGTGCCGTGCTGACAGGTTGTGCAGGATGAGACTAGAAAGGAGGTTTGGGGTGGGCTCACAGGAAGAGTCCAGAATATGAGGCCACCTTTATTTATAAAGAATCAGGTAAAGTGAAAGCCCAACTTGTCTGTAAGAAATAAAAGAGCAAAACAAAAAGAAACTCAAATCTCACAGAGAAAATAATCTTCCCTGAGATTTCAAAGGCATAGGGATGCACTTGACATATGAGCTCCTTCACTTGAACTAAGTATTCCTTGCTGTGAGGTTCCCTGGGACAGGTATGAGGACTGACTGTGGCCTCGCTGTAGCCCAGCAGGGAACTCGCTAGGCAAGTACCCCTAGTGGTTTTTCCTTTTGAAATGCTATGAAATTACTACCCATTTCTCTGACTGTTTTCTGGTGAAGGAGTAGACTTATTAGTAAATTCTGATGGTAAGTTAGATTGTAGCACTTACAAACACATGGTTTGGAGTCAGAGAGATTTGGGACAGAGGATTAGTTTTGCTCCATGTGAAATCTTGAGTGAGAAACTTAACCTTTCTGTGTGTCATTTTCCTTATCTATAAAATGGGAATAATAATAGAACATCTCTTTCATAAGTTCATCAAAAGGATTAAATAAAGTAACACCTGAAAGCACATATTCCTAGTATATGGAGGGTATAGAGTATGAATAATAATAGTCATTATGATTACTACTGACAATGCTATTAATTCTGTATCACAATGATAATGATAATAATTTGAGTATTTTTTAGAAGTCCAGATCCCATCATTTCTCTAATTTATATCTGTAGAATGTAAACTTAAATAGATAGATAGATAGATAAATAAATAAATAAATAAATAAATAAATAAAGTAGCTCAAAGGCCATAGTTTGTATCAGCCCCTTTAAGAATGCTTCTTTTGGTTTCTCATTGATGAAAGCTTCATGCTGATAAGCAACAAATTATGTTGTTATTGGGTCTAATCACTGGAATTGCAGTGGTGATTCATAATATCTGGAGAAGTTCCATAACTTTCTAACTTAACCTTGGAGTTGTTTGTGAGTGGGAACTTTCTCTTATCAGAACTGTGAATCTTTATTGCCTCTTCTGAACTCATTCCAGGTATAGAACATCCATTGATTTTTAATGGAATTTCCACATAGAGAAGGAATGCAGATATATAATAGGGAACAAAAGAGTATGTTCTCTCAGACGTTAGGAAATAACAGTGTGCTTAATAAGGAGGTGATCATGAGAGGCTTTTGTGGGGTGAGTAATTAATTCTAATTATGGGCTAGAGACAGAACCATTGGATACTTGGTAGGATACCTGATACAATATAATATTTTGTTTTCATTATTGTCTAGAAATGAAATGTTCATTGTCACCATAATAATATTATTAATTTCCCTTTTTGTTTTGTTTGAAAAACAAAATAACATATGCCAGCAAGTGACCAGTTTTGCTGAAAGCCGTTCCCAGCCCCCTCTGCACCGAAGACGTCCCTCAGGAAATAGAAAGGAATCCGCAGAAAGCACTCTGCACTCCCAGTTCATTAGAACCGCCCAGCCTTACAAATTCAAGGTACCACTTATTTAGTTTTAGAAATTAAAAAAAAATTTTTTTTTTTATTTTTTAGAGAGAGAGGGAGAGAGAGAGAAAGAGAAAGAGAAAGAAAGAATCCCAAGCAGGCTCCACACTCAGCACAGAGCCTGACACGGGCTGGATCCCATGACCCTGGAATCACGACCTGAGCTGAGATCAAGAGTTGGACACTCAACCAACTGAGCCACCCAGACACCCCTGAAACTTTTTTTTAAAGTAATCTCTCTGCCCGATGTGAGGTTTGAACTCACAACCCTGAGATCAGCCAGGTGCCCCACTACTTATTTACTTTTAGACTTGAAAATAAAATTGTTCCTGCAGATTAGACCATTTCTTCATTTAAAGTTGGAGACGGGGAGGCACCAGTAGACCATTTGCAAGTACCATAGGAAGGTGGGTGCCACTGCCTCTTCCAACAACAACTGAGCGCTGTGAGCAACGTTGCTATTCCACTGCTCCTCGCATTCCCTTAGTTCACTTTCCTCGGGGCTACGTGCTTTTGCTCGAGTTTCTGTATACATGATTCCTATGTTGGCTCAAAGAGGTTTGCTTTCCATAGCTCCTAGGATGAATGGATAGTTTATAAAATTACCCTTGATCACCATCAATGAATACAAATTCCTTTTATTTATAGAAATAGAGGAAGCTTATAGTTTTCTCTCTTACCCCCTTTTATCAAAAAGAATGATCATTGAATCTTGTTATTTAGCAGGCATTACTTTGGGTGCTTGGTGGAATTTGGGATGCAGATGGGTGGAGAAGATATAAAGATGACTGAGAAATGATCCCACTCTCCCCGAAGTAATATAGTATTGCAGCATGATAAATATTGAAATAGAAATACGCACATAGTGATATAGAAGCACATGGGGGAGTTAGGGAGTGGCATTTCTGATGAGCTGTGAAGTGTTAGCTTACCAGGTAGAGAATAGTATTTCATTATTACATATTACTATTACTAGAGGAATATAATCAGAATAAAGGAAAGGAAACTTAAAACCAGTTTGGATACGTGTTGTCAATACTAGTGACATTTTTCTAAGGGAAAGATAATGAATCGATTTATAAAGTAAGGTTAGAGTAATTGAATAGTTCTCATTTATCCAGTATGTTATTTTGACCTATTTCCTGGGGAAATTAAAAATTGTCATATAGTTATTGGGTCTATCCCAAAGGCGTAGTGTTTTAAGTTGTGCTAAATAAACACAAGGTATCTCAGCTTTTAGACCCTGGATCTGTCAGACACAATGAGAAATAGATCACCTAAAAGACCAAAATTTTGATTTCTGGTTTATAAAGCTCCATTGTTATTTCCATCTCTTGTCAATGATTTAAAAAATATTCTTAGGATACCTGATATGTTTCATTAGGTCAAATATCATGCATCTGAGTATTTGGGACTCCATTTATATTTTATTTTCCAACAGGAAAAGTCTGTAGTCCTTCATAAATCAAGGAAGAAGTCAAAAGAAGAGCAAAATATATCAGATGACCCTGAGTCTACTGGCTTTATTTACCCTTACAATGACCTACTGGTTTGGGCTGTGCTAATGAAAAGACAGAAGATGGCCATGTTCTTCTGGCAGCACGGAGAGGAGGCCACGGTCAAGGCAGTGATTGCTTGTAAACTCTACCGAGCCATGGCCCATGAAGCTAAGGAGAGCAACATGGTGGATGATGCCTCAGAAGAGTTGAAAAATTACTCAAAGTAGGAGTTCTCTCTTCACTTCATACTAAACATCGACAGTTCTTAGAATGGTTAGACACTTTTATCTCCCTCAACTTAGAACTTGTAAGACGCATGGACTTGTTGCCGTGCATTTCCTGGGCTCTCCTGTAAATAAGGGTCTTTAGGTATTTCAGGGTGCTTTGTGGAACAAGCAGAAGAGAGTCGAGAGTTGGTCCTCAAATTAGGAGAGCTGGGTTTTGGTCTTAGTCCAGCTGTTTACTAATTGGGTGATTAGTTGGCCAGATTTCAGGACTCTAGTTTCCTCACATAGAATGTTCAGTTAATGATTTTGAACTCTCAAACTCTTTGATACTAAGTTAAGTGAAAACTTGTTGTTTACTTGTAGTACCTTTCAGGCAGGAAAACAAATAAATGTGTTGTGTGTCAAAGAACCAGAGCATGATGGCAAAAGACAGAAAAGTTAGAAATAGTTTTGATTTTTTTTTTTTTTATTACTGAAGCATTATAATAGTGAGGAAAGAAGAGGGGCTAGAGTTAATGGAAACTAATGTGTAATTGTGACTTTTAGGTTTCAGAGAGGAGCGCCTGGATAGCTCAGTCGATTAAGTGTCAGACTTTTGATTTTGGCTCAGGTCATGATCTCACAGTTTGTGGGTTTGAGTCCCACATCAGGCTCTGTGCTGACAGCATGGAGCCTGCTTGGGATTCTCTCTCTCCCTCTCTGCGCCTCTCCTGCTCGCTCTTTCTCTTTCTCTCTCAAAATAAATAAACTTAAAATAAAATAAAATAAAAGTTCCAGAGAGGGGCACCTGGAAGGCTCAATTTGAGCCCTGAGTCAGGCTCTGTTCTGACAGCTCGGAGCCTGCTTGGGATTCTCTCTCTTTCCCTCTCTCTCTGCCCATCCCCTGTTCTCTCTCTCAAAATATATACACAGTTTTTAAAAATAATAAAAAAAAAGATTCCGAGAGAATAGCAGGGTCTGCTTCTTAGAGTAAACAACATCCCCAAAAATGTCTCCAAGTCTAGCTTCTTACTCAAGTCATCTATTTATTTTCTAAAATGTTAAGGAAAAAAAGGGTGACCCCATGATTTTCCTTAATCGCTAGTTCAGTATTGAACAGTCTTTTCTGTAAAAAAATTCTTTAGTAGGTCTTGTCAGAGAGCCCCAAACCAAGCTATATATAGCCTGGTTTGTAGTGTAGACAGGCTTCTCCCCATGAATAGATAGCTCAGCCATGCCTGGTGTAAACCAAATTCTGGAAAGGGAGAACCATTCATCTGAGCAGCAATCACTTTCAAATAGCTTCTGCAATCTGAGGTTATTCTGTTGCTGTTCATTCTTTTGCATCGGTCTTTCCTGAGTCTCCTGTCTCATCGTTTTGAATGTTACTGGGACTCTCACCTATATATATATATTTTTTTTTTTGCCACTAACTGTGTGTCATTACAGACAGTTTGGCCAGCTTGCCCTGGATGTGTTGGAGAAGGCATTCAAGCAGAATGAAAGAATGGCCATGAAACTGCTGACCTGCGAACTCAAGAACTGGAGCGATTCCACCTGTCTGAAGCTGGCCGTGTCTGGAAGGTTGCGGCCCTTCGTTTCACATACTTGCACCCAGATGCTGCTGACAGACATGTGGACTGGGCGCCTGAAAATGAGGAAACATGCTTGGCTAAAGGTACATTGACTCACAGAGAACGCACTGGTGGTTGCCAAAGGGGAGGAGGCTGGGGGGATGGGCAAAATGGGTGAAGGGGAGAGGCAGGCACAGGCTTCTAGTTATGGAATGAGTAAGCCACAGGGATGAACGGCGCAGCACAAGGAATGTGGTCAGTGGTGCTGTGGTCGTGTTGTGTAGAGACAGACGGTAGCTACACTTGTGGGGAGCACAGTGCAAGCATAGAGGTCTCAAGTCTCTGTTCTGTACACCCGAAACTAATGTAACCTTGTGGGTCAGCTGTACTTGAATTGAAAGAAAAAGGTGTATTTGGGGCGCCTGGGTGGCCCAGTTGGTTAAGCATCCAACTCTTGATTTTGGCTCAGGTCATGGCCTCATAGTTCGTGGGATGGAGCCCCACGATGGGCTCTGTGTTGTCAGTGCTTGGGTTTCTCTCTCTCCCTCTCTTCTTGCCCCTCCCCTGCTCATTCATTCTCTCTCTCATTAATAAATAAGTATACTTAAAAAAAAAAAGATGTATTTACTTGCTATATAGAATTTAATATTGGTTTACTCTGAAGGTCTGTATTCTGGACTTCATTTTTCCCTTGTTGTGGAAGAGTATATTCAGGAAAGCCAGTTACTATCTTCGGCTCTCACAGATGAGCCGGGATCTTCCCAGGGGAGCCTCTAACACTACTTTATCTCCCGATTTCTTTTTTAAAAATGGGGATGATTGTACCAGCTCTGTCCATCAAAAGGCATTCTCTTGTGAAGGTGGTTAGAAGTTGGAAGCATATACAAACATATACAAGATTTCATTCTCTTTTTTTTTTTTATTTTTATTTTTTTATTTTTTAAAATTTACATCCAAATTAGCATATGGTGCGACAATGATTTCAGGAGTAGATTCCTTAGCGCCCCTTACCCATTTAGCCCATCCTCTCTCCCACAACCCCTCCAGTAACCTTCAGTTTGTTCTCCAGATTTATGAGTCTCTTCTGTTTTGCCCCCCTCCCTGTTTTTATATTATTTTTGCTTCCCTTCCCTTATGTTCATCTGTTTTGTCTCTTAAAGTCCTCATATGAGTGAAGTCAAATGATTTTTGTCTTTCTCTGACTAATTTCACTTAGCATAATACCCTCCAGTTCCATCCATGCAGTTGCAAGTGGCAAGATTTCACTCTTTTTGATTGCCAAGTAATACTCCGTTGTATATATATACCACATCTGCTTTATCCATTCATCCATCGATGGACATTTGGGCTCTTTCCATACTTTGGCTATTGTTGATTGTGCTGCTACAAACATGGGGGTGCATGTGTCCCTTTGAAACACCACACCTGTATACCGTGGATAAATGCCTAGTAGTGCAATTGCTGGGTCGTAGGGTAGTTCTATTTTTAGTTTTTTGAGGAACCTCCATACTGTTTTCCAGAGTGGCTGTACCAGCTTGCATTCCCATACAAGATTTCATTCTTAGTAAACTCCATTACCTCTGATAATTATAACAGAACTAAATGAGCCTTTTTAGTGAAGTTTTTTTCATCTTAAGAATATTAACCAACAATAAACTAAATAAAACCAACAACTGGGGCGCCTGGGTGGCTCAGTCGGTTGAGCGTCCGACTTCGGCTCAGGTCACGATCTCACGGTCCGTGAGTTCGAGCCCCGCGTCGGGCTCTGGGCTGATGGCCCAGAGCCTGGAGCCTGCTTCCGATTCTGTGTCTCCCTCTCTGCTCCTCCCCCGTTCATGCTCTGTCTCTCTCTGTCTCAAAAATAAATAAACGTTAAAAAAAAAAAAAAAAAAAAAATTAAAAAAAAAAAAAATAAAAAATAAAACCAACAACTTCTGTTCTCTTCATCCAATGTGATGCTTTAGGGAATAATGCTTATTTTATTTTATTTTTTTTTAAGTTTATTTATTTATTTTGAGAGACGGAGAGAATGAGTATGAATGGGGGAGGAGCAGAGAGAGAGGGACAGAGGGAACCCAGGCAGGCTCCACACTGTCAGTGCAGAGCCTGATGTGGGGCTCTGTCTCACCAACTGGGAGTTCATGACCTGAGCCGAGATTCAAGAGTAGGACACTTACCTGACTGAGCCACGCAGGTGTCCCTTAAATGCTTATTTTATAAAGCTGCCCTCAAACACATTTGTTCACCCATTTCCAGATTCTTCTACCCATTACAGCTTGGCCTCACCTCTCATCTTGAATTATCAAGAGTAATTTAGTTAACTACTAAAAACATGAGACTTTTGACATCAAATCTAAAGCTTTAGGTTATGGTCAAGCTTATAAAGTCCTTATGCTTATAGAAACTGAATTAAAAGGGATAAAACATGAGAATTAAGAGATACATTAAGACTGTATATTATTTTATTTTTCCTGCAGTTCTTAAAAATTTGTGTCCCAAATAGGACGACTTTCTTAAAAATAGTTTTTGTTGGACACACTATAGAAAACACAAAGAAATAAAAGGCATAATATATAAAATAAATAAAAGAACTTGCACATTTCAATTCCACCAATGAGATTGCAAAAATAAGAAAAATTGAATCAAAACTTATTTCACATAGATTCCTCTTTTAAAAATATTAAATAACAGCTGTTTCTAGAAGTTCTCCTTTGATCTGTTTTGATTTCAACTTTGGAAATGATGAAGCAGAGACATGAATGGGTCCACCTCTAGCTACACAATCTCTGGCAATAACTGTTTTTAAATGTGTAGAGAATGAGATGGGGTAAGATGGCTGCAAGTTTGAGCAGTAATTTTCCCCATGGCTGTGTCCTGTACATAGTTTAGTTTACTAGAAATCCTTTTTACTGAGAACTTAATAACATTTTTGCTCCTCATATACCTTGTATCAACCAAGAGACCTAAGTGAAACAAGACTGAATGTTTTGCCCCAAAACACAGTGAGTCGAGAAAGAAGTCTGAATTAGCTACTTAAAATCTCTGAGCTGCAGGAAATTGCTCTCCCTGTGTAGATCCTGATTCCCCAGTGTTTGGCTTGTGAGTTTTGAGAACACATTTGCAAATAATTGTAAGGTGTCCTGGTTAGACTAATTCCAAGTGGATGAAGACTGGAGGAAGACCTTATAGGGTCTGGTGGAAGAGAAAACTCATTTAAATACTTATAGGGTGATAGGCTCCAACTGATCCCTTGGGAATGGGATATCGCTATCCTTGAGTAGTGTTTCATGAGGCAGTTGTCCTGCAAGGGACAAGTGGAGTCTTTTCAGGAAGTGGGTTAGGAATTAATTAGTGTAATGTCATCATTGTGCCTGGTAACTATGATGTTTCCAGACCTAGAAGACTGTGTGTATTTTGGGTTCCATATCTGAAGAGAAAGCATATACTGTTCACACAAACAAAACCCTGTCAAAACTGGGACGGTCCTGAAAAACTTCTTATAGGAGATCAGGCTTTAAAATACAACAAAAAGTCATTTCAGCAGTGAAAGTTGACCAGGATATGACTTCAGTTTATTTAATCATGAATGGTGTGCAGTCAGGGTTAATCGTATTTTTGTTCACCGAATCCCAGAGAACTAAGGCCTGATTTTAGCTTGAAAGAAAAGTAGTGCTCAAGAAGTTGAGTTGTACAACATTTAGTATATCTCCTACACTATTTATTCTTAAAAGCCATATAAATTGAACATAAAATAATCTTTTGAATAAAAAAAATCTTTTGAATAGCCCATAAATACATGAATAATAGCAATAATAATGAAGGAACTATGGATATCTGGATGTATACCTTCTTTGGGATTTACTGGCAAAGAAAATATTTGTGTAGGATGTGAGGTGAATCCACCAGAAGGTGGCACTTGGTATGTTTTTATATTCTTGATTTCATAATATGAATACATTTTAATGTGTTTTACGGGATAACTACTTAATGGCATTGAAAGGTTATGAAAGCAATATGCTCATGCTTACTGAAAAATAATACTTCTCACTGCCTGCTCCTATGGATAAATAATTACAGTGTAGTATACATATTTTTAAGCCTTTAAATGCATATATGTGTATGTACGTATCTTCTTTAATTTTTAATTTTCTTTTTGCACAGTAATGGGAGCACACTATATATGTTATTATATAGTTTTCTTTTATTCACATAACAATATAACTTGGATATCTTTTCATTATATTAAAAATTGCCTTTATCTTTTTAATGATTGCATAATATTCCACTCTTAGGTTGTCCTACACCAGCTATCCCTTTGGAGATGGATATTTAGGTTGACATAGACTTTTTTCTAAGTTTGTTTATTTACTTGACAGGGGAGAGGGGGCAGAGCGAGGTAGGGAGAGAGAGAATCCCAAGAAAACTCTGTACTGTCAGTGTAGAGCTCGACACGGGGCTCAATCCCATGAATCGTGAAATCATGACCTGAGCCAAAATCAAGAGTTAGACGCTCAACTGACTGAGCCACCCAGGTACCCCAGGTTGACATAGGTTTTTTGCTATTACACATAACCCTGCAACAATCATCCCTATACACATGCACTTGTATTTATGAGTATTTCTGAGAGAGACACTTCTAGAATTGGAATTGAGTCAACAAGTACATGTCGAATCAGGTTATCAACTGAATTGGGGATAGGTCTGACACTATATGTACGTGAAAATCTTCATTTTGTTACTTGGCTAATACTTGTGACTTGTGTAACTCTTACTGTTTATTTTGCTTTATTTTCTTTCAAAGATCATCATAAGTATTCTTTTTCCACCCACCATTTTGTCATTGGAATTTAAAAGCAAAGCAGAGATGTCACATGTTCCCCAATCCCAGGACTTCCAGTTTGCGTGGTATTATGGTGACCAGAACGCCAGCAATGCCAAAGAAAGTGCTTATACGGTTAGTACAATATCCCCAGGAACTAAGCTTTCATATGCATTCGTACACATTTTCATACACCTGCACAAATGTACACATTCCCAAAATTTGTTTAGGAAACAACTTATTTAACAATCTTAGTCATATTATCTATGATCAGGCATAGCATGTATGATATGTCTAATTAACTCCCATATATGATTAAGCAAAATATCCCATTTCTTTGGGAAATAAAGTCTTTATTCTGCCTTGATGGCTGCTTCACTTTTCATTTTCCCTTGTGACAAGTAGAATAAATAGAGTTACTGTTTCTCTAAAGTTACAATGAGGAATGCCTCATATCCTTAAAAATCTTTATTTGTTAAGATGCAGGTTTAGAATTTGCATTATCTTTACTGTTTCACTGCACAATTTTTTTTACATTTGTTATATCCAGTGACCAACTAATTTTACATGAGTTCCCAGCTGTATATGCTTTCCTGAGTAACTTGAGCTACTGCTCTTGCAACCTGTCTTCATTGGAAAGTCCCCAGTATTCTGTCTGTGCACGTATTTTTTGCTTTTTTGTCTCAACTTGGATCATTACTTATAAACTTATTACTGTAGGTGCAGTGACCGTCTTCTGTGGTACTTAATATTTTAATGAGGCATCTTTAGTTAGCATCTTTTTTGGATATGCTTTTGCACTTGTGAAGTATTTGTTATAGTATCTAAAAATGTATTCAATAAGTATTAAATTCAAAATAATTATAATTAGTGGGTATGGCTGACGTCTGTTTTGATTGGGTGAGCATCCATTCTGATTGGTTAATGCCCCTATCAGATCAGTTGTTAAATATTTTGACTCTCATGCCTGTTTGGGTATATATGTATTCCTCTCCTCTACCCTCTCTCCCTTCCTTCCATCCTCACTTTGCTAAGACTGATGTTTTATCTGGGGTTCTCAGAGTATAAGATGACAGGTGCATTCTAACCTCTGTGGAATGAATGCATGAGCAATTATCTTGCCAAGCTGGGCAATCAGGTTGTCGCAATTGTGACTGTACTGGCTGGATGATATGGTTACTAAGCACAGACCATTTCAAGTGTCTTTTTAAGGGAAGATAAGAAATGCAGTGTTGGCTTAACACCTTTAGAAATAGAATGAAGTCGTCATATGTGAGATATTTTGTTTGAATTTGCTCATTTATATGTTCACACTGAGTTAGTTTATTGAAGTGAACAATGGAGAAAGCTGCTTATCTACCTATCTATCTATCTATCTATCCATCCATCCACCCACCTACTTATCTATAAACAAGTGTATAAATATGTTGGCAGTTGGTAGCAAATAGTACTTTGCAAGTGGATGTAACTTCACTTTTGGCTCTTACAGGTTTCACGGAAAGCTAAGCTCCCACAAACACTTAAGGCATTGTAGATAGCTGGAGCATTCCACCAAGCAGTCATTCTGAAAGGGGAACTTTTAGAGTAGGAAGTCCTTCCTTAAGTGGCAATTAACTATACTCTTAACGTTGAAAAATATGGTACGTTCTCACAATTCCCTGAAAAATTAAACTTTAGCTGTACTGTAGCGGTTCTGTTTATAACAATTGCCCACCTGGATGCTTTGGACATGGCCATATCAATTTATCAATTAAATTAATATTTAATGGCCACCTCCCATGTGCCAGATAAGATACAATGTTCTGGGGACACTGCATGGTGGCTTCTGCCACCATGGGGCTTATAATCAGGCAGAGTACCTGCGATACCTCAGCATTATTCAATTTAAAGCATTTTTTAAAAAATGTTTCAATTTGTCCTGTTCTGAATGGATTATAATCATAGTAACAATGTTCTCTTGTCTATGAATTTAACTATAGCAATAGTTTTTGATTACCTGCTTTGTGTTTGGAATTTTGCTAAGCAGAGAGTCAGCATTTGATGAGACGGTAAGATTTCACAATGCTGATTAAATATAATATGCTTGATAAGTTGAAGAACACAATTTGTATTCTATATTTTGGGAGAAAAGTGAAGACAGGTAGATGCTCTTTTAGCAGGTCTTTGTAGTTTGTCCTTGTGGTAATAGTGGGTGATAATGAATATAACGAAAGTACCACGGTAATAGGAAAAGGAAGCCCATTGTTCTGAAGCTGTGTAGATTCACCCACTGCATCTGCTTCATGAGGTTTTATAAAAGTCCTTACTGAAGTCTCTACAGGTAAAATAACTTTGCCATCAGAAGTTTAATTTATCTAGCTGCTAGCCCTTTGAAAGCATGACTTTTGATGACAGGAGCTTTCTTAGGAACAAATTATAGCAAGATGGCAGAATGCCTTAACTAGAAGAAGAAGATTCTTCTCATCTGGTGTCAGTCAGTGAGGATTGGAGATTGGTGGCAGCTTCATGAATGAGGTAGTGGTTAAGATGGTCTTATGTGGAAATAGCATTTCTGTGGAAGGGCAGATAGTAGGTAGGGGCCCAGAGGCAGGAATTGCAAGGCATATGTCAAACATCATATGTTCCTTGGCTTGGCTAGAGTCCAGGTTATAGTGGATATGGGACAAGGAGGAAATATTTGTGGGTATGGCTGGGAAAGTAGATTGAGGCTAGATCATGGAGACTCTTGTATATCCTATGAGGGAATGTGGTATTTTTTCTGTAGGTAATGGAGACCCCGTGGATGTATGTGATACGGTAGCAAGATGCTCTGACCATTAGGAAAATTATTCTGCCTCCAGCGTAGAGGATGACGTGGCAAGAAGATAGGCTGAAAACGGAGAACATAGCCTGGTGTAACCATCCAGATGAGGAGGATTTCGGGCTTTGGCTAGAGTTAGTAGCAATGGGCATAGAGAGGAAAAGAGAAATCTTAAGTGAAGAATCAAATAGAGTTTGAACATGGGGCATGAATGAAAGGGAGGTAGCAAATACGACCAAGAAGTTGATGGTTAAAACGAGGGCATCTTGAAAGGATATGGGAATATTTGGAAAAGGAGCAGGTTTGGAAGGAGAAGGAGGAGTTCTTACACATGTTGATAAACTACAATGAAAAAATGTTTTCAAAAGTTGAACAATAATGTGTTTGATCAGACCATCATTAAGTGGGGAAGATGATAGTAATATAATGGAAAATAGGTATGAATTTTAGTAGAGTTGATTGTTGTAGTTATAATTTTATCCTGTGTGCCTGCCGATAGCAGATTCCTTTGAGAGAAAAAGAAAGAGGAGGGAGAGAGGACAGGGGAGAGGGGAGAGGAAAGGGGGAGAGGAAGGGGGAGAGAGAGAGAGAGAGAGAGACCATTTGATTGATGATATTGAGATTTGAATAGAAAAAAAGTTAGCTAAGTGAAACATTTTTATGTTTACCTTCCTATAAGGGTGCGGGAAGGAAAGTCCTGAATCTGAATTTATATTCTCACATTGTCTTCCTCATGGTAGTTGGGTGTCTTTGAATTCAACTTAGAGAGAGGCCCAATTAGGGCTTTATAACACATACCAAATTGTCAAGAGTAAGTAAGACCTAATGAGAAATTCCTAGAAAAAAATAATAAGAGAGATTATTTACTCACAAAGTCATTACTTAAATTGCTTTCTGGGGTCTTCTTAAAGTGGTACTGATGTCATTAAAATCACAGTAAATGATGACTTTTCTTATTGGTTCTAAGCTATTTTAACTCTGGGCTGGTCCAAACCTGTTAGGAACCAGATCAGTTCCTATACTTTTAAGTCACAACCCCAATTTCATTGCCCAAAGTGATGTGAATGACAGCCATCAATCAGACACTGAGATAACCTGTCTAGAAGCCAGAAGCCTCAAAAATGACATTTTCTCAATTTTATGGACATTTCAAGCAACACTTCGTTTATTCCTTGTCTTGTAAAATCATACCAGTCTTGCAGGTGTGACAACTAGAGAGAGATCTTTGGTGGATAGGATGAGAAACGTACTTGTCAAAGAAGCATCAGAGAACATTGCTTTCTTTTCATTTAATTTTTTTTTTTAATTTTTTTTCAATGTTTATTTATTTTTGGGACAGAGAGAGAGACAGAGCATGAATGGGGGAGGGGCAGAGAGAGAGGGAGACACAGAATCGGAAACAGGCTCCAGGCTCTGAGCCATCAGCCCAGAGCCTGACGCGGGGCTCGAACTCACGGACCGCAAGATCGTGACCTGGCTGAAGTCGGACGCTTAACCGACTGCGCCACCCAGGCGCCCCTCATTTAATATTTTTAAGGTCACAAAAGGAATGCATTTCCTGTTTAAAAATTAGGACCACACAGAGCTTTGTGGAGTAGGGTGACATCTCTTTGCTTCTCTTTTACCATTCCTAAGTTCCCTCTTCCCCAAAACAACCAGGCTACAAGTAATACTTTCTTTTCTTTTCAGTTCTTTCCCCCCACTTTTTACAAGGCTTTTATCCTGTGTGCACACCTGTGTAGTCACGGTCATACATCCCCTTGTCTGCCACACAGATGATTATTGCTTGTCACCTACAAGGGTTAACCCCTTTGGACTGACACATCTGTTGTAAGAAACTGGTGAAAGATTTGATGCTTTCCTTGGAAATATTTGCATGTACAACACAAATACTGGCGTATAGTTGCAGGAGGATTCAAGAACCCTGGAAGCTCAGAGAGTCCATGGACTTTAGGCACAGCACCCCTGCCATCAATGAGGGCTACATGTCTGCTATCAAAGCCAAAATTCTAAAACTCATGCTGTGCCCAACTTTCCTAGGACTTGGGAAATACATCATCGATAGGTGTCTATTTTGTCTTCCTCTATTATGGAGATAGTTGTATTATCTGTTAATGATTTCAGGGGAATGTTACGATATCTTTAGGTTTCAAAATACTGACAAAGGAGGTTAAGCAGAATAGGAGCAGGGACCACTTTTAAACCCTTGGAACTACTCTTGGTCTGACTAGGTTTCATTATCGGATGCTTGGCTTGCATTTCAGAGATCTCTTGGGCTCCTTCCCCAAAAGTCAGAGATTTATGCAATACATGTAGTTTTCTTTCCTCGCAAGACTAAGATTATAATTTGGCAGGTGGGTGCCCAATTAATTTCTAATGTATTATATTCATAAATAGTTATATATTTTGGATGTTTGCAAATATCAGTATTTTAGTTAAGGCTCTGACAATAAATGATTATTTATTTTGCAGAAAGACCGTGATTTGGAGAGAGGCCCTGATGAGAAACTAGATGAAAATCAGCACTTTGATTTAAAGAGTGGTCCCCAAAGCCTCCCGTGGACCAGGAAAATCTATGAGTTCTACAATGCTCCAATTGTCAAGTTTTGGTTTTATACGGTTGGTCTCATTGCAGCAATTAAAAATAGGCTTCATGATGGTCAATAGTTAATGATGATTTTGATAATGATATGCCTGGTTTGCCAACTTGTGATAAAATGTAGAAATGCGATAAGAAAAAAAAATGAGGGGAATCACAGAGGAGGTAGGAGAGAAGATTGGAGGGAGGTGAGGACAGGTTGTAGCAAATCTCTCTTACTATGGGAGTAAAAGAACAAGAATTTTCTTCTTTCCTGAGCGCTTCCTATTAGCTCTGCTGGGACTGAGCCTGTGAAACTTTGTGGAACAGCCAATTAACAGTAGTGGCTGTAGAATTAAGTGATGGCTATAGATCCTTTTCTCATCTTGGGCAAAGAAATCAAGCAGTTGAGTTGATTTTTTATTTGTAGGTGTAATGTGTAATATGAACAAAAAATGCAAAGTGTTTGCTTTTTGTCTTCAATCACATATGATTATAAATACAGAGAGAATAATAAAACTTTTTTTATTTTATTTTATTTTATTTTATTTCATTTCATTTCATTTCATTTCACTTCACTTCATTTCATTTCATTTCATTTCATTTCATTTCATTTCACTTCATTTCATTTCATTTCATTTCATTTCATTTTCCTCTTCTGACACCCCCCTCCACCTTGGAGGACAATGACATTGCAGAAGTTAATTTTATAAATAAATAATACATTTAATATTGATAGTAGTGATACAGAGAAATCATTAACTGCACTTTAAATGTAATGAGTGCTTTTCACATTTATTTAATAACATTTATTTTTCTAATGCTTACTTATACTTTAAATTGCTCCTGGCCAAATTGTGTATTTCTAAAACATTTGAAGTGCGATTATAAAAGGACACTTATCTAAATGTGTTACATTGCAAAATATTTACTTGCCCATCCAAACGTGTATTTCATATACGTATTAAATATGTACATAGTTCCGCTTTCAAAAATCAAATCTTCCTTCAAATGATGAGGTTTCACCATTTTTTGTGAATGTGTAACAAAATATCCCAAAGTCTCTGATAGTAGCTTTGAGAGACTTTTAGCCATAGTCATGTCATTGAGGAAAAAGTATTCAAGTATTTCTGTTCTTGGAAATCTCCAGCCGATGAACTCTTAGGGACAGGAGTAAAGCTAAGCAAAGAGAACAGCAACAACACATAGTTAACAAACAAATGGAACAAATTAGCCACCTGGGTCTGCCCCCCCATAATGGACAGTGTTAGCAGTGAACACAGACGTTCTTGACTTGATGTCACATGGCTCGGTTATGATGTGCGTGTTTTACTGAAGCAGTATCTTGTTATAAATGTGATGATGAAGAAGAAAAAATGTAACATTTTTGGATCTTTTAAGAGTTGCAAAGAAAGAAAGTATCAGGGGGCAATGTTACCAATATCTATGGTGATTTAGTGTTTGGTCATCATGAAGCCAATGACAAAAAGGAAAAAAAAAGAAGATTACTTGATAGAACAAATTTATTTAAATTATGTGTCTAAGTGGTCATCAAACATGCTTAGACTTTGAGGAATAAACTTTGAGAAATATAGAATTAACAGAATTTACCTTAACTTTCTTATGTGCTTGCTTTTCTAAACTCTTTATCTCATAGGCAGCAATACCCACCATGCCTTCCCCAAATACCACACATGGTATATACAATGACTACTGTGTAGTTAGAAGGGGTTTTGGCCATTCTCTGTGTAGAACTCTACTGGGAGGGTAATGTACCAAGCTTAGGTAGAGCTCAGAACGATCTGAAAATAGAGATTCAGGTTAAAGTAATATGATTCACTTCCTTGAGAATGAAAATGAGCGCACACACACGCACACACACACACACACACACACACGCACACACACACATGTCCCTCGCTATTGATCTGGGACTTTAATACATCTGTCGATCAGCTAGCACTATGTATTGCCACTGAAGCCATTAAAAGAACTGCACGGTCTGATGCATTGTTGGTGATTATGGAAACTGGTAAAGCCTTTCTGATAGGCAATTTAGTAGCATTGTCACGGGTTTAAATGTGTATGCCCAGTGATTCTACTTCTGGGAATATATCTTAAGATAATAAGAACGTTGGAAAAGATTACAAAGCTATTAGTCCCTATGTGTCTATATATGTGTGTGCTTAGTGTGTCTTAATTTTTTGAAGATATTGGAAATCTAGGTTTAATATATATAGTTAAAAATGAAACATGCATTTCTTGAATGTCTACCATGTGTTAGTTTGAGTGCTGAAGATAAAAATGTGAACAGTCTTTCACTACAAGGACTCACAGTTGGACGATACTTTCCCGCTAACCAGGATGTTTTTATCAACATAAAATAAAACTCCCAGCAGAAGCTAATGTCACATTTTATTACATTCGAAAATAGACACCTGCTGATACTGCTCCTTGGTGTACTTGGGGCACGTGTCTTCTATGCTTACAGGGAGGGGAAAGTGTATGATTCTCTCTCGGTTTGTCGTTAGCCTGATGATGTCCATGTCGGCATGGGCCGGGTTCCAGAAATTCTGGTCAGGAGCCAACAAGATGAGACAGTGCCCCATTCCATGCATTTGGGAACAGCGGTCTTCATTGCTTTCATTAATTCTGGCATAGAAAACTGTACATTCTTGTACTTTCCTTGAAATCAGGTTCTGCGTAAACGGAAGTTATATTTCCATGTTATCATGTTGAAGTTCCTTTGTGTCTCTCCTTGGCTTGGTTTGTGTCTACTTGGCATTCTCCATTACGACTCTCACTCATGTCCAGGGAATGTGTGTCCCCCTCATAGATGGCATATTTGGCATTCCTCATGCTGTTCACTTACACTGTGTTGGTGGAGATGCAGCCCCAGCCCAGCGTGCAAGAGTGGCTTGTTATCATTTATATCTTCACCAATGCCATTGAGAAGGTCAGGGAGGTGAGTTGTCCCTTCTACCTTTGTCTTCTCCACCTCTAGGAAGAGGTGTTTTGGGCTCGTGATGAAAACGGACAGATACAGCAAGGGTGGGGGCGAGACAGGCAATGCTGATCCTGATTTTCTTGGGATAGAAAGGGTATTTAGGGGAAGATCTCTGATCTCAACCCTTAATCCTTGCCAAAGACTTACTGCTGGTTGCTGCTCTTTGAAAGCAGTTATTTTTAAAGACGTCCAGGTGTGTTTATCCGTCTTAGAGTGAGGCTATCTAATTGTTGTTAGACCCTCCAACTGTTTGATTTCCCAGAAGGTTTTTTTCTTTTTAATTAGATTGATTTTTATAGCCTACCATTACTGTACCTTGTCAGCCTCATTTTACAGTAGGCAAATAAGTGGCCAGAGTTGTGCAATAAGGAAAGAATTCATTGATGGCTTTTGAATTATTTTCCTAAACACCTTTGAAAATTGAAACTGAGAATCCCTGAGGCAAGTAGTCCAAAAGACAAAACAAAACTTTCATTTTTGGTTTTGCAAGCGAGTCGCTTAAAAAAAAACCCAGAGGTAACATTCATGCAGTTTTAACTATAATCATATGCAGCTATAACTTTGTTTTACATGTCAGTGTATATGTGTCTCTATCTATATGCATTCACATACATTCATTTTGTCCTGGAGCTAATATGATGAACACTGTATACTAAGTGAATGTATTCTTAGTAATTATACCTGTATCGCCTGCTAGTCAGTATCGTGGAGTTTATAGAAAACAATTCAGGAGAAAAACCTCTGAATGCCACCATTTTTTATGCTTCGGGAAAAATAAGTTTATGACTTTACGTTTGAATTTGTCTAATATTCTTTTGCAGGGGTAATTTCTTATACTAGTGACTTCTAGTGTGGCATTCTTAGTGATGTGTCAACGACTCACTAAGTAGTGGTAGCAGGACTCAATTACAGGATTCCTTGGTTTCAAACCAGTTTCCTCTGTACTGGCTCTCCCTCATGAAAACAGAAAGGTAGCTGTAATAGATCCACGGTAATACTGAGTTTTTAAATGTCTTGGTGGCCCCCTGTGTTAGCTTAGGATTAATGAAAGCTAGGAAAACATATTCTTTTTTGTTTTTTTCTGGTTTGTTTTTCAAATAGCTGGTGACATTAAAACACATTTATAGAATAGTTTTAATAATTCATTGGCCAAGGATAACTGAAGGCTCTAAAATACCCTTGTGATCTAAGGTTTGGTGGGGTTCAAATTATTCTCTAAGCTAGCAGTTGATGTACCAAAGAACAGTATTATGAACCCCTTGGGTCACACTCCATTCTTTAAATTTCCCTCTTTCTTTCTTCTTTTAGGTCTGTATTTCAGAACCTGGGAAGTTTACTCAAAAGGTGAAGGTGTGGATTAGTGAGTACTGGAACCTAATAGAAACTGTGGCTATTGGCCTGTTTTCAGTTGGTTTTGGCCTTCGGTGGGGCGACCCTCCTTTGCACACAGCGGGAAGACTCATCTACTGCATAGACATCATATTCTGGTTCTCACGGCTCCTGGACTTCTTTGCCGTGAATCAACACGTAGGTCCATATGTGACCATGATTGCAAAAATGGTGAGTACGATCTGTTTGTGTGTTCTGGGGTCCTTTTTAATGACTTTACCTACTTTCATGGTTCACATCCAGTAGTTTAATCTTTAGAATTGTTTATAG
Source organism: Leopardus geoffroyi (assembly GCF_018350155.1). Lineage (NCBI taxonomy): Eukaryota > Metazoa > Chordata > Mammalia > Carnivora > Felidae > Leopardus > Leopardus geoffroyi. The sequence continues at coordinate 16,829,108 of NC_059342.1, read as the reverse complement.
AAGCACAGACATTGAGCTCATGTTGTCCCTGCTTTCTTTATAACCACAAACTCATATTTAACAAATGTCCTTGCAGAGTATATTGGGTGGTTGATTAGGAGACTCCACTTATTAGCCTTTTGGTTATGGCCAGAAGATATGATTGAATCAAATGTGTCTCTGAGCACAGTGATTCTCGAAGGTCAGATTTGTGTGAGGCTACCACCAGTAATATTTTCTGCTAACACTTTCAATGTATCTTTTTATCTCCTCACCCCCAGCCAAGCCTTAAGTAGTACGCGTTATGGGCTACACTATGTTCTAAGTACTTGTACCTATTAACTCATTTAATCTTCAAAATAACATTATAAGATAGGCACTGTTACTGTTGTCCATATTTTTCATACACGGAAATGGAGGTTAAGTAAATTTCCCCAGGGCATAAGTAGGGCAGTCAGGTTTCAAATCTGGACCATCCGGCTCTGTCATCTGAGCCTGCTGTGCAGTTGGGTTAGCCTTCTCCAACTGGCTTAGGGACCTGAGACCCACCCTCTAGGAAGTACTCTCCAGATCATCTTTGGCTTTTCCTTCTGGAATACTCACTGGCAGGGAAGGGTCAAGTTCTGGAGAGAGAAGGGTAGTGCTTGAACAAAGGAGAACAGAAGAGGGAGAACCTCTAGAACTCCAAAGACAGATTTTCCTTTCTTTACACTTTTATTTAAAAAATTTTTTTCTTTATATTTTTAAACCAGAAATGTTCTCTGGTCTTGGTGGCTTTGATACTTATCAGATAGGTTGTGCTGAGGTAACTGATACATCTCGGTGACAGCACAAGTTATTTCTCCCTAATGCAAAGTTTAATGAGTGTTCATGGGGGCTGAGCTCTACCCTATAACTCAGGGATCCAGAATCCTTTTATCTCGTGACAGTGCCATGTCAACATAACATGGATTCCAAGGTCTCCTGTGGTGGGGAATGAGAGGGATGGAGAAAGTTTAACAGCTTTTAACTGTTCTGGGCAGGAATTAAAATAACTGACCGCCACTCCACAGGCTATCGGTTAGAATAGGTCATATGGTACCAGCTTTGTGGAAGGGAGGCTAAGAAATTCAGAGGAGCTCATGAAATACTCATGAAATAAGTGAACAAAAGGGTTGAACTGATGTACATTTAGTAAGTGAAGTGAACATGACCTGATCCATTTCTCAGTCTCTAATCGATTCCTGAAGATAACCTTAGGGATAAGGACTCCTTTGACCAATTTGAATACTCCCTATTTTTTGTTTAAGCACAGATTCTTCACCCTCAACACATCTATGTTTTTAGACAGACATTGACATGAAACATGTTGTGGCAGAGAGAAGGAAATGGTTTAGCCAAAGGAAACCCAGCTAGTCATGGACTACGGCATTTTGGTCAATGACTAGACAGTCTTAATACTGGGAGGTGTGATTATGAATGCTGCTGGTGTTTGATTTGTTCTAAATTTAAAATCAGAGGTAAAGTTCTGGTTGTGCTGTGTTATTTTGCAGACCGCAAACATGTTCTACATTGTGATCATGATGGCCATCGTCCTGCTGAGCTTTGGAGTGGCACGCAAGGCCATTCTTTCACCAAAGCAACTGCCATCTTGGAGCCTTGCTCGAGATATTGTATTTGAGCCATACTGGATGATATATGGTGAAGTCTATGCTTCAGATATAGATGGTGTGTTGGGGATTTTGGCATCGTTCAGAAATCAAACCTTTGTAGATACTCAGAGTAAAAAAACAATCTGGAAAATATTCATCTGGATCTTAAAGATGTCAAAAATTTATGGTATTCTGCTAAGTTAATGTGATAAATATTTGTGTAGAACCATAGGACTGTGATTCATCTTATCTCTCATTCTGTTAAATTCTTTATTTGTAGTTTGTGCAAGCCATCCGTCTTGCCCTCCTGGTTCTTTTCTTACTCCGTTCCTCCAAGCTGTCTACCTCTTCGTGCAGTATATCATCATGGTGAACCTGTTGATTGCTTTTTTCAAGTAGGTTATTTTAGTTAAATATGGTTATTTTATTTAAATCAAAATGGGGGCAGTTGTTTTGAGTAGATTCTCATATTTTGGGTATGTAACCTTTGGTTTTTGTGTGTGCCATTTTCTCCCCCTTTTCATTATGGTTTTAAAACATGGGCATGAAATTACTGGTAGGAAGGGAAGAGAGCACAAGAAAAGGAAAAAAAAAAAAACAACAATAAATGGAGAGAGTAATAAAAGCAGAATGGAAGGAGATCATGCATTGTAGTAAAGTAGTAAGTCGGAATCGTGGAAGAATAACTGTTGCTGAGATTAAAAGCTGACTGAGGGCTTCTTGATGACTTTTTGTTACTTGGCTCCAGTATGTCTTCCTCTTTGCTTCCTCTTTCTCCCTTTTCATTTCTTCTCGGTCTACTTTTCTGGATCATCTCCTTCTCCTCAACCTTTTAACCTTGGAACTTCCCTGGGCCCAGACCTTGCTCATCTTTTATTTACATTTCGTTTGGTGATCTTGGTCAGTTTCCTGTAATGCTGACAAATTCCAATTTGTATCTCCAGCCCGAATCTCTTCCTTGAACTGCAGTCTTACAGCTCCAACTGCCCCCTTATCTGCTACCGGTTGGATGTATAATAGAATTCTAAAAATTCTAAGTGTCCACCTGATCTCCTCTCTTTGCCAGCATGTACTCATTCTACTTGTCATCTTTCTCAAATCTAGGGAGAAGACCACAAGTTTCCATCAAATCTCCATTTCCCCAGTTGTTCAGATCAAAAGCCTTGGAGTCATTCTTAATGCTACTTGTGTCTCTACCTCTAAACTGCCAGGGACTCCTGTTGACTCTGCCTTCAAATAGATCATCAATCCAACCACCTCTTACCACCCCACTGCTACCGGAGAGCCTCCTACTTATTTCTCTGCTTCTGTCTTTGGCTCCTATATACTTTTATCAACAGTTGTCCCTAATGACTCTTCAAAGACATCTGTCAGATGGTGTCACTACTCTGCTCCAAACCCTCAATGGTTCCCCATTTCACAATTCCTACCATGACCTAGAGAGCCCTGGTGAGTTGGTTTTCCTGCTGCTTTTAAAATCACACATCACACTACTCTTCCCTTAACCCTTTCCCCTCCAACCACACTGCCCGCCCCCCCCCCCCCCCCAATACACACCCATAGGTTTTCAACCAGCACAGGTGTGTTTGCAGTTGCTGTTCCCTCTGCCTGGAGTGCTCTTCCTTCAGGTATCAGTGGGACCCATTCCCTCACCCCCTTCAAGCCTGTGCTCAAATGTTCCCTTTTTAATTAGACCTAACTTAAGGATGGCATTTGAAAGCGCACCACCCTTTCCTTCAGCCATCTCTTTGCCTGGTCCCCCTTATTCTTCTTTCTTTGTACCCACTTGTGTATATACAAGTTTTATATTTTATATGTTTTTTTTTCCTGTTTGTCTTTTTTGTCTACTGGAATATAAGTGCCTCAAGGACAAGATATCGTATTGTCTTTTTTGCTGAAAAAATTTTCCCAAGTACCAAAAAGAGTGCATAAATATATTTGTTCAATGGTTAAAAGAAATCAGGTGAAGTGATGGGAGGAAACTAGTATTTTTTGAATGCCTCGTTTATGCCAGGCAGTATGCTTAGTATTTTATTCATTGATTACCCCACTGAAGAGGGCAATATAAAAGAAGAGAAACCAATGTAGTGGAATATAAGTGAAGAAAATAGGGAAGCAAAGGGCTGGAGGGGAGCAAAATAAATCAGAATACTAAAAAAATGACTGTTGTTGCAAATATATGGGAAGATGTACCTTTCTGTTTGTTACAAGCTTATGTAACTGTCATCTCTTTTAGTCCCACCATTTTATAAATGTCTAACATATCCTGGTGTTTAGTTAGTATAGCTATTATTTATGACATTTCAAATAATATTTAGAGTGGGTATGAGATTTTTGCTTCTCAAAAATGGCAGGTGTCAAAAGAGAGGTTGAGAAATCCTCACATAGACAGTTGTCTCTCTCTAGAGATGGACAGCCTGAGGACCAATGAGCTGAGAAACCCCAGATATGACTACTTGTCCAGGTGCCCATTCTAAATTCTTCATAGCAAGAATTACAAAAAACAAAAACAAAAACAAAAAACAAAAAAACAAAAACAGACAAACAACCCCTCCCCCCCCCCCCACCACCCTGAAATACACTGTGAAGATTGCCACCTGCTGGTGGACGGGCTGTAGTTACACTTGGAGTGACTGGCATTTAATCCTGGTGGTTCTCAAACCTGATGGTGCAGGAGAATCACCTGGAGGGCTTGCTGAGACACAGATTGATGTTACGTCTCTGCTAGAGTTTCTGATTCAGTAGTTCTGGGCTAGGGCCCATGAATTTACATTTTTGACATGTCCTCAGGTGATGCTAATGCTGTGGTTCAGACCACACTTTGAGAACTATGTTAAGACCCAGTTTTCTATCTTTTGGGGCACCTGGATGGCTCAATTAGTTAAGTGTCCGACTCTTGATTTCAGTTCAGGCCATGATCTCATGGTCGTGAGATTGAGCCCCACATCGGGTTCCGCACTGAGAACAGAGCCTGCTTAGGATTCTCTCTGTACCCACCCCCTTCTCACAAAACCAAAGCAAACCCAGTTTTCTTTCTTTCTTTTTTTTTTAATTTTATTTTTTATTTTTAAAAATTCACATCCAATTTAGTTAGCATATAGTGAAACAATGATTTCAGGAGCAGATTCCTTAATGCCCCTTACCCATTTAGCCCATCCCCCCTCCCACAGCCCCTCCAGCATCCCTCAGTTTGTTCTCCATATTTATGAGTCTCTTCTGCCAAACCCAGTTTTCTTTCTTTCCATCATCCACTTTATGGATTCTGTGAAGCTTCCCCCTCCCTCTTATTCTGAGCTGGCTTTCTCCAGGATAGTTCTGGTTCCTTCTTTTTATGATCGCTCACATTTAGGGCTGCCTGTCTTTTTACTGGCCAATTTCTCCTGTCCTACTCAAGTGCCACTTTGCCATCTTTCTCTATAAAAGCCAAACTTTATATTAGCCTGAGCAGAATGTTAAGATAGACATTCCATTGTGTCCTCTCCCTGCACTTATCGTGTTATAGACTTAAAGTTAAGTAATTAGGGATGATATGGTGTTTTGGAGTAAGTGTACCACCTACCACAACTTCATGGACAGTTCTATAATATCAGTATTTACCCTAGTATCTACATATGAAAATTAATGTAAAAGGGATCATCTAAGGTAGCCTATTGATAAGGGATTACCTTCATTGTAAAGTTAATCTAAGTAATTTTGTTTAGTTTCTACATAGAAGGTGCCCTTATTGATTATTTTAGGGTGAATTCATTTTTCTTCCCTGTCGCTTCTTCATTACCATTCTTTCCTTTGGGTGTGTTTTAACTAGGATTATTCTATCAGTTCTCATGTTTGACATGAGGAGAATCTCTTCATAAGGCTGATAATAGAGAGAAACATTAACAGTAGTTACTGTGAATGGTGAATTATGGACTGAAAAGAGCTTCTTATGTGAGAAGAGATGGTGTACCAAGAATAGTGTAAAGTTTCAGTTTCTGTTCATTGCATTTAAAACATTAGCATTTTCTCTCTGATTGTCATTCCTATTTTTTGTTTATTCTGATTAGCATATTTTACTGTAGAAGGTGATTAATGTATCTTTTTGGGTGGAAGAAGAATCACAAAGGCAATGGATATTATTTTTATTGGCTAAGGCTGGGAAGGTCAGGTGAACCAATCAAAAAGTTGGAAAGTAGAGAAAGGATCTGTGATGTTTCAGGATGCCATATTAAAAAGTTATCCCTGTCTTAACTACAACTTGCAGTAATGTTTACGTGGATATGAAATCCATTTCCAATAAACTATGGAAGTACAATCGCTATCGCTACATCATGACTTATCACAAGAAGCCTTGGCTGCCACCACCTTTCATCCTGCTGAGCCATGTGGGACTCCTCCTTCGCCGTCTTTGCCATCATCGAGCTCCAAATGACCAAGACGAGGGTGATGTTGGATTAAGTAAGTTTTCATCGGTGGGGCACTAGGATGAGAGTAAGAGTGGAGATCCAACGTGAAGACACGCTGGAACATTGTCAGTTAAATTCCGGGCACAGGATGGAAGGCTCTAGGACTTCACTGATGATCGAGTGTCTGCTAAGGACTTGGGTCTAAGTAAATAGAGGACCTGCATCTGAGTAAATACATTGATTCCATCATGTGGTTGTAGTACGTTTGCCAAGATTAACCGATACTTCGAAAGAAAGAAATAGGTAGGGACAAAATTTCCCCGTAAGTGTGCAAAGGCTTTCTGTCGCCTAGAAAACCTTGTTTTCTCTGCTTACGTGGAAGGGCATTAGAATAACTCCTAGGGAGTAGTCACAGTGACCCAGACTCATTTCCTTGTTGTGGAAGACAGGATTGACATAGAAAGGGATTACAAAAGGTCTTGTGGAGTAAGGGGAAGAGATAAGACAGCTTCACTTGTTAACCAGAGTCCTGATTCTCTGGTTCTCTAATCTACTGAGAATGGAGGTGATTCTGTATGAATGTTTCGTTTTTCAAGAACAATTCAGGATGCAGAAATGTGGATTCTCATTTTTATATTTTTCTTTACTTTTCTTATATATTTATGTATTTATTTATTTTGCAGTGCTTAAGTCTACATATTTTGAGAATCTCCTGGTTAATTTTGCTGATTCGTATCTTTTTTTTTTTTTTTTTTTAAATTTTTTTTTTTCCACGTTTTTATTTATTTTTGGGACAGAGAGAGACAGAGCATGAACGGGGGAGGGGCAGAGAGAGAGGGAGACACAGAATCGGAAACAGGCTCCAGGCTCTGAGCCCTCAGCCCAGAGCCTGACGCGGGGCTCGAACTCACGGACCGCGAGATCATGACCTGGCTGAAGTCGGACGCTTAACCGACTGCGCCACCCAGGCGCCCCTGCTGATTCGTATCTTAACCTGCACGATATGACTGTCACACTAACTGTTATAATAGAACATTTCTTATTGTGGTTTTGCAGATCTTTTGGTAGTTCCTTTCAAGCAATTTCACAATTGGTGCCATGCCCATTTTTAGATAGTCCCTGAATATAAAGGAAATGGGTGGCATAAATCCACAATCCTTTATATCAATCCCTAAACCCAAAATACACCTGAAAATGGAAAGCTTTTTTTTCCCCTTCTTAAGTTAGAGACTCATTGGGATAAAAGAGGCTGATGGAACTAATGTGAAACCATTTATTGTCTTTATCCCTTGTAGTGTGAATATTCATTGATTTTGCTGCAGAAATAATGTGTTGGATTTTCGGGTACTGCCCTAGCCTCAGTTAGGTATTTTACTGCATTTATGGTACATGTACTGTATTACCTTTCTAAATCGAGAAAAGGAAAATTCTGAATTCTAAAACACACTTGGTTCCAGGAGTTTCAGATAATGGATTGCGCACTATTTATACATTTCTATGGGCTTTTAGGAGGACAGGTGTCATTACAAGGTTGATAGGATGATATGCTTTTCTTCTTGCTGGTAATTGGCTCAGTGAAGTATTTTTCTCCTCTTGAGTCACTTCGGAGATTTATTTTTCTTTTCCATCCGCTGCCCCCCAAGAGATTCAGCCTTTATAAGGAAGCCAAAGCACAAATGAAGTTAATTTAAAGGTTTCTAACTATACTCTAAACTTTAGGCTTCTAACAGAGAGCCGTCCCAGGCCTGTCCGTGAACCTGCTGCAAGTTAACAGTAGAATGTGGACCACCTGAGAGATCCTGGAATTGCCTGGGGTTTGGCCACATTTGGGGCTTGCCTTCATCTGGGCTTATAGGGTGATTCCGGTATATAACGAAAGTAAATTTGCCGAAGCATGGAGGTGTGTTCATTCTGAGTTCCGGAAAATTCTTGAATTTTTCTGAAACTTCTTCCCATCCTGTTTTGAAGATCGTTTGCATTTGGGGCTGCAGTGCCACCTGGCGGAGAGTCACAAGAACGCTCCACACATGCAGGCTGCAGCTGTCACTGGGATTGGTCCTTGGGTTGTTTGCTCTTAGGAATCCACAGAAAGATTAAATCATAACAACTGTAAAGTTCCTCATTCTTAAGAGATTCTTTGATGCAAACAGGCATTTAGAGTTTGTGAGTGAGGATACTGGATTTTTTTTTTTTTTTAGTTCTGAGAGATTCTTTCATGCCATAAAATCAATATTTTTGCCTATTTTATTGGAAAATAATGGGATGTTTGCATTTCTAATAAGTTTGAGGGAACTCTATTTTTTTCCCTAAGTTAAGTGATACCACTGAAGGAAGAGAATGCACCAATTTTTACCCTTTTTGCGACACCATTTATATATTTTCCAAGTATTAGAAACCTGCTCAAGAGCTAATGTATTTTTCTGTTAGATCAGAGTGAGAGCCAAGGTGGTAGATGGAATGTGATCATCAAAGTCTGACACAGAATTGTTTCATAATATCATGAAGCGATGTGTCTTTTTGTGAGTTAATTATAATTATGTCAAGGAAGGTGGACAGCCTCAGCCACTGACTGGCAATAATGTTTCTGTTTCTAGTAGAGTAACTTAGTGCCATTTCCCCGTGAACAACATTGGGGTTGGGATGTCAGCCCCCTGCATGGTCAAAAATCAGTATATAACTTTTGACTCCCCCCAAACTTTACTGATAGCCTATTGTTGACCAGAAGCCTTATAACATAGTTAATTAACACATACCGTGGATATTATATGTGCTGTATACTGAGACTTATAATAAAGCAAGCTGGAGAAAGGAAAAGGTTATTAAGAAAATCTTACGGGAGAGAAACATTTACAGTATTTGCCAAAAAATAGTATTTACTCTTTACTGAGAAAAAAAACCCACGTGTAAGTGAACTTATGCAGTTCAAACCATGTTGTACAAACTCAGTGTAACAACATGAAACTTTCTTGATGGATTAATTTAACAAGTTTAACAAGTTTAATGGATTAAACTTGCTGGATTAATTTAACAGTCTTGGACTTCATCTAACCTTGATTTTAACCTACAGGTTACTTATTGTCATTTTGATAGACAAAACAGTTGGCAGAGGAGAGGGAGGCAACCAGATTCTTTACCCATATGCATATAAATGTAGCAGATTTTTGTAAATGGGTAGAGACATTCTAACCTATGAGCATATTGAACAGAGTGTCTGTTCCACATGAGTCCTGTTCAAATTCCCATGCCTATTTATACAACAAATAGCAAGATCCAATCTGGTGTTTCTATTTGTTTCTACACACTGCCTCTCCGTTAATATTAAGAATTTGGTGTGATAGAGCAGCAAAGTTTTATCGCGCGAGCTCCAGTTCATAGAGTTTTCAACACAAGTGGAAGAAAAGCCCCGCCTACTCAGTATCAGCTTCCTGGTAAAGGCAAATTATGATTTTTTTTTTAATGTGCCATACTTATTTACACAGAACTCTACCTGAGTGAGGAGGATCTGAAGAGACTTCATGACTTTGAAGAACAGTGTGTGGAAATATACTTCCACGAAAAGATGGAAAGACTGAATTACAGCTGTGAGGAACGAATCCGAGTAACCTCAGAAAGGTAAAAGATACATGTTTTTTCCAGCTCCCCAAGCCTGATTCTACTAAAATGTCCAAAGAAGTAGAAAGATGTATTTTTAAAACCCAGAAGTTTAGATTCTCTAAAATTTTTTTTTGTCAGTGTATAATATTTATGGAATTGATGTGTATTCATTGAGGACCTACTATGTGTGTTCCAGACGCTCTTCCATTCACCAGTGATAAATGATGAATAAGAGACAAGAGTCCCTGCCTTTGTAGGACTTGTGTTCTAGTGTGTGCAGACAGACCAGTAAGAGGGCGGGGGTGGAGGACACATAACAAACAAGGAAACACATACAAATATGTAATTCGATGTCAGTTAAATAGCGATGAAGAAAATAAAGTTGCGTAAGGGAATAGAAAATGATGTTGGGGAGGGGTCTGCCAGAGTTGGGGGTTGGGTTGGACTCCTTGGGGTAGTCTGGGGCAGGGAGGTCACTGCGGAGTCGCAGAGGGGGGAACAGAGAGGGGAGGGCCAGGCAGAGACATCCAGTGGGATGGCACGCCTGATCGAAGGAACAGCAAATGCAGATGCCTGAGGCAGCAAGGTGCGTCCATAAGCAGCAGGTAGGACTGGAGAAGGTCGAGGGCTGCGTCCTGGTTGCCCTGGGGAGATGAGGACAGGTGAGGTTCTCTTGTGTTGCTTTCACATGGAGATAACAAAATAAACGCGTTTGGTCCTGGAAATGATTCACCAGCAAGGGAGAAGCTGCAGAAACAGGAGGGAGGAGGTGATTTGCTCAAGTGCAGTCCCCGAGGAACGGTTTACTGCAGGCCCTGGGCATCTGCCTCAAACAGGGCACCTGGAGAGAGTACAGCCAGTGTTCAGGAGGATGCGGGCACACAGCTGTCGAGGCCAGGGCACCATCTGATGGTGCCTGTGGGTATGTGTGATTTGGGGGGTCAGTGCAGGAGGCCACTGAGAGATTTGAGGAAAGAGAAAATGTATTGGAGAAAGTGAACATATTCAGAAACTGGGATCAAAGCCATCATGGCTGTACTGATAATTGTGCGTACATGGCATTGTGTTAAAATATGGAAGACTGCATTGTTATATGCATTTTTTTTTTAAACACAGAATTGTTTTTGTAACCAGAAGCAAATTGACAGAAATTAAAGGCATTCCTTCATTTTCAAATATACACGGACCTGGCTATAAAATGTTATACCTGGGGCACCTGGGTGACTCAGTCAGTTAAGCATCTGACTTTTGATTTTGGTCCAGGTCACAATCTCACGGTTTGTGGGTTTAAGCCCCACGTTGAGCTCTGCGCTGACAGCATGAAGCCTGCTTGGGATTCTCTCTCCCTCTCTGTCTGCCCCTCCCTGCTCATTTTCTCTCTCCCTCTCTCAAAAACTAAACAAACAGTTAAAAAATAAAATGTTTAAAAAATATTTTTTTTAATGTTTATTGAGAGACAGAGAGCAACAGAACATGAGTGGGGAAGGGGCAGAGAGATGGGGACACAGAATCCAAAGCAGGCTTCAGGCTGTTAGCAGTCAGCACAGAGCCCGATGCGGGGCTCAAACTCACGAACTGAGAGATCATGACCTGAACTGAACTGAACTCAGTTGACGCTCAACCAACTGAGCCACCCAGATTCCCCAAAATAAAATGTTATACCTAATAATGCATGTATTTTTTTCTGATATCCAAATGGATAGATAGTGAATCCTTAATTGAATTACACAAAGAACTCTGTAAATGGTTCACTATGGATATTTCTGCACTTTTTTTTTAATGTTTATTAATTTTTTGAGAGATAGAGACAGAGAGTGAGCTGGGGAGGGGCAGAGAGAGGGAGACATAGAATATGAAGCAGGCTCCAGGCTCCGAGCTGTCAGCACAGAGCCCAGCGTGGGGCTAGAACTCACAAACCATGAGATCATGACCTGATGTCGTGAGCTGAAGTCAGATGCTCAATCAACTGAGCCACCCAGATGCCCTTTTCTGCACTTTTCAAATGATACCATATTATGTAGATATGTACTTAGGTGGCTGATTGAATTTCAGACCACATTTTATATTGAGAACAAAATATCAAATAGAATTGGTTTTTGAGCCCACAAAATTTTATTTTCCTTAAATAATATCTTTAGGCCAGAGCTCGATGACCTTCTCTTACCTTGTTCATCTTCTTCACATTCTGCCTCCGTTATCGATATGCTCACTGAATTCCATGGGCCAGCCTGGCTCTCAGTCTTCCAGGAGACACATACCCAGATAGGAGTTTATAGAGCCAGGATGAAGGCCTGCATCTGCTATTTACTAGCTCTATGTACTTGGGCCAATTTACTCTGGGTCTTTGTTTTCTTATTTGCAAGATGTACACAAAAACAGATATAGCCCTTAGAGGTGTTGAGGAATGATGGACTGTGTGGCAGAGTGCTGGTCAATAGTAAGGGTATGATGCAAGTAAAAACAGGCTCTGGGGTGCTCAGATGGCTCAAGCATCTGACTTCAGCTCAGGTCATGATCTCACACTTTGTGGGTTCAAGCCCCGTGTCGGCATCGATGCTGACAGCTCGGGCCTTGGAGCCTGCTTCGGATTCTGTGTCTCCCTCTCTCTCTGCCCCTGCCCTGCTCACACTCTGTCTCTCTCCGTGTCAAAAATAAATAAACATTTTTAGAAAGGCTCTAAAAAGCTATGAATGTGACTTCTTTTTAAATACATCTTAACAGGGGCACCTGGGTGGCTCAGTCGGTTGAGCCTCCGACTTCGGCTCAGGTCATGATCTCACAGTTTGTGGGTTTGAGCCCCGCGTTGGGCTCTGTGCTGACCTCTTGCTCAGAGCCTGGAGCCTGCTTCAGATTCTGTGTCTCCTTCTCTCTCTGCCCCTACCCCGCTCACACTTTGTCTCACTCTGTTTCTCAAAAATAAATAAATGTAAAAAAAAAAATTAAAAAAAAATACATCTTAACAGAAGACCATGGGGGAGGGGAAGAACAAAAAAGTTAGAGAGGGAGGGAGCCAAACCATAAGAGACTCTTAAAAACTGAGAACAAACTGAGGGTCGATGGGGGGGGGTGGGTGGGAGGGAAAAGTGGGTGATGGGCATTGAGGAGGGCGCCTGTTGGGATGAGCACTGGGTGTTGTATGGAAACCAATCTGACAATAAATTTCATATAAAAAAAATAAATACATCTTTTCTTTTAAACCTTCAAAGGGGAATAAATAGATAAGATGACCTCACTGCCCTAGGCTATGAATGAGGACAAGGTCATGGAGAGTCCCTTACTTTATACTATAAACTAAGGAAGGATTTTTAGGTGGTCGGATATGGGCAGATTTACTTTCTAGGCAGATTCCCTCAGTTACAGTGTGGATTTAAGGTGTCAGAATTGGAAATATGGAGGCCATTTGAGAGACTGATGCAGCAGGAGGATGAGTCCCAAGGGCTAGTCAAAGTAGCCACGATGGGGTTGAAAGGAGGTGTCTCAGTCTGTTCAGACTGTATAGTGAAGTACTATAGGCTGGGTGGCTTGTAAGCAGCAGAAAGTTACTGCTTACAGTTCTGGAGGCTGTCCAAGATCGGCGTGCCAGCACGGTATGGGTGACAGTCCCCTTCTGGGTTGTAGACTCCATGTTGTATCCTCACATGGTGGCGGGGGTGAGGGAGCTCTGTGGGTTCTCTTTTATAAAGCCACAAATTCCATTCATGAGGGTTCCACCTTCCTGACCTAATCACCTCCCAAAGGCCCTACCTACTAATATCATCACTTTGGGGGTTAGAATGTCAACCTGAATCTCAGGGACACACAAACATTCAGACTGTAGCAGAAGGGATGAACGAAGACACGTTTAGACAGGGCAGTTGATGAGGGGAGTTAGGGATTGGACATGCAGCCAAGGGAGAGGGTGGAGTCGAGGATGACTCTCAGATCTGTAGCGGGGGTAATTAGGTGAAAGGTGGCACCACCATGATTGAAAAAAAAAATGTGCAAAAGACACGGGGAGGGGGCAAGTGATGAGTTTTAGCTTTGTTGAGTTTTAGCTTTAGCTTTGTCAAGTTTCAGTTTTGTGGATTCTTACGGCACATTTAGCCAGAGATTTCTGGGAGGTTTTAGATGTGAGGGTAGGAAGTCTTGGGGTAAAGACTGAACTGGACAGGGAGATTTGGGAGTCACCTGCCCCTTGTGAGAAAATAAAACCATGACCGAGGAAGTGAGTATGCCCAGGAAGCAAGAAAAGTAAGGAAACTCAGGGGGGTGAGGGTGGTTCCATCAGGGGGGTCCTGACAGCTGTATAATGGACCAAGGAATAGGAGCTCATGGAGAAAACGAGCCAGAATCTATCAGAGGAGAATAGGGACAACTAGGAAATGGTAGTGTTGTGAGCCAAATGAATATGGCGTGAAAACCTGAGAAGCAGACACTTATGAACAAGTAATTCAATGATGGTGGTGGTGGTGGAGGTGGAAGTAAGCGTAACACCATTAGTCATCATGTACCATTATATGCTTCTTGGTTATTTCCCTTGAGATTTGCATAGAGAAGGATTAGAAGCTAGATGGGTATGTGGCTTCTGAAAACTATTCCAGAGGCTTCCATGGGCTCTAGAATTCGATTATGGAGGCCCGGTTTTTCAGAACATCATCCACCGATTTTCCCTGTTGACAGAGCTGCCTCACCAGCCCTTGTTTACATGGCTGGCCTTGTTGAGGTAGCCCCTGGGGAGCTTGCCACAGAGGTATGGGAGAGAGGGAAGAATACTTTCCCGAGGTAGCCGAGCCAATAGTTTGAAGAGGGAAGGAAATGAGATTAGGAGGGGATTTGCATGGGCCCTTACCCATAAAGAAGAGATCACCTATCTATCTACTTACAGAATTCAGTGAGTTGTGATACTAGAAAAAGAGAAGTATTAAGGGCTGTTTTATGTCTTCCTTTACTGGAAAACTGGTTATTTTTGACCCTAGTGCTATAAACCAGCACTTCCCTCTCTCTGTTCTATGGGGTACTAGTTAATTGGGTATTTTTCCATATTAAGCATGTTATATTTGGGAAATACTACATTTTATTTTGTTTTTTTTTTTTTAAGTTTTTGTTTAGATTTTGTATAAGGTAATACCGGTTTCAGGAGTAGAAATCAGTGATTCATCACTTACGTATAATACCCAGTGCTCATCACAAGTACCCTCCTTTAATGCCTGTCACCCATTTAGCCCATCCCCTGCCCACCTCCCTTCCAGTAACCCTCAGTAGTTCTCTACAGTTAAAAGTCTCTTATGGTTTGCCTTCCTTTTTTTCTATGTTCATCTGCTTTGATTCTTAAATTTCACATATGAGTGAAATCGTATGGTATTTATCTTTCTCTGATTTATTTGCCATCCACATCATGGCAAATGGCAAAATTTCATTCTTTTTGATGGCTGAGTAATATTTCATTGTATATATATTCCACGTCTTCATTATCTATCATCGTTTGATGCACATTTGGGCTCCTTCCATAGTTTGGCTATTGTTGGTAATGCTGCTGTAAACATCGGGGCACAGCCCCTCCAAATCAGTATTTTTGTATCCTTAGGGTGAATAGCTAGTAGTGCAATTGCTGGGTCATAGGGTAGTTCTATTTTTAACTTTTTGAGGAACATTCATACTAATTTTCAGAGTGGCTGCACCAGTTTGCATTCCCACCAACAGTGTTCGAGGGTTCCATTTTCTCCACATCCTTGCCAACATCTGTTATTTCCTGTGTTGTTAACTTTAGCAATTCTGGCAGGTGTGAGGTGGTAGCTCATTGTAGTTTTGACTTGTATTTCCCTGATGATGAGTGATGTTGAGCATCTTTTCATGTGTCTGTTAGCCATCTGGATGTCTTCTTTAGAAAAATGTCTATTCATGTCTTCTGGCCATTTCTTAATTGGATTATTTGTTTTTTGGGTGTTAAGTTTGATAAGTTCTTTGTAGATTTTTGGATATTAACCCTTTGTCAGACATATCATTTGCAAATATCTTCTCCATTCTGTAGGTTGCCTTTTAATTTTATTGATTGTTTCCTTCGCTGTGCAGAAGCCTTTTATCTTGAAGTCCCAATAGTTTGTTTTTGCTTTTGCTTCCATTACCTCAGGAGATGTGTCTAATAAGAAGTTGATACGGTTGATGTCAAAGAGGTTGCTGTCTGTTTTCTCCTCTAGGATTTTGATGGTTTCCTGTCTCACATTTACATCTTTCATCCATTTTGAATTCATTTTTGTGTGTGGTGTAAGAAAGTGGTCCAATTTCATTCTTCTGCTTGTTGCCCCAGTCTTCCCGGTGCCATTCGTTGAAGAGACTCTCTTTTTTTCCATTGGATAGTCTTTCCTGCTTTGTCAAAGATTGGATGACTTTATAGCTGTGAGTCCATTCTGGGTTTTCTATTCTGTTCCATTGATCTATGTGTCTGTTGTTGTGCCAGTGCCATCCTGTCTTGATCACTACAGCTTTGTAATGTAGCTTGAAATCTGGAATTATGATGCCTCCAGCTTGGCTTTCTTTTTCAGGATTGCTTTGACTATTCAGGGTCTTTTGTGGTTCCATACAAATTTTAGGATTGTATGCTTTAGCTCTGTGAGAAATGCCAGTGATGTTTGATAGGAATTGTATTAAATGTGTAGATTGCTTTGGGTAGTATAGACATTTTAGCTATGTTTGTTCTTCCAATCTATGAGCATGGAACATTTTTCCAGTTGTTTGTGTGTTCTTCAGCTTCTTTCATAAGTATTGTATGATTTTCAGAGTACAGATCTTTTACCTCTGTGGTTAGGTTTATTCCTAGGTATCTTATGATTTTTGGTGTAATTGTAAATGGGATCCATTCCATGATTTTTCTTTCTGTTGCTTCATTATTGGTGTATAGAAATGCAACAGACTTCTGTATGTTGATTTCATATCCTGTGTGTCTGCTGAATTCATGTATCAGTTCTAGCAGGTTTTTTTTGGAGGAGTCTTTCATGTGTCTACATAGAGTATCATGTCATCTGTGAAGAGTGAGAGTTTGACTTCTTCCTTGCCAATTTAGGTGCCTTTTATTTCTTTTTGTTGTCTGACTGCTGAAGTTAGGACTTCCACTACTGTGTTAAATAACAATGGTGAGAGTGGACATCCCTGTCTTGTTCCTGACCATAGAGGAAAAGATCTCGGTTTTTCCCCACTGAGGATATTATTAGCTGTGGGTCTTTGTATATGCCCTTTATGATGCTGAGGTATGTTGCCTCTATCCCTATTTTGCTGAGGGTTTTTATCAAGAATGGATGCTGTATTTTGTCAAATGCTTTTTCTGCATCTATTTACAGAATATTAATGTGGTGTATCCTGTTGACTGACTTATGAATGTTGAACCACCCTTGTGGTCTAGGAATAAATGCCACTTAATTGTGGTGAATAATTCTTTTAATGTACTGTTGGATTCAATTTGCTAGTATCTTGTTGAGAATCTTCACCTCTTTGTTCTGTAATTCTCCTTTTTTAGTGGGAACTTTGTCTGGTTTTGGGATCAAAGTAATGCTGGCCTCATAGAATGATTTTGGAAGTTTTACTTCTATTTCTATTTTTTGGAACAATTTGAGAAGAATAGGTATTAACTCTTCTTCAAATGTTTGGTAGAATTCCTCCGGGAAGCCATGTGGCCTTGGACTTTTGTTTGTTGGGAGATTTTTGATTGTTGACTCAATTTCTTTGCTGGTTTTGGGTCTGTTCAAATGTTCTATTTTTTCCTGTTTCAGTTTTGATAGTTTATATATTTCTAGGAATTTAGATTGCCCAATTTGTTGGTTCATAGTATTCTCCTATAACTCTTTGTATTTCTGTGGTATTGGTTGTGATCTCTCCTCTTTCATTCATGATTTTGTTTATTTGGGTCCTTTCTCTTTTCTTGTGATAAATTTTGCTAGGGATTTATCAATTTTATTAATTCCTTCAAAGAACCACCAGCTCCTAGTTTTATCCATCTGTTCTACTGGTTATTTTGTTTGTTTGTGTGTTTCTATATAATTTATTTCTGCTCAAATATTTATATTTTCCTTCTTCTGGTGGCTTTAGACTTTATTTGCTATTCCTTTTCTGGCTCCTTTATGTGTAAGGTTATGTTGAGTATTAAAATTTAAGACTTTTCTTTATTCTTGAGGAGGACCTGTATTGCTATATAATTCCCTCTTATGACCATTTTTGCTGCATCCCAAAGGATTTGGACTGTTGTGTTTTCATTTTTGTTTGCTTCTATGTATTTTTTTTTAATTTCTTCTTTACTTTCCTGGTTAACCCATTCATTCTTTAGTAGGATGTTCTTTAACTTCCATGTATTTTTGGTCTTTCCAAATTTTTTCTTGTGGTTCATGTTAAGTTTCATAGCATTGTGGTCTGAAAATATGCAAGGCATGATTTCAGTCTTTTTGTACTTGTTGAAGCCTTATTTGTGAGTCAGTATGTGATATATTCTGGAGAATGTTCCATGGACACTTGGAACGAATGTATATTCTGTTGCTTTAGGAGGAAATGTTCTGAATATATCTGTTAAGTCCATCTGGTCCAGTGTGTCATTCAAAGCCATTGTTTCCTAGTTGATTTTCTGCTAGATGATCTGTCCATTGCTGTAAGTGGGGTGTTAAAGTCCCTAATTTTCCCTTAAGTCCCAGATTTTCCTACCAAGTTTCTGTGGTGAGATCTGCTGCAAGCCTGATTTGTCTTCCTTTGTAGGTTAGGGACTTCTTTTCCCTTGCTGCTCTCAGGATTCTTTCCTTATCTCTGTATTTTACAAATTTTCTTGTATTATTATCAATGAGTTTCTTTATGTTTGTTACTAATTGATTTATGTATTTGGGTTCTTCCAAGTTGGGGCATAAATATTTACAATGGTTAGATCTTCTTGTTGGATAGACCCCTTTATTATGATATAGTGCCCTTCCATATCTTTTGTCCAGTCTTTGGTTTAAAATCTAGTTCATCAGATAGAAGTATCACTACTCTAGTTTTCTTTTGACGTCGATTAGCGTGATAAATTGGTTCTCCATCTGCAGGTGCCTTTAGGTCTAAAATGAGTCTTTTGTAGGCGCTTTTTTTTTAATCCATTCTGATACTCTGTCTCTTTTGATTGGAGCACTTAGCGCATTTACATTCAGAGTGATTATTAATAGATATGAATTTGGTGCCGTTGTATTACCTGTAAAGTCGGTGTTTCTGGAGATGTTCTCTGTTCCTTTCTAGTCTTTGTTGTTTTTTGTCTTTCTTTCCCACTCAGAGTCCTCTTTAATATTTCTTTGAAGTTTATTTTTTTTATTTTGAGAGAGAGAGAGAAGGCATGAGCAGGGTAGGGGCAGGGAAAGAGGCACAGAGAGATTCCCAAGCAGGCTCCATGCAGTCAGTGTAGAGCCCGGCATGGGGCTCGATCTCACGAATCATGAGATCATGACCTGAGCTGAGATCAAGAGTTGGAGGTTTAACCAACAGTCATCCTGGCATCCCCTCCCCACCCCCCGCTTTTATTTCTTGCAGGGCTGGTTTAGTAGTCACAAACTTTTTGTTTTTCTGGGAAACTCTTTTTATGTCTCCTTCTATTCTGAATGACAGCCTTGCTGGATAAAGTATTCTTGGCTGTATATTTTTCCATTCAGCACATTGAATATATCTTGCCACTGCGTTCTAGCCTACCAAGTTTCTGTGGTGAGATCTGCGACAAGCCTGGTTTGTCTTCCCTTGTAGGTTAGGGACTTCTTTTCCTTTGCTGCTTTCAGGATTCTTTCCTTATCTCTGTATTTTAAAAATTTTCCTATGAAATATCTTGGTGTTGGCCTGCTTTTGTTGATTTTGATGGGAGTTCTTTTTGCCTCCTAGATTTGGATGTCTGTTTCCTTCCCTGATTTTTTTTTCCCTCTCTTTTTCTGGGACTGCTATGATACAAATGCGATTATGCTTAATGGAGTCACTGAGTTCCCTAGATCTACATTTGTGATTCAGTGTTGTTTTTTTCCCTCTCCTTTTCAGCTTCATTATTTTCCATAATCGTATCTTCTCTATCCTGTATTCGTTCCTCTGCTTCTTCCATTCTTATTGTCAGTACATCCAGTCAGTCTGACTAGTGTTTAGGTCTTTTATCTCTGTGGTAAGGGACTCCCTGGTGTTCTCCATGCTTTTTTCAAGGCTGGCTAGTATCCTTATGATTGTTTTAAATTCTGGCTCAAGCATATTCCTTATATCTGTTTTGATTAGATCCCTGGCCATGACCTCTTCTTGTTCTTTCTTTTGGGATGAATTCCTCCATCTTGGCATTTTGTCTGTCTTCTGTGTGTTAGAAAAGCCTGTTATGTTTCCTGCTCCTGAAAATAATGGCTATATTAAGGAGAGGTCATGTACTGCCCAGGGCCTGGGGCATTAGGAAGTGTTTTTGGCGTATGCTGTGTGCACTCTGCTGCTGTGTTTTGGCTGCTCTTTCCCTCAGGTCAGTCTTCTGCAGAGTTTCTTCTTGTCTGCAGTAGGAAGTATTACCACCTTGTCCATTGTGCTCCAGGTTTTAACTAGGTGTGTTTTGGTCTCCTTGTTAAAAGAAGCTAGATCCTATTTCCCCTGTTGCTGAAACGTTGCAGCACTTTCTGGCAAGTAGACTTGGTGCATGTGGGAGGTTTGTGCTGGTCTTCTGGGGGAGGGGCCCGCTGCTGCTCTGCCTCACGGGCACACTTGCCCTAGCTCGGAAGCACCTGCAGAGTGCAGGGGGCGGGGCTTCACGTAAGCAAGGCTCAAGCCTCCACCGTGGGTTTTGCGTCTCCGAAGTCTGTCCATGCTGATGGGAGGAGTGAACAGTGGCATCAGCCTGCTTTCACCCCAGAGGGGAGTTCGTGCCTGCTGCTGTTCAGGAATCCCTCCCAGAAGACTTAACCATCTCCCCTCTTTTACCCCAGGCTTCTGTCAGATCCCTGCCTTCACCCTGTCTGTGTCTGAGCCCATCTGCCCATGTGGCAGCACAGTGCTCCTGTGTTTAATTCAGGCTTGCTGCTTGGGTTTCAGAAATCCAACTGTTAGAGACCTGGCACGGCAGGGACCCACCTTGATAATGGGGTGGGGAGGGGGGGGCTCTTGCTGCACCCTGGCAGGTGCCGGTTTGTCCCAGAAGGGCAGTTCCTTGAACATGCAGGGGCTTGGGGTCTGTGGTAAAGTGCAGCAAAAAGGCGGCATCCGGGTCAGGCAGGCATCTCTGCTCGTATGCCGATGAGCAGGGCGGCTCGGTGGTGCCTCCTGGCTCTTTCGTTCCCAGAGAGGCAGTGCTGCCTCTCCCAAATGCACTCGACGAAGGGGGACTTTCTCTCCCAGGGTGACCCAGGGGATACTCAGAAACCACTGTCTGCTTCGGGCCTCTGCCCTCCTCCACGGGAGCACCTCTGTTCCTGCCAGAGTGGTTTCCCCATCAGTGGTTTCCCCATCAGTGGTTATGGGGAGCTCCACCCTGGCCATGCCACAGACTTCTCAAACTTCAGACTGAGCTCCGCTGCCTTGTAAAAACTTGTGATAATCAGCCTCTCTTGCTTTCCCCATCAGTGGTTATGGGGACATGTTTTTCTGGTGCAATGCCCTGTGTTCTAGTCTCTTTCTCTCTCTTTCTATCTCCCGTCCCTGACCGCAACTCCCTTCCCTCTGCAGCGCTGGCAGTTCTTTTCTCCCCCAAATCGTGTCTCTGTCCCTCCTGCCTTCCATGATGTGGCCTCTTTTGCTCCTCAGATAGATTTGCTGGGTGTTCAGAATGATTTGATATTTAGCTAGCTGTATTTGAGGCACAAGGCAAGCAGAGGGTCCTTCCTACGACTCCACCATCTTACCTGGAAGGGCTGCATTTTAAAACAAGTCACATTGTGACTCAGTAGAGTTATCACTTAAGCAGGTCCTGTCATTATTTTGCTGTGAAACCTTACTGAGGAACATTTGTGAATACCTCCCAGCGTGGGAAACTTTGGTGTAATTTGTTTAACCCTTCCTAGGCCTCAGAGGCCCCTGTGAGAACTTTGTCTAGATCCCCGATGAGTTGCCCAGAGGTGCCAGAGTGCAGGGGTTAATGCCACTGGATGTGGAGTCAGGCCGTCTGGGTTTGAAGCCTCCCTCTATCCCCAACCATTTGACCGGCTCAACCTCTTTTATGAAAAGGATAAAAGTAATGCCTACATTATAGGGTTGTTATGCAGATTAAATAAAATAATTATGTAGAGTCTTTGTAAAGTGCCTGGCACATAGTGAGCACTCAGCGAATATTAACGATTATCATGATGGTTATAATTATACTTCTTATAACCTTATTTTAAAACATCTTGTTCAAAGACCCACAGTTAAACAATAACCATACCGGCCTTCCCTTGGGGAAGGAAAAAAATAAAAAGTTAGAGAGGGAGAGAGCCAAACCATAAGAGACTTTTAAAAACTGAGAATAAACTGAGGGTTGATGGGGGGTGGGAGGCAGGGGAGGGTGGGTGATGGGCACTGAGGAGGGCACCTGTTGGGATGAGCACTGGGTGTTGTATGGGAAAAAATTTGGCAATAAATTTTATATTAAAAAAAAAAAACCCTTGCACAGGGGAAACGAAACTTATAAGAATTTATGTTACACGTAAGAACGACTGAAAGTTTAGATTAAATTAATGCAGTTGGTGGCTGAGGAATATAATCAAAATATGTTTCACAGGACATAATGCTTTGAAGTAAACAGTGCCCATAAAAGCAAGAGGACCCGACGTGAGGGCGACCAGGTTATTTGTCTAACAGGTCTCTATTGTAGCATGTTACCTGTTGCTGTGAATAGTTGCTGGCTTCTATTGTATCCATTCGATGGGACTGCTGCTAATGGAACTTAATGAGCCTCCATTACTGCTGTTCAGACTGTACTGTTTTTGAATTAGATGAAACAGTGCACTAGATGGAGAGGCTCTAATTAAGCATATTTGGAAAGGGATATACATATATTTTGTGCTCTTTCCGTCATCATCCCTGCCAATTCTAGTTTTGCAGGCTCCAGAGGGTCAGGAAGCATTTATTAAGCCTCTATTGAGTTACAGAATTTGAATTCTATGGCAGAAGTAAGAAAGAGAGGGGTCCACCCACATATAATAAACACAGAAAATACCACCCTCTTTATTGTTTAATTCCTATCTGCCAAGCTCCCAGAAAGAAGTGGAGGATGTCTCGATCCATGTGACTTGAGGTACATTCTAGACAGGGAAAGTCTCACACTATTTTGGCAAGTGCTTGTTGCACCCGAATGCTAAATTCTCCATAGTATAATCACTGCTTCTTCCAGTCCCCACATAAGACTGGGGATCATTTTTTTTTAAGTTTATTTATTTATTTTGAGAAGGAGAGAGAGAAAGATGCAGGGAGAGAGAGAGAGAGAGAGAGAGAGAGAGGTAGAGAGAGAGAGAGAGAGAGAATCCCAGGCAGGCTCTGTGCTGATAACAGGTGCAGGAATTGATCTCATGAATCATGAGATCATGACCTGAGCTGAGATCAAGAGTCAGATGCTTAAGTGGCTGAGCCACCCAGGTGTCCCTCCTGGGGATCATTTTTAATTCATGCATATGGTCATGTCAGCCATGAAATTGGATAAGATTCCCTCCCTTGCTGGTTTTTTTTTTTTTCTTTAACTTTATTGATTGATTGAGATTGAGAGAGAGAGAGAGATTGATTATGAGTCAGGGAAGGACAGAGGGAGAGAGAGAATCTTAAGGAGGCTCCATGCCCAGTATGGAGGCTGACATGGGACTTGATCTCATGACCATGAGATCATGACCTAAGCCAATATCAGGGGTCAGACACTTAGCCAACTGAGCCACTCAAGCACCACTATTTTATTTCTGTTTATCAAAGATTTTCATTATAGGGAATTTGCTCAGAATATTCGCTTATCCAAATAAAAGAATAAAACGGGGAAAGAAAAGAAAGAAAATATGTCATAAGCCAGAGCCCACTCTGAAAATGTTGTTCTTTTTTCCATTTTGTCATATATGTATGTGTGTATGTATGTGTATATATACTTTTTTTTTTTTTTTTTAGTTAAAATTATACAAGTTTGGGGGCACCTGGGTGGCTCAGTCAGTTAAGTGACCGACTTTGGCTCAGGTCATGATCTTGCAATTCGAGGGAGCCTCACATCGGGCTCTGTGCTGACAGCTCAGAGGCTGGAGCCTGCTTCGGATTCTGGGTCTCCCTCTCTCTTTGCCCCTCCCCCACCTCACGCTCTGTCTCTCAAAAACAAAGAAACTTAAAATAAATAAATAAATAAATAAGTAAATAAATAAGTAAGTAAGTAAATAAATAAAATCATACAAGTTTGTATTTTACTCCCTTCCCCCCTTACACATCCAAAACGGTTCTTCAATAAGTAAAAACGTTATGTATAAACATAATTTTACATTTACTTTCGCTTGACTTACAAAGTGTTTATATCAAATTTAAAAGTGTACAACAGAACATAGCAACATCCCATCCCCATGCCTACCATCAGAAATAGCCAAAGGAAATTACTATTAACAATGTAAACATGATTTTAACAGCTGCATGATATTCTATCTCGTAATGTAAAGAATATCTCTATCACCTTTAGCACAGTGAAATTATAGCCTCTTTATGTACATTGCCTAATTGGCCCAGTGTGGCATCCTTGTCCCCATAGAGTTATTTTAATCATTTGCGAGGCTAAAAAAATGTTGTTACAGTGTACATGAGCTCATCGTTGTTTTCATTTCCATTTCTCTGCATACCTAATGAGTGTGAATATTTTACCATATTTCCTTATCTTTTATATTTTGTCTTTTGTGAATTGTCTGTTCACATCCTTTGGATTCTTCTTAATTTTTTCTCCATAACAATTCGTAAAAGTTTTGATTTATTGAAGGATACAAACACCTCATCATATTTGTTAGAATAATCTCCAACTTACCATTTATTTTAAAGTGTTATATTTTTATGTGTAGGAGTTTATTTTTTGTAACCAAGTCTGATACATTTTGTAATTTATTGTATTAATTGTTAAGCTTAGAAAGATGTAAGTAGTTTCCTAAGCTGCCATAATGAAGTACCAAAAATTGGGTGTCTTATAACAGCAGAAATTTGTTGTCTCACCACTCTGGAGGTTACAAGTCCAAAATCAAGAAGTTGGTAGGGGTAGGGCCATGCTAGCTCTGATGCCTCTAGTGGAGAGTCCTTCCTTGCCTCTTCTAGCTTCTGGTGTTTACTGTCAATCCTTGGTATTCCTGGGCTTGTAGATGCATCACTGAAGTCCTAAGGTGGCTTTCTCCCTGTGTATATTCACATCATCTTCTCACTGTGTCCAGATTTCCCTTTTATACGGACACCAGCCATAGTGGCTTAGGGCCTACTGTAATGACCTCAATTCAACTTGATTATCTCTGTAAAGACCATGTTTCCAAATAAAGTCCCAATCTACAAGTTACTGGGACATTAGGACATCAACATATCTCTTTCTGGGGGCACAGAGTAAAACCCATCCCCATTTGGAGGTATTTATAAATATACAGATAATACTAACCAACATTTCCTTCATTCGTTCTCTCTGCCTCTAAGTCAATTCATACATTTAATTAGATTCTATTTGCAATTTACTTTTGACTCTTCAGCTGAAAATGTCTTGTGCTGCTTTTACATGAATCCACGGCTAGACATCATAATGTTGGGTTAAAGTTTTCAAAATAATTTTAAAAATTTGGCTGAGGCTTTCTCTGAATGTAGGTCTCTTAGAATGGGTTTTGCTTGCAGCTTGGGAAGCCTATTTGAACTGTAGACTTGGATTTTCATTGTTGTTGTTGTTTAAGATCTATAATTTTTTTTTCTAATTACACACTTGATTATTCTGTTCCTCTCATTCTGGCTTCTTCCTCAAGATCTTTTTTCTGTATCCGAAGTAACATAGGGCTTGTCAGTAGGAGATATTCAGATGTTTGTCATGCAAATTAATGAATATATTAATGAATACAATAGGGCTGATGGATAGAACAATTGGAGGGATAACTAGCTGGAAATGTGGTTCTGAAATGTTAGAAATAAGGGCTAGAAATACAGATTTGTAGTGTTTCCTCATTGGGGAGATAGTGGGAATTATAGGAGGGGGGGAGATCACCTGGGATGAGAAGGCAGAAGACTCACCTAACTTGGGGAAGCAGCTTAGGCTGAGGAGCCTCCTAAGGCTGGCCGTAGGATGGGAGAAGAACAAGGAAAGTTCTTCTTAGCTTAATGCGTTTATTGGTTTTCTCCCTCCCTTTACCATCAGGGTTACAGAGATGTACTTCCAGCTGAAAGAAATGAACGAAAAAGTGTCTTTTATAAAGGACTCCTTACTGTCCTTGGACAGCCAAGTGGGGCACCTGCAGGACCTCTCTGCCCTAACGGTGGATACCCTAAAAGTCCTTTCTGCTGTTGACACCTTACAAGAGGATGAGGCTCTCCTGGCCAACAGAAAGCATTCTACTTGCAGAAAACTTCCCCACAGCTGGAGCAATGTCATCTGTGCAGGGGTTCTAGGCAGCATGGAGATCTCTGGGGAGAAGAAATATCAGTATTATAGCATGCCTCCTTCTTTGCTGCGGAGCCTGGCCAGAGGTCAGCACACCCTAAGAGTACAGAGGGGACCCCTTCTTGAGATTACAGACATTCAGAGAAAGGCTTCAAATGTAAGAGATGAGCAGGAAAAGCAAGACACAGAAACTAGTGTAGTTGCTTCTGGAGTGTCCCTTTACACACAAACACACCCAAAGCATGGCCAGTTTCTTCTGGTCCCCTCTTATCTAAAGCAAGTTCCTTTTTCTGAGGAAATTGACTTGCCCCTGTTCAGACCATCTATGGAAGCAGGTATAGATGTGATGGCAACTGAACAGGTCGCCCAGAATGAGGTCCCTGTTCATCTGACTTGGCAGACCCCAGGTATCTCAGCTCAGGGCTCAGTGGCTGAACCCAAGGAACAGTACGAGTCAATTGCTCACACACCAGCCAGAGAAGACAAGGGGGAGCAAGTTCTACCCACTTTGATTTGCACACCAGCACCCACGCAAGTGACCTCCCTCCCTTCTCAAGCCGAAAGCATGCAAGTTGGAGGTGGATATGTGAACTGGGCATTTTCAGAAGGTGATGAAACTGGTGTGTTTAGCATCAAGAAAAAATGGCAAACCTGCTTGGCCTCCACTTGTAGCGGTGAGGAGAATGACCAATGCCAGAAGCAGATCCGGGTCAGATCCCTGTCTGATAACTCATCAAGCTTGGCCCAGAGTAGCGATTGCTCAGAAGTGGGACCATGGCTGCCGCCAAACACATCCTTTTGGATCAATCCTTTCCGCAGAGATAGGCCCTTCACTCGGAGTCATAGTTTGAGATTCCACAAGGAGGAGAAACTGAAGATCTGTAGGATTAAAAGTAAGTGATTTTATTTTTGTTAAAAAATAAACTATTAAATTGTGTTCATGGCTATTATGTTTTAAAGGTCGATGATCTTTAACTACATTCTCATTCTCCCCATTCTCAGCTGTCGGTAAAACCAAATGGCTCCCTGTACAATCTTCTTAAACTTTTTCATGCAAATGCTTTCCTTTACAGATCTTTCAAGATCCTCAGAGATCAGGCAGTCAGCATGGATCAGGACAAAAATGCTAATCAAGGATAGGAGGTTGTCAAAGAAAAAGAAGAAAACACAAGGGCTACAGGTGCCAGTAAGTGTCTTTCATGTTATTGGCAGCAGAGGTAGTAGCCTATCTTTTTTTGGTTTCTCTTTATTGTAAAGTGCCAGGCACGCTAGAAAATAGCACTGTACTGGAAGGAGTGAAGATTTAAGAGTCATCAGAGTGGAAATGCCACAGCTCATTTATCAGCTCACATGCTGAAGGACACTTGTGTTATTTTCAGTTTTTGGCTATTCCAAACAAAGCTGTTATGAACATTTGTGCACAAGTCTTTGTGTGGACATATGTCTCAGTTTCTCTTTGGTAAATATTTAGGAGTGGAATGTCAGAGTCATATGGTGAGTATTTGTTTAATTTTAGAAGAAACTTCCAAACTGCTTTTCCAAGTGGCTGTGCCATTTTACATTCCCACCAGTTTCTGAGGAGTAGTTTATGAGTGTTTCGGTGGGGCACATTCTCACCAATCCTTAGTATGCCCCGTCTTTTTAATTTTAGCCGTCATGGTGGCTGTGTAATGGTATCTTACAGTGATTTCATTTGCATTTCTGTGGCGACTAGTGCTGCAAAGTATCTTTCCACATGCTTATTTGACATCCGTATATCTTTTTTTGGTCACCTGTCTGTTTAAATATGCTACTTAAAAAATTGGATTGTTGGGGCGCCTGGGTGGCGCAGTCGGTTAAGCGTCCGACTTCAGCCAGGTCACGATCTTGCGGTCCGTGAGTTCGAGCCCCGCGTCGGGCTCTGGGCTGATGGCTCAGAGCCTGGAGCCTGTTTCTGATTCTGTGTCTCCCTCTCTCTCTGCCCCTCTCCCGTTCATGCTCTGTCTCTCTCTGTCCCAAAAATAAATAAACGTTGAAAAAAAAAATTAAAAAAAAAAAAATTGGATTGTTGAGGGGCACCTGGCTGGCTCAGTCAGTAGAGCATGCAACTCTTGATCTTGGGGGGTCATGAGTTCAAGCCCCACCTTGGACGTAGAGTTCACTGAAAAAAAATTGGGTTGTCTTATTATTCAGTTGTCAGAGTTTTTTTCTAGATATAAGCCCGTTGTTGGATATATGTTTTATAAATATTTTCTCTTGGTGGCTTGCCTTTTGCTTTTTCATAAATGTACTTTGAAGTGCATACATTTTTTATTTTAATGAAGTCTCTTGCTTGTTTTTTTCAGTCCATACTTTTTGCATCATGTTTAAGAAAATTTGCAAAACCCAAGATCACTAAGATTTTCTCTCATGTTTTCTTCTAGAAGTTTCATAGTTTTTGCTCTTATATTAAGTTCTAGCCCACTTTGAGTTAATTTTTGTATATGGTGATAGGTAAGGATTGAGGTTCCTCCCTTTTTTCCTTTTTCTCCCCCCCTTTCTTTCTTTGTCTCTTCTTTCTTCCCTTCCTTCCTTGAACGCGAATATCAATTTTTTCTAGTATTTTCGGGTAAAAAGATTATATTTTTCCTATTGGGTTGCCTTGACACCTTTGTCAAAAATTAATTGGCCATGTGTGTTCATAATATGTGTAGATCTATTTCTGGATATATTCTGTTCCATTTACCTATATGTCTATCTTTATGATAATATTATAGTATATTGAATACTATAATTTTATATTAAATATTGAAATCATATAGTATAGGTCTGCTGAAGTTTTTCTTCCTTTTCAAAGGTTTTGTTTGTTTGTTTGTTGGCTATTCTAGTTTCTTTGTATTTCCACATATACTTAGAATCAGCTTGACAATTTTTACAGAGAAACTTGTTGGGGAGAGTAGAATTTCTGTGAATCATCTTGGGGAGAATTGGCATCTTAACAGTAATGACTTTTCTGATCTATGAGCATGATATGTCTATTTACTTAGATATTCCTTAATCTCTCTTGGCAGCATTTTATAGTTTTGGGTGTACAGTTCTTGCACATATTTTTTAAAATGTATCCATAAGTACTTAATATTTTTTATTTTATTATTAATGAAATTATAAAAAATAATTTCTGATTATTTGGTGGTGGTATATACAAATATACTTTTAAAATATTTATTTTATCTTACAATCTTGCTAAGCTTATTAATTTGAGTAGATTTGTTGCTTCTGCAGACTTTTCTATATAAATGATCACGTTGTGTACAAATGAAGATTGTTTTACTTTTCTTTCAAATCAGGATGTGTTTTATTTATTTTTCGTGCCTTATTACACTGGCTAGAATCTCTAGTTATAGACTGAATAAAAGTGGTAAAAGCAGAGTCCATTCCTTGTCTCTGCTCTTAGTGGGAAAACATTTGGCTTTTATTAGTACATACAGTGTTAGCTGTAGCTTTTTATGTAGATGCCCTTTATCAAGTTAACGAATTCCCTTCTGCACCTTGTTTTCTGAGAATTTTTATGTTAGTAGATCTCAGCGTTTGTCAAGTGCTTTTTCTGCACCTATTTATATAAACAGATGGTTTTACCTTCTTATTATGTTAATATAATTAATTATATTGATTAATTTTATAACATAGAATTACTATTTAGAATATTAAATCAACCTGGCTGTGATGAACCCTGCTTGATCATGATGTATTATCTTTTTTGTATGCTATATTTTGCTAAAATCTTAATAAGATTTTCTTGCATCTGTATTCTTGAAGAATATTTGTCTCTAGGTCTCTTTTCTTGTAATGTCTTTGGTTTTGGTATCAGGGTGATGCTGGGCTTACTGACTGAGTTGGGAAGTATTCTCTCTTCAGTTTTCTAGGTGAGTTTGTATAGAATTGATACTATTTCAACTTTTATTATTTGGTAGAATTAACCAATGAAACCATCTTTGTGGGAAAGATTTTAGCTACAAATTCAATTTCTGTTATAGAGGGCTATTCAGGCTATCTGATTCATCTGGAGTTTGCTTTATTTGTTTGTCTCTTTCAAGGAATTTGTCCATCTCATCTAAGTTGTTGAATTTATTGGCATTATAGTATTATAATATTTTTTCATTATCCCTTTATTGTCTAGGAGGTCCGTAGTGACATCGCTTCTCTCATTTGTCATATTTGAAATTTGTGTTTTTCTCTTTTCATTTCATGATCAGTCTGGCTACTGGTTTATCTGCTTTATTGATCTTTTCAAAGAACCAGTTCTTGTTTTCATTGATTGTCTCTGACTACTATTCCATTGATTTCTGCTCTTTATTATTATTTTTGTTCTGTTTAATTTGGGTGTAATTTGCTTTTTTTTCCCCCCTAGTTTGTTAAGAAAGAAGCTTTGGTCATTGATTTGAGACTGTCTTTTAATACAGGTACTTAGTGGTATAAAATCCCCTTTAACCATTGTTTTAACTATATCCCACAAATTCCAATATGTTATGTTCACATTTTCACATTTTATTAGTGAATCTTTTTATTATTAGGAAGTCTTACTTCTGAGTTAGCATTCCATAGGACTTCACCTTTCCTGATCTTAATGTTCTGCCTCATTTTTCTGTATAATAATCTGGATGCATTTTTAAAAGCACCTAGGCTCTTTTTAGAATGAGAAGCTAAAGCAAAGAGATAAGTATAAAGACAATTATGTAAAATTACCTTTTGCAGGGAGAGACTTAGCTTGGTAAAGATGACTCTTCTTTCAGGGAAAATGCTATGAGTTGCTGGAATCTTATGAAATATGAATTTGGTAGATTTATTTTTTGCAATGATTAAAATGACCAGAATTTAACTGGAAATTGCAACTGGGCTCAGGTACTAATAACTTGCATTTGTTTATTTCTTTGTATTTTGTCAATATACCTCATTTCTTCTCTGTCTCTGGTTAGTACATAAGGCAGCCACTATTGTTGGCTACCTGTTATTTTTTTTTTTTTAATTTATTTTAAATGTTTTATTTATTTTTGACAGAGAGAGAGAGAGGGAGGGAGAGGGAGAGAGAGAATGAGACAGAGCATGAGCAGGGGAGGGGCAGAGAGAGAGGGAGACATAGAAACTGAAGCAGGCTCCAGGCTCTGAGCTGTCAGCACAGAGCCTGATGTGGGGCTCGAAACTATGAACCATGAGATCATGACCTGAGCCGAAGTCAGATGCTTAACCGACTGAGCCACCCAGGCGCCTCTTGGCTACTTGTTATTTTAATGACAAAGGGAATGGGACTCACAGACATTTGTCCAAGTTCATGTAATGGACTCTCTACTGACTGAGCCAGCCAGGCACCCTTCAGGTTCACAAAACTGCTAAGTGACAAATCTAGTGTTCCAACACAAGCTCTTTTTAGATCCAAGCCTTATTTTATTTTATTTTGTTTTATTTTATTATTTTATTTTATTTATTATTTTTTTGCTCTGTGCCAGTGGTTCTCAAATTGTGGTCTCCTATCAGCAGTATTAGCGTTACCTGGAAACTTATCAGACATTCAAATTCTTTCTCCCTCTAGACCTACTGAATCACAGATCTTGGAGGTAGGACCCAGTGATCTGTGGTTTAGCATAGGCTTGAGTGATTCTGATTTACACTCAAGTTTGACAACTGCTGCCCTCCCCCCCCCCCCCCCCCCGCCCCAGTTCTCTGTCATGGCCACAAATAGTAATTACATGGGTGCTTATGTCCTGCCAGCATGGCTGATAGGAGTTTTCAAAGATTTCCAGGTGATTCTAAAATGTGAAGCCAATGTTAACAACCACTGCTGCTCACCATAGTACCTCTCTGAGTCACATTAATGAATCAAAGTGTTTTCAGATTAATGTCACTATGTTCCAACAAGTGTCTTTCCCTCCAGGTCATAATGGTCGATACCTGCTCCCCAAACGACCAGTTGAATTCCGAGCCAGGAGAAAGTAACGTCTCAGAAGAAGAGGAGTGCGGCAAGAACTGGCTTACGGTGTCCAAATATAGTCAGATAAGTATGTAACAGTCTTGACTCTAGTAGGAGTTTCCTCATACTACCTGCAGACCAGTGGTGGTCCCTAATGTTCTTCTAAGTGGAGATGAGAGAATGAGAGGGTGGCAACACCCATTTAGGAGAATAGCTCTTTGTGATTTTTAACTTTTATGAAAAGGACAAAATTTCCATTCATTTAATGGAATAGTTGTTGCGATCCAGAAAAGAAAAATTAAGGAGTAGATAGTCTCATACTCAGAGCTGTTAAACCTGGCTCAAAGACTGTACTTCAGTCTGCTGTATGGAGTGGGGGTTGTCTAATGTTATAAATTCTTCAGGTTCATGAGAGGTTGATATGGACCCTTGCACAGAACTCAGTGGGATGACTTATTATTATTCCTGTCATACAGCATTTAGTCCATGGGCAAGTATCTCTTAATGGTGTTTGTAGAGGAGAAAAGATGAATCAACAGGCTACAAATGAAAACTATGAGGCAGGCAGAGAATGTGAAATAAGGCTGGACAGGTAAAATGAGGGCAGATTATGAACAGAATTGGTAGCAATGATCAGAACTTGGAACTTCTTGCATTACACAATAAGAGAGCCTTATTAATTCTTTCACACATTTGAGGTTTATTCTTTTTTTTTTTTTTTTTTTTTAATTTTTTTTCAACGTTTATTCATTTTTGGGACAGAGAGAGACAGAGCATGAACGGGGGAGGGGCAGAGAGAGAGGGAGACACAGAATCGGAAACAGGCTCCAGGCTCTGAGCCATCAGCCCAGAGCCTGATGCGGGGCTCGAACTCACGGACCGCGAGATCGTGACCTGGCTGAAGTCGGACGCCTAACCGACTGCGCCACCCAGGCGCCCCTGAGGTTTATTCTTTTTTAAGCAAAGCCCGGTGCTAATGTTTGACAGGCAGCCTTCCGTGTAGGGATGCAGGGACCCGGGTCCCACCATGTTGTAGCTCTGTCGTGTTCAACACAGGGCTCCCAAGATCTTTGTGGGGCACCTCCATGGCTACCATGGCAAGATGACATGCAGTTGTTACCCATATTTTGTTTATCCATTCATCCATCAATGGACACGTGGGTTGTTCCCACCTCTTAGCTACTGTGAATAATGCTGTTACGAACATGGGTGTGCAAATATCTTCTTTGATGTGGCATCTTCTGCACCTTTAGTTATGGAGTTTGTTCTGATGGTCTTCGGGTCAATTTCTGGGGTATTTAGGGTGATTTGGTAGTTATCTAGTTGTGTCCGTGGGAAGAGGCGAGCCTAGGGTCCTCCTACTCTGCTACCACCTTCCTCACACTCCCTTTTACTAATTTTTAAACAGAAGGAACCATGTGACCCAGGACTCATACAGATTTAAATTTTTTTTTTTTCAACGTTTATTTATTTTTGGGACAGAGAGAGACAGAGCATGAACGGGGGAGGGGCAGAGAGAGAGGGAGACACAGAATCGGAAACAGGCTCCAGGCTCTGAGCCATCAGCCCAGAGCCCGACGCGGGGCTCGATCTCACGGACCGCAAGATCGTGACCTGGCTGAAGTCGGACGCTTAACCGACTGCGCCACCCAGGCGCCCCCATACAGATTTAAAATTACTTGAAAGACTAAACTTAAGGTACAAATAGATACTGTCTTGAAATCTTTGTTATTATGCTTCTTTAAAAACCTTGCTTTGTCCTATGGTTAGTTGTTTTCAACCATGGGGCTATTTTCTATACCTCCTACCTCTCTTCCCTGGGACATTTGACAATGTCTAAGGATATTTTTGGTTGTCACCAGTAAGGAAGGTGCAGGTACTCTTGACATCTGGTGGGTAGAGGCCAGGGATGCTGCTAAAAATCCTACAATGCATGGGACAGTCTCTCTGCTCCTGACAAGGAATCATCCAACCCCAAATACTAGTGGATGAGAAACCTTGGTTTATATTTTAAAATACTCAATTGTCTACTAACTCACTGAGAATCAAGTGGACTCCAGCTGAAAGACATATTAGAAATTATTCAGAACTCCCTTCATCTACAGATATGACTCAAAAAATATATATATATTTGATATTATATATGTATCTTACTTGATATTATATATGTAGTATGCAAAATAAAATATTTTATATTTATTATATATTATACTTTTTATGAATAGTCTAACCGATATTTAAATTATTATATATCTTTCTTAAATTATTCAAGTTCTTTTTTCATTCAGATGTAATTGACCTATGTAACATTGTATTCGTTTTATGTGTACAATGTGATGATTTGGCATACATATATATTGTGAAATGTTCACTACAACAAGTTGAATTAATATTACTTTACATAGTTACACTTGTTTTCCTTGTAATGAGAACTTTTTAAGATCTCTTCTCTCAGCAACTTTCAAATACACAATACAGTATTGTTAACTACCGTCACCACACTACACACTACCTCCCCAGGGCTTACTTTTATTACAGCCGGAAGTCTGAACCTTGGGATCACCCCCAGCCCCCACCCATTCCACTCACTCCCCTCCCCAAGTTATTTAAGTTATTTCCATTGAATTTCAACTAGAGAAAGATGCAGGTAGCAGGAGGGTTCTGGAAAAGAATCTCGAGTCCAGTGATCAGAAAGGAAGACAAGATGTAGGGAAATAGGCTGAGTCCGTGTGTCTAGTTAATCTGACGTTTACTGAGATTTGGTTAATCTGAATTAAGAATCTTTTCTTTTTTTTTTGAAATGTGTCCGTGTTAAGCATTAATTGAAAAAGAATTAAAAAAAAATTGAGGGTTGGGTGATACCCTGTCAGCTCTCTTTAAATACAAGCTCTCGTTAAATACAAAAAGAAAAGTTCTGAGGAATTTAGCTATGAAAATGAAAAGTCTATTTTTAACTTTTCCTATAGGTATTTTAATTTTAATGTATTCTAATACATTGAAACCATATTGATCATAATTTTATGATATTACAAAAATATCACGTATGACATTTTATGATTTTTTTCCAATGGGTTTTTTGTACTGTGTGTGTGTGTGTGTGTGTGTGTGTGTGTGTGTGTGTGTTTGTGTATTTTCAGCATAAAATCATTAGGGGAGAAAATTACAACTGTTTTCCCCTACATTTAGCGAGGGACTCCCAAGCATTATTCTCAGAATTAATCCAATCCAATAATTAAATTATTATTGGATACCTACTATATGCCAGTGACTCTGCAGGTATCAGTGTAAAACATAATGACAATAATGATCCTTGTAATGTGTTTTTAAGAGAGAGATGATAATTAAACCTATCTGCTGGCATTCTTTGCTATCTTTTGTTTTTGTTTCATTTTATTTTTTTAAGTAGCCTACTATGATGCTTGATGCAGTTGTTAAGGAAGGATTCCTAACAATTTGGAATGAAAATTCCATGTGTTTTAAATAAAGCATGGACAATAGGGCACAGGAGAAGGTGAGTTTTAAAACAAATTGCTAAAGGTTTTATTTTGTAGGAGGACAAGTCATGGATCATTTAATTCTTGACTTTGATAGAGAGCATACATTATTATAAATGTAAAAGAAACTACTGACAAATAGAAATACTGTAGAATATATAGCTTTCAACCATTTGAGAAAAAAGGGACAAAAGAATCTTGGTAACACTTGCTAAATAGAGAAAAAAAAACATGTTCAAATTTAGATGAACGTACTATGTTCAGATCTTTCTATTTAGGGATGTAATTTGAATGTAACACATTTTGATGTATTCTCTATTTTTTTCTTCCTTTTAACAAGGTCTAGAACCCCCTATATATCAGAAAATGAAAACTAAAGAAATTGAACGGCATGCTGTACAAATCAGTGATTATCTAAAGCAGTCTCAAGAGGTAAAAACATCTTATTCGATATTTAAAAAAATGTGTGCACACGCTCTCTAACTCCTTGACTGTGTCTGTTTTACCTTTATGCCCCATAATTGGCTTCCTCTTTTTACTGGTATTACATTTAAATCTTTGCTTTGAATATATGCTCAGGTTGTTCACTCTGCCCCCAACCCCTGCCATTCTTTCCTTCTTCTCCATTCAATATATCTGTCCATCCAGTAATTTATCCGGGGCGTTTTTAACATGAAAGATAAATAATTCAGGAATTTTTGTAATTGTTTTGAAATACATGAATGTTGCCACGTGGAAGAAAAATAAGGTATTTTCAATACGCTTTAAAAGGTGGAGCTAGAGTCAACATATAGAAGGT
The DNA here is from genome assembly GCF_018350155.1 of Leopardus geoffroyi. Lineage (NCBI taxonomy): Eukaryota > Metazoa > Chordata > Mammalia > Carnivora > Felidae > Leopardus > Leopardus geoffroyi. The sequence goes on along the minus strand of NC_059342.1, from coordinate 16,792,799 downwards.
ACCGGGAGGCAGATTTCAGCCCACTCTGAGGAGGAATTTTTAGCAATTGGAGCTTTCTAAGGATGGAATGGTTTATTTCTGGAAGCAGTAAGTTCCTTACTGAGTGTGGTTAGTCAACCAGGCTGAGCAAACATTTTTGCAGATGTGTTGGGGCGGGGGTGGGGGGGGGATTTGGGTGTTGAGGGGTAAAGGGCCCTTTGTCTTTCTCCAACACTGAGGTTCTCTGATTGTGGTCTTGTGTTTCTCACATCTGCAGATATGTTTCTGTTTTACTACCATCCACCATGTGGGAAGTGTGATCTCGTTAGACTAATGCAAGAAATCTAATTTTGCTCTTGGTTTGCATGTTATTTCTATGAACTTGGGAACCGTATCCACAATACCTGTAGGAATGTATGCTAATGAGCTCATGAATGTAATTTGTAGAAGGTTTTGAAAATAAAATGTAAGACTGCTTGGAGGTAGGTGATTGGAGGCAAGAACATGTCTGCCATATCAAATCCTACTTTGCTACTTCCTGGGTTTCAGAGCTACGTATATTAATTAACCTCTGAGCTCTGTTAGCTATGTCTCTAAAATGGGGTTAATGCCATTCTTATGAGATTATTGGCAGTGGATAACAAAAATAACACCAGTGGAAACACCTAGAGTAATGCCTGGAGCGTACCAGGTTTCAAGAAGTAATAGATGAATCTAAGTAGAAAATAGAATGATTAAATTCAAGGTAATGTTATTCTAAATAATCATCAACTGAAACAATAATATCCTGATAGAAGACATAATGATGTAATGACTGACGTTTCTTGTCAACTTCAACCTTCGCTCCTTCTTCCACGTCATTGACTATTCACTCTCATTCCTGTGAAAACCTTTAATACATTACGTTCTCTCTACGATGTCCCCACAAACATAATTTCATTCTGCTTAAGTCAGTCAACACATTGAGTTATTCAGATATTGTGCTAACATTATGCATCTTTCTAACTTGAATTTAGTGCATCCAGAAAAGGGAAGTATTGAGCTAGAGAATGGGGGGGGGCGGTAAAGAACTATGCCCTCCAAGGCATGTGTATTGCAAATGTATTATCAGAAGCTTGGGGTAGGAGAATGCTGGGTGAATGTGCAATGACCTTTCCCTTCCACTCAGGATCTGAGCAAAAACTCCTTGTGGAACTCCAGGAGCACCAGCTTCAATAGGAAATCCCTGTGAGTATTTCTAAATGTATGTTTTTAAAGCATCTTTGGCTTCTTTTTTCTTTAACATGATTGGGAACAAAGGTTTCATCGGGTCAGGAAAAGAGGGGGAAAAACGTGTTTGCAATGATAGTATTTTTCTCTTGGTAGCAAGAAGGAAAATCACTTATTCTCAAGTTTTCCCATTTCTGGCACTAAGATCTCACCTCAGTGCCTTTTAAGAATATAATGAAACACATATTACCACAGCAGATTAAACATTTGCCTTTTCAGTGTCAAAAAAAGCACACGCAGAATAATGAGTATCCTAACTTCTCTGACAGATAAGATTGTGAAATTTGCGTTCAAGAGTAAGGACAAATCTGTCTGGCCTAAAGAAAAAGACTGAAAACCTGGTAGTTTTCTCTTTAGATTTTTTTTTTCAGATTGTTAATTTTAGTTTATGAGGTTTATCATTTTTATTTTTGGTTTCTCATGAACATCCTAAGTGTCTATCAAAGCAGTAACTCTTTGAGAAGGATGGAGACGTAGCAAAGGGAAGATAGGGGTCGGGAGAGAGAGAGAGAGAAAGAGAGAGAGAGAGAGAGAGAGAGGAGATAGAGAAGTCACATGGGTGTAGGCTTGAGTATTTTCCTGGAGTTTTATTTATTCCGAGAAATAAAGTTTGAAAACCAGCCAAGCAAAATTATTGTATTTCATTTGTAGTGTTTTCTGGACTTCTCTAGTTACATCATCAAATTGTCTGTACAGCTGGGGGAACAGAATTCTAAACCATCTAACGTGTGAAGGCCAGTTGATCCTAAGCACTGGAATGTGACTTGCAGTTTTCAGCCAGCGCTATTTGAGATGGCCTTTTTTTCTGGAACTGCCATCAAGGTCTCTTTGTGCAAGTCTGCCTCTAGACTCCAAGTGCACACGACTTTCTCCTCCCAGAGGTTCAGTAGTTTGTGCTCATGCAGAGTACTGGGTTATTGCAGCATGAAATTAAACAATAATTGTAATTGTACTTTCTTCCCTAAGGACCTTCAATACTGGAGATATTCTTTGAATGCGTCTATTCAGACTTGCCTGTGGCCACTTGTGCACTTGAGCAGGGCAAGTAACAATTTACAGAGAGTTAATTTCAGTCCATGAACATTTAGAGGCCACGTGGGCTAATGAAACTGATTTGTAGGCTTGTCCGGAGACACTCACAGACTCATTTGTAGGCATCTGCTTTGCATAGTTCAGGAACCCTTTAGTTTAATTGATCCAGAACAACACAAACACAGTGAAGTCTTATATTGGTTAGCTTAGAGCGTGTGCAGTAAATGAATCACACACATATGTGGTATTCATTTTTCTATGAAAATAATCGTAGGGTTGCAAACCATTTCTCTATTGATAGAGATAGGGGTCAAACGACACTTCTTTCAAAGAAAATACACACACACACACATACATATATATAGACATATAGACTCTGCATTGTTACTGTTGCACATACTTTTCCTTTTTCTGGTCATTGACAGATTTAAAGAATTATCTAAACAATTTTCATTTTTCAAACAGGTTGAGAAGTTCAAATGGAGTTGACAGTAAGTTTTTGTAATTTAAACATGTTATTTTTCATTTTATTCATGGTGAAGTTCACTGCCCTGCTGAGATTTTTGTAGTTCCTGAAGTTCTATTTATGATTTTGCCTATTACACGAAGTAGAAAGTTCAGTAGAAAAGTAGAAAGTTGATTGTCTTTCTCCACATAAATCAGGATTGATGTATGGTTTAAAGTTTTCTTTTGAACTGCCTATTTTTGACAGTGATTTAACAATTTCCTCTGTGAGTGAGAGTGTTTCCACTGAGCTCATTTCAACTGTTCAACAACTCTTCCTGTCAATTAATGAGCTTTTACATATAGCTCATTAAGAGCTATTCATCTTATATGTGGATACCCTTTCCGTATGGTTCCTGTAGGACTCTGTGCCCCAAGTGGCTGCGTAGGGCTAGGTCATGGGAGACAACTCCCTAGCAAACCCACTCTCAAGGCTGTTCTCAAACTTCACCACAGCCTACAAGCTCCTTTCCATGTTCTTGACCTTGATGCAGATGGGGTTCCTTCTCTTCCACGGCCTTGTTCCATCCCACTTTCTCTGGTTTTCAGTAGCTCTTGCAGTTGCTTCCTTCTCCTTCAACTGCATACATATTTAAGTCATTTTCTGTACCAAAGAAACCATAACTGCTTTCTCGATGTTACCGAGCTTCCAAACTGCCACTCCTATCCACCTCGAAATTAATGAGAAAGCATTAGCATCTGCTCTGCATAGTGCCTGTCCCCACCACTCTACTGAAGCTGCGTTCTAGATGCCAAATCACACAACCTTTTTTTTTTTTAGTCTTCATGGAACTTGTAGCATTTGATGTTGACCATTTTATCCATTTTCAAAGTTTCTTGGAGGCTGTTCTTCCTGGGCTATTAATTGTATTACTTTGTTGCCTGGCGTTTCCGATCACTTCCTCATCCTTTGCCCACACTGGGCCTCTTACTCATGTATACTGCCTTTCCCAGCCCACTCCTCTTAGCCATCAACTTTGTTTTCTAACTCCGTACTACCCCCACCCCCCGCCCCCCATCCTTAGAAGGTGTCTGTTTTGCCCTACCCCACTGCTTCTGCCTTACAGCCTCCAACATTTATTTTCCGAAGTGAAAAAGTTTTGCCCTTTATTTCATGTTAGCATTCTGGTGGTTTCTCTCCCTTTGCACCTTCCCGTGTTCACCCTGGAATTACCTTCTGAAAGATGAACCGTCACTTATATCGAAGCTTCCAGGGACTTCCTGTTACCTACAGGATTGGCTGCAAATTCCTTAGTCCTTCTCAGTGCTTTCGACAGCCTGGCCCTCATCCAAATTTCCAGGCTCAAGTTCATTCTTTAGGTCAACATTTCTGCCACATAGAATATGACCACCTTCCCATGCATCCCTCCACTTGAGTGTCTAGAAGACATCTCAGGCAAAATGTACCCTCTCCTTCCTCACTCATCTCTGGAAATGACAACTCCGTCCTTCCAGTTGCTGAGGTCAAAGTCTCGCCATCATATTTCACTCCTGTTTTCCCACATCCCCGCTTCCAACCCATCCCTCAAAGTGTATCAAGAATCTGATCACTTTGCTACCCCCACGTACCACTCTTCTTCTTGATCCTGGGTTACAGGATGGCCTCCAAACTATTGCTCTCTGACAGTCAATTTCCAGAGTGTAGCCAGAATAACCCTTTTAAACTGAGATTCTAATCAAGTCACTCTTCTGCTCCAATGGCATCTCATCACACTCTGTAAACTCGAAGTCCAAACAGGCTCTACAAGGCCCTACTGATCTGCTGCCCCTCCTCCCACTCTCCAAACCCGTTTCCTTTTGGCACAGTCCACTCTGGCCACACTCTCTATGGTCCTGCCTCTGGGCATTTGCACTTGCTGTCGCCTCTACCTGGAATATTTTTCGTTTTGCCATATGACTATCCCTCTCTTCCTTCACGTCTCTGCTCACATTTTACCTTATCACAGAGGCCTTGCCTTTGCCACCCTTAAAATAATAGCCTCCCTGTCTCCCACACTTTCTAACCCTGTAGCTTGAATATATGTAATACTGTATGCACTATGTATTTACTTGTTTATTTATTTTCCTTTTACTAGAATGTAGCCAGAGATTTTACCTGTTTTTTCTTTTTCTTTTGTTTTTGTTTCTGGTTTTTTTTGTTTTTGTTTTTGTTTTTGTTTTTATTGCTCCTCTCTCAAGCACATGGTAGGTGTGGAATAAATATGTTTTGAATGAATGTGAACAGTTCCTTCCCACAGTTCCTTAAATGGTGGAGCCAGAACTGAAACTCAGCTTTCTCAGATTCAGATGTCCATACTCTTGAAGAATATCACATTGGCATGCCTGGGTGGCTCAGTCAGTTAAGTGTCTGACTTGGTTTCAGCCCAGGTCATTGCCTTATGGTTTGTGAGTTCAAGCCCTGCAAAGGGCCCCGTGCTGATAGTGTGGAGCCTGCTTGGGATTCTCTCTCTCTCTCTCTCTCTCTCTCTCTCTCTGTCCCTCCCTCACTCGTGTGTGCTCTCTCCCTCTCAAAATAAATTTAAAAATTAAATAAAAAAAAAAAGAATATCACATCGAGGAGCTCCTGGGTGGCTCAGTCGCTTGAGTGTCTGACTTCTGATTTTGGCTCAGGTCATGGTCTCAGGGTTGTGGGATCAAGCCCGCATCGGGCTCTGTGCTGAGTGTGATTTGCTCTCTCTCTCCCTCTGCCCCTCTCCCCAACTTGCATTCCTTCTCTGTCTCTCTGTCCCAAAAAAAAAAAAAAAGAGTATCACACTGCTTGTCTATGAAGGTTCCATAAGTCTCTGTATACACCTCTATTACGTTAATTAGCCAACCGTGTTGTGACCATAGTTTACATGTCTTTTGCTCTCAGTATTTCAGTTTCTTTTTTCAAGGGCAGAAGCTATAACTTATTCACATCTGTCTTGCCCAGCGTGACCTATAGTGGCAGCTGAACACTTTTTAATTTTTATTATTGAGTGAACTGAGAAAGAAAGAAAGTCTTTTCTTTGCTGATGTTACTTTTTACTAAGCACCCCCAAAGGAAGGGATTTTTGTTCCTTTCCTTATCCAGCAACAAGAAGCCAGAGAGATCTGTGAAATTGGGCTCATTATGCTGCTTACTCTACTAGGTATAAAGAAGTTGCCACCGTGAGACTGAAGTTCTCCAGTTTAATTTTAATTTTATGAAATGGCAAAACTGTTGCAAAGGATTTCTCTAGAGCCTTGTAATTTAGGACTTGAGAAGGTAGAAGGGAACCAGTTAAACTTGCGGGAGGTGTTCCCAACAAAGAAGTCCCTTGGCATCGTGTTCTCCGCCCACTTCTTTGTTTCTGGTGTATGCCTCTTAATTTGTTTTCATCAGTTTGTTGTCATTTTAGGTCAGTGAAGTGGACTGCTAATAACTTGGTATTAATAATGTCTTTATATGGGCACTGCGTCTTGGTGGGAGCTCAGAGAATTGTGCTCTGGGGATGTCATGAAGTGTGATGGGCAGCTGAGTGTCTTCCACAACCCAGAGGTGTAATTGGTTCAGAGGAAATACATCTTTGAGGCTAATATTACCTGTCTTTCTCCAATTCCCTATATAAACATGTTTGGAGATATTACATTGATGATTGGAAGCTGTCAGGATACCATGCCCAATAACGTGGTTAAAGGATATTAGGCCATCTTTCTCAAAGACTGAGAAGCCATTGTGATTAACCTGTTCAATAATAACTCTGAAGGCAATATATTCATAAGCATGTATTTATCACCAGCCACGTAATTAAAATGCCAATCTTCTCTACAATTTCAGAAATCTCAGCCTCCTTAAAAAGCCCTCAAGAGCCTCACCATCATTATTCAGGTAGGACACGTGCACCTAGACATATCAACTGAGCTAAACGTCTGTGATTCTGCACTCATGAACAGGAGTATTGATGAATTTTGAAGTATTGATACGACTCCCAACAAGATGTTATTCATTCTCATGAGAAGAGCATTCAGCTTTCTTATCTTGCCATTTACTTGGGAAAACAAGTTGTTAGGATTTAAGAGAATATGGAATTAAAAAGCATTTTTGTCTGTATTTGCAAGTTCCAAATGGTGAAGGAGAAGGGTGACCTTGAGATTTAAAAAGTCCTTACAAGTCCGAAGCCAGAGATCTCCATATTTTGGATGGGGCCTAAAACTAGCTCTTTGAAGGAGGATTTTATACCCTCCCTGGCTCTCAAGTGAACATAACCACTGAATGAATGCCAACCCCACTGAGTAAGTTCAACAAAGACACCTTACAAGGATGTTATTAAACAAGATGTCAAGGGTCTTGACTCTCATAAGCAACATTGCTTCACAGTGCTTCAGTTGTCTTTCTTTCAGAGTGGGAGTAATTGTACTTGCCCTTCCTGAGGAACAATCTGCCAAAGGGCTAGTAAGAATTAAGAGGGAAACACTTTGAAATGCAAAGCGATGTAACAACCAACTGGACTTGTGCCATTGGTTGGTCTTCTGCGTGTCATTGCTGTCAGCATTGGATGAGATGATACACAGGCAAGCCTTTTACACAGTCTTTTTTACACAGCTCAGCACATGAGTGAGAGTTTATTGGTGTGACAGTTACCGTTACTATCATATCAAGGTCATGTGTTCAAGGTCCACTAATAGACTGCCTTTTCCTAAATTCTCCTCTGTAGTGAATAGTGTTTCAGTGGATTCCAGACTCCACATTCTAGGCTCTTATAACTGGGTCTTTCAACTCAGCAGTAATAATCCAATATTTTGACTCCAGCTGTCAACTCTAGAAAGTCTGGTGAAGAATACTGGAACTCATATTGACTCTGATCTGTTAGGATACGGCTCTTAACAGGAAAATGCAGATCACTTGCTTCTAATTAAAACTGGTCTTCAGTTCTCTCTGGGAAAAGAAGGTGAACTGTGCAAAGTCAACAGTAGATGTCCCCACAGTCCACTGTGCATTAGATTTGCTCTGGAAAAGACCGACCAGAGAAGGAAGACCACAGACTGCTCTCTAAAGGAAAGTTCCACATATGTATGGATTAGTCTCTGATTTGATGTTCGGGAGAGTGGAAGTGATAGCCCTACCTCGGACGATGTTATGTAATCTCATATAGTTCGTAAGACTGGGGTATACTTCCTGTTGAAGGCATAGTTTCTTTTTAAAACTGGGTTGTGGATAATATTTTTGATGAAAGCAAAAGTGAGGGGTCTCTGAAATGAACATTTTCTGTGTTATATGAGTAGATTGATGTGGGGGAGGCTTGCTGTGCATTCAATCCACTGACGCATACTTAAAATAGTAAATCTCTTTTTGTTTGCAGCCATTGAAAGGAATAATTTAATGAGGCTTTCTCAGACTATACCATTTACACCAATCCAACTGTTTGGTGAGTGCCATTTCTACCTTCTTGAGGCCGTGCCAGGGCAGAGGCATAACATCTGAGAAGCAGAAACCATTTTGCATCGTTTTAGCTGAAGATTTTGCTTTGCTAGTGGTTGCGGTTTAGTGGGACTAATTTCCTAAAATGGAAATTCTTGTTAACTGCCTAGCCAGCATCTAGGGTCAAAATCTAATGCTGTAGGGATGGGACCGATAATGAACAGCAGTTGGGAAAAAAGCAATAATGTTGCACCTGGCATTCACTGATGTAAGGCTGGAAGTAGGAGAGAAAAGAACCATCCAACCATGTGTAATAAACACAGAAGAAAGAGATAAATGTCAATACGGTAAAAACTAACAGGCATCTGAAGGGAAATGCTTTGTGTATTGTTTTTTTGTTTGTTTTGTTTCATGTAAACTAATTGCTCTTAGCTCAGAGAGTAAATGTCACTTTTAAAGGCTGAAGTAGTAAGGAAAAACAAGCTCGCATTAAGCCAAGACTACCACGAGTCTTGCTGTCCAGCCAGCTGACGATGTAACAACTCTGTCCTAGATCTTAGTTCTCTTCATATGGGGACAGATCAGGTGGCTTCTGATCAGGGACGCAAAAGCCTTCTCCTTCCTCGTGACTCCATGGCTAGTTCTGCAACTTAGGAGCTCTGCTCTAAATCCTCTAAGTATTTAAGTATTTAGAAGTCTAAAGAGACCGTCAGTGGCATTTATCTGGGTACCAACAATAAGTATTTGAATTATTTATTGAGTATTGAATAAGAATTACCTAGACATATCTTTTTGGTAAGCAATTCAATGCAAGAGTGAGTAAATAGATTCCTTTCTTGGTAAGTCAGTATCGTGTTAGCAACAAACAAAACAAAACAAAATGGGCATTTAAAGCAGAGGTATAAGGAGAAAATCAAACACAGGTTGGGCAGAAACTGTGTCTAGAATATGTTCCTTCTGTTATGAAGCATTAAACACTGTATTAGGTGGAGTCTAGGACTCCTAATACAGGAACACTGTATTAGCTTCCATTAAAAGTGGAAGTTATCTAGCGGTTATAAAGAGCATTTTGTGTCTAAAATCTATTAAGTGGGCTTGAGTTGGTATCTGAGGTTCTAGTTTACGTTAGTGAAGTTAACATATTTAATCTTTACAGCCACCCAGTGAGGTGAGCATTATTTTCACCTTCATTTTACTGCTGAGGAAAGTGAGGCTTTCAGGAACTTGTCTAAGGGCACAAAGGAAGGAGGGGGAGGCTCTGGGAATATGACCTTGGTGCTAACTCTAGCTGTGTTTAAACCATGAGTTCTCAGTGGGGGTAATATCACCCCTAAGGGAGCAGAAACTTCTTTTTATGTATAAAGCACAGGTATCTCTATCTCTATATCTGTATATGTATGTATGTATGTATATATATATATATATATATATATATATATATGTATATTTCTATGTATATATTGTATGTACATGCCATTATATACACACACACACACGTACAGTACATGCATGTATCAGTACATGTACATACACACAGTGTATTTTTAGTATTAAAATGTCATGGAAGGGGGAATTAGGGAAAAAAATCTAATAAGGCTTTAAAGGGGATGGTAATGAAAACACAGGATTAAACTATCTCTTTGGAAGTATTTGTATTTAACAAAAGAAGCATAGCTCTGCTACTTTGATTTTCGTTTTGTCTGGTTATAGTTTATAATAAGAACAATTTAATTCTTATATATCAGCTGATGCTTTGTCCCTTCCTCCTCCCTCCCTCTCTCTACCCCTGTCCTTTATGAGACAATAATGTGGCCAAAATCCATGCTTCTGTTCTGTACTTGTTCCTGCAGAGGTGAAATTCCCATTCTGTTCTGTTCATTGGGAAACGGAATGAATTCTGAGTTGTTATTTGGGACGCCGTCCCTGTCAGACATGAGCTACCATTGAACTTCTCACCTGTACTTCTTTTTGTAGCAGGAGAAGAGGTAACTGTCTACAGGCTGGAGGAGAGTTCCCCTTTGAATCTTGGGAAAAGCATGTCTTCTTGGTCCCAGCGAGGGAGAGCCGCAATGATCCAGGTGCTGTCCCGAGAGGAGATGGGCGGCGGGCTCCGCAAAGCCATGAGGGTCGTCAGCACCTGGTCCGAGGATGATGTTCTCCGGCCAGGGCAGGTTTTCATCGTGAAGTCCTTTCTACCTGAGGTTGTGCGGTCATGGCACAGAATCTTCCAGGAGAGTACTGTGCTTCATCTTTGCCTCAGGGTAAGTCCGAGACCCAGAGCCCAGCTGGATAGGTCAAAGAGTGGCGTTCTGGCTACATCCTGATTGGAGACCGTTATCCTCAACCCAGAGGATAGCCTGTTCTGTTCTGGAAGTGGTGGCATTTCATTATTTTTGTTTTGTAGAGCTTTTCCTTTTGCAATAGAGTGCGGTCAGAGCTGAATGAGGCTAAAAATCACACTGGGGAGGCCTTGAGTGTTTCTGTGATCATTGATCAGCATGCATATGATAGCAAACTAATGTTTTTGTCATTGCTCCCAATTTTGTAGGAAATTCAACAACAAAGAGCTGCTCAAAAGCTTATCTATACTTTCAACCAAGTGAAACCACAAACCATTCCCTACACGCCAAGGTGAGTATAGGGAATAAGGGCGCCCCAGTCCTTCATTTTAAATAGGAACTTCTCTCAATTTCTTCTGAGCCCTGTTAGTCATGAGAAATGCCAGACCCACAGGGTAGTTCTCCACAATCTTCTTTTTGGGTTATTCCTTCCACAGTCCCAGAGACTGGTAAAAAGAAAGTTAGGTGTCCCAGGAATATCTTGGCTGAAACACTGAAGTTATGTGAGTGGAAGAGAGAAGTTCAGGCAGAGACCATGACTAACTTCTCAGTTACATGAAACAGGGCTACCCTAGATGTCGTTACTAAGGTCCGGGAACATTATGGAGGAAAAACCTTTCTATTTTAAGCAGTTTCTTCCCCTAATATCTTAGAGAAATTAGGGAACTTTATGAGAATGAACTCTTGTTACTTTTGCTTGAGTGTCTCAAGACGCTTGCGTTAGCGAGACAGATCATAATTCAGTGCTGGGGATTATGGTCAAGTTTTATTGTTTCATTTATAAGGACCTCTATAGAGCATGGCAAGAAAAAAAGTTGAGTCCAGTACTCATAAGGGATTTGGAAGGTTTCCTCAAAGAGAAGAGAGGTCGGTCGGCATGGGAAAATCTCTCAATCTTTGCATTCTGTCCCTGCCACAGAAAGGCAAGGGCATGTTCATTGAGGCTGCCTCGAGTGAGAGTTAGATAATCTTCCCTGCTGCTGACTGGTAACGTGAGTTTCACCTTTGCTGCCTTGTGGGGACTCACTGGCCTCCTTTTCACTCTCACAGGTTTCTGGAAGTTTTCTTAATCTACTGCCATTCGGCTAACCAGTGGTTGACCATTGAGAAGTATATGACGGGAGAGTTCCGGAAGTACAACAATAACAATGGTGATGAAATTGCCCCCAGCAACACATTGGAGGAGCTGTTGTTGGCTTTCTCTCACTGGACCTATGAGTATACCCGGGGAGAGCTGCTGGTTTTAGATCTGCAAGGTGATTGATCGCTGAGGACTTGATAAAACAAGCATGAGGCACAGTTCAGGAACCATTGACCAGGGATCCTTTCTGCATGTCGTTGTCAGCTACATTTGACCCTGGCTCTTTCTTTGCTCAAAGCCACAGTTAAGGTCAGGGAATGTGGAGACATTCCCTGATAGTGTATGCTTTCTTCCCCTTGATTTGAACACTGAAAGATGATATCAATTTTCTGAGTGTATTTATTATTTGTGAAACTGTGCAAAGAGTGAGAAACCAGGCAGGGGTCCCGAGAAATCTTGCAAGAACCGGGATGGACAATGTATTGAGTTGCCCTACCTGGCTTTGAAGGGAGGTAGGACCATTTATTTCAGAGACTTTGGACAGTGGTGATCATGAGCCCCTACTATGTTGCTTCCCATTTAGCTCCAGAGAAAAATATAGGCTGGTGATTAGCTGCCTAAAATTTAAGTACGTCTGAAACTTTGATCTCAATGGGGAATGAATTTTGTACCAGATTTTCTAGTTTTATGGCTTTGTGGCTGGGACTTAACATTCACAACAGCACTTAGACGTGTGTTTATACACACAGGAAAGTAATTTCTGGGGGCATTTTTCATGATTTTGAGCTCAATGCTTTAGTAGTTTATAGTTTCCCTTGCTCTCTTTGCTGTGTACCTTGATATGACAGTTCATGAAAGTGCAAACTCAGTCTGAGAGAGGCGACACAGTACACTCATATTTCATGGAAGCCTCTGATCAGCGAGTCTCTCCACTGTCAACCTCCCGTGTGACTTAAAATCCTGCAGCACAAAACTGAGTATTTCCAGCAGGCTTTCCTTGCAGACACAGAACAAAATATGTATTAAGGTCAAAGTTTAGTCCTTGGGCTCACTCACTGGGGCTTTGGTTTTAAATAGGGGATTTAGTCCAGGAAATTTCATAGAAGTTATCTGACTTAATCCTAGAAGCAGCACCTCAAGGTAGATATTATGGGGAATTTAGGCCCAGGAGGTTTATAAATGTTAAGTTTTTACTTATTTATTTTGAGAGAGTTAGAGACAGCATAAGTGGGGAAGGGCACAGAGAGGGAGAGAGAATCCTAAGCAGGCTCTGTGCTGCCGTCGCAGAGCCTGACGTGGGGCTTGAACTCACAAACTGTGAGATCATGACCTGATAGGCCCAAAAAGTTTAAATAACTTGCGCAAAGTTGCACAGCTCCTAAAGAGGGAGCCAGGATGCAGACTGAAGCTGTTTTGACCATCTATGTTCTTTTCTTCTCATGGTACTGTCTTTTGTTTCTTTACGAGTTTCAGAGGACATAACCATGTTATGGTTCATTGAAACAGATTGGGCTTATCCCTCTTGTGCTCTCTGACTTCCCCACCTCTCCAATCCTGGGATTCTGCACCGGAAGCCAGGCTTGGAGGCTGGGCACAGTCAAGATAAATAATCCTGAGGCATCGTGAGCAACATCCAATACATTTTGATTGAAATTTGTACCATGTGCTCAAGGATGTGTATAGACTTTTTAAAGTACACATAAGTCCTGCTGTCTTTTCAGATCTGTACTGTTTGCAGAGTTGAGTTATATTTCTAACCCTCAAACACAATATTTTAGGAAGCAATATAAACAAAAGTTAAAACAGTCAACATGATTCAGCTTTTAAACCAGCAAGTACGTGATCCATGTAAACTCAGCATGCTGGTGCCCAAGGCATCTGCTTTTGTAGCTCATGTTGAAGAGAGGTTGATTGTTTTCATCTGTATTTGAGTGTCTCTGCTTTGAGTTTTGGGTGGAGTTGTTTAAAAAGAAAAAACAAAAACAAACAAACAACAAAAAAAAACAACCAAAGAAAAACTTTAAGGAATTAATGATGACTCTTTAGTGTGTTTTGTATTCCACTTGAATAGGTTTTTCTTTAATGATGTTTATGTTTGGGGATTTTTATGTCTCTAAGTAATCCAAAGTGACATTAAACAGAACAAATGCTGCGTTGATAGTCTTGGGGGGGAAATGGAATTAACTTTATTCTTTTACTGGGCAATTATGTGAATTGCAGAACTAGGCCACTCCAAATAAACGATGTCAAAACACTGACCTTCAAAGAAGAGGAGAGTGGACATCATAGAACAAGCATGAAGAAATTGAGATACTTATTGGAGAGTTTTGGTCAGTTGGGGAGGCCTGAATTTATGGAAGAATATGAGTCCTATAATAGTAACTATAAGCAGTTACATTACTACTACCAGCAGCTGACATCTATTAAGTATTTATTTTCCGTCAGGCACTTGGGTAAAGACTTCATGCATTACGATATTTAATCCACACCAAGTTGGAAAGGAGAAATGGGGAGAATATATGTATTCTTAGAATACCTTAATGGTTTTTGGTTCAGTTTCGTATTTGATTGGTTAGTATTGTAGTCTTTGGAGAGATGACGGTACCTTGTTCAGATGGGTTCGGAGTGGGTAGAGATTGAGAGACCTACTGGCAGCAGTTTGGAGAAAGAGCCCTAGGTCGACAGTGTTAGGGTCTGACTCCTGGCTTCACCATGAATTAGCTGTGTGACCAGGGGGCAGCCACCTTGAGTCCCACTTTCCTCATTTGTAATGGGAGAGATAATATCATGCACTTAACTCATTGTTAATCCCTTATGTTAAGGAGCTGAAATGAGGCAAGTTCTTGACACATAGTGAGTCCTCAGTAATGTCATTTATTGTTGTTAGTAGTAATCTCTGTGTGACTCTTTATACTTATTTATTTGTTTATTTATTTATTTCCTACTTATGTTTTTTTTTTTTTTTTTTTGATAGAGAGTGTATGCATGAGTGTGTGTGCAGAGACAGAGAATCCCAAGCAGGCTCTGTGCTGTTAGCATGGAGCCCAATGACTCACCAGCCGTGAGATCATGACCTGAGCCGAAAATCAAGATTCGGACGCTTAACCGACTGAGCTACCCAGGCACTCCAAATCTCTGTTTGGCTTTTTAAAATGGAAGCGAATCAGGGCGTCTGGGTGGCTCAGTTGGTTAAGTGTCTGACTTCGGCTCAGGTCATGATCTCATGATTGGTGGACTCGAGCTGACAGCTCGGAGCCTGGAGTCTGCTTCGGGTTCTGTGTCTCCCTCTCTCTCTGCCCCTTCCCCACTCATGCTCTGTTTCTCTGTTTCAAAAATAAATAAACATAAAAAAAATTTTTTTAAATGGAAGTGAATTGTCATCAGCTTGCTGTGGCTCCCTATTGCTTTGGGAGAAAGAAGGAATGAGGAACACTCTGGCAGTTTTTCTTTTTCTCTTCTTTTTCTACTTTCTTCCAAAGGAGTGCCAATCACTAACCCAGGAGTTGCCACACTGGGCTTGGATGCTGAACTCTAAGGAAAGGCTTGACCAATTTCTTTTTCTTTTTCTTTCTTTCTTTCTTTCTTTCTTTCTTTCTTTCTTTCTTTCTTTCCTTCCTTCCTTCCTTCTAATATTTATTTATTTTTGGGAGAGTGCAAGCAGAGGAGGGAAAGAGAGAGGGAGACAGAGGATCTGAAGCTGGCTCTGTGCTGATAGGTTTGATAGCAGTGAGCCCAATGTGGAGCTCAAACTCATGAACCGTGAGATCATGTCCTGAGCCAAAGTCAGACGGCCAGCCGACTGAGCCACCCAGGTGGCCCAAGGCTTGACCAATTTCTGATCACTTGCAATTATACTGTAGTTTTCCAGTTTCTTTCCATTTAAAAATCCTACATATGAAGGCCTGCCTCATCATCATTAGATGTGAAATCCAACATTTAATCCCCAGCAATGGCAATGACAAACAATGATACTTCAAATTACAGTGGTCTAGAGCATTCTTTTTTTAAAGCTCATTATATTTTTCAAAGAACTTTGGAAGTATAGGTTTTTATATTCAGCAAAGCACTTTCCAGAGTAAGCACTTACATTAACACTGTCATAATGAATCCTGCTGTTACAAAGAAGGTAACTTATTTCCAAGATGTAGAAGCTCACCAATGTATCCCAACGTGGTTGGGATCAGAATGTACATGTCTGGGTTTCTCACAAGGCCATGCTGCGTACTACGTGCACATGGGCATTTACCCTATTAAAGTTCGGTAAACACGTGCGATTGGGATTTTTGGACGTTGAAATGGCTAGCTTTCTTCCATATTTTCTCACTCACTAGAACGTTCCTTCTGCCATTGGAAGGCCCCAAAGTATGTATTTAGTAGTTACACTTTGAATCATCAGACTGGGTTTAGGGTTATAAAGGTTTGTGGAAATTCCACTCTCATTCTCCTTGTGGGATTTATTCATTAGGTAAATGAGATAATCAGAACATGATTTTACCAGTGGTAAGAAAATACAGTTTTACTTCACAAGAGGTCTTGATAGAAAAAAGATAATAAAAATAGCAGTTGGCATGTTTTAGCTTTCTCTGGGTCACTTTGCTAAGCAGCTTGTATACAATAGTTTACTGAATCCTCAGTAAGTGTATAAGATGAGGCCCATTATTCCGCACACTTTCAGATGAGAACATTGAGATTCAGAGAGATTAGAGAAGGTGTTCAGGTCACATAACTAGAAGACGACAGAGCCCATGAGTGGGACCCAATCCCTTTGACTCCTGCCTATCTAACACGCAACAAGGTTTAAAGTAAACGGGAGCCGATGTGATTTTGATAAGACGTTTTCTCCCCTATAAACCTCCTTTTCTCCCATCTGTATGACCTCTTTAAGTACTCTGCATATTCCCAGCTTAAATTTACAGTTTCCTCAGCCATCAGCCTAAAGCTTTCGTCATTGCTAGAAAGGTTCAGGCTTAAAGTTAGGTCTGAGCTTAAACATGAAAAGGGATCTGTAGCCTTTAGTCTCTGTTGATGGTATTCGCACTTTCTGTCTGTTGTTCTGTTGATGTACTACATCATTAGAAAAGCAGGGCCTCTCTAGGCTGTTCGTTCTTGTATCTATAATAAGAAAAGGTATAAAGAGCTTCCTATGACTTTTTCTTTAAAAAGAACAAAGACCGAGCAAATCACATTTTACACACTTCCCCTTGAGCCTGAGTTTCAGCCTTACTGTTACTTTCCCTGTACAAAACCAGTGTACAAAGAGATTCTAAGCCAGAGGCTCTTAAAGAAAATTCAGAGGGTCTGTGAACTTTGATGAGACAACAAATTACACTATTATTTTCACTAACCTACAACTGAAATTCATCATTTCCTTTGATTATAATGGAGACCACAAACCACAGTGGTATTAGGAGTACCCATGACTGTTTGCAATCGCAATTACCGATATTAACATAGCACTTTATGATGTTGGCAGATATCTCAAAACACTGTTCTACTATGTATTACTTGATGTTACGGTAGTTATAGACTTGCACTAGATTCTGTTATTTAATGTGTTAATAAAGAAGCACATGTATTGCAGTATAATTTAAACAGATATTTTGATGACTGTATTTCAGTGTCATTGGTTTCCTCTGTAATCTTATGTATTTATTTTTTTTTTTCAACGTTTATTTATTTTTGGGACAGAGAGAGACAGAGCATGAACGGGGGAGGGGCAGAGAGAGAGGGAGACACAGAATCGGAAACAGGCTCCAGGCTCTGAGCCATCAGCCCAGAGCCCGACGTGGGGCTCGAACTCACGGACCGCGAGATCGTGACCTGGCTGAAGTCGGACGCTTAACCGACTGCGCCACCCAGGCGCCCCTAATCTTATGTATTTAAATTATGCATTTTAAAACGTTATTCTGAGAAGGGAATCCGTTTTGTTTCCCTAGTCTGGCAAAGAGGGTCCTGACACAAAAATGCTTGGAAACTGCAAAAACAGGTTATTTTCCTGAGGAAGTCAGTTTCTTGGAGGAAAGACCTATAAACTATAAGGGTTACATTTTCTTGTGAAAGATTTAACATATGGTAAAACATACCCAGCATGGCAAATATTACTACCATCAGAAACATCTCCGTCACCCTTTAAAATTTTTTTTTAATGTTTATTATTTTGAGAGAGAGAGAGAGAGACACAGAGTGTGAGTGGGGGAGGGGGAGAGAGAGAGGGAGGCACAGAATCTGAAGCAGGTTCCAGGCTCCGGGCTGTCAGCACAGAGCCCGACATGGGGCTTGAACCCATGAACCACGAGATCACGACCTGAGCCGAAGTTGGACACTTAACCATCTGAGCCACCCAGGCGCCCCCTCACCCATTTTGTAACAGAGTCACTCTGAGTGTCAATTGCCGTTTTGATCAGTGTTAGCTCGAAATTACACTTATGCTATCCTTTTATGCTTTGGTGTCAGTTTTTTAAAAAGTAAATTTTACTGAAGAAAACCATTTCAGAAAAGTGCACACGACATAAGCGTATCTTCCAAGGAATTTTCACAACTGAGACATATGTGTAACCAGCATCCAGATCAAGAATTTGGGAGCATGTATATTCTACTGGATATAAATGCTGCGTATATGGCATTTAACGGGTGCCTTTGTTGGAGCAGTGGTTGTATCTGCAGAACCACACAGCACCTGGTGCCCTGCCGAGCACTGACGGACTCCTCCTACAGAGACCGTGGCCTCATGTGAGGGACACAGGCTTTAGCTCAGTTCGAATCCTGTCATCATCACTCATGAACTGTGCAGACTCTGACAAATTGCTTCATCGTCTCGAACATCAATGTACTCATTGGCAAAATGAGGCTGTGAGGATGCTCATGCTTTCCCTTTATGGTAGCTGAGAATTAGAGAAAATATAATTAGAATGTCTAGTATAGACAAATGGTAAATGAATGATGGATACCACCATCAGTAACTGTGAACACACTGCTAAGACATTCATTTGTGGCCTCAAAGTTTATAATAGCATAACAGAGGGCGTTGCGGGAGACAGTGAATTTACTAAAATTTTCAAGCCCACCTGGACAGTTTTTATGGTACATTTAATTCACATAATGTTGAACTTACTACAGGGTGAATGCAAGTTTAAAGAAAGAAATTAAGATTCTGGTTATTGTTTTCTTGAGTTTCTGAGGAAGTGAAATCCCCATTTGCTAAATGCATTTTCTTTTTTCTTTGGAGGTGTTGGGGAAAATTTGACTGATCCATCTGTTATAAAACCTGAAGACAAACAGTAAGTTAATTTATGATGTTCTCATTTTGAAAATCGCACTTAACACATTGTATATGGTTTTATCAAAATAATTTTTAAACATTTATATTTCTTGCCTAGCTCCTAGAAAGATTTTGAGGCAGCTTATGTTTTCATAGAAGCTGGATATCTGTATTGGATATATATCTATCTATATCTACCTCTGTCTAATACCATAAGATTTTTTTTTTTTAATGCAGAACTTAGGAAATGGGAACAAAAAGAACATATGGAAATAAGATGAAATTTGGAGTTAATACACATAAATGGAAAATATAAAGACCAATGCCGTAACCAATGCAAATTTAACTCTGAGTTTTCTGGTGGCCCAAACAAAAGAGAAATATGGGTAGGTTCAGCTTCTATAGGCTTTGACATGAAAACAGTTAGTGTTATAGGAGAAGCAAAGATTTCGTTGTTGTCTTCTCATTGGAGTCACTACATCTCACGTCTTCGATCACATGCCTATAAATTGAAAGGCATCGAGTGTGCTGTTCAGTCACAGCAAATCTACAAGAGGCCAAGAAAACAGGGCTTAAATATGAAGCATCAGACTGCCTGACTAAATTCAGGGATGCAGTTTAAATTCCACAGAAGAATGAGTCATCTGCCTGTCCTTTGAATTCCCATGGGCATTTGATCCCGGAAGTAGGCTTTGGGGAAAGTTTGGCAGCGGAGGGTCTGAGGTTTTATTCTTCTGTTAAAGGTGATCAAAGGGACTTTGATCAAAATGGTTAAGGACTGATCAAAATGGCCGACAACAGTGCTTCCCAAACATGAGCTTCCCTCACAATCAATCACCAGGAGAGCTGGTTGTGATTCAGTGGGTTTGGGGGGAGGTCAAATAAGGTAACAAGTTTCCAGACGATTCTGATGCTGCTGGCCTGGAGACGACACTTTGAGAACTGCTAGCATATGGTAGCTTGACCTCTCAGTTGTCCTAAATGTCTGTACTTGGCCCCTGGGTTGTAGAAAATAGATATGAAATGATCTATGTGGTCAGTCTTCATACAATAACACCTGAAATTTTTACCTCTCTCCCATAACACTCATATTGTAAACATTCGTTGCTTTAATGCGCTATTTTTTTCCCCCTCAACTATTTACTCTAAATATATTCTCATGTGTAGGCATCTATGCCAAGAGGTTCATCTAAAAGTGTTTTAGCTATTTCTTTGGACTAGGTGAGTTAGAGAAGATAAAGGTCATCCATAATGCTCCTATGCATACAGTTTCTATGATATTTGAGCATAGAATGCATATTGTAACCTTTAGGGTACAGATAAAGCCTTTATTATTTTTTATTTTAGCAGATATTATTTCTTCCATAGCACCGTGTGCCCAAGGGTTTAGAGTACGGACCTTGTACATACATAGTACTTCCTTGATAAGTTTGCAGTGAAAAACTTTTTGCATAAAGAATGAACCAAGTTTATGTATACTTCATCATCTATTACATTTTTGACCTTGATATGTATGTCATTTAAAGTGACCTGAATATTTCCATCTTCTAGAATTTAAGAAGCTTACATTATCCCACTTGACAGTTGAGTATTTAATTGCATTCTGTAGGCCAGGGGGTCTCGGTTTCTATTAAGGTCACCTAGGAAACTAAAAAAAAAAAAAAAAAAATGCTTCTCACAATGAGTATCAAATCAAAATTTATGGGGATGGAGTCCTGATGTTTGTATTTTTTGAGAAGTCACCTATGTGATTCTGCTGGGCAACCAAGGGTAGGGACCTCTTGTCTTACGGCAGACTCTATTGTTTATGACTTGAAGGTAGGACCTTTGGAAACTGATCGGATGGTGTCACTGTAGCCTGCCTGGTTTGGTGGGGTTACCTCATTTTGGGTGCAGTGGGTTTTCCTGGTGAAGGTAACTATTTTCTCACAGTGGTGGCAGGTCGCGTGTAATTGGTTCAACGAGGCACACGTTTTTGAGCGCCTTGTGTGACCAACCTGCCACAGCCCAGTGACAGCAGCACCTGGGTGGTGGTCAGACATGCAAACCCTCACGACCCTCCCTAGAGCTACCGAATCAGAGTCTGAACCTTGACAAGATCTGCAGGCGACTTGGTGGAACTGGAAGTTTGAGAAGTGCCTGTGGAAGCAAGTGCCTTCACGTGACGCTTGCTTTGCCCTTCACAACAACCTTGGAAGTAGGCGTCCTCCTTCCCGTTCCCAAGTGAGAAAGCTAAAGCCTGGTGAAGACGCTTAACTTGCCTACGAGGATGAGGGGCCAATGAAAGGGGAAAACCCTCTACCAAAGGAGAAGATTTTTTGGGGTACGGCTTCTACTCTAGAGTGCCTCTTGTCTCTGCTCTCTCGCCAGACTTGCGCATGTGAGGGCACAGTCAGGGGGCTTCTCCCCCGAAGCCTGTCTGGCCACTTGGTGTGCTTCCTGGGGTCACCAAGCCTCGCTGGAGGCTGCCTCAGTCATTGGCAGTTAGGGATTGTTTTCTACTCACTGCCTTGATGGCTTGGGGCATTTGACAAGTCTGAAATGACGACGGTGGTCATTAGATGTTCTTTACTAAATCTGTGTGTACATGGTGCTAATTGGCATTCTCTCGCTTGTGGAACCAAACTACCACTTGCTTTTGCTGGGCTGTGAAAGATCTGGAAAACAGTTTGTTGTTGTTGCTGCTGTCTTTAAACTTTGCCAAGACCTCAAGGCTGTCGGCATGCGGTAGAATTGTACATGCAACAGATGCATGTGAATGTTTCTACGACCCCCTTTCCCTCTCCTCTGTACAGAGAGTGGCCAGACCCCTCATACAGGCATTTTAGAGTAACTTTGATTCTTTTGCATTAACTTTCACAAAGCTCATCGAGGGAAATTGTTTAGCTTAAAGCTTTTATCTGAGAATCAATGTTACATCCCTAAGTGGGCGGGGGTGTGTTCTGCTTTCCTGGGAGGAAAGGAATGGCAGTAAGGAATCCAAGAATGAAGTATTCCCAACAGGGTCCCGCTTGACAGAATATACGAGGAATGACTGAAATAACACTTTCATTTTTCACTCTATTGGCATCGTAAGAGATTTGGTGCAAAATATCGAGCGATTCTACTTTTTCTTTTTTTTTTCTCCCACATTTGATTTCACCAGATGTACTGAAAAAGAGGAATAGTTAACTAGAGGTAGCTTACGCAGCCGGGTAAATACCACCAGAGCCGCACTTTGTGAGGGTGATCGAGTGACCAGGAAAGTTAATCCTGGGTGTCTGTTCACGTTGTCTTCCCAAGAGATTTCCCCCACCTCCCAGCCTCAGAGCAACGAGGCAATCTGAGATCAAACTGACATCAGCCCTCATTCTGAGCTTGGCACATCTTCAGAGCAGCTACTGTTGTTCTGCCAAAAGGAAGTGGAAATTGAGATAAATGTTTCAATACTCAGATGGAAAAAAAAGTTTTTTTACACCACGTCCCTTTTTGAAAAACCACATTCCTTAGAAGCGCAGTTTATTGTTTCCTTTTGTGATAGTTTGCTTTTCTTTTTTCCTTAAGACGTGGTATTTAAGAGTGGTAATTGAGTTCAGATTTTAAAATGTGCCGTTTCCACTCTGCATGTCATTAAAGTGTTAGCTTCCCTAAAGTTGCTTTGGATGTGCTCCTGGTGTACTCTATTTCACGGTGTGCAGAGCATCCACCTAAAGAAATCGTTGTCTGTGACCTTATCATGGACAAACTTTGAGGCTGGAATCTGCCAGGGATCTGCTCTATGGAGTATTCAGAAGGTGCCTCATCTACGCTGGTTCTGTCTGTAATTTTGTCACCTACAATTAGCGTACGTAGTTTACTTCCACAAAGTCAGTGCCTCCCGTGGTCTTGTCTTTCCACAAAGAGCCCAGCTATAGCAGTTTGCAGGATAAAATCCATCTGTCCGAAGTGCCGTGAGTGCTGGAAGTAGGGTCTTGTCAGGCATTTATTTTTGAGGATATCAACTATTTTCAGCAAAGCATTTGGGTTTGAAACAATGTTTTTGGATCTTTTCAGAAGGTGTGTTCCCATAGTACGTTTATTTTACTTTGTACCTCACCTTTCGAGTATTTGAGTAGAACATTTGGTCATGAATGTCACTCACTCTCACCCCATAGGCATTAAAAAAGGGTGTCACTGTATTTTGTTTTAATGCTGTACGTAGAAAATTCACTCTTCTTCTATCAGATTAGCGTTGAAATGAGTTTCACAGTAGGTCTTGGAGTTGGGTACAAAGATTTAAGTGCATTTGAATTTTAAATTTGCAAACCTAACATTGTTGCTTCCCCAAAGTGCTCTATTCTTTGTTGGCTCCTTCAAGTTTACTGGGTTACTACGGGATACTGTTCGGTATCTCAGAGAATCCTAGCTGAGCCCTTTTCCTTCACTGTGATCTCATTGATATTCTGATATTTCCTCTAGATCAAGAGGAATGGTGTTTGGACCAGCCAATTTAGGGGAAGATGCAATTAGAAACTTCATTGCAAAACATCGTTGCAACTCCTGCTGCCGGAAGCTCAAACTCCCGGGTATGCTCCGAACAATTCTATTTCTCTCTTAGTAAATCTCTCCTAGAACAACATCCTTTGTAACCTGGGATGGAGTTGAAAATCTCAATCACATTTTTATCTCATTCACAGTCGAGTCCTGACTTTCTGACTGCAAATTTTTCAAGTCTCTGAAGGGATTAAAAGGACAGGGATTTACTTCAGGTTCTGCCAAAATGTGATAAAACAACATTGGGCCCAATACTTGTCACAGTCTCTCCAAGGGGAAAGGTTTACCAACTTAATTGGGGTAAAATTGAACTGAGGCAGGTCTCCCCCAGCCCCTCCCTCTTTGAGTCCTGTGTGGTGTCCACAGGATTTCAATCCTTATTTACCCATTGGACGCTCGGGACCGTGGAGTATCTAGGGAAACAACAGCTGTCAATTAAAATAGTGCTTTTCACTACAAAAACCGGCCACGTTAAACATATATTGCAATGTGTATTTTTAAAAATTTGATTTGATAATATGGCACACTTTGTCCAAAACTGACATAGTCTCCATAGAAAAATATTCTTAACAGAAAAGCAAGCAGCAGGAGGTCTGTGTCCTCCAGACTGGCAGTCCTACTCTGTCGAATTCTTTTCTTTGATCTCAGAAGGGATGCTTCATGTCTGTCTCAGCTTGTTCCCTCTTTTCCTTAGGTCATACCAAACTTGTCCTTAGACTGCCATCTCACATATTTTAAGCAGAGTAGTCCTTTCTGCCTTAGAATAAGTGAGCATGCCCTGAATTGGAAATTGGTAAAAGATCATCATCATCCATCGTAGCTTAGGGTGGAGTAGGTGTCAATTTACAACAAAGAAGGGCAACTTGTAATCTCATTGGAGATAGAGGTAGGAGGTTGAGAAGCTCGTGTAGGCATGGCATGGCATGGCAGAAGACTGGGATTGGGATCAGGCTTCTAGTTCCAGTGGGAAATAGCCTGGCAGCCAGGGGTGATGGATGGTTGGGTGGGGGGAGAGATCAGACTGGAACAGCAGGGAGGGGGGCTCTCACTCTCATCTTGTAGCTGCCTGGGATTCTGTCTGCCACACGGCAGACTTGAGCAAAGAGATCAGTTCACAGCATGGTGGCCACGCTCCCCAGTGGCCTCCTCTCTCTGGCAGACACAGGGACTGCATCTGATCGGCTAAGAGAACAGGAGACCAGAGACGTAACTCACTGCTTCTGTCCTTGAGTCCAGTTGGCTCTTCTGCATGATTAAGGTTGAGATTGTTTTTTTTTTTAAACCCACCATGGTGGGTTTTGAGTCATTCAGTAATTCTTCCAATTCTAGGCTTAATATTTGTTTTCTTTCAAAACCTTAGTTAACACATTTCAGTGGAAATAAGGAGTACCCTCATGTATTCAGACATTTGGTAATATGAGTATAAAAAAGTCTTAGTTAGGGAAATAGAATTACAGGTGATTTTTCTTTGGCCTTGATTATGATTTATTTTTTTTTTTTAAAGGAAAAGTAATTTAAGATAGTATGTAAGAGCATAGAATTCAGAGCCAGATAGGTTGAGCTCATATTCCAGTAATGCTTTTTACTAGCTATGTGACCTTGGGCCTTGATTTTCTCATCCATAAACTGAGTATAATAGCACATAGCTCATAAAATTGATGTGAGAATCAAAGTAATATACGCATATGTTCCATAAGTGCTGGTTATCAATAAACTAAAATACGTATTCATTTTATGTCCAGATAATCCCCATATAACATTAAAAAGGAAAGTAAGGAGTACATATTTAAGGTTAATCTTAATCAATACAGCAGTAAATGCTACATAAACACCAAAAGCCCACCCTTCTCCATAAGCTTCTCCCCAAGATTACACTCCTATCAGTGCTTTCTTTTGATAATTTCCTTTTCTTTTTTTTTTTTTAACATTTATTTTTGAGACAGAGCACGAGTGGGGGAGGGGCAGAGAGAGAGGGAGACCCAGAATCGGAAGCAGGCTCCAGGCTCCTCCAAGCTGTCAGCACAGAGCTTGACGCGGGGCTCGAACTCACACACCGTGAGATCATGACCTGAGCCGAAGTCGGATGCTCAACCGCCTGAGCCACCGAGGCGCCCCAATAATTTCTTTTTCAAATGGAAGAAGGAGGCTCTAGGGAGCATAGGATCCAGTAACTGGATGAAGCCTTCCCAGGCAGCATCAAACCTACACACAGCTTTGTCGTAGAACACCGAGCACTGAAATCTCAAATCTACCTTTTTGGCTGAGCTCCCTGGTCCTGCACACCATTCAGCAGTGAAAATGCCCTGTTTCCAGGTTGGCCTCGCTTAACTCCATCCAGGCCGTGCCTTCTAGGGTGCTGCATATTGAATCCAGCAACCAAATCTTTCTTCACTTGCCCCAGTGAACGCAAACCTACGACAGCACTGGGGAGTTAGATTGACACGTGGACACGGCGGGAGGGGGGGTGGTTTGGACATGGTGGAGGGTGTGAGTTTCACGTATCTGTGACCTGAGGAGGCAGGGTCCTTTCTGAGCACGTGGCCAGACCTGAAGTTCAATCCATCTGTGTGAACACTACCTTCTCGAGGGTCCCCCTATAACTGTCTTAATTGCTTTCCTTGCAGATTTAAAAAGAAATGACTATTCCCCTGGAAGGCTAAATTCCACTTTTGGACTTGATACCAAAATAGAACCAGCCGAGGGGCCTCCGGCAAGGGAAGGGGGTGGGAATTCTCCAGAAGACCTCACACGACTGTGAAAAAGGGGAAGGAGAGCCAAGAGGACACCAGTACTTGCCCTCCCTTCGGTGGACTCTGTGGGAACAAAGACCGACCGGAGTAACATCCATGACACCGGAGCCTCTGTCAGGACGGCCTTACCCCGCGGCCCTCCTTGAGACGTGCCTTCCGAGCCTCAAGTGTTGTCCTGCCTCAAGACCTCATTGGTGTAGATGGCTGGGCTCCCCCGGATGCTGCCCTGTGTGTGCCGTGCTTTGCACGTGTTCATCCTCCTGTAGTTGGGAAGGAAGACACTCGGACGAGCCCCTGGGGATGCTGCTCCTTCGTACCTCATTGCTTTAGCCGGTTGCTTAGAACCCTTGGAGCAGGACGGTGGGCACTGAAGGACCAGGGAGATGAACTTAATTTATTTCCTCGCTGCACTGTGTATGCCGACTCCAGCCCCCACCACGATTCATTACCTCACCCACACGTTGTGTTTCTGCAGGGACACGCACATTAAAAAGGCATTTGACTTCTCCTCTCTCCTTTCCTGAAGCGTAGGGCTTTAAAGAGCAACCACAAGGAAAACGGTGGAATGGGTGTATTTGCATAGACTGGAGCACACTCCCGCGCAGTCTCACCGGTTAAAAAAGTTAGGATCCTGGTGAAATCTAGATGGGGCTGAGGTTTTGTCAGTGAATCACACGATGCCTGGACACTTCAGTTTCCTCTGAAAGTAAGGAAAAGGGAAATCTGAAACAAATCCTCCTGCATCCTTCTTCATTTTTTTTTTTTTTTTTTTTAAGGGGAACAGGGATATGTAGAAGTAGAAATTGCCAAGGAATATTTTCCCTTCCCTTAAGCTCAGGAGTACCGTCAGTTAGAGTTGGCTAAGCCAACCTCTAAAACATGACTCCCTTTTCCAAAGCTTCGTATATAATATTACGGGCTAAGTTACTCCGTCAGGTCCTCGGGGGAAAGATGACGGTTCTGACTCAAAACGCACTTCGAAGGTGTTTGCTTCGTCCCAGTGCAGAGTGCTGGTGGCTTATAGAGGACCATAGTGTACATTTAAAGTATGGCCCGAGAACATGGTATCAGTTTCAGAGTCTCAAAGGAAGGCTGCCAGGACACTGCACTGCACAGAACCTTTGGGGGATCAGCCATCACTCTGTTGTACTGATCGGGGTCACCCCACCTCAGAACTAGCATGAGCTTTTTTTTTTTTTTTTTTTTTTTAATTTTTTTTTCAACGTTTATTTATTTTTGGGACAGAGAGAGACAGAGCATGAACGGGGGAGGGGCAGAGAGAGAGGGAGACACAGAATCGGAAACAGGCTCCAGGCTCTGAGCCATCAGCCCAGAGCCTGACGCGGGGCTCGAACTCCCGGACCGCGAGATCGTGACCTGGCTGAAGTCGGACGCTTAACCGACTGCGCCACCCAGGCGCCCCTAGCATGAGCTTTTTACACAAGGAGGGAATGGAGAGTTTGGAAAATGTCAACTCTTTATCTCTAGCCCTTACATTAGCTGGTTTGCTTTTTAACTGACATGCCTGCATTTCTAGGTTATGCTTCAGGGGAAAAGTTGCCCAGGCATTCAGGGCTGGAGAGCTACACATTTAGGTTGCCAAGGGTTGTAGACACAACACACGATTCTTGTGTGGCTTGCAAAGGACTAATTTCTACCCATTTTATTCTGGTCTTGAGAGTGGCGGTGGGCAGGAGATTGGGTGGTTTCTTGATTGTCAATGGGGATAAAATGTTCACGCTTTTTTCAGAGCTTACCTGCTTTACTCAATTCTGAAAATCAGTAAGGGATCTACGAGTACCTCAGTGCTGTGTTCAACTGTGGTAAGAGGCAGGCATTAATTGATTGGTCAAATATTTGTTATCTGGAATGGAACTTGAAAACAAATGCATTTTGATTTCAAATTTCTGTTATGCTCTTCCCTTCCCTCCCCTCCCCTCCTCTCTTGTTTTCTTCCCTTCCCTTCCTTTCTCTTTCCTTTCCTTCCCTTCCCTTCCCTTCCCTTCCCTTCCCTTCCCTTCCTTTTCCTTCCCTTCCCTTCCTTTCCCTTTCCTTCCCTTCCCTTCCCTTCCCTCCCCTTCTCTTCCTTTTTTTTTTTTTTTTTTTTTCAGAAAAATCACCAGAATAATATCTTAAAAAGATGAAATGCTGGGCAAAGATCACTGTAGGACTGCTTGCATGCAAATACCGATGTGACAGTCATGACTTTTGAGCAATTCATGATCACAGAAGGGTGGATATTCATTCATTCATTCGGTCAGTTTTATTCAACAGATATTTACTAAGTGCCTTCTCTGTACTGTGTGAGTGACGAGGATGCAATGAACAGAGCATTTCTTCACCCTTAAAAAGCTTTATGTGTCATGTTTCTTTCTGTTTTGTTTTTTTTTTCCCCCCTTTGGTACCAAGTTGGGATTTCTGGTTGATACTAAAAAACAAAAACAAAAAGACTCCTGGGGGGAATATTGGAGGCAGTGATGTGTCCCATGTTTCATCTGACAGTGGGTGTAGGTCTGACTTGTATAAGAGAATTGGGGAAAGCAAGAAGACCTGGCTAGGGCTGGTTTTAGGAACCACTGAGGAAAAATGAACTGCCCAATTCTCACATGAGCACAAAGCCCATGTCACAGATGGGATCTGAATCAGGGGATCGGAGAGGCAGCCAGGTTCCCAGGAATCCTTCCTGCAGGTACCCTATGTACATGTTTTCCTTTCAGTGAGGCTGTGTGTTCCTGGAGTGACTTCTGCCCATGACATCTTAAAGCCTCTGAGTGCTCTGGGGGAATGAGATCAGATATAGTTTTGGGTGTTCCTCACCCTGTTACTATTTTCTGTGGCTTTGCAAAACAAGTTCTAGGTGACTAAGACTTCCTAAACAACCATTCACTGAATGTTTAAAACACAATTGTATTTTCTTGGTGGTGGTTGTTTGTTACTGTTTTAGATGAGATGAATCACTAAGGTTCTAGAAGTCATGACACAGAAGCCCCTGTCATGGTTTGTTGTCTTTCTCCAATGGTCACCAGCATCTAGCACTAAACATGGCACATTATGAGCTTTTGACATTATTTATTGAAAGAAATAATAAAACCTGCAAATGATCATGGATTTCATTCACTAGGTAATAAATCAGATTTGCATTTTTAATCTAGAAGGGAATGATTACCAATTCCTTAAGACCCCACACAATTCTTTTGATCTCTCTCTGTTTTAATTTTCCAGGAAATAGCTTTTAACAACCTACACCTTGTCTATTGAATTTTCCACCAGTTCTTGCCCTTATCACCGTTGTGATACAGAGTATAGTCCTTCTTACTGGTGACAATTGAAATGAGATGATAAGTTCCCAGAAACTGCCTAGAAATAATCATCACTTTATTACCCTTTGAAAAGAAGATTGATAGAAAAGTCATTTGAAAGATGGTTCATTACCATGCCCTAGTACGATTTCTTTACTCACATCTCTCCAAAGCATGAGAAAGGGAGGATTATTCTCTGAGGTCGGAATTTGAAGTCTGTGTGTTCGCCTCTTTGAAGTCTTGGTATTTAATTTTCTGTAGTCATTTCTTGGGCAATTTTCTAAGAAACTAGTTGAAGCTAATTTATCATAAGTTAAAGTCAAATGACAGAAAAGATTTTTTCCCCCCTTAACAGTCTTTTATTCCACAGAGGTTAGCTTCTGAAGGAAAATGAGGCTTAAATAGCATTTCAAATCTCCAGTCACATGGGTGGGTACATAGAATAGAAAGCGTTCTGGAAACCACACTGTTTTTTTTTTTTTTGTTTTTGTTTTTGTTTTTGTTTTTGTTTTTGTTTTTGTTTTATTTAGCACAGTTAATACTTTGTGACTTTTCTTTCTAGACCATGATGTG
Organism: Leopardus geoffroyi; assembly: GCF_018350155.1. NCBI lineage: Eukaryota > Metazoa > Chordata > Mammalia > Carnivora > Felidae > Leopardus > Leopardus geoffroyi. The sequence goes on along the minus strand of NC_059342.1, from coordinate 16,762,841 downwards.
CAGATAAAATATATTTTTGTGAAATGCCCTCCTAAAAATAATTAGTAAGTTGCTTAATTTTTCAAAGCGAGATTTTTCAGTCCTCAAGGGGTAACAGCCCTTGGTCTGTATCGTTGGCAGACTTTGGTATAACTTTGTATAATTTGTTTAACCTTTCTCTTAACCCCTAACTCTGAAATGGAGATGAGATACTTACCTTTTTTTTTAAAAAAAGGTGAACAATAATGAGAGGGCATTTATCAAGCCCTTTGAGAATCTCATTTAACAGGCTTCTTGTGAGCATGGGATCCAGTTCAATAAATAATAAGGGTTTTTCATTTTTGATATTATGTGATCATTATTTAATGTTTACAGAGGATGCTCAGTGGACCTGTTTCAGTATAAACACAAAAGTGGTCTTTGCTATTTCTCCCTTTCCAAGGGGAAAAAGCTCATTGCTCCCTTATTGTTTTGAAGCTTAATTAAATAGTTCAAAATCAGGAAGTTCACCATTTCACAGTGTCTTCTGTTTATTTTGTTTTCCGATGAATTTAGGTTTATGCAGCTAATTTCTTTGGCCATCTTCTGCCCAAAGAAAGCCTCCCATAACAAGTAAAGCCCAAACTGGGCACTATCGTGGGTGATGTTTTGGGGAATAAAAGGAGAGCAGGTTTAGAATCTTGATGCTTGTAAAGCCTGATGTTTTACAAAAATTTTAAATAATGGTGATTAAATTTTGCCTGTAGGGGGCTGTTTATTAACAAAATTCTGGCCTCTAGCTTGCCAGCATCTTTTAGCAACTGTTGAACAACACAAGTTTGAACCGCGCACGTCCACTTACATGCGCATTGTTTATAGCACTGTACTGTAGATATATTGCCCTTGATTTTCTTAATAACATATTCTGTTCTCTAGCTTACTTTGCTGTGAAAACAGAGTTCATCACACATATAACATACAAAATATATGCTAATCACTGTTTATGTTATTGGTAAGACTTCTAGTCAATGGTAGGTTATTGGTAGTTAAGTTTTGGGGAGGCTAAAAGTTATGTACAGATTTTCAGCTATGAGGGGGGGTTGACGCTCCCAATCCCTCTGCATTGTTCAAAGGTCAACTGTAACCTCTTTTAGAATTCTCATCTTCTCCCAGTGACTTTTTTTCATTGTGAAACTTTAGAAATTCCATTTGCTATATTAGTATCCCAGAGGCCTTACAAGTATTATGGTAGAAACCCTGTGACTAATGACTGTCCAAATGTGGACATAACAATTGCCTTTCCTTGCATGTATTTGGGGAAATCATCATTGATATCATGTGGTTGCATTTCAGCTACTAACGAGTCTTTTTTCTCTGTTTCCCTATCGCTCACCAAGTAAGAGGTTACAGAGCCTCAGGATGCTTTGGTAACCAAAAGAAACTCTTAGTGTGTGTTATAGGCTAAAATATGCCTTCCCTTCCTTCACACCCCCCCCCCCCCCCAGATTCATGGGTTGAAATCCTAACTCCCAGTACCTCAGAATGTGACTGTATTTGGAGATAAGGTCTTTAAAGAGGTAATCAGGTTAAATGAGGTCATTAAGGTGAACCCTGATCCGTATTACTGATGTCCTTATAAGGAGAGGAGATTAGAGCATGGACACACTCAGGAAAGATCACGTGAAGACACAGAGAGAAAGTGGCCACCTGCAAACCGAGGAGAGGTACCTCAAAGGAAACTAGACATGCCAACACCTTCCTCTGGGACTTCCAGCCTCCAGAACTGTGAGGGAATTAATTCCTTTTGTTTAAGCCACCCAGTCTGCACTACTTTGTTATGGCAGCCTTAGAAAACTGTTGTAGTTTGTCGCCATATTTGGGAACTCCTTACTTACTTTCGAAATTTTGTAGATAAGGACTTGAAGAGCAGAAAGACTGGTAACAACAAAGAGGAGGAGGAGGAGAGATGATTGTTGGATGCATTCATCTGCTGGGGGAGAGCATAGAGAGTCCTCATGGATGGTGGTAGGATTGTAAATTGTTTTATTGAGGGAGTAGAGGGCGGTGTGTTCTGGAAGTTCACATGAATGCGACAGACGAAGACAAACATGGGCTGGGGCTTCCTGAGACGGGATGATGACTGCTGAAGGGCTTCTGGGGATATCTTAGGGGATGGGTCGGGGGAGGTACACTCCTTAGTTTTGTACCACTGTTCAGTGTATATCCTACTCAAGAAATATTTATAGAGCCTTGCCATATCTTATGCCCTGACACTGAGGTTAGCCTTATTAGATAAGACCCATTTCTGTCTTCAAGGGTCTCCAGGACAAATAAGGAGTTTACAAAATGCTGATAATTATTGCCAAGCAGTAATAATTATAATGATAACTTTTTAATACTATTACTATAGGTAACATGTGTTGAGCACTCATTGTGTTTAAGGCATTGTGCTAAATGTATACTATGTGCAATTTCACTTATCTGAACCCCAACGTGATGGCTATGCCCATTATAAAGATTTGAAAATGCTGGTTGTAAGTTAAGTGACTTAATTAAATCAGCTACCCAAGGGAGAGCTAGGAGTTAAAGCTAGATCAAATTAGTAACAAAGAAGACTAGGCAATACTAGCCAGCATACTTGGAATTACTAGAGCATGCCTGAAAACTATAAAACACTTATTAAAGAAATTGAAGATTAAAAAAAGAAAAGGAAAATCATTCTGGGCTCATGGATTAGTAGAACAAATATTGTTAAAAATGGCTATACTCCCCAAAGCAATCTACACATTTAATACAATCCCTATCAAAATACCACCAGCATTTTTCACAGAGCTAGAACAAACAATCCTAAAATTTTTATGGGACCATAAAAAACCCTGAAGAGGCAAAGCCATCTTGAAAAAGAAAAGGGAAGCTGGAGGCACCACAACTTCGGTTCAAGTTATATTAGAAAGCTATATATATATATATTTATATATTATATATTTGGTTCAAGTTATATTAGAAAGCTATAGTGATGAAGACAGTATGGTACTGGCACAAAAATAGACACATAGGTCAATGGAACAGAATAGAAAATTCAGAAACGGACCCACCACCATATGGCCAACTAATCTTTGACAAAGCAAGAAACAATATCCAAGGGAAAAATGATAGTCTCTTCAATAAATGGTGTTAAGAAAACTGGACAGCAACATGCAAAAGAATGAAACTGGACCACTTTCTTATATTCTATGCAAAAATAAATTCAAAATAGGTGAAAGACCTAAATGTGAGATAGGAAACCATCAAAAAACCATCAAAAACACAGGCAGCAACCTCCTTGACCTCAGCCCTAGCAACTTCTTACTAGATACATCTCCTGAGGCAATGGAAGCAAAAGCAAAAATGAACTATTGGGGCCTCTTCAGGATAAAAAGCTTCTGCAAAGCAAAGGAAACAATAAAAGTAAACAGTAGCCTATAGAATGGGAGAAGATATTTGCAAATGACATATCATATAAAGGATTAGTATCCAAAATCTATAAAGAACTTACCAAACTCAACACCCAAAAAACAAATAATCCAGTTAAGAAATGGGCAGAAGACACGAACAGACATTTTTCCAAAGGAGACATCCAGATGGCCAACAGACACATGAAAATATGCTCAACATCACTCATCATCAGGGAAATACAGATCAAAATCATTATGAGATACCACCTCGCACTTGTCAGAATGGCTAAAGTCAACAACACGGGAAATAACAGATGTTGGCAAGGATGTGGAAAAAGGGGAACCCTCTTGTGCTGTTGGTGGGAATGCAAACTGGTGCAGCCACTCTGGAAAACAGTATGGAGGGTCCTTAAAAGGTTAAAAATACCTTATGACCCAGCAAGGTGCTACCAGTTATTTACCCAAAGGACACAAAAATACCAATTTGAAGGGATACATGCACCCTGATGTTTATAGAAGCATTATCAACAATAGCCACATTGTGGAAAGAGCCCAAATGTGCAATGACTAATGAATGAATAAAGAAGATGTAGTATGTGTACACAGTGGAGTATTACTCAGGCATCAAAAAGAATGAAAGCTTGCCATTTGCAATGATGTGGGTGGAATTAGAGCATATTATACTAAGTGAAATAAGTCAGTCAGAGAAAGGCAAATATCATATGATTTCACTCATTTGCAGAATTTAAGAAACAAAACAGATGGGGCACTGGGGTGGCTTAGTCCGTTAGGTGTCTGACTTCAGCTCAGGTCATGATCTCATGGTTCGTGAGCTTGAGCCCCACATCAGGCTCTCTGTTGTCAGCACAGAGCCTGCTTTAGATCCTTTGTCCCCCTCTCTCCCTGCCCCTCCTGTGCTCTTGCTCTCTCAAAAATAAATAAACATTAAAAAAAAAAAAATCCAGGCGAACATAGCAGGAAAAAAAAAAAAAAGGCAAACCATAAAACAGAATCTTAACTATAGAGAACAAACTGAAGGTTACTGGAGCGGGGAGATGGGTGGAGGGATGAGTTAAATAGGTGATGGGTATTAAGGAGGGGACTTGTGATGAGCACTGGGTGTTGTGTGTATGTGATGAATCACTAAATTCTACACCTGAAACAAACAAAAGAAACAACCAGAAAAACAAAAGAATTGCTAAAGCATGCATTCCTGAATAGGCTGAAATGCATATTTGAATGTCAGGACCTAACTTAGGCCATCAGATGAGAAAATCCAAACTGTCCTCTGTGAAATGTTACCTTGTATCTTCGGCATCTGTCCATTTCAAGGGGGGGGGGGGATATCTTTCCTGCACAGTTAATGGCCATTTACAGACTATGTGAGTCCATGGTAAAGCCACTCCCTTTTGACATCATCACAATGTAAGTGCAAAATGATGAGTGGGTTCTTTTAAGTCTGGCATTGTGTATGCCAGTGAAATTTTCTGCCTCTACTATGCTCTTTTTTTTTTTTTTTTTTTTGCCTTCCTAGACAATTAAATATTTTTTGGTGAACACAGCAACTAACTATTGGATAGCATCTCATGACATTCCAGTTTCTCAAATTACAGTGAAAAGTAGAGTCTATGAAAACTATAAAAACTTAATCAGCCTGACCATCACACTGTGTCCCGGGAGGCCTTAGAAGATGGATTATAATCAGAGGGTTGCTTGAAGTACATGGAATTAGAACAAAGAGAGTTAGATAAATCAATTATTTAATGGTGTCTGACTAAGACCTCCTGTTTCAACCCATCTCGTCCAAAGGGATGGGCCTGCTAGGGGGAGTGCAATACCAAAGTTTATAAAACTCCAGACTGATTCCAGAGGATGCGACAGAATTTCAGTTGGACTCTTAGATTAGCCTTAAGAAATATGGACCATAATTTCTTATGGAAATTTCTTATGGAAAATGTGGAAATGTTTTCTCCCCTCCTCTTCCCTCCCCTCCTCTTCCCTTTCCTTCCCTGACTGCAAATGTGGACCAAGAAACATCATTAATTTTACAAGCAAGGCACCAATTTTTTCCAGAAATGTAGAATTAGAAAATGTGAGAGCAACAAAGATAGATGAAGTAATGAGATCCAAAGAGACTGTGCTTTGCCCAAAGTTAATATAACTATTTTCAGAAGAGGGACTAGAACTCAAGCCTTCTAAGTCACCATCATTTATCTTAATAATGGCCAAATTTGTGTTAAGGCAAATAGTGGTCTCTTGTTGTATTAAAATATTTCTCTATTTTCCTGGAAAATATGCAGAGGTTTCTGAGACTAAGTTTTTAACTTGGAAATATTTATATGGCTGTCGTTAAGATGAGTCCAATAAGATTTAATTGTCTATGCTTTTCCATGATGATAATTCATGAGATATGTGATTGCAGAATTCTAGTTGCAAAATGATATTGCAAATTAATGCTTTTAACAATTCTCTTTACTTATTTGTATGTGTATATGTATGTATGTGTGTTTGTGTAAGTGGAAAGTAGTTATTTGAATACCAGGCTTGGGTAACCATTGAAGATATCAAGTGAAAAGATTCTCTAATGCTTGGAGTTCAGCAAATCTGTGAGATATTTCATTTATTGAGGACGATTTATGATTATTTCCTATTACCACAAAAAGCCTCTTAGCCCTATGGTATACCTTGAGTTTTCCCAGAATGGGTTACAGGGAATGGTAGAAAATTCTCTAGGTTTTGGAGCCAGATGGACTTAGGTTTGAACTGAAGCTTTACCACTGAATAGTTTGTGATCTTGGGCAACTTGTTGAACCTTTCCGAAGCCAGTTGATCATCTGAATATGGCAGGATAATCTGTTCATAAACTGACTTGTGTTTCTTCTTGCTATTTTCCATCCCAAGAACATAGGTGGATGCACTTGTCTCAGAGCATTAATGGCTTACTTCAGAAGTTGCAAGGTCCCAATATGCTAACCCCTTACTAAGATTTCTGGAACATTGATGAGGGCTGGAACTCGGAGTTGATGAAGCAGAGGAAATCTACCCCGGGAAAGGAAAGAGGAATTCATTCCTAGAGATAGGAAAGATGGTGGTGTTTTTGGTAAGAGGTATAGGGCTTGTGAAAGGGCTAGTTCATGGATGTTAGGAGGAGTGACTGAGAACTATGGCCTGAGAAGTCATAGGGAGAAATGTATGTCCATGCTAGTCATGGACCCAATGGAGCCTCCTGCCTGTCAATGAGTCACATGGGCTGGGACCCTGGGCCTGATGGCCTAAAGGTTAGAAACCCTTCCCTACTTTCCAAGTGCCCAGTAAACTACCTTCGTTATTACATGTTTTATAATTGTTTTATAATATGGCTAAGATTGACCCTTACCGTTTTAGAGAGAGGGGACTTCTATCTAGATTTAGAAAAATAAGGAAATGTGCCATTTCTTGTACCTGAATGTTGTGGAGAACATTATCTCTGCAACCTAATCTCTGTCAAATAGGATTATTCTGAGAATTAGAGATAACATGCCTAGAGCACTTAGGGCAGTGTCTGGCACAAAATAGACATGCTGAGCAATTATTAATAATTATTATTTAAGATATTTTTATTTTGTCATCAAAACAACCTCCAACTCAAGATTGGTGGACCTAAAGCTACTTCTCTCTTTTTAAAAAAATTGACTTTATTTTTTTAGAACAATTTTGGGTTCACAGGAAAATTGAACAAAAGATACAGAGATTTCCCATATACTCCTTGCCTCAACACATACATAACCTTCCCCATCTACTTCTCTTTTCAAACAGAAGAGTAATATGATAGTTCATGAGATTGATCCTAGAATGCCAAAATTGAAGGAGTCCTATATTAGGGAATACTAAGCAACAACGGTAGACACCAAAATGTGGTGACTTAACATTAAAAAAAAAATGTTTATTTCATGAGAGAGCACAAACAGGGGTGGGACAGAGAGAGAGCAGGAGAGAGAATCCCAAGTAGGCTCCACACTGTCAACACAGAGCCCGACATGGGGCTTGATTTCACCAAACATGAGATCATGACCTGAGCCGAAATCAAGAGTTAGCTTCTTAACCTGCTGAGCCACCTAGGAGACCCTTTCTTCAGAAATCTTTAATAAAAAATTCTCCTTATTTAGGAAAGGGCACACTTTTGACTAGCTGTCCATATCTTGCACCAGGCATCTTCAAAATATCATCAGATATATTCTCTTTTATTTTCCCATTATTCACTTACAATGGCAAAATCTGACACAAGAAGCAAGATGCAATTAAATGAAAGTAGGCTTTACTGAGCACTGCTAGTTTGGTAACAGCTACAAAATATGTCCATTGTAACTTTCCTTTCGCTGCTTGAACCCCACCCATTTTCCCCCTTACCATCCCTCTAAGCAACATCATGTGAAATCAAACATGTCTTGCCCTCATTTCTCAATTGCCTACAACCAGCTAGCAGGCATATAAACAGTGAGGTAAGAGTAGAAATTTACATAAGGAGCCTATTAATATACTATACAAATGAGGGTCCTGTGGAGAATGTTAATTCATTTCTTACACTGAATGGTCATGATCACTGTAAATTTTCATCACGGCAAGAGCTAAGATGGAGGTGGAAAACTTGGGATATACCTAAGAGATGGGAATTGACTACATTTTGTGAAGAAAGTTAATTATCACCTACCTTTTCCACAAAGTAGAGGGACTTAAAGGGTGCTTTGACTTCAAAGCTTGGGTGCATAAGCTTGGGAATAATTTTTTTTTTTTTTTTTTTTTTTTTTTTTAAATTTTTTTTTTTCAACGTTTATTTATTTTTGGGACAGAGAGAGACAGAGCATGAACGGGGGAGGGGCAGAGAGAGGGAGACACAGAATCGGAAACAGGCTCCAGGCTCTGAGCCATCAGCCCAGAGCCCGACGCGGGGCTCGAACTCACGGACCGCGAGATCGTGACCTGGCTGAAGTCGGACGCTTAACCGACTGCGCCACCCAGGTGCCCCTTGGGAATAATTTTTAAGAGTTCTCTTGGATCATTTCTTGAAGAGCAGTGAGTGGGGAATTGAAACATTTTATTTCATTTTATCAGATTTTAAAAGTGAACCCGTTTCTACAGTACTATTATGAAAATTTATGATCTCTTTTTTAAGCTGCCTAAGAACCACGGCTGATAGAGCATAGATAGACTGGACTAGATGTTATCTTTTGTGACCCTCTCCTTCCCCTGCCCCATAGCAGCTGCTCAATTACTTTATTGGTTAGTCATTGATTCATTGATTTAACTAAGATTTATTCACTGTGCCAAGATTAGCAAGGTGGCTACTCACAGGTCTGTGGGAAGACACATGTTTAAAAACCTCACTCTACCGCAAGCTACAATTGAGCCATTTGCAAAATGCTTTTGAAGTCAAGTGAAGGAGGGACACACTCCCTCGAGAAGGAAGGGAGGGCTTCACAGAGAATGATAAGAATTTTACCTGGAGAAGGGAATGGCAGCCAGAAGAGATGCTTGGGAACTGATGAGTAGTTGTGTGGCTATTCCTAGGGCACATCATGGAATAAGGTAGGAGGTGGTAGGAGGTGCAAGTAGGCATGACCCTGTAATTGACTGAGTTCTAGCCAATGGTATGAACAAAAAGATGTGTTTCACTTCTAGGGATGACTCATAAAGCCTCCCATGTGTTCTCCTCAGTGTTCTTCTCCCCTCCCAGCGACTGGACTGTGGATACCCAAGGGCAATCTTGAGATCCATCTGTTGAACACGGAAGAACCGCTGTCAGCCTGGGCCCTAGACTGTTAAGTAAACAAGAAACAAATGTCTATTTATTCTCCTTTCAAACAGGAGAATTTTTGGGGAAATTTGTTAAAACGTCTTCCATGTAATTCTAAGGAGTTAAGTTTTACCATGCAGGCTAGGGAAGTTAGGAACTGTTCTCCACATATAGTTAATACTGACTTAATTAATTAATTGAGCAAACATTTATTAATTATACACTGAGTATAAACTTCTTGGCCTTAGAAGCAGGACACTGAATATGATGTAGACCCTGCCCATAAGCAAGTTGCGGTTTGGTGAGTAATTACAACCAGGAGAGATGGCTCTACGGGTTTTTTGGGAAGCCCTTTAATTGCTCATCCCAACGACGCCTTCCAACTTCACTTCATATCACCGTTACCACCATTATTTCTTTGATGTGTCTGAAAGAAGTTTTTCTCAATCTATGTCAAGTACATTTTTAGAAAATACTGCTATTTTGTTGATACCTGTTGTGTATAGGAAGTCTGAAGCAGCAACAATGACAGGTTTTACTGTCACAGGGTATTCTAGGAGGTGTATACTGAGGGACACACAGACCCAAATCAATTGTCATAGCCCAGGGTGGAGAGAGAGAGAGCAAGTACATGCAGGGGATCTCCTATGGGTGCTTAATGTGCCTAGCAAGAGGAGGCTTCCTGGAGGGGCTCAAGCTTGCACTGAGTCCTGGGGAATGAGAAAACTAGGGAAAGGCAGGGAGAAGGGCATGCCCAGCAGAGGGCGTGGCGGGGAACAGGAGCATCAGTGTTTTGGACCAACTGCTGTGGTTGCTTTGTGGAGGAGAGAGCAGAGGTTGAGAGTGGGAAACGATACGGTCGCCTTGATAAGTGAAAGGTCTTGAAGAAAGTGTTCAGGCTTGTTTGACCAAGATCTGTTCCTTGATAACTATATAATAATTTAAGTGAGATGTGTAGGGAGAGAGGGAGCAAGGAAGGAAGCCCACTTTTATTGACTCAGCATAGCTGTCCCATAAATTCATTCTCTTGTTCCAAGAAACCTCATAAAACAATGAACATCATGGCCCCGGTATAAACTGCCAAAGATTTCTTTGGCCACAGTCTACTTTTCAAGGTTGTTGGCACCTCTCTCATGGTCTGCGTGTCCTGGTCTGAGAAGTGAGTGTTGCATATTTGAGCCTGGTTGGTATTCCTCACCTACTGGTTTAGTAAGAGACCAATTTCATTGTACCTCAGGGTCTTAACTTGGGATTCAGGAGAAGCTTCCTGAGCAAAACACACAAAGAACTGTAGGTGCCCATGATTTTAAACAATGAAAAATGTCCTTGCCCTATTTCATTTTTAGAGGAAGTAATGATAACGGAGGGGTAAATCCTCTAGCAGGGAAGGAGCATTTCAGCTGACCAGGTAGAGTTTCTCAAAAGGCCATGGACCATTGGTCCTCCTCATTGGGGTCATCGGCTCCACATTCTCCAGGAGTTGGAGGAATCTCCTGATACATGCTCTGGCCACAGTGCAGTCTAAGTTTTCTTTAGCAAGACAAGACCAAGGGTTTACTGGAAGGAAGGAGAAAAGTTTCACGAACTGTTCTTAACTTTAGCATCAACTTTCCCAGCTGTGGCCATTTCAAAAATGCCCTCATCTGGTGCTGCCTTCCAGTATCTTCTCTTTTTCTACCGGTATTAACTGATTGACTGTTTTAAACATCTGTGGGCTGTGTGCCTGATCCTTGCATCTCTGACTCCTGCCCCTGTTGAAAGTAATTCTTATATCATGAGAAAGTCTTCACGTTGGATATCTCTGATGTACCTCCAACTCCTGCAGAGGAAGTATTTCATTAGATTTTGGAGAATTAGCAGAAAACTCTGTCGGTCGCTGGGCAAAGGGGGATTCTACTGTGTGGACCTCCCCTCACAGCTGCTTGCCTACCTGGGAAGGCTACTTTGGCCCTCTCTTCTGGGAAGAAGGAAGCCAGATAAATGAGCAGTATCTTTGTTCCTCTCTTCTGACACAGAGAGCACCCATGCCTTCTGATCTTATTTTTGGCCCCACTCAGGTACAGTTCCCTCCCCTGTGTCCAGCGAGATCAAGAAACTCACCCCAGCCTCCACACTGAGCCTTCCGGCCCCACCAAGGACTTGAACTCGTGGTCCCAAGAGCAGGATGGATTAGCGCTCAGGGCTCCCACGCTGACTCTATCAAAGCTTTCCTCCGCACATCTCCATTATGTGAACAGCTCTGTTAACCAAACCTATTATCTTTCCCCCTTGGTTTCAAGTTGAGAAAGGGAAAGCAACTTCTTTAATGGCCCACAGATTGATGATTAACATTTTACATGTCCCTGCTGCTAAGTAAAAGAACTGCTTTGTGGACAGTGAAAATGCCTAGGAGAAAGAAGCGGGAGTCAGCTTGGTTTATTAAGTTGTGCTGCCTCATTAATCACAATCTTTTTTTATGGCCGTACTTAAAGGCCCATCCATTGTACTTCTCGGGAATGGGGTAGATCAAAAACAAGTGCTTTTAGTGCACCTTTGACATCTGGCAGAGCAGCCGGCTATGTGCGATATTGCTCTCAAGCAGTGTGGGGAGCTGCATTTTCTGTGACCATGCTGGCCCTTCTGATTTAAGCTACTGCAGAGGGCAATGAATTACCTTAAAGGAGCTCCACTGCCGAACTCCCAAGTTTTATGCCGGACCCCTGCCAGCTTCCCCACTTTATGAGTATGAACAATCAGACAATTGAACTGATTTGACTTTGCCACTCCCGGAGTTTCACTGCCGCGAACCCAGGGATGTAATGATGACAATGCCATGCTAAGGGCTGCCCTGCCTAGCAGCAGTGCCCGCTGCCCGTTCAAGTAGGGCACCCATTCTTGTTAGCTGAAAACTCTTCTGATTTGCAGCAAGGGGAAAAACAGATCCCACACAATCCGATTAACTCAGCTCCGAATGTTATTTTCATTTAACACTGTGGAACTAGGCAGTGTCCCAATTTTTGTTTTTAATGGTAAACTCATTAAAAGACAGGGTTCTTTAGCAAGGAGTCTTCTAGCACGGGTGCGGAAGGCACCCGCCAGGTCCCGATGCAGGTTGTTGACCTGCACACTTAGAAACTTACGTGCATAACGCTCTGTACCTACCTGCTCCATACACTGGCTCAGGCTTAACTTAGCATTGTCAAAAAAGGGCATCCGGTCCAGTCACAATCTGAAAATGGGTAATTGGCAATGTTTACAATTCACGTCAGTGTATACTCATTCTAGCTCTTTGTGTGAAACTGAAGAGAAGTGCTAAGGTTTAGATCTTGTAAATTTTCTGTATCAGAGACCATATTTACTTTCAGGATTTATTACATGTAAAACAAATTTCCTCTAGAGGCACCTGGAGGGCTCAGTCGGTTGAGGTTGAGTGTCCGACTTCGGCTTGGGTCACGATCTCGCAGTTTGTGAGTTCGGGCCCCGTGTCTGGCTCTGTACTGACAGTTTGGAGCCTAGAGCCCGCTTTAGATTCTCTCTCTCTCTCTCTCTCTCTCTGCCCCTCCCCTGTTCACACTTTGTCTCTCTCTGTCTCTCTCAAAAATAAACATTAAACATTAAAAAAAAAAACCCAAAACAGATTTCTTCTAATGTCTTTTGAAAATAATGTTATTGTATAGACAAAAACAATCCAATGCTTGTTGTAAAAAAATAAATAAATAAAACTCAAACAGTGCAGCAGAGAATCCAGAAAGATTGTGCAAGTAATCCACTATCTTACCACTTAGAGATTCTGATTATCAAAACTTCAGACATCTCTGTAAATGTACACTGATGGATTGTTTCATTCACTCATTTTGCATCTGTAAGTAATGTAAATATAGTTAGAACAGTGTGGAAAATGTGATCCAGTGTATGTAAAATGAACACACACAACACACACATTTAAACATAAAAACACCCTGGGATATCAGTCCCCTATGTTTAAATGTTTGCTTGACACTGACTGCTAGCCCTGGACTCCAGCAGACATCTAACACGATTTAATACCTAAACTCTTGATTTGTCCCTCCTCACTTAAAAAAAAAAAAATCCTCTGGTCAGAAGCTGCAAAAACTGGGGCCTGGGCCTGTGTTTAAGCTCCTTCCAGGTAAATACTGGTGACTGGGCTAGAGGGAGAGGTGGGGGAGGCATCCACTTGTCTCCCCAGTCTCTGGGGAGAATAGCAGTCAGCCACTATTTTTTTTTTTCTATATATGAAATTTATTGTCAAATTGGTTTCCATACAACACCCAGTGCTCATCCCAAAAGGTGCCCTCCTCAATACCCATCACCCACCCTCCCCTCCCTCCCACCCCCATCAACCCTCAGTTTGTTCTCAGTTTTTAAGAGTCTCTTATGCTTGGGCTCTCTCCCACTCTAACCTCTTTTTCTTTTTTTCCTTCCCCTCCCCCGTGGGTTTCTGTTAAGTTTCTCAGGATCCACATAAGAGTGAAAACATATGGTATCTGTCTTTCTCTGTATGGCTTATTTCACTTAGCATAACACTCTCCAGTTCCATCCACGTTGCTACAAAGGGCCATATTTCATTCTTTCTCATTGTCATGTAGTACTCCGTTGTATATATAAACCACAATTTCTTTATCCATTCATCAGTTGATGGACATTTAGGCTCTTTCCATAATTTGGCTATTGTTGAGAGTAGTTAGTCAGCCACTATTTTGATGCATAGGTGTTGCTCAGCTCCTTTTGGATTTATTTCAAAAGAAATTGTTTGCTTGTATATAGTTGTGCATTTGGTATGTCCACACGAGGAGGGGAGCTCAGGAGCCTCCTATGTCACCATCTTGGACCAGAACTTGAAGTGGATTATTTTTTTGAGTCTTTTCTCCTTGGGAAGTCAAGGCAGAGGAGAGGCGGGACAGGCTGTTCCCCATGTTCCAGGAATCCTGGGCCAAGGGTCCGTCTGCTGCCCTGAATCTCCTGACCTACTGCTGTTTAGCAGTTTTAGATGCCTTCCATGGAAGCTTGATTTGAACCATAGCTAGTTATCAGTGATTACATTAAAGCTTTTTTTTTTTTTTTTTTTTTTTTAAAGAACATTCTTGGGGCGCCTGGGTGGCTCAGTCAGTTGAGTGTCCGACTTTCGGCTCAGGTCATGATGTCACGGTTTGTGAGTTCGAGCCCCGTGTCAGGCTCTGTGCTGACTGCTCGGAGCCTGGAGCCTGCTTCGGATTCTGTGTCTCCCTCTCTCTCTGCCCCTCCCCGACTTGTGCGCTGTCTCTCTCTGTCTCTCAAAAACAAATGCAAAAAATTATTTTTCAAAAGAACATTCTTGAGCCTATATTTATCAATACCAAATCATAACACTTAATTTCAATTCTTCTTTATAGGCAATGAGTTTACTGTCTTTGCTTTAAAGATGTATTCTCCACTTTTTAATCTTCATTATTTTTGTCTGGAGTTCTGCATTGTATCATTTGAGACAAAAACTCTTTTTTTAGTGTTCAATTTTGTAATAACTGAAGTAAGGATTTAGATTCATCAGTCAACTCTTGTGATTCTTTAAAGCTTTATTAAAGGCAGTATAGTGTAAGGTCAGCAAGTTTCAAATTTGAATCCATAGTGCTGCAGTTCAAATCCTGGTGCCCCTTCTTGTTGACTGTATGATTTTGAGCAGAAAAGCGAACCTGTCTCTGTCTCAGGCTCCTCACTGGAAATGGAGAATAATAGTAGTAGCTACCTCATTGATTTGCACAAAAAGATTGGAATGAATGACTATAAGCACCCAGGAGAGTGCCTAGCGTATAGCAAGCGCTATTAACTAGTATTATTTTCTCTTTCCTTTGTGTTTGGCTCATCCTTCAGTGTTTTGGTAAGTGTTTTGGGGACGTGTCTTCTACTTTATCCAGAAAAAGTATACAGTTACTATTATTCTGCAATCTTGCATATTTGAATACGATTTTTATTTATTTATTTATTTATTTATTTATTTTTGCATCTTCACACAGGAACAAGAAATTGGTGGAGTAGGAATCTTGGATAATAATTCTTTTTCTCTGAAAGCTAGTAAATAGTGTTTTATTGTCTTTTAGCATTTACTGTTGCAAAAGTCAATGCAATTTTTGTCCCTTGAAGGTGAATTGTTTTATCTTCTTGGATTAATTAATCAATTCGATAAATATTTATTACGCTGTTTCTGTGTATGAGATGTAGTTATACGCTTTAGGTATATAATAGCAAACCAAACCTTGTGAAGCTGACCACCTCATTGAGGTATAGGGTGGGAGGAAGAATTAGCTAACTCTGGGTAATTGGGTAATAATTAATTAGCTAAACTCCAGGGTCTGAGGGAACAGTTCCCACAAGACTGCTCTCACTTCTGACACCAATTACAAGCTTGGGGTATTCACAGAACCACCTTCAGATTTGATGATTCACTAGAAGGTCTCACAGAACTTGCTACAGGCTTTTATGCTCATGGATATGGGTTATTACAGGGAAAAGATACAAATTAGAAGCAGCCAAAGAAAGAGATACATAGGGTAGATACTTAGAGGAGTACAAAGCTTCTGGTTGGCCTCTCTCCATGGAGTCATGGTGGCATTACCTCCTCTTGATCATGATGTGTAGCAATTGCCGAGCCAGGAGGCTCATCTATTTTTTACTGGGCTCAATTGCATATGTAGCCTGCCTTGCTGTATTTTAGTCTCTAGCCCCTCCTGGAGGTTGGTCTCCTACCTTTAGTCTCCTATCTCTCTGGAAGTTGGAACTGATGTGGCATGGCCCAAAGCCCCCATCATAACTCACATTGTTAGATTTTGTTGGATCCGGTGACCAAAACATCTAGATTAAGACACTCCTATTAGGACATTCCAGGGAGCTGTAGTTCATCTCGAGGAGCCAAGGGCAAAACCCAGACCTCCTTTTGGGTGAGGTTAATTCTTCACTGCACACCAGTATGTATACAACAAGTGCAGTGAAGAGTAACAAAGCATAGTAAGGGGGGTAGAGAGGGCAGTGGAGGTGCTTTTTCTTGTAGATGGGATGGCAAGAGAAGTCTCTCTTGAAGTTGTCTGTTACATCGCTTTTTTCATAGTTAACTTTTTGTCTTCTTGATAAATCTACTTAATTTTGGTTAATTTCTGCTTTTGTCTACATTATATCTGTCTACTTTGTGTTTATTTTATTCTTGAGCTGAAAGCTTAGTTTTGTTTTTTAAAACATAAGAATATATATTCACATATATATTTATTGGTTCACACATATACATATTGCATCCCATTAAGTATTGGTATTTAGAGCTTAGATTACTTTCATTTCTTTTCTTTTTTTCTTTAAGTTTATTTATCTTGAAAGAGAGAGAGAGAATGCGAGTCGGAGATGGGCAGAGAGGGAGAGAGAGACTCTCAAGCAGGCTTTGCGCTGACAGCGCAGAGCCCAAAGCAGGGCTTGAACCCATGAATCATGAGGTCATGACCTGAGCTGAAAACCAAGAGTTGGGCGCTTAACTGACCGAGCCACCGAGGCACCTCAGATTACTTTTATTTCTAAACAATTTTTAATTTAAGAAGTTTTGATTTCCTCTTTATCCAGAAATTACTTAGAAGTTTATTTTTAAATTTCTGGGTGCTTTTTTTTTTTTTTTTTTTTTTTTGGTGGTAGTGGTGTTTTTATTTTGTCCTTTAACTTCTAATTTTTTCCCATTGTGGTGAGTAATTTCTTCTTTTAAGAATTCATTGAGAGTTTCTTTGTGACTCAATACACAGTCCATGTTTACAAATGTTCCGTGTGTTTGAAAATAATGTGCATTCTTTGTTTATTGGGTACAGAGCTAAATATTTATCTCTTAGATCAAAGTTGTTAACTGTCTAAATTTTCTTGAAAAACAATTAATTTTATCTTCTAGGACCTGTGATCTGTGTGATCTATTGTAGCTTTTTCAATTTCTCCTGGGAACTCTGATGGATTTTGATTTATATATTTTAAAACTACATTGATAAGTACATTAAAAAGTAGATGACTGTTGGGTGCCTGGGTGGCTCAGTCAGCTGAGTGTCATACTCTTGATTTCAGCTCAGTTCATGATCCCAATGTTGTGAGACTAAGCCCTTCATTGGGCTCTGTGCTGAGTGTGGAACCTGCTTGGGATTCTCTCTTTCTCTCTCTCTCTCTCTGTCTCTCAAAAAAAAAAAAAAAAAAAGACTGCTCAATCTTCTAGGTGGATTTGAAACTTAAAAAAATGCTAAATAGTCCATATTATAATGTTCTTAAATTCTGGTTTGTCTATCTTTGTATATACCTAAGTGATATTTTTGTTAGCAATTATCTAGGGCATATTTTTAAATTTCTTTATTTGCAATGTTCGTGTGTCAATTTGTTTTGAGGCTCTCTTAAAACAAGACATACTTAAATTTTTACAAAAACCTGATTTGTGCCTCTACCTTTAAAAGGGAGAATTAACACATCTGTTTTAAATTATTACTATGCATAAACTTCTTTTTGAGTCATTTCATTACGTTTTCTACATATTATGCTTTCTGTTGTTTTTGTTGTTGTTGTTTTCTTCTCATTTTTCCTCTAGGAATTCATTGTTGAGTCTTTTTCTGCTTTATGAGAAAGTTTGTTCATATGGGCTCTGTACTTTTATTGTTAATTTGTCACTGAACTTTATAGTATTATTAATGTAGTGAATGAGATTTTTTTCCATTTCATTTCTTAGTGATATAATTTAAAATTTAGGTTTCTGCATATTTATTATCCATGAAGCTAATGAAATTATCTTTTTACTTTGAATAGATTTTTGAAAAGTAGTCTTTTGGATTTTCTAGATATTGTTTAGACTGTAAGGATGATTTTGCATTCCACAGCTGGATTTTTCAAGTGCTGATTACAAATATTGATGATCTTCTTAGCACCCGTTTTTCCCCTGATGGGCTGTTATGATACTCAGATGAGGGATATATGTGAAAAGCATTGTAAGGTGTAAAGAAGTCTGCTATGGTTGGTCACTATTATCAGAGTGGGCCCTCAGTCAGTATGTGCTGATTCAGTCTGATACCTAACTTGGCCACCTTTACCACATGTTTCCTTTTTCAATTATCTGTGACCTTTCCAAAAGGCATATGGGATCCTGTGCCCAGAGACTTAGTGGGTTCTGTGGGAATTACTTCTTCAGAAATGAATTACAACATACAACTTCCTTTTAGAGGCAGACATTAGGTTTTTTGGTTTTTCATTTTGTTTTGTTTTTCTGTTGATTCTGACAACACATCTGTGTAACACATGCATCCCTGTGGTCATTTGGTCAAATACAAAGCTGAGCAATTGCTTGCTTGAGCCCCAACCACCTGGCAGGACTTTGTTGTCTCAGCAAGAGTCTCTAGACTGGGAAATCCAAGGACACATTTCATTCCAGCTGAAGGCAGGACTATGATCTGATGATTTACTGTGAGACCCAAGCTTTACTATAGGCACCATTTGGAATGGAAAGCTTGGGGATTTGCATCCATCGGGCACAAGGACCAGGAGCCAAGAGGTGAATAATAGACCAAAGCTGTTTCACCAGCTGGTGAGACTTTGTGTTTGAATTCCAATGCAGGTAGAGTTGTGTTCATTACAAAGGGCAATTAGGCAAGCTGACACAGACCTTGCCTACAAGGGCTAGGGTGTTGGCCTAGAAGAGCCCTAGATTCCCACGAGACAAGTGGAAACTTGGAGAAAATATCCCCTGGCTTCTCCTAGGTTGAGTTCCATGAACTATTTCCTAACTAGAGAACTGGAGAGCCTCTGAGAGTCTTCTTCTGCTTTGTGCTCATCAGACGTGTTCAGGTGTCAAAGCTGCTGTGACTCGTGTTGCTCCTTACACAAAAATAATACATTATTATCAAATATTAAGATTATTCATGAAATAATAATCATGTTTGCCTCATCCCTTGACCACAGATATACATATAAAATTATTCTGAACACCCAAGAAATCTGAGGACTGAGAGAACAAACTGAACAACTAGAGGAAGAAAAGATGACACATTGTAATGTGGAAGGTAGGAGGTACAGAGATGTGATTTAGGGAAAAAAAGAATCACAGGTGCTGTAGAGGGGAAGTAGTCCTGATCACGGTGAGGGGAGAGAGAGAGAGAGAGAGAGAGAGAGAGAGAGAGAGAGAGAGATAAGAAAACAATATGCAAAGGATTGCATAAGAAAAATATTCACAAAAACTATTGGAGGAGGAAACATAATCTGGTATTATCCTAACACACAGAAGACAGAGACCTAGACAAAATGCCAAGATGAAGGAATCTTCCAAAGAAAGAACAAAAGAGGTCGTGGCCAGGGATCTAATAAAAACAAATATAAGCAATGTGCCTAAATCAGAATTTAAAACAACAATTATAAGGATACTAGCCAGGCTTCAGAAAAGCATAGAAGACACCACAGAATCCCTTACCATAGTGATGAAAGATCTAAAAACTAGTTAGGCTGAAATAAAGAATGCTATAACCAAGATACAAATTGACTGGATGTAATGACAATAAGAATGGAAGAAACAAAAGAATGAATAAGTGATACAGAAGATACAATTATGGAAAATAATGAAGCTGAAAAGAAGAGGAAAAAAAAATCGGATCATGAAGGTAGACTTAGGGAACTCAGTGACTCTATAAAGCATAATAACACTTGTATCATAGGAGTCCCAGAAAAGGAAAAGATGGAAAAGGGGGCAGAAGGTTTATTTGAGCAAATTATAGCTGAAAACTTCCCTAATGTGGGAAAAGGAACAGACATCCAAATCCAGGAGGCAAAATAACTCCTATCAAAATCAATAAAAGTAGGCTAGCACCAAAACATATTGTAGTAAAATTTGCAAGAATACAGAGATAAGGAAAAAATCCTGAAAGCAGCAAGGGAAAAGAAGTCCCTAATTTACAAGGGAAGACAAATCAGGCTTGCAGCAGATCTCACCACATAAACTTGGCAAGCTAGAAGGGAATGGCATGATATATTCAATGTGCTGAATGGGAAAAATATGCAGCCAAGAATACTTTATCCAGCAAGATTGTCATTCAGAATAGAAGGAGAGATAAAGAGTTTCCCAGACAAAGAAAAGCTAAAGGAGTTTGTGACCACTAACCCAGCCCTGCAAGAAATATTAAGGGGTGCTGTTTGAGTGGGAAAGAAATACCAAAAGCAATAAAGCTAGGTAGGAATAGAGAACATCTCCAGAAACACTGACTTTATAGGTAATACAATGACACTAAATTAATATCTATCAATAATCACTCTGAATGTAAATGGAGTAAATGCTCCAATCAAAAGACATAGGGTATCAGATTGGATAAAAAAACAAACAAACAAACAAGAAACTCATTGTAGAACTAAAGACACCTGCAGATTGAAAGTGGGGATGGACAACTATTTGTCATGCCAATGGATGTCAAAGCCAGAGTAGCCATACTCATGTCACACAAACTAGATTTTAAACCAAAGACTGTCACAAAAGATGAAGGGCACTATATCATAATAAAGCAGGCTTTCCAATAAGAAGATCTAACAATTGTAAATATTTATGCCCCCAACTTGAGAGAACCCAAATATATAAATCAATTAATAACAAAGAAACTCGATAATAATACAAGAAGAGCAGGGGACTTTAACACCCCACTTATAGCAATGGACAGATCGTCTAAGCAGAAAATCAACAAGGAAACAGCTTTGAATGACACACTGGATCCGGTGGACTTAACAGATATATTCAGAACATTTCATCCCAAAACAGCAAAATACACATTCTTTTCAAGTGCACATGGAGCATTCTCCAGAATAGATCACATACTGGGTCACAAATCAGGCCTCAACAAATTCAAAAAGAATGAGATCATACCATGAATATTTTCAGAATACAACATTATGAAACTGGAACTCAACGGCAAGAAAAAATTTAGAAAGACCACAAAAACATGAAAGTTAAAGAACATCCTGCTAAAGAATGAATCGGTTAGACAGCAAAGTAAAGAAAAAAAATACATGGAAGCAAATGAAAATGAAAACATGACTGTCCAGAACCTTTGGGGTGCAGTGAAATCAGTCATAAGAGGGAAGTATATAGCACTACAGGTTTACATTAAGAAGCAAGAAAAATATCAAATATACAACCTAATCTTACACCTAAAGGAGCTAGAAGAGGAACAGAAAATAAAGCCTAAAGCCAGCAGAAGGAAAATAATAAAGATTACAGCAGAAATAAATGGATATAGAAACAAACAAACACCACAGTAGAACACATCAACCAAACTAAGAGCTGGTTCTTTGAAAGAATTAGTAAAATTGATAAACCCCTAGCCAGACTTACCAAAAGGAAAAGAGTAAGGACCCAAATAAATAAAATCACGAATGAAAGAGGAGAGATCACAGCTAATACAACAGAAATACAAACAACTGTAATATTATGAAAAATCATACACCACCAAATTGAACAATCTGGAAGAAATGGACAAATTTCTAGAAACATACAAACTACCAAAATTGAAACAGGGAGAAATAGAAAATTTTAACAGACCCAAAATCAGCAAAGAAATTGAATCAGTAATCAAAAATCTTCCAACAAACAAAAGTCCAGGGCCAGATGACTTCCCAGGGGGATTTTGCCAAACATTTAAAGAAGAGTTAATAACTATTCTTCTCAAACTGTTCCAAAAAAAAGGAAGGAAAACTTCCAAACTCATTCTATGAGGCCAGCATTATCTTGATTCCAAAACTAGACAAAGACCCCACTATAAAGGAAAATTACAAACCAGTGTCCTTGATGAAGATGAATGCGAAAATTCTCAACAGGATACTAGCAAATCGAATCCAACAGTACATTAAGAGAATTATTCACCACGATCAAGTGGCGTTTATTCCTGGGCTACACAGATGGTTCAATATTCACAAATCAATCAACGTGACATACTACATTAATCAAGGAAAGATAAGAACCATAAGATCATGTCAATACATGCAGACAAAGCATTTGACAAAATACAGCATCCATTCTTGCTAAGAATCCTCAGCAAAGTAGGCATAGAGGGAACATACCTCAATATCACATAGACTATATACAAAAGACCCACAGCTAATATCATCCTCAATGGGGAAAAACGGAGAGCTTTTCTTCTATGGTCAGGAAGATGACAGGATAGCCACTCCACCATTGTTGTTCAACATAGTACTAGAAGTCAGCCTCAGCAATCAGACGACAAAAAGAAATACATCCAAACCAGCAAGGAAGAAGTCAAACTTTCATTCTTTGCAGATGACATGATACTCTATGTAGAAAACCCAAAAGTCTCCACCAAGAAATCTCTAGAACAGATATGTGAACTCAGCAAAGTCATAGGAAATGTACAGAAATCTGTTGAATTTCTGTACACCAATAATGAAGCAGCAGCAGGATAAATCAAGGAATGGATCCCATTTACAATTGCACCAACAACTGTAAGATACCTAAGAATAAACCTAATCAAAGAGGTAAAAGATCTGTACTCTGAAAACTTATGAAAGAAATTGAAGATGACACAAAGAAAAGGAAAAATATTCCATGCTCATGGATTGGGGGAACAAATATTATTAAAATGTCTATACTGCACAAAGCAATCTACACATTTAATACAATCCTTATCAAAATATCACCAGCATTTTTCACAAAGCTAGAGCAAACAATCCTAAAATTTGTATGGAATCACAAAAGTCCCTGAATAGCAAAAAGAAATAGAAATAGAAAAAGAAAAGCAAAGCTGGAGGCATCACATTTCTGGACTTCAAGCTATATTAGTTGCAGCAATCAAGACAGTATGGTACTGGCACTAAAACAGACACATAGATCAATGGAACAGAATAGAAAACCCAGAAACAGACCCACAACCATATGGCCAACTAATCTTTGACAAAGCGGAAAGAATATCCAATGGAAAAAAGACAGTCTCTTCAACAAATGGCAATGGGAAAACTGGACAGCAATATGCAGAAGAATAAAACTGGACCACTTTCTTATACCATACACAAAAATAAATTCAAAATGGATGGAAGACCTAAATGTGAGACAGGAAACCATCAAAATCCTAGAGGAGGAGAATAGAATCAGCAACCTCTTTGACCTTGGCCCCAGCCACTTCTTACTAGACATGTCTCCAAAGGCAGGGAAAATAAAAACAAATGAACTATTGGGACCTCATCAAGGTCCCAAAAAAGCTTCTGTAAAGCAAAGGAAACAATCAGCAAAAATAAAAGTGGCCTATGGAATGCGAGAAGATAGTTGCAAATGACATATCTGATAAAGGGTTACTATCCAAAATCTAGAAAGAACTTACCAAACTCAACACGCAAAAAACAAATAATCCAGTTAAGAAACGGGCAGAAGACATAAATAGATACTTTTCTAAAGAAGACATCTGGATGGCTAATAGACACATGAAAAGTTGTTCGACATCACTCGTCACAGGGAAATGCAAATCAAAACCGTGGTAAGATAGCACTTCACACCTGTCAGAATGGCTAAAGTTCACAACACAGGAAACGACAGATGTTGGTGAGGATGAGGAGAAAGAGGAACTATTTTTCACTGTAGGTGGGAATGCAAACTGGAGCAGCCACTCTGGAAAACAGTATGGAGTTTCCTCAGAAAGTTAAAAATAGAACTACCTTACAACCCAGAAATAGCATCGCTAGGTATTTGCCCAAATGATACAAAAATACCAATTTGAAGGGATAGATGCACCCTGATGTTTACAGCAGCACTATCAACAATAGCCAAACTATGAAGGATCCCAAATGTGCATCGATTGATGAATGGATAAAGAAGATGTGGTATATATATATAACGGAATATTAGCCATCAAAAAAGAATAAAATCTTGCCATTTGCAATGACATGGACGGAGCTAGAATGTATTATTGTAGGTGAAATAAAGCCAGTCAGAAAAAGACAAATACCATATGATTTCACTCATACGAGGAACTTAAGAACAAAACAGATGAACACAGAGGAATGAAAAAAGAGAGAGAGAAAGAGAAGCAAACCACAAGAGGCTCTTAACTATAGAGAACAAACTGAGTATTGATGGAGGGAGGTGGCTGGGGGATGGGCTAGATGGGTAGTGAGTGTTAAGGAGGGCACTTGTTATGATGAGCACTGGGTGTTGTATGTAAATGATGAATCACTAAATTCTCCTGAAACCAAGATTACCGAATATGTAAACTAACTAGAATTTAAATCACAACTTGAATCAAACCACAAAAATAAAAATAAGCTTTCTATTAGGCATTCCAGATCTTTTGTAACCAGCCTACTTTTGACTTTTTTTCTACTAATCTTCCACCATTGCTCACCATCAATTCAATTGTCTAAGGATCCAGGCAGGTTAGGAAATGAGTAGAGAGCAAAACTAGAGAAAACCCATCTTTTCTAAAGGGACAATTTTTCCAGATGAGAATATGGGAACATTGTTGTTAGATCTTCTGTTTTGTATAAAAGAATCTGGAGATTCTGATTTCATATGAAATTTACTATTTAAGTAAAGCCCAAACAAAATGTGTCTGAGGGTCATATTCAGATCACAGCTACCAGTGCTCCATGTTATAGACTTCTCACTGTTTTTGCACGTTCTTTTCCCCCAACTGGAAATATTCCTTTTTCTGACAAACATCATGTCACACAGCTCAGGGCTCAGTTCAATTGGCACTGTTTCTCTGGATCGCCCCATTTTCTCCTACAGCGATTCCCAAATAGATATAATTACTCCTTCTTTCCGGTTATCCGAACCCTCTGTTTAAACACTTTGAAATGTGTCACTGCTTTTGTTAGCTGGTCTATCCACCCCACTTTGCTATGCCATGAAAATCTCAAGGACAGGGGCCATGCTAACCGCCTTTTTATCCTCTGGATCTGGTATAATGCTTAGTGCATAGTAAGCACTCAATGTTTTATTGAATGGATGAGGGAAATAGACATGACTTTGGGATGTGAGGCCTGAGCTCAGCTTTTTTTCTGCTTAACTTTTATACGTTATTTCAGTTTGTTTTGTTTTGTTTTTACAGTTGATCGCAATGCCTTGCCTTTTGGCAGTTGTTATCCCTGACCTCTAGGGAAAAGCATAAAAGTAGCTAATACAATCTATGTGAAAAACTAGTGTGGAAAAACAATTTACTAGTTGTTTTGAACAAATGTCTGGGCTCTTTCGTTGAAGAGTTTATCTTTAAAGAGTATTTTACTGCACAGTCCATTGAGGGCAAACGTTTGTTCTTGCCAGGGTGAAGGGGAATGTGTGAGTGAGGTAAAAGCTGGATATTGGACAGAACAGTCTAGATAGCACCCGGGACTCCTCTCCAAAATGTGAATTAGAAAGAGTAATCTGACTGCTACCTTGAATCTGTCTGGATAAGAGATTTAAAATCTAAGAAATAGAGAAGTATTTCCCATAGAGCGATGCAATTTAACTATCTGAGGGTTGAGTCTCCACAAGTTCATACAACATTACTTGTAGGAATGTAATTCTTAATTTCAGGGGGGAAACAGTATTTTGGAAAGGAGAATTTGGAGAGAGAAAACTTAAAACCCCCATCTCCTCACTAACCTGGAATAATCAATTTTAATTAAAAAAAATCAATAAGGATGAAATTTTATTGTAGTTGGATGATGTAGAATTAAGTCCTACACCAGGGGATTTTTTACAGGGGGATATCATTTTAATAATTAATATTTTTATGACTGGTTTCTCCAAGACTCAAAACATCTTAGGGCTCAGTTACTTTAAGAACAAAACAAAAGCAACAGTTTCCATGTGTGTATCATGTTTTTATCTTGTCTGGTATGTGCACAGGGAGTTTCACTGTGTAATGAGCAAGAATTCCCTAATCATGTGGATGTGGGGCTTGTGGAGGGAGAGTTTCTGCAGTCTGAGGGTCATGAGAGTTACCATTTATCTGGGGAGAGTCTTTCCTGACTTTGCTTCCCTCACTTATCTACCCCCCAACCCTCAGTCAGCTCCATCCCACCTTAAAATGGCATTCCCCAACCCCCCAAGATGTCAGAGAGCTGCAGGGTTTCAGGTTTGTAAAGTGTGGTGAGGATGGAAAGTACCAAGGAGGAAGTTGTTAACACATTCTAGATGATACTAAATAGTATCAGTATGGATCACAGCTCAGGTAAAACTTTCCTGCCACTTGGCAGATGGAAAGGATTGTTAATTCCCTTCTCCATCCTGCTGGTTAAATATTTTTAGCTGGCTGTGAGGAAGTATAAATTCTCGGTTCATGTTTGGATAGAGAAGTGGGACATTTCGTATCTGGGAAAAGTACATGGAAGGATGACGGAGGGTTTGGGATTGGCCAGCCATATTTGAATCTCGGAATTCACACTTAATTCACTTACCTCTTAAATGCCTCCTATAGCATTCTTTAAACAACTTTATTTCTTCCCTCTACCCCGTTATTTTCTCATGCTGCTTCACCCTCTTTCCTTTGCATTCTGAACAAGTTGTGTGATGTGTGGATTATTGGTTCACACAGGTGTTCAAGAAAAACCTTTATTTTCTTGAGATCGATTTTGAGTGTCATCTCATTGAGTGGGTGGGAAACTACAAAATATCATTGGAATGAACACTATATGAGAGGAAGTAACTTGTCTGTTTGTTCATTACTTCTTCCCTAGTTTTTATCAGCTGAATCGTGTCTCTTAAAAAACAAACCACAAAATATTTTGGCTTCTTAACCCCCGGTACCTCAGAATGTGATCCTTAGATATAGGGGCTTTATAGTGGTTATTGAATTAAATTGAGCTCATTAGGGTGGTTCCCAATCCCATATGACATATAAAAAGAGGAAATTTGGACACAGATACATGCACAGGGTGCATGCCAGGTGAAGGTGAAAGCAGACATTGGGATGATTTCCAGAAAACCTGAGAGGTTAAGTGAGAGGCATGGAACAGATTCTTTCTCACAGCCCTCAGAGGAAACCAACCCTGCCGCCATGTTGATCTTGGATTTATAGCCTCCAGAACTGTGAGACAATACATCTCTGTCATTAAACCACCCAGTCTGTGGCTCTTTATTACAGCAGCCCTAGTGAACTATTATTGTAACGACTGACACACTGGCTGGCCGTGGTAGGTGCTTAATAAATAAGAGCTGAATGAATTAATAACTGGTGTCCCCCTCACAGGGGAGGTCTCTGCCAGGCCTAGAAATTGGGACTAAGTGCCTGTGTTCTAGTCAACATAATCACTGTGTGTATCTTCATGATCCAAACCTCGAAGATGAACATTCTCTTCTTTGGTGTTCTGTGTGAGACAGAATCATCCTTGCTGGGACAGGGACGTAGGAGCCTGGGACTCAGCTTTCTACTTTGTAAAAATCCTTGAAGTAAGGAATTGAGAGCCTAAGGTGTGAGTTTGAACCCGAGGAGGGAAAATGGAAAAACACAGATGAATTTCTCAAGAACAGTCTTTCCACAATAGCCAGAAATTGTTCAATTCTTCACATAAAAGGTTTGGGATCAGGTCTTCTCTCCTGTGGGTCAATAGCACAAATCAATGTGTATTAAGTATGTCTTTTTATTGTGATGCTTTGACATTTGGGGCCTTGCTGCCCCTGCAAAGACTAAAGACTCCCCCCTCCCAGGGCTAACCAGTTCCTAGGATAGTAAATGATGCCCAGAAGTGATCCCTTCAAATGTCTAGTGGCCAGTTGGAGCCCCTGCCCCAACCACTTCTTGTACTGCGTTCTCACAATCTGCTTACTGTCCCCCCTCCCACCCTAATTATCCAGGGGCCAGGTATGGAGGAGGACTAGAGACGGTTCCTATACCCCAGAGCCTGCTGAGATTATCCAGATCCAATGTTCTAAATTAGTCAATCCTAAACCTGCTCATCTTGCCTCATCAGTTCCTTGCCACGGAAACCACAAGAAAAGCTCTTTCCTGGTTTCTCCCCCATTCCTTCTGCCTTCTGACCAACCTGGTGCTTCCCCACATGGCATGGCATGACATGGGTGCCCCCTTCTCTTGGGGACTGTTGGCAACAAACTCTTCAATGGTCACTATCTCCTGATCAGTTGGCCTCACTG
Organism: Leopardus geoffroyi; assembly: GCF_018350155.1. NCBI lineage: Eukaryota > Metazoa > Chordata > Mammalia > Carnivora > Felidae > Leopardus > Leopardus geoffroyi. Next base: position 16,734,604 of record NC_059342.1, on the reverse strand, counting down.
TACCTGAATAATAATAAAACCTAGGTTTTAAAACACAGGTGTCTACAAAGGCCATGTTCTAAATGCACATATGACTTCTACCATTGATATGGACAGAATCCCCAGTTGCCCCTCATGTCACTGATAAGCGTTACTGGTTGTTCTGAAGAGGTTCTTCAAATGAACAATACTTGTTATGAGCAGGTTATGTTGTGAGAGATGTCTGGGATAACTGTGAATTTTTAGTGTGTGCAAAGGAAGACTGGGGGTCGGAAGTGAGAGATGTATTTTATTTAAGGCATTGATATGGTAAAGAGGTTTAGTCACACAGTGCTCGGCTTAGTCTCAATAAACCAAACCAGCTTTTTTACTGGGGGTAAAAGATAGGACAAAGAAGATTTTGTCTATTTTTTAAAATTATTATTATTTTTTTAACGTTTATTCATTTTTGAGAGTCAGGGAGAGAGGGTGAGTGGGGAAGGGGCAGACACACACACACACACACACACACACACACACATACACATACACACACACACACACACACACAGAATCTGAAACAGGCTCCAGGCTCTGATCTGTCAGCGCGGAGCCTGACATGGGGCTCGAACTCACTGACCATGAGACCGTGACCGGAGGTGAAGTCGGATGCTTGACTAACTGAGCCACCCAGGTGCCCCTGCTTTTGTCTCACTATTAAGAAATTTATTAAATAATTAACAGTGTTTTTAAAAAACAAAACAAAAAAACCAGAATGGCAATGATGAATGAATGACGAGTGATAATGACTTCAAGAGTAGAGTTAAATAGAGAATAAATGACCATCTGTAGGAGTATCCTGTAGTTGTTTTTGTAGTTGGTAGATTGGTCGTAATAAAATTGATCATTTATAGTTATTTGTATTATGTCTGTGTCCTCTTGTATATCCACCTCTCTTGGACCCTAAGAGCAGAGTCTAATCTCTATCTGTCATATTTCATGATTTGTTATTTCTGGTGAACAGTGCCCGGCATACAGGAGCGGAAATAAATATTTGTTGAATAAATGTTTGTTGCAGTACCTGGTAGGAAATGAAATGAGAGACTTTCTTGGATGCCTTTCACATTGGTGTCGGGACTGCTAAGTGTTTCTAAACCCTGGTTTCCTTTACCCTGTGGCCGTACAGGTGGACAACATTCCCCACAACCTTTACTGTTGTTAAGCCAGGGGCCTAAATCTGATTGGTGGAATGTGGGTAGACCAGGTCCATCCAAACCTACTGGGTAATCTCGAATGCTCTCTCTTGCTTTCCACATCTCCTGGCCACACGCAAAGTAGCCAGTGACTAAGAAGACGTGTAAGATGAGATTTGGCTTACCACTTTGCTGCAACGGGAATGCATGATTACAACTGTAATAATTTCCATCTCTTAAAAAGCAGTAACTCCACTAAAATTTCTTACTTGTACAGTGAAATAGCTAAATAAGTGATCTGTTCTCCAGATTCTCTTTCTCTTTTTTTTAAATAATATTTTATAATGTTTATTTATTTTTGAGAGAGAGAGAGAGAGAGCACAAGCAGGGGAGGGGCAGAGAGATAAAGGGAGACACAGAATCCGAAGCAGACTCCAGGCTCGGAGCTGTCAGCATGGAGCCTGACATGGGGCTTGAACCCACAAACCGCGAGACCATGACCCGAACTGAAGTCAGACACTTAACCGACTGAGCCACCCAGGTGCCCCAGATTCTCTTCTTTTTGACTGAGACTTTGTGATTTGATCAGACCAGACTGGGGGATTTGAGAGGGGTATACCAAGCCCGGGCTATTATGTCCAATTTGTTTTACAAATTGGGCTCCCTGGTTTTTCTTTATTTGTTTTTGTTTTTGTTTTTGTTTCTTGCACAGCTGAGTCTTCTGTGAAAATCTGGGAAGTTATGTCTAACCTCTAATAGCCACTCAGGCTCCTTCTCTTATTGCTTTTGGTTAAATCTTTCGAGAAAAGAGGAGAAAGAACATTCTTCTGGTGCCCTTTGCCGAGGGACTGCCATTTACACTTTCCCTGCTTATGGTAAAAAACATGTCTAAATGGGGTGCCTCTGCAAGAAGGTGATTTGCTCAAGGGTAAAACCAGTGACATGACAGCAAGTAGCTGGGAAGCTAAAATTACAAAAGGAAAATGGACTTCAATACATGTAGTGGACACATGTATTCAGTGCTTACACAATGCCATGCCCTGCTTCATGAACTCGGGAGATTTAAAGATCTGTGAGACATAGCTGTAAAGAATTTTTACAGTATCTTATTTTACAGTAATAGTTATTCAACCAGTTATGCTTACCAAGGTCAAGTTCTGAAAACAGTGAGAGAAAACTTGTGTAGCCCGGTGGCTTGGTCATGTGAGACACCCCCTGCCTCCCACCAAGTTGGCATTAGGGATCCGCTTCACTTCTGCTTCTCTGATTGCGTCAGGCATCTGCTGCCATGTAGAGTATGGTGACAAACCCTGGCCACTGCTTTGCTCTCCCAAATGTCTCATGCACTCTAGTGTGGTGTGACGATGGGGACATGTCGCCAGTTCTTACTCTTAAATAGAGAAGAGAATCTATGGATGGAACAAAGCTGTGCACACAAAAAATGGCTTACTTCATAATTTTTGATAATGCTATCAAAGGTTAGTAACTGTCATCCTGTGTGGTCCAACCGGAGTTGAAAAGGGTGAAGTTTCATTTTGTGTTTCATTGCTCCCTCGATCTAGGTTTCTGGAAAAAAAAAAAAAAAAGATGATTTTACAGTAAAGAGTTTTTTTGTCAATTGTTGGTGCCAATTGGCATGAGCCTGGGATAGGTGGAGATAATATATGTGCTGTCTCCGACCAGTCATTTGAAGACCTGATCAGAAACCATGGGACAGACATGGTGCTCTAACAGAAAGATCGGGGAGGTTCTGTTTTTGTGTCCTCTGATCAGGGCCCCATGCAATCTGGAGGTCTGGAAAAGAGACGTTGCTTGAAACATTCTGCAAGGATTTCCACTGTTTCCAAAGACTGAAGTTGGGAGGAACGTTACCGAAGGCTCTCTAAGGCTTATCTTGTTGTGTGGGTCAGTGCCTTCAGTTTTAAAATCTGTTAAATCTTGCTTTAAGCTATTATTCTTGGAGCATTTCAGCTCTAGCGACGCCAACATGCAACAAACTCCAAGCACCTGAACAATCACCAGCCTCTCTCAGAATTGCCTTTTTCAGCATCTCTGAGAGTCTGTGATTATCCTCAATTACTTTCTACCACATCTCCGCATAAAACTCACGGTGTTCATATGTCGGAGCATTGAATTTGGTGATGGAGCAGCGTGGTCTTGCTTTGTTAGGAAAAATCAGACCGAGAGACTTCATCATTAGTTATTATCTGAAAGCTTTCATCAGACATAGGGATTGTCACATTTATTGTAAACCTGCGGCAAGAGGTTCCAACAAAGTGTTTGCAGAGGCGTTGCTACGGCTTTGCTAGTTGGGGCTTTCTTTCATGAAAATTCTAGAAAAGGAGGGCCACCATCTTTGAGAGCTGCTGTTCTTATTTCTTTAAATTTCATTATTTATTTATTTATTTTTATTTTTGAGGGGTGGGGGAGAGAATGAGCAGGGGGCAGGGACAGAGGTGGGGGGAGAGAAAGAGAACCTTAAGCAGTCTCCATGCTCAGCATGGGCTCAATTCCATGACCTTGGGATCATGACCCGAACCAAAATCAAGAGTTGGATGCTCAACCGACTGGGCCATCCAGGTGCCCCGCTGCTGCTTTTAATTGTAACTACAGTGAAGTGTGGGTCTTCTCTCAATGAGCACTTCTAACTCAGGCCAGGTCCATGAGGGCAGAAGAACTGCCAGAAAGAAATTACCCATGATTTCTTGGAAAAGGGGCAACTCTGTAGGTGAGGGCCCATGGGATAATGTTTTGAAAGCCAAATTTGTCTTTTTCATTCCCTCCTCGTTCCCTGTCAGGGGAAAGAAAACGACTAGGCAAGATTTTCATCTTTTTCTTCTTTTAATTTTGTTCAGCATTAAAGGAGGGAACTTCATAAACATTGATTGTCATTTACAGAAAACATTCAGAAATCATGTGTGCATTATCAGGGAATGCTAACAGTATTCAACTAATAATTTACAGGACATAAAATAAGGACAAAAACCTATTACATTCTAAAGTAATATAAAACTCTTTTTTTTAATTGTTAGGGAGTGCTGTTTTATTCTAGTATATTTATAATAAAAAAAACCCAAAACAACAACTCAATGCTTACTTCCTAAATGACTCAGGCTGCAGTTTTACTCACGTACACAGAAATTAGGGCTTATATATTAAACAAGGAGAGAGAAATCAGAAAATTGTAGATTTTAAAACTATGTCACTGGGTTTATTTGTGGTTTGCCTTTTGCCTCTATAGGCCAATAATAATAGTAATATACGGTAATAGTGTAATTAAGCTCCAGAAAAATCAATGGTGACTATGGGAGGCATTATTCTTTTTTAAAAAAGTACAATTAATATGCTTTTTAGAGTGAATGCTTTTATTTTTATGTATGTTTGGCAATGCAACTCTTGTGCATTGCCAGCAACGGTGTGCATGCTAACAAGAGATGTCAGGGGCACCTCACGGCCGCCCCTCAAGGTGCGATCCTGGTCGGTAGGTACAGCCGAGCCCCCGACAGTCCCCGGTTCCCAACCGCTGGGGGACTTGGAGTCATTCTTCACTTTAGACGTGCAGGTTGGAGCTAACATAAAAATTAAATTTCTGAATGTTGGAAGCATATGAAAATCATTTCTCTCAATCCTAAAAGCAGGGAAGCATTGTCAGGGATTTAAAAAATACTGGAAAGTCTCATTTAAATCTAAATATCTTTTTTTTTTATTATAAATCGATCATCATAAAATACTAGCCTTTTAAAGTCCTATTTGGGATGCAGGAAAAGCATCAGGTTCATCGGACTTGCTCCTGCCTGTGTTGTTAGAGCTCATATCACCTTCGATCTTCCTCCCTCTTGGGCTCTCCCCCAACCCTCCCCCAGGTTCTTTACAGCATTTATTTGGTGAAGGTCAGTTATGGCTTCAGCGAATGAGTGATCTGACCTCAGGCTACTAATACGAAATAAACGTGTATAAAAATATTTTGTTCATCAGAAAGCAGAGTTTGTGTTCCTTAAGCTAGTCCATGCAGAAAGGATTTGGACAAAGCCATTTGCTACAAGGAAAGATGACTTATTCAGGCAATGTGTTTTTTTGTTTTGTTTTGTTTTGCTTTTGTTTTTGTTTTCTTTTTAACTTTCCTTTTTCACGTCGTCTAGTTCAGATAGCGTTTGCAGGTCTTAGAGGCCAATCTTCAGTACAAATTCTTTGGAGCACATCTAATCGACAGCCCTGTCCCTTTCTCAGCTGTATTACAAAAAGAAGTGTACACATGACACCAATGGCCCGTCAAGATACTTAACCTGTTTACAACCAGTTTCTGAGAAGTACATAACACGCAGAAAGGAAGCAAGTACATATTTGCTCTTTGTTGGTTTTCCCCCTCTAAAAAAATTGTTACAAAGTCTTAAGCTTAAACAGAGACATAGAAAAATCAGTGTATTCACTGTCTCCAGTTATTTACAGCAAAAATTACAGAGACAGCATACATTGTATTAGACCTTCCACAAGCATATATTAAAAGTAATTACATTTGAAAAAATATTTTTATTTTTCCTCTACATTTCTACAATACATACTCAGTTTTCTGTGGGTGTGGTTTTCATTCTTGTGTGTGTGGTTCCTCGGGTGGAGGAGACAGGACTGTGCTTGGGTGTGGGGTCTGTAGCTTTTCAGACATACCTAACGTGTGTCACGACAGAGGCACGCAGATGTCCTCCGTCAGCTACTGCCAGAAGAGTATGGTTTCATACAGGGATCGCGCTGCCCAGCTGGGGTGTAGACACCCCGTGCCTCCCTCAACTGGGGGCTTTTTCAATTCTGGTAACCTTGTGCTTTAGTTTTGGCCATGAGAACAATCACTGAGCTGCTTCTTCTGACCCACTGGAGGTCGTGCTTACAGTCATGCAGGAGGCAAAGATTACTATGGCCAATTCACTTCGAAGGGATCTCAGCAGCTTAGGCAAAAAGTGCACAGACAGATGACCTCCATCTGTTGCATAGGAATCTGAGGTCCCGCACTTCAGAACACGGAGGGGACTACATTATCACGACTATAGGATAAATTCTGCGGATACGACTAAGGGAAAAATGAAAACTTGTCACAGATAGTGAAGCCACACATTTAAAGAGACACACCGAGACTCAAAAACGTAAAAGTCGTGCATTTGACGTTCAGAAAAAAGTGGCAAGAAATCTAACCACCTGGCTCTGTGAAGCTAAGAGTTTGGGCAAGGCAAATAGAAATGTCCTTTATATGCCATCGTTAAATGAATTGTCTTCATTTTTAGACTGCTGTGTTTTCAACGGAACTCTTACTATGTCCTCCGGTAGTGATAGTCAAATATGGAAACCAAATTGAGTATCAGTGGGCAAGAGTTCTGCCCCCACCCCCCCAATTCATTCTGAGTCCTGTCTGGCCAGACTTGCTGCCAGGAAACAGGCCCTTGGATTCAATTTTGTGCTAAACCAGAGGTTGCAAACTGTGAACCTTTTTCTGCACAGAGATGTATTTGTTTCGTCTGCATTAAGCTCTGAATCAACTGACATCACTTACAACTAGACAGATGTTATAAGATTCAGAAGCTTTAGCCACACTTGTGCTTTAGCTGACTATCGGATGTCCCTTTTCAGATGGGGCATTTCCTTGCCAGCTGGCCATTGGACTGCTTGCGCTCATTTGCATCGGCTCCCTGGCCCTTTTAGGCTCTTGGATTTTTAACTCTTGCTTTAAGGGAACACGTGCCTCTGGTCCTGAGACCTGGCCCCTGCCTGCCCCTCCAAAAATAGGTGGTCAACTCTTGTCTAAAGGCCCATGTGGTTTCCCATATCAGGTTGCTGCTTTTATTAACAGCTGGAAACAGAAAATTAAATACTACTTCGTCTAAAGCAGATGGTGGGCTTTTTTTGTCTTCTTTATACAGGGGGCTTTGTGCAAAGTTTCACTACAGATGCATACTTTCAAGTTATTGCTGTTCTATTGAACGGTGGCTCTGTCAGGGCACAGGCATCCTTGCCTGAATTCACTGCCAATTGTAGTAACTTCATTGGAAGCGAAAGTGTATGGAGAAAAGAGAGTCAGGGAAAAGTTATTTCTTCTTATTTCCAATAGCAGTGGAATTTTTCCTTGCTTCTATAATAAATGGAAACAAAGAACATGGAACAGAACTGATATCATTTGCATCTGACTGATGTTTTTGAAAAAAGCTGGTTAAGTTTTAGGTTGTCCTTGGGACGGAAGAATCGCTTTTGCATTCAAGCCTGGTACGCTTGGGACTGTAGAGAGTGAGCGTGAGTTGACTAGCCATGTGCGTGGTTTTCTACAATTTAGCTTGACTGCTGTGAAGTTATGTGTCGAACAAGGCAGCTACGATAGGAAATGTACGGGTGTCTCCCTGGAATCTCTTATTCATGTCCAGAGTTGACTGTGATTTAGGGTGTCACAGATTGTGTCCAAGAAGTTGAATTACCCAAGAGACCACCACATTCTCTGTTTATACCTACACTGTGGTCCTTTATTCCAGAGTCCTGAAGACCAGTATTTCGACAAGGGAAATCCAGAAAGGGTATGTTTGTAAGGGACACCTCTACTCTCAGCTTTCAGTCTCCGGGGAAAAAAGAGCCACAGAATAAGGGACACAAAGATGACCCAAGTCACGGGCAGTAGGAGTTTGTGTGGCATATTAAACCAAATTTGGAATCCCTTCTTCTCCTACATTCCCTCCAGAATCACAGTGGAATTTGAATTCACACAGCTTTACCTCCCTTGTCAGATTCAGGTAATGCCACTCAGATTTCTTATTTTCCTTGCTCAGGACTTGTACAGGAAGCTTGGGGCTGCTTGGGAGAGACACATTCCTATTAACAGGGTAGCTGGATTATTTGGCTCTTAGCAGATTTCAGAAAATGAGGCTAAGTTGTCCTTATTCATGTGCAACTTTTCAACAAGTCCAAACAGTTAACAACACAAAGTTACTGCCTACTGTTCTGAAAGCCTTGTCAGAGAGGTTCTCTCCCTGGCGTATTTAATTTGTGCCATTTACGTTTTGTTGTCATTTTCCTGTTTTTTTTTTCCCCTCCTTCTTTTTTTTTTTCTTTTTCTTTTTTTTTTAATGAAACATCCCTGAGTGGTTACAGTGCAATATCTGTGCCAAGCAGTGATTGTCATTTACGAAGCAAGAAGTGAAACGTACAGATCATGGGTTCTTCCTCCCAGTGCCCGTTTTACCATGAAGGTGTGGTGAACATTTGGGAGTCTTCGTAGGGAAGGGACAGAGATTGCATGTGGTAAGGAAAGGCGATCTTAGCAAAATTTCAAAACACCTCGAGATGTAGTCACAGGAGGTGTTCAAAAAGGCAGCTTTTCAAGGCGTTTGTCGTTACCACTGAAAATGTGATTGGTGGTCTTTTAACGGACAGATTTGGCAACTGTGGCGAAAGATGGAAATCTCTTTTCTCAACCGAAGTGGGCTGAGCGTGTACTCGTTTCCACTGTTTTGTTCTGGTTCAGTCGCTAGCTGTTTCCTGTCCCCTAGCTTCAAAAGGTTCATGCGGTCCCAGTGAAATGCCTGCACTAGTAGAAACGACAAACACATTCAAATCGAGTACCTCCTGAGGCAAATGTGGGGAGCAATCCTTTTCCTACATCACCCATGGGGCAGGGAGGAAAAAATTCTCAGCCACTTCATCAACAGAACCAATTTAAACCCTCTAAGGTAAATTGGAGGAAACAAACGATTCCCTTTGCAACTGAGCGGGAATTACAGGCGGACGATGGAAAACACTAGGCCAACAGAACAATGAAAACAAAGTTTGACATAAGTTCAAAGCTCAAAGGGAAACACCAAGCAGACACGTTGAGCATTGCCTATCACAAGCCAATCATAAAACATACATTGCATTTGGAAACGGCTTGGTTTAATTGAGCGCCTTCCATTACCCTGTTTTCCTAGCAATCAGTAAAGTAATCTTTCCATTAGAAGGAAATATGACTCTTGGAATTAATTCTTTATACAAAGAGCTAGCAGGAGTGACATTTACACCAAAAAGAACTGAGTCTCTACAGCCACATAATAAGCAGTCTGCAGCTGTCTTCTTAGACACCGAAGGTAATTTGGTTCAATGTAGTTAAATTAATTGAATATAACAGTAGTTGAGAAAGAGAGTCATTATTTTAAAGCCTTTTTGTTTTTCCCCATTGGTTTAGCATTCATCAATCATGAGGTGGGAAAAGGCTCTGTTTTCTAGAGAAATGACTAGCACTACTGTCTGATCATCAACGAGGGGTTTTGTGGCCTTGCGGAGACAGCTCTCAAGACCACGTAACTTCAGGAGAGCGTCAGAGATTAAAAGGAAATCAAGGTTTCCACCGATGGAAACTACTGAGCAGGTGTGCGTGTGTGTGTTTGACGAGGAGAAAAGGGCGGGTCCTCGGGAGCTGGCTGCTGGGCTTTACTCACAGGACAGCGTGAATGTCACTGTGTTACATGAGGCTCTGCTCCGGCTTCCTTTTTAAAAACTCTTAATTTTGGATCGGCTAAGACCAAAGGCATAGGGCCTCTGGAGCACAGGCAGAACAAGCTGCTTGGGATTTATGCTTTTCTGGTATTCAGTTTGCTTGGGGAGCAGGTGGAGAGGTGAGACTTACACTAGGAAGTCTTAATACTCCAAGCCTCATATCCCCTCTTGTATTCTGTGTTTTTGACAAGTTGCTAAAAGAAAGAATCCCAGGCCAGACGGATGATCTAATTGCAAACTGCATAGGAAATAGTTTGGGCTTTGGGGTGTATTAGTTCTATGGAATAACTCCGATGTGTTTTCGTTATCTGTCAAGTTCTTGCTCTGTGTTTGTAGTACAGCACTTTGGAGTTGAGAGAAATTAGAGGACCCCCCCCCCCCCGCCGCTAGAAGGACATATCAAATCCTGCCTCCCCTTTTATTGCTGCTTTTTCTAACAAATGTAGCAAAGAGAGTGAATATAAAGAACCAAGCTCTTTCTACCTCTTCGTTGCCAAAAAAAAGCCCCCCAAAACAAAAAAAAAACCCTCAAAAAAACAAAAAATATCAAACCCAGACACAACAGGTTAGAGAAAAAATGTCTACATGAAATGGCATCGGGGCCCTGGGTTCTGGTTTCCTCTGTGACTCTAATTTTATTAGAAAAAAATTGCTGGTGGTCAAACCTACAGACTGCATTTCTCTGGTGACAACACAGTGAGCACCAAAATCAGTTTCTTTACCCACTTGAAATCCAAAGGAAAAAAAAAAGTGTTTTATGTGTCCTGGTGAAAAATAGGAAATAGTGATTGGTCAAAAAAGTCCTGGACTCCACAACGTTATCTGTGGCCGAATTCTTAAAACAGGAAAATGGCTCCAAATATTCCCCCCACCCCCCCCCCCACCCGCCGATATTTACCATCCTGACAAGGCTTTGATGTCATTGATAGAAACAGAGTTCTTATACAGAGGCCGTGCATTATATTTATTCCTTTGTAGACGTTATCTCTGAATTGGTACCATCCTGCCATCGACGATAGTTGAAGATTCTGGCTGGGAAAACAAAATCCTGATTGTCTAACATAAAGGTAACATATAACACAGAAGGTAAATAATATAAGAGAGCCTGACTGAACCTCCTTTGTTAGTATGTATGGGATTTTAGGTCACAGTGCATGTGCATGTATAAGTAATAGTCATATATAATATTCTCAGATATTATATGCTTATTACATACATGCACAGTGCTTTCCAAGACAGCTACAAATTTACACATGCATCAGCTATCTAAAAACATAGAAATAGGTAAGCCTATTAAGTGGAATTTTCTTAAATTATATTTGAACAATTAACAGGAAAAGTAATCATGTAAAGTACCGCTCTGTTCTTGTACGTATCTACAATAAAATTCTATAAACAGTTGTCTCCCGAAACATACCCGAATAAAATAAAATTAAAAAAAAAAGATAACACCCAGTGTCCTATATTCGTATATTTATGGTCATTTCAAAAACAAACAAATAAAAGAGCCCCACTCAGGTGCGTATTTACATTCTTCAAACTGTAGCGGTGAAAAATAATTCTATTAAGTGCAGGACATTCCTAATGTTGCAGTAGTGACATTTTTCTTAAGTCTTCATGAACACATTGCTTTTGTCTTAATGGTGACGCATTCCACGACTAGGAGACAGTTCTCTCGTTGCCTTCATTTGCAGACGGTGGCACAGTCAGGATTAAAGAGCTCCTTGTACAATGGAGGAAAGAGTGTATTCACTATGTCTGGATGTGATTGTTTAAATACCTGCAGCTTCTCCCCGTGCAAGTTGCAGACCGCCGTGATGGTTGGTATCTTGGCTATTAACTGCGGAGTCGGGAGACCAGGGTCGGGTGTTGTGGGGGGGGGGGGGGGACGGGGAGTAGGGGGGTGGGGAGAAACAAAAGGGGAAGCTCATTAGTGCTCTGGCTTCTGAATCAGGGTCCTTCCTGGCCTGGGATGAAGGAAAATGGTTTTGGGAAAAGACGTTCACAAAGAAAGAAGGCTCACTTTCAGCTTCTCCTTCCCAACAAAACAAAACAAAACGCACCTCCTACCCCCCTCGGGAAAATAGAGAAGGCAAGCCAGCGGGGCCAAGCTTCCTGAGTCACTGCTCTTAAATAAAATGTGTATGGGAGGTAGTCGAGTTTAATCGATACGAGTGGGTGCTTTGCAGCCAGGCTGACTGAGTCAGAATCCTGGTTCCAAAATAGCTAAATGGCTGTTTGGCTGTGAAATACTCGGTCTCAGCTTTCTTATTTGTAAAATGGGCCTACTCATATTGTTGTGTGCACTGAGGTAATTCATGTAAAAGTGGTAAGAACACTATAGGTGTGAAATGCAATTGGGAGCTAATATTATCTATTATTTCCCAAAGATTTTTATGATACGAACACGAGATTCTCGGTTTTGGAAGGCGACGTTGTTAGGAAAGGTAGGACCTAAACTGTACGAGCCGCGATCCGTAACTGTCAGGACTAGCCTGCCTGAATCTTTCTAGTTCTTTCCCACTGTAATGCATAGAATGAAACCTATATTTAATCAAGAGAGAATTTCAGAGGTCACTGGCACTTGCTTCCTTGAGGCATTTAAAAAACTCGTGGGGGAATATCCACTTACCATTGGTAGGTTTTATTGTATATGTATCATGCAGGACGTGATTTTATTTTATTTTTTTTGAGTTCAAATACCCAGAAGACATTTTAAAATGTCCACGGTTTGCAAAATGCTATAACGTTCTTAGAAGATGAACAGCTCTAGCTTTTCACATATTTATAATTTAGGAACATGTAGAATTCATCATTTCATGTCAAAATTAGCTTAAAACCAAGTATCATTGTGATCAAATTACTGTTGGAATCAGATGTGTTCTCATATAGAGAACACTCTCAGAAAAGATAAGCCTGATAGTTTATATAGCTGACCATAGGAACACTTGAAAGTGACTATAAAAATAAAATGAAATAAACCCCATCTAGTCATCAGTTAGGCTCATTGTGCCCCCTCCCCTATTCGGTAATAAGAAGCAATTTTCAGCCTTTGGACTAAAAGAGCAAATAGATAATTAGTTACTTTGTGGCTCTTCAAAATCAGAAATTTCCACATTTATTAACTTTCCTTTTAACAACTCATGACTATGTAACCACACTATGAACAATTCAAAATACCATAAGGATTAGAGCTGTTGACATATTCTTAAAGGGATCTAGAACACATAAAGAAATTTGGGGTGCGGACTTTCCATTTCCAGGGCTATTTAACGATAGGGGTAGCAAGAAGAAATGTGAAATCTTTGTTTATGGAATGGATGTTAAGTTTTAGACTGAGAATCCAGACTTTCTTTCCAACATTATGAGTTACTTAAACTCGTAGCAGGCACTCTGCTAGCCGCCAAAATGCTCAAGACAGTACGGTTCTTTGCTTACAGCCACCTTGTGAAGACAGATGTGAGTAACGTTACTACACAGTCAAAAGCAGACTGAAAACCTGCGGTGGGTGCCATGCAGGAATGATCTAGAAGTGGTAGGTAATAGGACGTTCTGACTTCTTCTGTCAGGCCAGGGAAGGCCTCCCTGAGAAAGTGCCATTTAAGCTGAGCTCTGAAGTAAAAGCAAGAGCCAAACAGATGTTGGGGTCCATGATATGCCGCAGGGCCAGGCATAAAGATGGCGTCGTGCTTAGCGCACTGGAAGAATTGAGCAGTATGGGTGAGCAGGTCTGAGGGAAAAGCTGGAGAGATGGACGTGACCAGAATACGCAAGTCTATGTTAAGACGCTTCGGAAGGGTTTCGGGCGAGCAAGAAAGATGATAAGAATCACACGATCAAAGAGTCACTTTGGTTCCAGGGTGGAAAATGGTGTCTTTTCTGTATTTTCACAGGTAAAGATTATCCCAGTGTCCACATAGCTAAAGTCCCTTGGGAAATCATCCAAGCTCTCTCAACCAACTGGTTCACACAGACGGAGACGACAATTTGGAACACTTCTTATACATGACGGTCTCCCTGAAATAGCTATTGAATGCAGGGAGGTTTTGAAAGCTTTCTATAATCATCTGCAGTTGAACTGATGCTATGCAGAGCTCCTGAAACTTCCAGATGTGATTCTATAATGACTGCCAACCTTTACTCTGCATAAGAATCACTGGGGTGCTTCCTAAAAATGCAGATTCCTGGGATCTACCCCTAGGGACTCTATTTCAGTAAGTCTGGGTGGAGCTGAGACTCCACATTTGAAACAAACATCTCCTGGGATACTGATGGACTCGGTCCATGGAATGGACATTAAAAGACACTATTATAGGGGCTTCTGGGGGACTCAGTCGGTTAAGCATCTGACTCTTGGTTTTGGCTCAGGTCATGATCTCACAGTTTCGTGAGTTCGAGCCCCGTGTGGGGCTCTGCTGGCAGCAGGGGACCTGCTTGGGGTTCTCTCTCTCCCTCCCTCTTTGCCCCTCCCCCACTTGCACTGTCTCTGTCTCTCTCAAAATAAATAAACTTAAAAAAAAACTATTACAGAGGTTCAAATCATATAAATTTACAACTAATTTTCAAAATTGAAAAGTAAATTCTGTATCAAATTTGAAACAGTCCTGGGTGCCAAATGGAAAGTCAGCTCCTTTTCAGGAGGCAGAGACAGAATCATCATTCCCAGAGAAGGGAGGTTCCATTTGCTTAGCTCTATTAGTTTGCTGGGGGGACCGGTAATGGGATTCCCTGAGTTCCCTATGACACACAAATACAACATAGAGAAGATTAGCCTAGTGATAAAACAAAAACAAAAACAAAAAAGCTATGGGTTAGAAAGCCCAACTGTTGGGTTTGAATCGCGGACCTGCTATTTACAGCTGTGTGATCTTGGGCAAGTCAGTTAACTTCTCAGCTTCCTTATCTGTCAGACGGTCCCTACCTCAGAGGATTGTTGTCAGGGTTACCTGGGTCAATACAAACTGTCTATAGCGGTGCGTGGCACATGGTGGCTATATATGTGTTAGGTGTTATGCTTCCGTTTCCACATAATGTTTCCTTCAAAGAGAGGAATAGTCAAGGCTATGCTCGATCAGGGGGCAAGAACCCAACGTAACCCTTAACTGAGCACCGAAAATGGAGTCACGTGTTAATGTATGGGGAAATCAGCCATTTACTTTTGGTGAAATGAAAAAGCAACATCATATCGATGATCATTTTTTTGGAGCAATTAAAGTAACTTGCTGATTTAATAAACTGTGACGGATAAAGTAGAAGTCTATAGAATTCTTTTTTTTAAATTCAATTAATTTTTTAAATTTACATCCAAGTTAGTTAGCACATAGTGCAACAATGATTTCAGGAGTAGATTCCTTAATGCCCCTTACCCATTTAGCCCATCCCCCCTCCCACAATCCCTCCAGTAACCCTCTGTAGCATCCTATATAATTCTTAAAACTTTTTTTTTTTTTTTACCTTTAGTGAAGGGGAGATATGAGAAATTAGATGCATAAGAGGATGACCCTTCTGTAGTTGCTCATTTGCACTGGTAATATTTAGCCGTGTGTTTGGCTTTGGAAAGTGAATATGGACTCTTGCTTCCTTCCTGCTCCAAACTGGGGTTTAAGAAACGTCTGGTTCGGGTCCTAGTTCTTCCCTCTTTTATGGGATTTGGATCTTATCCCTGCTGCTCATCTGTATAATGGGCCGAGATGGTGAGGATAACTTTTTCTTAAGGGCAATGGGGCTGCTTGAGCAAAGAGCACCCTAACCTGCGTGCTCTTGGAAGAGGCTGTTTTAGAAGCCTCCAGTCAGCTGTGAAAGTAGAAGTTCTGACAGACAGGGGCATCCATCACTCCGGAGGCGGGAAGGGCCAGGAGGCCATGTGGACACAGCAGCAGCACTTGTCAGAGCCCAGAAGGGCCTGGTGGAGGAAGCAGCAGGCAGTCACTTACTTGCTCATTAATATTATGTACCGCAGCTGGGGGACCCCCATTTCAAAGGGAGTTTAGAGCAGCCTCAGCAGCAGTTAATGGCTCAACAACTTTTTAAACAGCTGGGGAGGTGATCCAGAAGCATTTGGAGATGGAGGGGGTAGTCGATTTCAAATCATCATGAAATGTCTTCATGTTTAAATAATCCCCATAGCAGGAGTAGACAGAGGGTCTAGAGAAAGGCATTTTCACCCTCCTCTTTCTCTTATGACCAAGCATTTCCTATAAGATAGGGAAGCTTTAGCTTATACCTACAGGGGTTGACCAGAAGAAAAAGCGGCTGTTGGAGAAGGGCTAATAATCCTATGCTTCTTTCTAGGGAGTGGTTTTATGAAAAAATCCACAATTTTATAACTAGTACATTCGCTATGGAAAATGGAACATGCAGAGGGTAAAACTAGTGATTTTGTTCATACGGGCTTCCCGGCCATTGCGATGCCCTCCAACCTGAAGCAGGAAGCCAACGATGGTTTGACCAAAGTGGAAGAAACTTCAAAATCACTGATAAACACAGGGCACATCAAGTGAGGCTAACTATATCCATTTCACTTGCCCACTCGCTTTTCTATATTTTTTATTTTGCTATTTCTTTATTTCTTTATGTTTAGCTAGACCTAGACACATGGATTAGAATTGGAATATCGGATTTGAAATATTCATCAGGTCATAAGCCTTCGCTGCCCCTCCTCACCCCATCCTTGGCATCCGTGTGGAGCTGGCCAACTAAAGTGGCAGTGGACATTGATTCATCTGCGCTCGGAATCTGGAATTGGACCGAGAGCCAGCAGCTTACTTTCGAAATGTAGCAGAAACTTCCAGTAAGTGAAGAACCTGAGAGCTGGCTGTATTTCACCACGAGGACCAGGGAAGCAGACTCAGCTGGTATTCAGGGCGGGGGAGAAGAAGGAAGGCTTTCCGATTTCTCGTTCCAGAGCCACCCTGAATGGTGGCCGAGTTTTCATCCTTAGGTTCCATGAGATATCTCTCCGTTATTTTATTTTTTTCTTTTTGCTTAAGCTAGTGTGAGTTGGTTCCTATTACTTGTTATCACAGACTTCTAATGAATGCACCAACTTCCAACTTGACATGTGGGAAGTTGCATCAAGACCTCTCTTTTCATTTACGGACCGTTAGTCTAATGGAGAACCTCTGGGATGTCTGGGTGTTAGACATGTGGCGCACGCCAGCAAACTCTGGACGGCTAAAATGGACCAAAATAATCTGATCCTTCACAGGAATTCTGCAGGGGAACCGCTCAGGAACACCACCATGTGTCATCACCACTTTCTCCCTTGCATCTGGCACAGAGCACATGCTCCTAATAAACATACGCTGAGGTGGAAAACTACCCCAGAAGAAAGCTGTATTTCTTGAGTATGGATTCAGAATTTAAAATCTTGAGCGACATGCTGAATTGCTTTCTATAGTTTTGCCTATGCTTGGGTTATTTTAAAGCATAAATACCATTGTGAGGAAGCCGGAGAAACCGAAGTAGGCCTTCTGGGGTGCCCGGTTTCACCCGGGGAAGTGGTTATGTGGGTATGTTACTTTTGTGATCGTTCACTGGGCTATCTACTTATCATTTAAGAGCTTTTCAGCATGTGTTATACTTTAAAAAGCATGGGAATTTTTTTAACATCTATTTATTTCTGAGAGAGAGAGAAAGAAAGAGCATGCACGGAGCAGGTGCACAAGCAGGGGAGGGGCAGAGACAGAGGGGGAGAGAGAATCCCAAGCAGGCTCCACACTGTCAGTGCAGAGCCCCACATGGGGCTCAATCCCACGAACCATAAGATCATGACCTGAGCTGAAATCAAGAGTTGGATGCTTAATCGAGTGAGCCACCCAGGCGCCCCAGAAAGCACAGGAATTTTCAAGTGTGAAACAAAGCCCTAGCCAAATAGAAAGAGGAATGAGGAGGCTCATCATTTGGGTAGGGGCTCCCAAGTACTTGCTGGACAGACTGCTCTTTAAGATTAAAGTGACCCCAAATCCCTAAAGCCACCTATTAAGAATTCTAGTATAACATCTAGTGTCTTCCAAGAAGAAAGCAGACTTTAGATAGCAACATTCCATTATTAGTCAGGACATAGTCTGTTTTGACCTCATTGAGAAAACAACGAAGGTCAATGTAAATGACGCCGTGCGGTTCTTATCCATCTCTCAGTCAGGATTTGCTCCATAGACTCTATCTGTGAATCAACATGGTTGTTTTTTGTTTTTTTTTTTTCTAAATCTAAATCAGAAGCACACCATTAATGTGAGAGTGACCAGGAACGACTCCTTTCAGGTAAAATTTCAATTTGTTACCATGTGAAATAGGGCTGTCTAAGCCTTCCATCTTGTAAGGTTTCATTTACTATCTTGGTTCTTTTACAGCAGAAAGAGAGGCTTCCCTCTCTATGTTGACAGTACAGTTTTGCTGCTGTTATGCTAGAAAGGGCCTCAGGATTTAAGACGTTAGTGTATCTGTTGGCTTGTACCTCTCCCTGCTCCACCCCTCACAGTTCTCTCTGGGAAGGCTAGAGCCTTCCAGATCTGAGAAAATGAACCTCAAAGAAACAGATTTGTCACCACATGGTGCAAACATTGTTCTTGTTCAGGACAATCTCTTTCCACAGTTTACCTGAGCTCTCTCCTGTGTTTTCATTAACATGGTGCAAACTTAGACGACTACCTTATGGATTGAAGGGTTGTGGTGGAACACCTTCCCTGGCAGCAAAGGCTTAAAAAGAGTGGAAGAGAGAAAGCCACAGGGGCAGGTAAGAACTTTTTGGCCATCCAGGAATAGGAGGAAAGAGAGGAATGAGAGACATTCTGAGCTTTAGCATAATAACTAGACTCCTCCATATTCTAGAAGAATTAGAAGTTCCGTTGGCACAGAGCTGTATGTTTAAAAACACCCAGAAGGGTGGTGTGGCCCATCTATAGGGCATGACAAGGCACGAGCAATTGAACACTGTTTGGAGAAGTGCATTGAAGGCATGGTCGTCGCTGAAGTTGTGGTAAAATAAAATGGCACTCCCTCCAGTCCCTGCATATGGCAAGATGAGTGAGCTTGGGGGTCCGACTTGCCCTACGAGCTCTCCACGCCTTTCCATTGGATATGTGTTGTTACGGAGTTTGCTACTTGTAAACTTCTCAGTACAGCCTGGGGCAAGAACATACCTTCAGGAGGGCTGCGTGTCTTTACAGGAGTGCTAGGAAAAGTAAATATACTGCCTAATATCTCATGACTCTGATTATCCAGGAGACTCAACAGTAGGGGCTGAAGACTTTACCAAACAAGCCTCCAGCTATGGCCTGACCCAGAGGCTGCACTTATGGTAGGGCTGGGATGTGAGCAAGTCGTCCGGATCAAAGCCCTGCCTTTGGCCATGAGTGTGCTGCCACAACCTGGCCCGAACTAACTTGGCTCCTTTGTTTCCTTCACCCTCTGTCCTCTGGTCTGAGCAACAAAAATGGCAGATTTAGTGACTTGTCATAAAGGAAGCCCAGAGGCCAGAGAATGGAATTGTCACCAGTCTGCAGCTGAAATAGTCACTGCACCCTGGCAGTGGTCATGCTGGCCTCAGCTGAGCGGAGAAAGAACCACAGGAACAGGAACTCCCCCAGCACGCTCCTCTCCCAGGAAGTAAACACCTCAGACTGAGCCACCACAGCACCCAACGCACAAGGTGATGGAGCCCCGGCTGAAGGCCTGACAGGAATGCTGAGCTCCGGCCGGGGGCTTCGAAAACACTGTGCTCTTTGCAGCTTTGGGGCCAGAATATCATCCTAAGCTAAATCACTGTAGCTTCAAGACTTTGAAGCTTTAAGACCTGGTGAGAGCAGTCTATTTCTTTATTAGCTGTAATGGTAGAATTACTAAAAAGTCTTTAAAATGAGTCCGTTGCGGGGCACCTGGGTGGCGCAGTCGGTTAAGCGTCCGACTTCAGCCAGGTCACGATCTCGTGGTCCGTGAGTTCGAGCCCCGCGTCGGGCTCTGGGCTGATGGCTCGGAGCCTGGAGCCTGTTTCCGATTCTGTGTCTCCCTCTCTCTCTGCCCCTCCCCCGTTCATGCTCTGTCTCTCTCTGTCCCAAAAATAAAAATAAAAAAAAACGTTGAAAAAAAAAATAAAAACTAAAAAATAAAAAAATAAAATGAGTCCGTTGCACCGAGTATTAGAGGATGAATGAAGATGTCAAGAGCAAGCTTTGTTTTTCTCTCTTGGAGTCAAAGAACATTCTACAGAAGGGACCTTAATGACCAGCCAATCCAACCTACTCATTTCCTAGACAGGGAAAGTGAAACTCAGAGAACAGATGGGAGCTTAAAAATATATATGTTGTGGGTTTTTTTTTTTTCATTTTTTATTTTTATGAGCTTAGCGAAAGTGACCAGTGTCCTCTTGTTTCCTGGCTTTTCAAATCCAGGATGCAGACAGATCTAACCATCACTCATAGTTCAAACATACCTTGTACTTTCTTACCTCTTATCATTTCCCCATCACTTAGAATGCCAAACCCCATCTCCTCAGCCCTCCAACTTGCATTTTTTAAAAATGTTTATTTACTTATTTTGAGAGACACACAGAGAGAGGAAGCATGAGCAGGGGAGGGGCAGAGAGAGGGAGAATGAGAGCATCCCAAGTAGGCTCTGTGCTGTCGGCCCAGAGCCCAACGTGGGGCTCCATCCCCCAAACTGTGAGATCATGACCTGAGCCGAAATCAAGAGCTGGGTGCTTAACCAACTGAGCCACCCAGGCGCCCCCAGCTTCCATTTTTTGCGTTTTCATCCATTCGTGATTAACTCAAAAACACCACTTCCAATAAAAATTTCCCTGCCGAAACAGAATTTCTTCCGTCCACAGCTACAACAATAGCACTTACACACCGTACCTATTATGGACGTGCAGCTTGCTTGCACGTAATACCACTCGGTCCTCACAATAACCACAGGACCTTGACACTACCCTTAGTCACATTTTACAAATGAGGAAACTGAGGCACAGAGAAGTTAAGCCACTTTTGCAGGGTCACTCAGCTAGGAAATGGTTCTGATGGTTTATTATAAATATGCTACATACCATCACGATGCTGATAAGGAAAGGAAAATAAATTCTCCAAAAGGTTTTTTGTTTTTTAAATATAAAAAACTAAATCAACAAAATGATTACTATATTGGGATTGAAATCGTCTAGTGAGTGGATACAGAATTCCTGAATTCTCATACCGTCCCTAGGTCCAAGTTTGGTCAAAAGGATAAGGCACGGCTACTTGAACTTTCATTTCAGGAAGTGAGCACGGCTGAAGTGTGGTGGAGACTGTTCTTTCAGGATGAAGCCCAGTGACTGTATCCGAGCCCTGCCTCTCTCACCTGATGTCCGTTACATTCCTTCAGGGGCAAACTGGTCGGCACTATAAAAAGTCTTTGCACATCACCCAGAAGGCAGATGTACCCCAACTACCGCAGACTTGAATACCACAGTCGGGTATGCGCACATTTTTCTAGAGATGGGTTTCATGATGTTTGCCAGGCTCCCCAAGGGGTCTATAAATAACAAATATTAAGAACGGTTGGCACTGTTATAGAGGCACTGTAGAGGCCGAAGAGTTCCATGGCTATGAAGGCAGAAGGAGAATTTCTGCAAAGATGAGAATTTGTGGTAGGATAGAAAAATAAAATGATTTCTTTTAGCGGGCACGATGAGAGGGCGTGCCTATACATCGATAGCACAGGGTCCTCACAGGGTTAAAGCAGTCAGGAACCTGAGACACTTACCCATCCCTCCTGCCACCCCCAGCCCTTGACAGCTGAGGAATCTGAGACTTAGACAAATGACTTAGACAAAAAACTTAGACAAATGATTCAGCCAAAGCCACAAAGTTCAGGACTGGGATAAACTAGAATCCAGCGCTCATTCTGTTTCATGGTCCCTCCACCTTAGCTGGTGGTCCCTCCTTAGTTTCATGGTCCCTCCACAGAGCATCCTATTAAAATGGTGACTTACAAGGAGGGGCCACACAAACCCCTATACCTACACATGACCTGTGGAAGCAATGCTTTGTCATCTGGCTCCAGTGAACTTTATACAAGAAATAATCCTCTCCTAACTCTTTCTCTGCTCCCCAGTTTTTTTTTTTAATTTTTTTTCAACGTTTATTCATTTTTGGGACAGAAAGAGATAGAGCATGAACGGGGGAGGGGCAGAGAGAGAGGGAGACACAGAATCGGAAACAGGCTCCAGGCTCTGAGGCATCAGCCCAGAGCCTGACGCGGGGCTCGAACTCCCGGACCGCGAGATCGTGACCTGGCTGAAGTCGGACGCTCAACTGACTGCGCCACCCAGG
Organism: Leopardus geoffroyi; assembly: GCF_018350155.1. Taxonomy (NCBI): domain Eukaryota; kingdom Metazoa; phylum Chordata; class Mammalia; order Carnivora; family Felidae; genus Leopardus; species Leopardus geoffroyi. The sequence continues at coordinate 16,712,652 of NC_059342.1, read as the reverse complement.
CGCCCCTCTGCTCCCCAGTTTTAAAACACTTTATAAGAATAGGACTGAACTGTGTACTTCTCCCCTGAAAGATAGCGAGTGGAGAGGGGAGGTGACCCACAGTCAGTGTTTTATTTTTATTTTTTTGTTGCCATTAAATATCTTTCATGCTTCAATTTCTGTCTCCTTTCTATAGCAAATACCTCCGACTGCCACCCTTAGAACACCAGGAGGTAGAAGATGGTGTAAGCGTGAGGATTTATGCACTGTAATATCTTAAACCTCAAAACATCTTTACAAAAGCAAAAAATGATAATCCTCATTATCCTCACATCAAGGCCTTAATTTTAAGATGGCAAATATGGGGAGGTCTTTGGGACATCCGAAATGCAGGAAACATCCCCTTCCATTAAGTGGCCAGATGTATTTATGGTATATTCTGCAGAGCGATTATAGAAACAGATGCATATATTTCTATAACCATCTTTTCTGCCCAGGAGATCTGCAAGCATGTGGAAGGTTTGCCTTAGACCCAAAGAAAACTGAGGTGCAGAGACCAGGTGATTTGTCCTTGCTCACATAAAAAGTAGAAAGTTCGGGGCGCCTGGGTGGCGCAGTCGGTTAAGCGTCCGACTTCAGCCAGGTCACGATCTCGCGGTCCGTGAGTTCGAGCCCCGCGTCAGGCTCTGGGCTGATGCCTCAGAGCCTGGAGCCTGTTCCGATTCTGTGTCTCCCTCTCTCTCTGCCCCTCCCCTGTTCATGCTCTGTCTCTCTCTGTCCCAAAAATAAATAAACGTTGAAAAAAAAATTAAAAAAAAAAAAAAGTAGAAAGTTCTACCAAAGGTAACTATCACTCTTCACTGTAAAATGAGGTGTTCATTTTAATAAAAATGTCACCATAATGAAACAGCATATTTGATTCATAGAGGTTTTTTTTTTTTAAAGGAGCCTCTGTATGTGTGAAGTCATATCTGATAATATCTCAGAGAGAGTCTTCCCCCTTTTTTAAAAATAAAGAACTTTAAGAGCAAAGTGGGAGGGTTTTAATGTTTATAAATATAGACTAGGATTCCTATCATCTTTAACCAAGAATATGCCCCATTTCCTAGTTGCTTACCGGCTAAAAAAGTCCAGTTCTTAAGAAATCAAAGATACTTTATGATCTAAAATAATGCTGAGTATCAATCATGAGAATATACTTCCTCTTGTGAGGATTCTACTCCGGTAAACATCTCTTCTTAAAGATCACTATTGTTAATTAAGCCGAACCGAGAAATTGATGGCTTTTGCCCCTGGGATTCTTCACCATTTTGAAGGGACCCCAGGGCATATCTTGTGTGAAAAGATTAGAACTGAAGGAAAATGTACAAGTAATCAGTCTAGCGTTCTACTCTGGGAAGGACTCTGATTTACAAGACACCTGAGAGGAAACCAAGCGGTATCTATTCGACTATGACCAATGTCAGGGAGCTCACAACCTCACCATGGTGTACCCCTCTGGTCAGCAATTTTAATCATTAAAAAAATTTTTTTTAATGTTTATTTATTTTTGAGAGAGAGATAGAGCGTGAGAGGGCGCGGGGCAGAGAGACAGGGAGATGCAGAATCCGAAGCAGGCTCCAGGCTCTGAGCTGTCAGCACAGAGCCGGACGTGGGGCTCGAACTCACAAAACCGCAAGATCACGATCTGAGCCAAAGCTGGCCGCTTAACCGACTGAGCCACCCAGGCGCCCCTCTTATCATTTTATAGTTCTCTCATTTTGAATAAATATCTACTTGCTCTTAACTTTGGCCTGCATCTGACTTCTGAAGTGACACAAAGTCTCCTCCTTCATCACATGTCAATTTTGAAGGCTTGATTCCCTGCTTCATGCTTTTGTTCTTCAGATAAAATGCTCTAGGTTTCTTTGCTTGTCTTCCTATGCCTGGGGTTCAGATCCATCAATATCATCCTTTCCTAAGAAAGTCATTCTCCTCTCAATCTATTATAATTTACTAGTCTCCCTTTTAAAATGGCCACCTCAACATTTATGCACCTTTGGTAACTTCCAGAAATTGTTGCTGCTGATAAATGCCTTTGCTTTATAACTAGCCCTTTTTGGCCACGGTGCTTTGAGCGGCCACAGCTCTACGATCTGAGGACGTACCTTTGCCAAGGTCTCGTCATCCAGGTGATTCTTCTGAATCACATGTTGAAGTGCAAAATAAATTTTTTCCTGAAGCTTCTGGACCTTCCTTGGTTCTATCAGCCAGGCTCGGTCTGACAAAGGAAAAGAATTAGGTAAGAAGGGAGGGGATGTAAGCTTTTACCTACATATATAAGTGCTTAGTTTCCGTTTACATAACCGCACATATTTTATAAGAAATACCCTGATGACAGTAATGTCAGATACATTGACACAGGAAATGAGGATGGAAGTAGTTAGAACCCAATGGTTCCAATAAACACCAGTATTTTTTTTTTTTTTTTATTGCCTGTGACCATTTACATCTCTCACTCTTTTTGGGGGACATATTCTTAGATTCTTTCAAAGTAGAAGTCAGTGACTTATGAAGAAAATGAATTATAGAAGTAAGAAAATCTGCACAGGACTGTTTTTTGTATTCAGGATTCCCCTTCCCTTTTTAAACTATGCTATAATTCATAGAATCTGCATGTATCAGTTTCAAAAATTTAATCCCCCAAATTTAACTAAGCTGTTTTTCTACATGGAATTTTAAAATGGTGAATAAGATAATCCCTTCTTTCCTTCCTCCCATCCTACCTTCTTTTCTTTTTTCCTTCCAACATCCCTCTCTTCATTCCCTCCCACCCCCTCCCTCCTCCCTTCCTTTCTTCCAAGGAGCTTTATATGCCATGGTGACAAAATTCAGCCCAACATCAATGCCTCAGGTTGGCGCTTCAATGACGAGACATCTAGAGTCTCCAAATGATGAACAAATACTCATGGAAAAGAACTTGGAAATGATCCATCTGAACACAGTTCAGGTCAGGCAAGAAACTCAATTCTGTAATCCTAGACAGGGTAAGGACAAGTCTAGCCAACAGTTAAGCAAACCCTTACGTAAGTGAGCACAAAAGCCTTCAGTGACAATTGTCAATCAGAATAAATTAAGTTTCCTTCCCTCTCCCTTCCCTAAACTATCTGGAGCTGAACAGAGCGTGGCTATTAGGGTAAGAACTGGGGGAAGGGTGGGGTCTGGCATGAGATAGAGCAGGACATCTATCTGTCTTTCCTCTCTTTTTGAATGTGACACTAGGCCAGGGTGGCAGACGAGGTATTTGAGAGTTTCAGAAGCCTCTGAGTGTGGGTCTGCTACAAGGACTGGAAGATTTTCCACTAGGTAGAGTAAGAAATGTCCTGTTTCCAAACCCAGCAGAATTTGATGGCTATACTATGTTCTGTTTGGAAAAAGGCTTATAATTCAACTGAGTTCTGACCTATAAACAACAGGCTTGTCTTACATCTCGGGCAATTATCTTCATGGATTATTTAGGCTTGATATACCATGTCTTAAGTATTTGCTGCTAGGAATTTACTGGCTTATTACAAACGTACCTAACAAGGACAGTGAACTTTGGCAACACCTTCTTTGAGCAAGCAGGAACCTGAATGAAACCTCCTCCCTCATCTTAGAACCACAGGCTTAGAATGAATCTAACGCTGAACTATATTCCATAAAAACAGTCAAATGCAATAAGAAAGTGGTAGCAAGGAAAATTATTTGGCATGTGGTTGCTATCAGATATAAATCTTTCTTGTCACTTCTCCCATTTATCTTTGTGCTTCTAGGCCTGGGAAACTTGGTCAGGTTCAAAAAAAAAAAAAAAAGAAAAAAAGTAAAACCAAAAGAGGCCTAGAGGAACAGCTTGATTGTAGACAGAGCCACAAAAGAAACTGTTAGTGATAACATGCCAAGTGATAATTTCCATTTTTGATAATGTGGTTAAATAAAAAACAGAAGCACATTAAAAAAAAAACCTTCAAGACTTAAAAATAAATAGATAAAGCCTCACTGATAGGAAGGGTAGAGGCTGGGGTTATTGGTAGATATCACTAGAATGACACGTCAATGTACCGTCACCGGTGAGATTAATTTCTTCCAGCCCCACTGAAAACTGTGTTAAGGTATCAGAAGGAATCTCGTCTCTAAGGTGGATTTTATAGAAAGAATGAGGCTCTTGGCCATAAAAATTATTAGGAATGGGTTCCAACAGAGAACTGTAAATGGCACCGCCATCTCCTCACCGAATTCTAACCAAGCAGACAGCTGAGAGACTGAGTTCTCCTTCTGGCTGAACGAACCACGTATTCATTAGCAATCTATACATTTTCGAGCTGGCATATACTTTTAAGCAGCATTTCAATTGCTACGATTCTGTGTGGCCTATAACCGTCACCCCTTACCTCCTCTGAAAATTTTGGTATTTTATTGCATTTTAGAGCTAGGTAGAAATGATCTTCATTATAATGAAGTCAAACCCTATTTATAGGCGAGGAAACTGCGGGTCTGGGAGGTCGAGCATTTAGGGTCTCACAGACAAATGATGACAGATCCCCGTTCTGGAATGTCCACTGGCACATCAGAGACTCTTCCTTTTCCAGTCTTTAGAGGGAGTTATTTTCCCCTCTGTTGTCCGTACCTCCTTTTAAAGCCCCTAATATCACTAATTTAGGCGGAGAAGCCAACACAAGAGGTATTTAAAGAGGAGAAGGTGTACGTTTTATTTACTTTTGTCCTCATGCTGGATCTCTCATTTAAATACATTTCTACTAAGTCTCACTTTTCTTCCTGGGCATTTTTTTTTTTCTTTTTTTGCGATGTCTTTTATTCTCAAAATCAAAATAGGACTTAGCTGTAACTCAGGCCGCCGTGTGTCCTCATTTATCTGTTAAGAAATGCTTTCGCTTGTCTGAATCTGGAGTGACCCTTAGCACACATCCTACTCTTGCTTGTGGGGCAAAATCGGTCATTTTAATTAATTTAAGGCTACTTTCCTTTGAGTGGTCCATAAATATCACAAGCTTGTCAAAGTAAACACAGTTCTTTTAAATTTCTGCTGACTAACTAGGTTTAGTGGGGATAATTCGCGTTAAAGATAGGACTTTTTTTTTTTTTTTTTTTTTTTTTTTTTTAAGACAGAGCCTCAGACCTCCTTACCTGGAGATATCAGAACAGCAGATGAGAACAAAGCAATCTCCTCCTCAGTCAGCTGCAAGGAACACAAATTCTTTGCAAAGTCAAATGCTTCATTCACTAGGTCATCAGAACCTGTAAGAGAAGGCAGATTAAGTGAGAACACTTGAATGGAATGGGGCAATAGTAAGAAAGTCCCATAGTCGAAAAGTTACTCAAGGACTTGCACACGAGGCAACAATATTTCCAAGTTCCTAATAATTATAGAATGAGGAAATTGGGAAACGTCTTGATCAAGTACGGAGTGTTGACGTCACCAATGAGGGGCTGACAGAAATGGTGTATGCTCATTGCCATATTCCCCTGGGAAGATGTAAACTAAATCTAATCTTGTAATGTTGAGATGAGCTCCAACTAGAAAAAATTTAATACGTGATTTCGGGATCCTTTGGTATAGAGACAGCATTCACAGAAAACCTAAAACATGATGTATGAGGGGCCAAGGGCTGTCAGTCTTAGTGGCACTTGAACTTGGCAATTTAGAACGCCGAGAGGCCTCAAACTGAGATGTTAAAAACGTCTTATAGATGGAAGATGAGGTACCTTTCAATTTGGTAACTTCCCTGGAAATCTTAGGGAGGGGGCAGGCATTCATTGCTTTCTACTTTCTGATGGATGCTTCAGGTCAGTCGCTTAGCAATTGTGAATTTTGGCATAATAATGCTTCATCCCTACACTGATCCTTGGTAAATGTTTATTTTATGAAGCTGGAAATACAGCCAAGTTGCCTGCCAAGACTTTTCCTCCTTTCTTGAAAGTCTAGCCTTGTAGATGACATGGATGTGTATCAACTGCAGAAGGCAAACGCTGCCTGTCGGATGGACTTGCTGTTAGCTACCGTATCAGCTAACAGCACAAAAGGTGAAAGGGCACTGGCCTTCCGTGATGCCCGTGGGCCGGGTATGGAACAAGTGGCACCGTCATCGTGAAAACCTTTCCTGGCATCGGCCCATCTTTGCTAACGTTCTTCTTATCTGCACCGTGTACTGATGACTGGATGTGAATGGTACACAACACTCCCGAGGATTGACTCTGCCCGTGCCCACCCACAGGAAAGGTCTGGGGATCATTTGGGGCAGGTTGGCACCCACTCTATCTGTGCTTCCAGAGCTGCATGACTTAACAGGAAGAATGTCAGTGCTCTTAGCAAGAAGCCAGTGAAGAAGCTCTTCTTTTAATTAAATATCTTAACTAATGATTATGGATTTACATAAGAAACTTAAGAGATCACCCATGGACCACCAGAGGTCTACCTAATATACTCTGTGGGGCAGTAAGCTACAAGGAAAATAAAAATTGATCCTTCAAAGAATGATCTAGAACACATCTCAGCTCTTCATTGATTTCTGAATGAGGTGTGGTCGATCTCAATGGGGTCTGTGGTTCTCTCCTGCCTTTCGTATTAGGATGCACGATTGTGCATCTCACAGGTTGGATAAAATATTGGAGGCTCACCTGGTCCAGACCTTATCAAATGAGATACCAGGTCACATTAAAGAATCAAGGCATCTCATTTACCCACTTCGATATGAGCGGAGAAACTGAAGGCAGCTAAGAAGATTATGTCACCACCAAAGGTAAACTTACCTAAGGCCTTGAACATCTGCATTCCTCCATATTTTCCTTCAAACAGAACAGTGTTGTTTAATGGGTTGAAGGCACGGCACATTCTCACTAAAACCACTTCCAGGCAACCTATGTATAAAAAAAAAAAAAAGAAAGAAAATAGGTATATATGTGCAATAGTAAAGCAATTCTTACTGTATTTAGGTCAACAGACTTAAAAAACTTTAAAACACACCCATGCAGATGCACAGACACACACATTCAGAAATGCATCAAGATTTCTTCCCAAGTAAAAGATAACTATATTAGAAAGAAACCTCTCGACATGCTTACATGAGGAATTAAAGATAAAATATACCTTAAAGGTGGCTAAAATGCAGGGCAGCAACAACACGTGTTGGGGAAGCATACATAGTTTTTGTTTTTTGTTTTCTGGACTAGTATTAAAGGTATTTTCCACTCATGAATTCACAAGGAGCTTTGCAGTTTGTTAACTTTTGTAGAAGTTTTGCTGTTGGGAAAACTTGCTCTCTGTTTCAGTTTTGAACATCCTCCATGTATATTTCAGCACAGGATGACTTTATACAGGAACCCCTTGAGGGTGTTTCTTGAGGGCACCATTTACATCTGATGTCTTGGAAATGAAGTTTTCTTGGTCAAATGAGTTTTGGCAAAATACTGAATATTATCTCACTTCAGAGAGTTATAACCCACATTCGCAGATCAAAGGCTTGGGAAAGTCCCAACATGAAGGAACTTGTTCAAACTCAATGGGCCCAGCATTTCTCTGAGTTCACTGTTAGCCCGGTGAGGGCGGGACCTTTGTCCGCAGCCACAGGTAGTGGTGCTTTTTTCATTCACTAGTATAGCTCCAGGACCTCGAAAAGTTCCTGGCGCGTAAATAAATAAATATTTAGTGAGTGAATTAGTTTGCCACCTTTGTTTTTCCCTCTGAACATTTATTGATGCTCTGAGGAACCAGCGCTGTGCAGTTTCTCCACATTATGGACAAATGGGCTTTTGCCCCAAAGTGTGTTGGAAGGTGACGGCCAGACTCAGAAACCACAAATTTGCAGGAGAGCATGATACGGGTGCTTTGGTTACATCCATGGTGTTCCCAAGGGACCCGTGGTGCCTTTCTTATGCTGCCACTTAATATTTGTGTCTCTGTCTTCCTTTTTTTGATCTGCTGATTTCTCCTTGCTTTCCCTTATATGCCACCTAGCACAGGGGCTTACACATAGAAGGGGACTTGTCAATATTAATTAAAACAGTGTTTCTCCGACAAAAACAATAATAGGTACCGTTTATTGAGTATTTATAGGGTGGAAGTCACTTTCCTTGGCCCCTTGCATTATTTTATTTGTTCCTTACAATACCATTTCAGGTAATTTTTTAAATGTTTATTTATTTGTCGAGAGAGAGAGAGAGAGAGAGGATCTGAAGCAAGCTCCACACTGACAGCAGCGAGCCTGATGTGGGGCTCGAACTCATGAACCGTGAAATCATGCTCTGAGCTGAAGTCAGATGCCTAACCGACTGAGCCACCCAGGTGCCTCCTGGGTGACTTTTATTAGCCCTTTCTTATAGGTGAGTTACAGGAGGCTTAAGGAGGTTATGTACTCTGCCTTTTATACTAGAGTCAACATTTTTACAGCAGTAGGGATGTTAAACGATTATATGGTGCAGTGGTTCTCCAATGTCAGTCTATGGACTGGTTATATCTGAGACTTGGCTGGAAAGACAGTGAAGTGGGTTCTGGGTTCTCTTCTAGGAGATTCAGATTCATGGGCCTCAGATGATGCCTCCGACTCAGAGCAGTCAATATTCTCCTCTGATGCTGCTGATGCAATTGTAAGTTTGGAATTCATTATTTCTGGTCCATCTCTTCATTTTTGCAAATGAGGAAGCTGCCATCTACAGAGGTTAGCTCAAGGTCACGTATCAAATGTGGCAGATTTTTTTTTTTCCCAAGGAGAGCTGCAAAAATATGTTCCATCCCACATGCTTTTTAAGAGCCTTACCACTCCCCCATCAAGAAGGATCCATGTTCAGGGCGCCTGGGTGGCTCAGTCGGTTAAGCGTCCGACTCTTGGTTTTGGCCCAGGTCATGATCTCACGGCTTGTGAGTTTGAGCCCTGCATCGGGCTCGGTGCTGATGGTGCAGAGCCTGCTTGGGATTCTCTCTCCCTCCTTCTCTCACTGCCTCTCCCCTGCTTGCTCTCTCTCTCTCTCTCAAAATAAATAAATAAACTTAAAAAAAAAAAGGGTAGATTCCAGTTCATCTACCCTTGAGCCCAGGTGAGCCGTCATGGCTGCCTTGACCAATAGAGTGGGGTGGAAATAGCACTGCATGACTTTTAAAGGTAAGCCAGAAAAATGCGATGCGCTGTGGCCTTGTTCTCTTGGCGTGCTAGCTTTTGAAACCTCGCAACCATGCTATGAGAAAGTCCAAGCGGCCCATGGAGAGACTGACATGGAGAGGAACTGGGGCCTGTGGCCCAGAGCCTTGGCCGAACTCGGGATCGTCAATCAGCACACAGTGCCAGCCGTGTGAGGGAGACAATTTAAAAGCGGATCCTCCTGCCTTCCTTCAAGTCCCTCAGTGAACACCACATGGAGCATTCCTTGCTGAGCCCTGCTCACATTGTAGCTTTGGGAGCAAAATAAATGATTACTGTCATCTTAACTAAGTTTTGGGGTTGTTTTTAGCCAGCAATAGATAACTGATAGGTCAAGTCCATGTTTGGGTCAAGGTCTGCATCAACTTTAATCACGTGGTGAGGAAGCAGCAGCGACTTATACCCTATGTGGCCCAAGTTCAAATGCCAGCTTTGCCATACGCTGGCTTTGTGATATTGAACACAGCCCTTCACTTCTCTGAATCTCCCCCTCCTTCCATAAGACGGAAATAATACCGGTGTCACGAGACTAAACGAGCTGTCATGGGCAAACATTAACATATGCCGGTGCGTTATCACACGCACACGTATACATGTTATGCTTAGTACTCTGGCCCAGGTCCATGAGGGTTAACAAACACCATGGCGGCTCTTATTTTCTACTTTCAAAGGTGGGGGTCAGGGAAAGAAAATTTGTTTCCTGTTTGGGTAATACCATCTGCGAGGTCAGTCATGTGCGGAATTTCTTGAGCTCCTTCCTAAGTGTGCGTGTGTCACAGAGCATGTGTTGGAAGAAGGGGAGGGAAGGATTAGAGCTCAGGGAGTTTCTCCGGGTCTATACTGGCTGCAGGCTATCCTCATTAAAATGATTGGAGATGACCACAGAGGCAGAGCTCTGCTAGCCTGGATTCCCCACCCCCCCACCCCAACAGAAGGCAAGTAGTGCATTTTAGAGCCAGCTCAGCAATTCAGCCACCTTGACACGCTAATTACTTGCACTGCCTGTCAAGCTGGGTAACTCAACCTCCGCAATTAATAGCTCCACTTTCAATAAGCAAAATTGTGTTTGACTTCAAAGGGGAACTGAATGAGTATCAGGGCATTTTTATTACTGAGAGTTTCCTTTGGGAGTTGGCTGACAGTGTGGGTGGTAAAAATGAACTACATACTGGAAGGGAGATTTTTCTACAGCCAACACTGAGCAAAGGGTTGACCACCTCCCGGGCTAAAACAGGTGCCCCACCCATGAATCTTCTCCTCGCTTACCTGACTTCAGAAGTAGAATCTGATCATTTTGACAGAGCTCCATGAAGCCCGTTATCCGCTTTGCAAACTCTACCACATACTGGATGGCGTGAGTGATCTGGATGGCGCATTGCTGCCATAGGGCTTCCCTGGACTTCAAGAGACGAGACACACAACGCACATGGAGCAAAAGCAACGTGGAGAGTCAATGAAACATTCAGGGTTTCCCTCCTGGAGCTCACCCGTCACTTGGGGCCCAAGGTGGGACTCTACCCCATTCTTTCCAAAGAGGAAGACAGTATTTTCGAACAGACTGTTTTGCCCTGTTTGAGCCTTGCTACGGCACAAATGTCAATGTACTGAGACTGAAATAATGGAAACACTGCAATAATATGTAAAGATAGATATGTACAGTTTCTTTACTCTCTTTCTCCTCCTTCTGCTCACCTAAACAAACTCAGGCTCTTAGTCCGTTTTGGGAAAACAAACTTTTGCACTGAGGACTAGTGATTTCGTTCCCAGGCTTCTGCACGGTCACTTTTATGTGTGCCTAGCAGACACTAAATCTGTAAGATTTTTACGTTGTGTTCTTTTCCCAGAACTTACGGAGGTTGCTTTTTTGGTATAAAAAGAATTTCACGGGAAAAGACCTCAAATCAAATCACTCTCTTAAGTAATATAGAATCTCAGAAATGTATTTTGATCCTGGGGTTATTTTCTTTGGAAACATAAATCCAAGTGTATTGATTCTGCTTTTTATTGACCATAACAATACCTATGCTTTTGTTTCCTTATTTACATAAAAGGGGTAAGATATGATTGTTCCCGTGGATAAAAATCAGTATTTTGTAATCATATGTTCAGATTTATATATTTTATATAAATATAAAGACACATTTATATATTTTATTTAAAATAAAATGATAATACCAGTCATTTACTAGTAGATCTTGTAATTGTGGCTATCAACCCCACAGGAAAGTAACGTGAATATATAACAGCAGCAAATTCCTTCTCTTAAAAACTTCTCTAATGGACAAAGTAGCAATCAAAAGAATAATGGTAATAATATGAGGTGAGTTGTCTTTTTTTTTTTTCCTTTGGCCTTTTTAAACATGTAGGGCAAGAGAAACATTAAAGGTGCTTTATTGCATATCTTTGTAGTATAGATTTACAACTATTATTACTGCTATAGTTTCTCAATCGTTTCTCTTCCTTGCCTGGCCCCAGGAAGCCACTGTGAAAAGGTTCTAAAGTCATCTGATGTGGGCACAATCTCCCTGGTCACTTAAATAGGGCAGTGGTTTTTGTTTTTTTTTTTAATTGGGGTGGTTTTGCCTTCCAGGGAACATTTGGAGACACCTGCTTGTGACAACTGTGTGTGTGAGGGGGTTGCTACTGGCATCTAGTGGGTAGAGACGAGGGATGATGCTAACCATCCTACAGCGTGCAGGACAAGTCCCTACACAAAGGCTTATCCAGCCCCAAATGTCAATAACGCTGAGTGAGAAAGCCGGAAATAGAGACATCACAGGGAGAAACATTGTCATAGTTTCCCAGAGTACCTTGCTCTGATAGGCTTTAATTTCCTCGTAGGTGTGGGTCTGCCATGCCAGCTGGTGCAGCTCCTCCGTGGTGTACTGACACGTCTCCAGGTGGGACTTAATGATGTTCTGTGCAATTCGATCTGTGGGAAAGAATGTCAGTTTGAGGGCTCATGAATACATTCTCGCTCTGCAAAGAAACAAGCGCTTCACGTTTACCACCGGAATACCTTTGGAGACACTTCAGTTGTACTCGACTGTCTTTAACACTACTTACTCTCTATCTAACAATCTCCAAACTGTTGTCCTTTTTTTTTTTCCTCCCAATTTTCAGTCTTTTAATCAAAATTTACTGCCTTTACTTCCCCCTTTTGGTTGCAAATCTGAGGGCTCATGAGTTGTAGAGTGTTCAAATAATTATTTTAAAAATAAATACAAACGACCATGTTTCCTACTCTGTGGCCTAAAATTCCACTAACAGTCTTGACATGTATGGTCCAAAGACTTTAAAATATCTTTAGAATCACTAGAGCTTTTCTTTCTTTCTTTCTTTCTTTCTTTCTTTCTTTCTTTCTTTTTTTAAATTTTTTTTCAATGTTTATTTATTTTTGGGACAGAGAGAGACAGAGCATGAACGGGGGAGGGGCAGAGAGAGAGGGAGACACAGAATCGGAAACAGGCTCCAGGCTCTGAGCCATCAGCCCAGAGCCTGATGCGGGGCTCGAACTCACGGACCGCGAGATCGTGACCTGGCTGAAGTCGGACGCTTAACCGACTGCGCCACCCAGGCGCCCCTAGAGCTTTTCTTTAAAAAGGTTAAAAAGACAAAATGATTACATTCACAAAAAAGCAGGAACAAACACAATCAAGTCTTTGGGGGCTGTTTACCTCAAATGAGTTGTATTTGGTATTAAACTTTCAATACTGAACATTCTGGATTTGGAGGTATGGAAATTGAGCAACAAAACCAGACACGGCAGATTTCTCAAAAATCTGCAGCGAGTTCCCTGAAGTTAGATACAGCTGTGAGGAGGTTCCCTCAAAATCCCCCCAGCTCTTTGAAGAAGGCGACATCTTGGGAAACCAAAGGACACAGGGATTCTGTCTGGGGGGCCTGAGTAGAAAGGAAGATGACCACATTGTCTGCCTGATAACTGTTCTTGGCTAATAGAGAAATAGATTTTTTCTAGTGTTTTAGGTCATGCCATTTCAAATGCAATTTCTGTTCTTTCTAAATAGCCATATTTCATTTCTCCAGGATAACTCTCAAAGCAGTGCTTGTAAGTACCTTCCTTTTACCTCGCTAAGCTTCTGGTATATGTGGTATGAAATATATTGAGCTTTGGTGATGTAGAGAATAAAAAAATGGAAGCTTGCACCTCTAATGAACTTTCCAAAAAAAAAAATCTTGTAGAGCGCACTGCCTGGCATATTACAAACACTTAATAAATGGTACCCATAATTATCATTATTAGGACATTCTGTAGAATTTGTCATCAGGGAAGCAATGCGATGACTCCAATTGGCACAAAACAGAGGTATTTAATTTTGGAGTCAGTGCTACTGAAGGAAGCCATTTCAATGTTTACTAGAGTTTCTCAATCAGAACCATCAAGTGCTAGATGTAGAAGATGCTACAAAATGCTAACTTAGGATTATAGTCATGCTCTATTGGGTTCCTCATTTAGCATTTCTAGACTTTCATTGCTTATCATATTCTAAAATCCTTTCTTTAAAAAATCCTATATGCAAATTTTATTGAATATCCTCCTATGTTGTTAAAAAAAAAGGGCAGGAATTACTTTATACATCATATTAAAATAGATGTCATGGTTCATCATTTTTCAATTTCACTTGGGCAGTCTAATTAGAAGCTAAAAAAAAACATATCTATTTCTCAGTCAGTATATAATGAAAACATAAGATTTCTATGGCTTTCTAGTTTTCAAACCTTTATCTTCTTGGTGTAGTCTGTTTTCATCTTCAAAGATATGCTGATTTGTCAGTAATTTACAGGCTTCAGGGTTTATAAGCAAAACTACAGCTGCCACTCAAAATTGAATTATGAAAAACTCTTTATCTGTTCCTTTATGGCATCTCCTGGGAACTACTGGCCAAGGTTTAAAAATTCTCTAGCCTTCTGCCACGAAAGCTTGGGGGTGTAGGGCATAAGGAGGAAGCAGTGGGCATAATAAATACATGGACAGGTTAAGGCAAAATTGGAAGTTAAATCCACACACAGGCTTTAGGACTCAGCTCAGATGTCCATTACTGGTGAAGGTTTCCCTCCTCCCCTGGCCCTTTGGTAGAGGGGTCGGCGGCTGTTACACTTGATTCTACGTCCAGAGCTCTTATTCCGCTCAGACTTGCACTGTGGTTATTTGTTTGGGTCTGTTTGTTTCTTACCCTTCGAGGTTGTGTGAATTCTTCAAGAGCTGGACTGTAGAGCCCAGCACAAGTGACTTTATATACTCGTTCAACAAATATTTTTTGAAAGGCTATTATGAACCAGGTTATAAAGTATAGATTTTTTTTTTAAAAAGGATGTTGTCTCTTTTTTTAAAAGGATCTTACAATATCATGTATCATATCATATCATCATATCATATTGTATCATCATATCATATCATATCATATCATATCATATCATGATATAATAAATGCCCTTGAGTTATTGTGGGAGCTCAAATAAGAATGTATCTAACTCAGTCTGCAGGAGGCTGGAATATAACCGCAGAAAAGATGCCTGTTGATCTGGGTCTGAGGAGAGGTTTGTCACATGGAGAAGAGATACGTATACCTCAGGTACAGGGAGTGATATTACAAAGGTACAGATAGAAAGCTAGTTAGGAGCTAGATAATTTCTCATATTACATTTCATGTCCTCACAGTCCTTACCTTTTACAACCAATTTCCCTCTTACTGAGGGAATGAGGGAGTGACTTTAGATCCATTTTTATAGAGCTAGCAAGTGGTGTTTTGAAATCAGGTTGTCTTTCCTGGCAAGAACACTATCGTGCTTGCGGCACAGAGTGCGTGGAGAGATGGGGAGAAATGAGACCAGGCAAGGAAATTGTCACTAGAGATCCGACAGCTGAGTAAGGCACGCCGAGGAATCTGGATTTTAACTTTAGGCAACGGGGAGCTAGTAGAAGCTGTGAAGCAGGAGAACGACACGGTCAGTTTTTTGTCTTACAAAGGTGACCTTGGCCATGGCAGAAAGATGAAGTGGCATTAGGGAGTACGTGAGATTAATCAGGGTTGGTGATCATTCAAGCAAGATACGAGGAGGTTCTGGATTCAAGACAGTTCTGAAATATTATGTACAGGACCAGAAGATGTGGCTGAGAGGGGGTGGAGAGAACATTAAATACAGAAGGTGCTCAACCAATGTTGAGTTAATAAAGGTAATATTGAAAATGTCCATCTATCCATCCGTCCATCCATCCACCCACCCACCCACTCTTCCATTTTCTGCTTTATTTCACAAGGATTTTAGAAAGCTTATACTGATCCTTTGTTCAAAAATCTTTTTTTATTTTTTAATTTATTTTGAGAGAGAGAGAGTGTGCGTGCAAGCAGGGGTGGGACAGAGAGAGAGAGTGAGAAAGAGAATCCCAAGCAGGCTCTGTGCTGTATTACGTAACTTGCTCTGTACCGTCACCGTGAGATCTTTTTTTTTTTTATGTTTATTTATTTTTGAGAGAGAGACAGAGTGTGAGTGGGGGAGGAGCAGAGAGAGAGAGGCAGACACAGAATCTGAAGCAGGCTCTAGGCTCTGAGCTGTCAGCACAGAGCCCGATGCGGGGCTTGAAATCATGAACCGTGAGATCATGACCTGAGTTGAAGTCGGACGCTTATCGACTGAGCCACCCAGGTGCCCCTCGAACTGTGACATCTTAAAGCCTAAGCACGCACGATGGCTTTGAGGTCAAACATCAAACGTGTGCTATTATTTCCCATGCCCTTGTGGCGAGAAATAGAAGGCAAATCTCTGTTTGACATGATTTATAACTATCAGCGACAGTAAAGACACAGTAGTGGCAGCTGCAGGACAGCCCTTCCCCACTTTGTTCCATGGGTCTGCCATGCAGAGGCAAGCCACATGCAAAACCCGACGGCCCTCTCAAGGCTCGGGTCAATAAAACACAGGGTAAAGCTAGACTTGGTCCCACGGGAGCAGGGCCCGAGGGCACGTTCTGTCGATGAGAAAGATGCATGGCCATTAGAGGAGATGGTCTGCCTGGACTGAGAGTCTGCGGTTGTGAAAAGGGGAGAAGGATATAAGAGGAAGGGGACAAAGGGAGAGACAAAGAACACAGTATACAAAGTTCCTGCTAGGAGCCAAAGGAACTTTCAAGAGTCCTTGCCTGGAAAAACAGAAAAGGTAATAGTAAACGCAGTCCTCTCCAGGGACCGACCACATGAGAAGCCCAGACAAAGAGACTGAGGTAAAAGAGTAGAGGACAGAGAATCTTTCTGGGCAATCGCACACCCTTCATCCGTTTCCCGGACTTGGATTGCAGTTGCTTGTTAGGGCCCAGTTCTCGTCGGATTCTTTAACCAGCGTGGGCCCTGGATGGCACATGTTAAAGACAGAGCCCGCCCGCACGGTGCTGGGATGAGGGGTTCGACAGCAGTATGGCCCAGGTGACTGGCAAAGGGGAAAGTTTCCCGCCCTGAGAAGCAATGTCCATGAACTCTGCCCTCTGCTCTTCCTGATATTAGGGATGAGGCTAGATATTTCTAAAGTGGATAGGAACACGCAGCTACATTTTCTCACGAGTTAAGATTGTATATGTATTCTGTACATGTTCAGTGAGATAGTGGTTTGTCTCGCTCACTAAGAGTACGCAAGCTGCTTTGCTAGTTTATAAAACGATGTCAAGGAATGAGAAAAAAACAATTTTATATGCTCAGTCACTTCTTTTCGATCCTGGTGAGGTGAAATGCAAACATAGATGCTGGCAAGGGAAAACTGGGTGTGTAATTACAGGTTAATATCAAGTCTATGATCCTTATTTTCTGTTTATAAATTGTATGAAAAAATGGCTTGCTCTCACTTTCTCTCTACCCCTGCCACCCCCCCCCCCCGATAAAATGGCTGTTTGTTTTTAGACTTTGACCCTGCTACTTTTCTTAAAGGAAGGCTTGTTGGCACACAAGACTTATAAGCAACTAATAGAGTTGGTAACTTCACATATTAAGTAATTTTCTTTATGAGATAGAAATAACATCTGAGTCAAGTGTAGGAGTCATCCTAGAAATCTTTAAAATAACTGTTATAGGGAAATGTTTATGGCACAGATTTTGGTACACGTATCTCCAAACCCACTGAGTTGCATATTTAATAATAGGAACAGATTTTTGTATGCCAATTGTCCCCCAATAAAGAGAAAGTAACCGATATAAAAAAATAAAATAAAAAAGAAAGTAACTGATATAAGCAAATTACCATCGTTGATGAAAAAATTCTAAAAAAAATATTTTTAAAATTGTCACACTTCTCTGGAACTCTTAGGGGTAATCTTAAATCCACTTATGATGTGGGCGATAAGAAGAGAAAAATTAAAATTTTGCAGAGAAAGCTGGAATAAAATTGACGGTAATTCTCAGTGGTGTGTGCAAAAATTACAGAACCCTGGGGCTGGAGCTAACCTCTTTCTTCCATTTCCAAATGGACTGTATCTAAATAATTCCAGAAGTGAGTTGGCTCCCTAGTCTCTGTGCGCACCTCTCCCCCATCCACAGCAATCTTCATCATGATCTGTTGAATAAATCAAAAAAGCAGGAAGGAAGTCTTTCCTTAAAGCATTTAGAGATGGTTGAGATGCATATGATAAAGTTCACAAAGGTAAAGGGAGTTTTAAAGATCAATCATAACATTGGAGCTCTTGGGTGGCTCAGTCCGTTAAGCGTCTGACTTCGGCTCAGGTCATGATCTCAAGTCCGTGAGTTTGAGCCCCAAGTCGGGCTGTGTGATGACAGCTCAGAGCCTGGAGCCTGCTTCAGATTCTGTTTCCCTCTCTCTGCCCCTCCCCTGCTCACACACACACTCTCTCTCTCTCTCAAAAATAAATAAACATTAAACAAAATTAAAACATTAAAAAAAAAAAAAAAGAAAGGGGTGCCTGGGTGCCTCAGTCGGTTAAGCGTCCGACTTCGGCTCGGGTCATGATCTCACAGTTCACAAGTTTGAGCTCTATGTCAGGCTCTGTGCGGATCGCTCGGAGCCTGCTTCAGATTCTGTGTCTCCCTCTCTCTGTCTGCCCCTCTCCCACTTGCATGTGCGCTCGCTCTCTCTCTCTCAAAAATAAAATAAACATTAAAAAAATTTTCAAAAGCTCAATCATAACACAATGCCAAAAATAATATTTGGAAGTAACCCTTAAAGAAATACACGAAAAATAGTTTTTCATATGCTCCGCACAGCAAAGCAGTTTGGAAACAAGTCGTCCAAATTAATTAATTCTCTGCAGAAAAAAAGGCTACGTGTGTCTATTTCAGCGAGAAATACATAAACTGACAAGCAAGGTGACAATTTCTTGTTTATAACTGTGATGCTATAAAACGAGGACCAGCTTGCAGCTTTTAAAATAGCAAGTGACCTTCTGCAACTCTGATTTCAACCACTCAGCGGGTTTTTTTCCACCAAAGGGGCTTATTTTAGCCCTCACTAGACATTTCAGCAAACGGTGCTCTCCAAAGGCTGCACCATCTCTGACACGGATTACACAGGTGGTTTCATTAGAATCCCACATCCTGGGAGCGGGGAAAGTTGAGTATATCTTTAAAAACTGCTGCTTTCAGTGTTATTACCAAGAGCACCGTGGCCCAACTGTACCAAGGCAAGAAAGCTGAGACTCCACGCTATATATAGGACTAGAGGGGGTTGCATCTGAACTTCCTAATTCTTTCTCCTCCCCCTCCTTTTTTTTTTTTTCATGAGAGAGTGCGGCTTCTTCTTGGTGAACTATACCCTCTATTCATTTTCCTCCACAAGAGATTTCTTTTAAACTTGCAAGTATCCTCCCTAAAATACTGTATCTCAGCCTCCATCAAAATGATTAATGAATTTTTAATTTATCACTTGCCTTAAGGATCTAGAGAACCACTCAATTCTCTGTTTCGTTTGTACTACTAGTGTGAAAGTGGAATTCTTAGGGGGTTTACTTTGAATGAATGCCAGGATATCTCTACGGACTTGCTCAAGGCGAGTTTTAAGTGCCTGTGTTAGGTTTTTGGGATATCACGATTCCTCAGAATCCACGCTCCGAGGCAGTGACTATAATATATTAGAACAACTGGTTGAAAAGTGAAACATTTAACCAAGTGTGCATTTTGCTTTTTGACCATAGACCGATAGTTTTGTACATTTTCTGTCATTAAATACAACAAGTGTACTGGTGAGGATGCACTAGGAGACAGTGTCAGAGAGGACAATGTCAATTTTAAGACCTTTCTGGTTTTTCTCATCTCTACTTAGTGATTATTGTTTTTCTAGCATAAATAGAATTGTGCTGTCAGCATAAAAACATCAACAACCTTTAAGCTTAATTAAAACAGCCACCTATTAGTGACGCATAGCCTCGACAGGAAAGTAGTATATTTTCAGCATTTAAGTTTCTCAAATTCTTTTAAGAAGGAGCTGGGGCATAAATAACCCACAGTCCCTTTGTTGGCTCACTTTCACCATCTAACCACCATTACTCCCTCACCAGTGAATTAAGATAGCTTCTGGTCTCCTTTTCGTACAAATTCTATTGCCAATTATTTGATCAAAAACTGGCATAACAGATTTGTACTTCATGTGGACTGAAACCAAAATGTTCGTAGAGTTCTTCAGAAAAAATACATTAACAAAATAAGAGATGATGTCCTTAACTATAAAAAATGATGAAAAGGTGATCCACACAGTTCAACAAAATAGGAACATAGAGAAAAACAATGAAAAAATCAGATAAGTAATAGTAATATCTGAGCAAAGACTGAATGAATGGATGGTTAATAAAATGGCTAATATTTTCTCAAATTTCGGGAGGCTCAGGTAAGAGCATTTTAATAGAAAGAAAGGAAGCACAATGTAAAGCATAAAGAAAAACTGAAAGAATCTATCCAGCATTTGTGTTAAAGCCGAATGAAAAAAGCATCATGAGCAGCAAAAGAAATGAACCATCAAGGGGCAGCTTTCTTAATAATTTAATAATGGAAAGCTGTTTGGAATTGCCAAGTGTTTTGTTTTATTGCGATGGTATATGTCTAACTTGGGGGGAAATTATAGTTTCTTTTCTTCAACTAGCTAATAAAATTGAGAAAGAGTCTATTATGAAAACATTACATTTCAAAGTTAACTTTCACAGTGAAAGATCTCCTTCAAAGAACAATCAGAAAACATCAACTTACTTCAATGTCCTAGAGTTGATGAGTTCTAAGGGAGCTATCTTGTAAAACAGCAGAAGCCAATATGGACCCCTTTAGACTTCTCCTTTGTGCCCTCTGGGACGTCACTTAATATCTTAGAGTCTTAGTGTCTTTGGGTTTGATTTTCTATCTACAGAAGGATTTAGCAGCAGAGACATCTTGTAAGGGCTGTGTGAAGCATGGCGACTTGAGTCTGAGGGGCTACGTGGGAATTTCTCTTTGTTTTGATTCATAAGGGGAAGTCTTTCAGAGTTACAGACAGTGAGGGTACAGCTCACAGTCTGAAAAGCATTTGAAGAGTCTCAGATGGAACAAACAAGAACAAGGTAAGTCAGAGCCCATTAAAATCCTTCCCTGCTCTCTTGAAAAAAACTGGACCTCCATACCCTACCCAAAGGACAATTAGTGGGTCACAAATGATGAAAACCTAATTATGAAAACTGCTCAGGGCCATCATTAGGATTGACTTTTTCTATTTGGATTTTGTTGGCATACGGATTGACCGTTAGGTAATTCATTTGAAAGTTTATTTATTTATTTTTGAGAGAGAGAGAATCCCAAGCAGGCTCCGCACTGTCAGCACGGAGCCCAACGCAAGCCTCCAACTCGCTAACTGTGAGATCATGACCTGAGCCAAAATCAAATCAAGAATTGGATGCTTGGCGGGGGGGCACCTAGGTGGCTCAGTCGGTGAAGCGTCTGACTTCAGCTCAGGTCATGATCTCACAGTCCGTGAGCTCGAGCCCTGCGTTGGGCTCTGTGCTGTCAGTTCAGAGCCTGGAGCTTGCTTCGGCCCCCACTCACAATCTGTCTCTCTCTATCAAAAAAATGAATAAATGTTAAAAAATAAAAAATAAAAAATTTAAGAGTTGGATGCTTGGGGAGCGTGGGTGGCTCAGTCGGTTAAGCATCCAACTTCGGCTCAGGTCATGATCAAACTCAGGTTTGTGAGTTTGAGCCCCGCGTTTGGGCTCTGTGCTGATAGCTCAGAGCCTGGAGCCTGCTTTGGATTCTGTGTCTCCCTCTCTCTCTGCCCCTCCCCTCCTTGCACTCTATCTCTCTCTCTCTCAAAATAAATAAATAAATATTAGAAAAAAAAAAAGAGTTGGACGCTTAACTGACTGAGCCACCCAGGTGCCCTGGATTGACCGTCAATTTCCTCCTCCTCCCCTTTAGTCAATGTACTTCTGACCTTAAGGAAAAACTAATTCAGAGGAAATCTTTGGAGGTAACTTTTACATTTTCAAACATTTAATCTAAAATTTTAAAAGTAACTTGATTACTTAAATAAGGCCTTTAATTGACTAGTGTTTTAAAATAAGTTTTTTCTAAGTCATCTAGCACCAAATCGTCCTACGACAAACCTGTCTGAAAACCACAGAGCAGTTCCACAATGAGTCTTACAAATGTGACTCAAATTTAAAGAGCAAAATTTTTTCTCTTCAGCGTTGAAGGCATTTTGTCACAGGAAAAAGTTTATATCCTAAAATAAAAGCAAAGCAATAATAAAGTAAAACAAACAAACAAACAAACAAAAAGTCCTTCCAGCTTGGAACACTTCCAACAGATCCCCCCACATTTGTGAACATCGCAGAGGTAAATCCTGTACCTGTTGAGCAGGAGAGCCTCTGAAGTTGGTTGTATCTTCTGCCAACAAAACCCGAGTGTATTCACCTCCAGTCACCTGGCCATCAAATGCCATGTCTGTGTTCCATGGCCCATGTGGAACACACGGTTAACCTTAACCAGTTTTTCCCAAAATAGGTGCTTGAGACTATGGTGAAAGTGGTACATATCCACTCCAGTCAGTGGAAAAGCAACTCAGGGCTCTCACCAAGAGCCAGTGTCAAAGCTCTCAATGACCTGAAATGCTCTTCTGACGTGGGGGCTATTTCAGAGGCTACCTTATAAGCATAGACATTTCCTCCCTCCACAAACCATAGGCAGAATCCCTCTCTCCTTTCCTCTTCCTTACTGTGGAATATTTCATATCTACTATGGCTTTTGAAATTGAGTATATAAAGTGGAATTGGTTTTCTGGCAGCTTCTCAATATTTATTGATTGACTGATTGATTGATTGGCTGGTGGATTTTAGAGTTTTCTTACGATGTTCTGAATTCTGAATCAAAAGTTAATCCCAAACTCGTATCTCTAGGAAAAGTCCACTGAGGAAGATCAATTTGGCGCATTTTTGTAAAAAAAAATTTAACGTTTGTTTATTTTTGAGAGACAGAGAGACACAGAGTGTGAGCAGAGGAGGGGCAGAGAGAGAGGGAGACACAGAATCTGAAGCAGGCTCCAGGCTCTGAGCTGTCAGCACAGAGCCTGACGTGGGGCTCGAACCCACCAACTGTGAAATCATGACCTGAGCTGAAGTCTGATGCTTGACCACTGAGTGAGCCACCCAGGTGCCTCAATTTTGCACATTTTCAACTGAAATTCAAAAAGGTGAGTTGGAATAATTACCTCACATAGCGAATGCTAGCACATTAGTGGGGGTACAAGCATGTAGGGACTAATATGCATTCATGTCATGTACAAAGACTTGAATTGCACGTATGTCTTTGTATTGCTTATAATGTAAGCCATATTTATATTTGTTTATAGAGCCTTGCTGGTCACAAAGTACTTTTGTATCCACTATGCCATTTACTCCAGTTGTGGAGAACTGCTGCACTGAGCATGATACTAAAGTGGGTGCAACATATCAGTGGGTGATTTTAGATCATCTTTGTGAGGTTATTGAAGAAAATCTAGAAGGATATGGATTTGAATGAGCCTAGAAAAGAACTATAGTTCCCTGATCCTAGGGCACTCTAGAATAATGCATGGCTACGGACTGGTCAATACAATAGTGTGACCACGGTAGAGATCCCAGAAATGTGACAAATGGAGTTGATTAGCCCAGTCCCCATACTCAGGAAATTTCTTTTAAGATAGAAAGCAGGATTCCAGAAATAGCAGCCTCTCCTGTAGGTGGCAAAGAACAAAGGGGTGTTAAAATTTCAGAGGAGTCGAGTAAGACCTGACCAAGGTGATCTGGCTAGGTCTGGGAGGTGAGGACAGGTGGATTTACCTCGAAGCTATGTCTGTACAGCATTTCATCCTTTACGTTGAATGTACCTAAACTTGGGGCATTTGGAGATTGGTTGCCACCTTCTTTTTCAGCTGCCTCTGGTTATCCTTGATGCTCATTTTAATCTGGTTTCTTGTTTTTGTTTTGTTTTGTTTTTTCAGGAGCAGGAATGGAAAGAAGACGCTGGTACATAGTTCTGGTTTGACTGTGGTTATTAACTGCGTCACGGACAGGGTCATCCCACCCCCTAAGGTCTTCCTCCCTGTGAAGGAGGCAGGGCTGGCCATGGTCTCAGGCTAGGGTTTGAGCTTCTCTCAGGACGGTCTAGTTGCCAGCAAGCCCCCCTCTCCATCACCCTACCCTTCTCTTTGGGAAGTGGCTGTAACAAAGGGAATGTCTATACATAGGATCAAAGCTCCCACCACAAGGTGGGAGAGTCATAGTTTTTCAAAGTCATTATATGCAATCCACCTGATTTTTCAGAGGAAGAGACGGAGCCTCGGAAAGCTGAACCAAGTCTGAACAAAGTCACATGGCGAGCATGTAGAGTAAGGACTCTCAATTCCAATGTGGTCCCTAAACTACCTGCAAAGGGCCTGTGGTTGGGGAAGGGAGCAAGAGGTATTAGAGAACAGTGGAAGCTCACAAGGTGTCTTCTCCAAAAGCAAGACAGGAAAAACAAACAACACTGCATTTTCCTTTTCCCCTATTGCTCGAATCATTTTTCTCATTTCGTCTATTTTTATCCGTTTCAATGACTAAGCAGACAGTTGTTCTGGAATCGCGTGCCTACCTGTCTTTGCTACCAGTGCCATGAGAGGGACGACGGAAACGTAGCTAGAGTTAAATTCTATTCCCTGTACCATATCTGAACGAGTAGTTAAATATGCATAGAGAAATGTATACTTATTAAATATACATGTGAATATGCATAGATAGATTTAAGCAGTTATAGAAGATTGCTCTGTAGAAGCATGTGTCATTAAAGGTGCTGCCTTAAGACCATAGCACCTGCTTGGTGTTAATAAGTAACAATTAAAATAGCAATCTTGATAGAATCCCCCAAATAAAACCCACTAGCGATATTCACTCTGTCTCTGTGTGGACTTCATAGAATAAAGTGGTAGTGGAAGGGACTAGATCACTTTCATACTCCTCTCTTTTTGTACTCTCCTCTATTAATACTCAGCATCTGGAACAGGTAACTTTTTTCAAAAAAGAGGTTTACGTCTAGTTTTGATGCTTAAAATTTCAGGCTCCATAAATAGAACACACAAGAAAGATGAAACTAAATCTACATTAAGATTATATAGGCGAGACCAAGGAGTTCATATTTCTTTGCCTTTATCTGGAGAGAAAATTACTAAATACAACAGCCAACTCAGGTAATGTGTGTAAAAGGTAGTTTATCCCCTCAGTCTCACAGCTCCCTTGATGGATTTCCCCTACTGTTTTTAAAAGCATATTTGCAGGGCACCTGGGTGGCTTGGTCTGTTAAACATCCGACTCTTAGTTTCAGCTCAGGTCATGATCTCAAGGTGAGTTCGAGCCCCACATGGGCCTGTCAGCACAGAGCCTGCTTGGGATTCTCTCTCTCCCTGTCCTTCTCTCTCCCTTTCCCTCTCTCTCTGTCCCTCCCTTACTCACTTGCTTTCTTTCTCTCTCAAAATAAATAAATAAACTTACCCACAAATGTATGGCCACCTAATCTTTGACCAAGCAGGAAAGAATATTCAATGGGGTAAAGAGAGTCACTTCAGCAAGTGGTGCTGGGAAAACTGGACAGTGACATGCGTAAGAATGAACCGGGATCACTTTCTTATACCATACACAAAAATAAACTCAAAATGGATAAAAGACCTAAATGTAAGACAGGAAGCCATCAAAATCCTCGAGGAGAAAGCAGGCAGAAACCTCTTTGACCTTGGCCGCAGGAACTTCTTACTCAACAGGTCTCCGGAGGCAAGGGAAACAAAAGCAAAAATGAACTCTTGGGACCTCATCAAAATAAAAAGCTTCTGCACAGTGAAGGAAACAATCAGCAAAACTAAAAGGCAACCAATGGAATGGGAGAAGATATTTGCAAACGACATGTCAGATAAAGGGTTCATATCCAAAATCTATAAAGAACTTATCAAACTCAACACCCAAAAAACAAATAATCCAGTGAAGAAACGGGCAAAAGACACGAATAGACACTTCTCCAAAGAAGACATCCAGATGGCCAACCTACACATGAAAAAATACTCAACACCACTCATCATCAGGGAAATACAACACAAAAGCACAATGAGATACCACCTCATACCTGTCAGAATGGCTAACATGAACAACTCAGGCAACAACAGATGTTGGTGAGGATGAGGAGAAAGAGGAACACTTTTGCACTGCTGGTGGGAATGCACACTGGTGCAGCAGCCACTCTGGAAAACAGTATGGAGGTTCCTCAAAAAATCAGACATAGAACTACCCTATGACCCAGCAATTGCACTACTAGGTATTTATCCAAGGGATACAGGTATGCTGTTTTGAAGGGGCACACACACCCCAATGTTCACAGCAGCACTATCAACAACAGCCAAAGTAGGGAAAGAGCCCACACGTCCATCGATGGATGAATGGATTAGAAGGTGTGGTATATATATATATACAATGGAATATTACTCGATAATCAAAAAGAATGAAATCTTGGCATTTGCAACTACGTGGATGGAACTGGAGGGTATTATGCTGAGCGCATTTAGTCAGAGAGAGACAAATATCATATGACTTCCCTCATATGAGGACTTTAAGATACAAAACAGATGAACATAAGGGAAGGGAAGCAAAAATAATACAAAAACAGGGAGGGGGACAAAACACAAGAG
Source organism: Leopardus geoffroyi (assembly GCF_018350155.1). NCBI lineage: Eukaryota > Metazoa > Chordata > Mammalia > Carnivora > Felidae > Leopardus > Leopardus geoffroyi. Next base: position 16,686,352 of record NC_059342.1, on the reverse strand, counting down.
ATATGGAGAACAAAAGAGATATGGAGAACAAACGGAGGGTTAGTGGAGGGGTTGTGGGAGGGGGGATGGGCTAAATGGGTAAGGGCGGCACTGAGGAACCTACTTCTGAAATCATTGTTGCACTGTATACTAACTAATTTGGATGTAAATTAAAACAAACAAACAAATCAACAAACTTAAAAAATTTAAAAAGAAATGAAAGCATTTGGTTATTTGGACTATCTTGTTGTCTAGCACCTCACAGATACATTATCAATCATCTTTTTTTTTTTTTAACGTTTATTTATTTTTGAGACAGAGAGAGACACAGCATGAACGGGGGAGGGGCAGAGAGAGAGGGAGACACAGAATCGGAAGCAGGCTCCAGGCTCTGAGCCATCAGCCCAGAGCCCGACGCGGGGCTCGAACTCACCGACCGCGAGATCGTGACCTGAGCTGAAGTCGGACGCTTAACCGACTGAGCCACCCAGGCACCCCTTATCAATCATCTTTGAACTTAAATGGGCTTTCGTTAAGAGTATTAGTCCTGCGGAATCCCCCAGCCCATCTGAGAGCGACGGCGGGGAGGGCATACAAGAGTCTCCCCTTTCTTCTTTGCTTGCTTGCCGGGTACCCCTTCCCCAGCATCCCCTCCCTACCACCAACCACTGCAAAATTTTACCCCGAAAGATAGAACACATCCTCATGCCAGCTTGCAGTGAAATTCCAGCTAAACCCAGTTAATACTCCTGCCTAAATATTCATTTGCAGCTTACTTTTGTCCCTGCGTTACTTCATCGCTTTTCCTCCGATAGGATTTTGAGAAACCCAAGGGTATAATTCTTGACATGTTTCATATTTTTGTTTGTTTAATCCACATTTTGTTTTGTCTTACCAAGACCATGGGAAGAAGCCATCTCTGATAAGAGATATGGTTCGGGGCAAGCCATACCCTCCTCTTCCTCACCTCCAGGAGGGTTTGTGGTACCATCATGCCCAGGACTTACAGTAAAGGACGCACTGAATTGCAATGATTTTTCTTCATGTCCACGTCGTAGCTGGTGAGGGCAGGAGCCACGGTCTGCTGGTTGTGAGTGCCTGGCACATTTCAAAAATATGTTTTTGAAAGAACGCCTGGCAGTCTGAGGTAGTAACCTACGTTGGAATTTAAGCTTTACCACTTAACTCACTCTGTTCGAGGAAAATCCCCTAATTTCTTCATCTGCACAATGGAATGATTTCGTCACTACCCACTTGAAGGCATTGCTACGAGGTTCAAAATGGCTAACATGCATTTTCTACACTTCTCTCCTTACATTGAGTCTTAGGTCCTTAACCTAAGAAGTCTGTAGTTTCTTTGGTACATTTTTAGAAAGACAAGTTTGGATTTTCTGGGGAATATTCCTGACTCTGATGATATTCCTTAAGCTTACTTTTTGGGATCTGCATGCTTTTGCTTACACACTCGTTTGATGCTTTTTATAAAATATTTATTCATTTATTTTGAGAGAGAGAGTGGGGGGGGGGGAGGGAAAGAGAGAGAGGGAGAGAGAGAATCCCAAGCAGGCTCTACACCATCAGTCTAGATCCCGACGTGGGGCTCAATCTCACCAAATGTGAGAACTCGACCTGAGCCCAAATCAAGAGTCGGATGCTTAACCAACTGAGCCACCCAGGCACCCCTGTTTGATGGTTCATAAACATGTATTTTTATTAAACAATTCCAAGCTGTAAGGCCATATTCTACATGAACTAGTCCGAAAACCGGTTTTACAGCTGTTTTTATGATAATTCAATATCAGAATAGTGTCCTGCTTGTACACAGTTCACTGTTCCTTCAGAAACCAGAGGAAGCAGACCAGGGCTTCTAACAGCCAGGCACGATGTTCAGAAATCCTGTAGCGCCCTTACAGCCTTCAATTCACCCAGTCAAAAATGTGGCTAAAATCAGATTGTCTCTTTTGTCTGCATAGGGTTTGTTCTGTGACAGCTTGTCACCAGCTAGATTAGTATAGATGCTCATTAATCAAGTCAGGTCAGGGGAATCTGAGTGGCTCAGTCGGTTAAGCGTCTGACTTCAGCTCGGGTCATGATCTTACAGTTCACGGGTTCGAGCCTCTCATTAGGCTCTGTGCTGACAGCTCAGAGCCCGGAGCCTGCTTTAGATTCTGTGTCTCCCTCTCTCTCTCTGCCCCTCCCCCACTCGAGGGTCTCTCTGTGTCTCTCTCAAAATGAAAATCAACATTAAAAAAAATCAAGTCAGGTCAGAAGGTCAGCTTTCCCACTCTTGAGAGCTCCTTTGTAGCACCTAGAAGAGCAACAGGCAGGCAACAAACACCAAGCATGTTTTGCTATGGGAATGCCAACTAACTTGCGAGGGGCTCCCTTTGTCTGGTGGGAGGACATATAATATGATGGTCCAAAGAATCGCTTTTGATGTTACTCAGACCTGAGCTCATATGTTTATTATGCTTTTTTTTTTTTTTAAAGTTTTGTAACTTCTGAGCCTTTTTTTCCATCTGTAAAATGGACATAAACATACTTCCATAATAGGCATAATACAATTGTTATGAAAATTAAATATAGGACGTTGCTCAGCACAACGTAGGTGCTCAATAAAAGGTAATTATATTGTCTGTAACAGCTGGTAATGTTATTAGTTATCGTGAGATGAATAAAATTGCAATACCATTTCTATTATAATAAGGCGAATGCTTGATTGGTACTGTCCTAAGAACTTAGGAATATTAACTCACTTCATCAACACACACTGGTGGGACTACTATTGTTCCAGGTTTACAACTGAGACTCAAAGAGGCTATTAGGTAACTTGCTCATGGGAAAGGGCACACCCGGTTTTGAACTCAGGCAAAATTCAGCTCTAGAATCATACCACCACCCCACACTACTGATGCCTTTCTGCCCAGCGATGCTGTTGCGGACTTAATGTTTTCGTGAAATGAGTGGCAGTTTTCTGGATGGTGCAGGAAAGAACAGTGTATCCCATTACTGCCGCTCGTCAAAGTTACCTACTTTTGATACCCATGGCAGGAGTTTGTGTCCACTAGATGGCGTTGTTGTGTTAACGAAATGAGAACCAAGTCAACACTTTGGCTTAGGAGCCTGCTAAATTTGAGACCAGCCACGACAATCTAATTCCATGCCTGACAGTCTGATGGAAGAAACCTCCAAACTTTACAGCATATCCAGAGAACTCTAAAGACTAGTGGTATCGAGAACTACTTAGGGAAAATCTATGCTAGCTTTTTTCTGAGCATCGAAGTTTGTAGAAAATCTGGAGGCGTTTTGAAACCATGTAGTCAGTCCAAATGCATCAGTTCATAAATAAATAGACTGAGGGCCAGAGAGGAAGTGTTACTTGGAGAAGGGTACCCAGACTTGATGGCTTTGGCTATAGTTCTCTTTCCCTAATACTTCCAACTGATTCTAAATCACAAAGAAACTGGTTTCTGAATTCTTGGAAGACTTTCTAAGTCTTCGTACGGGGCAGAAGACTGCCCAACGATGACGAGTTTTTGCCTCATTATGTTTTATACAGATGTTCAAAATCAGTAGCAGACTCAGACACTTAGATATTAAGGAAAAAATGAAACCTATTTCTTTTTCTTTTTAACATGTCTCTTGGAAATTGAGTGAGCCCACCTTAAAAGACTGTCCCTATTGGTTGACAGTGCAGTTCGTGGATATTAAACCCAGATCGGGTAACAGGGTAATAGATAAGCAAAAGGACTCTGGAATCAGACTGTCCTGGTGGACCCGAAGGACCCTGGGAAGGTCATGAGACATCTCTAAGCCTCTGAGTCCACATCTGTAAAATGGGAATCCTACTTTTACTTATAAGGTGTTGGTAAAAATTGAATGTATGTGAAGTGCCTGTGACATCGTTAAAAAACAAGGTTAAAGGGAGCAATAATAATGAATAATGAACTTTTGTTGCAATAGCGGATGTTCTGTTTTCTGTGTCTCTCAGTTGTGAATGTCTTTACAGGGGCTTTGTCAATCACCTCTTCAGTCACGGTCACGTGCTAAATTGCTGAACGAGAGAAATAACGTTTCAGGTTGTATAACTGTGTAACATCACTTCTTCCTCACCCAGATGGCAGAAGTAGCCAGGATACATATGGCATGTGCTTCATTATGTGTTCACGTCAACTTTATTTAAAACACTCGTAGGCTCCGGGCTCCTACTCACAGTTTAGACAGAGAAGGTGACTGGCATCCAAATAATAACAGCTAAGAGCAATTGAACACTTGCCGAGTGTCCAACATCCCTCTGCTTTGCGAGTATGAACTCATTTAATTCTTACTTACAACCGTGTGATCTAGGAACTAACACTTTTCTCTTTTTTAAACAGGAGGAAGCCGGGATCCAGCAACTCATCCCAGCTGAAAGAAGCCAGAGTCAGCATTTGAACTCAGGTGGCCTGGGTCTTAAGGACTCTGCTCGGCCAGGATGAGGTCAGGATGAGAGGGGGAGGTTGCTCCAAGGTTCCTGAGACCGAGCTTGCTCCCCACCCCCCAGCCCCCAAATACCACAATGAAGCCTGATAGAGACATGCAGCCTCGGTACCCAGGAGGCTCATGTGTTAAACCATCAATATTTTTATGGCAGTTAGTTGATGATGAGCTCAACTGGTTAAACATTTAATAGACTCCTGAGCTTAACAGGGTAAAACAAAGTTGTAACAGGTCGGGAGAGCGCATCCCTAGGGACAGGGCACTCTTGAGGACCACGCCTTAAGGGATCAAAGCTCACGGCGACCAAAGGAGGGTCAGGTTGCTGAAGCAAGCATGCCATCGTGCCTGTGACTAGCCCTGTTTGCTGTAACTCATTTGTTGCTCGTATGTTCCGTGACACTCCAGACTACCCTCTTTTCACTGCCAGTGATTCAGACTCTATTCCCATGTAGAATTCATGAATTCAGATTTACAAGAGGCTTAGCCATCTTTCTGGTCTACCCCTCTGCCTTTGAAAAGAAGCAAACCGAGGTCCCATTTGCTTACGGTTTGTCCCAAGTTATCTTAGAGCAAGAACCAGAGCCCTGCTCATTCAGTTATCACATACCGGTTCTACATCCCTTCGCTATTTTATTTTAAATAGTATCACTCAGAATTCTTGCTGAAATTCCCGTGTTTATGCCAAATTGAGCCCAAATTCAACAGATAGGTTCTGTTCTTTACGGAGAGCGTCTTTCCGTTTTCAATTTCTTCTCTCCTCCTTTGCTTGACATAAACTTTTATGGGGCTGGAGAACAGTGCCATTTATTATAACGCACTTTTTAAATCAGACAGTCTTATTATTAACATTTTTTTTCTTTAGAAGCCACGAATGCAAGTCATTGACTCTACACCTGAGAAAATGCCCGGCCTAAACAAGACCATGGCAGCTTCAAAGCGCGATTGCCAACAGCAAGGTGGGGGAGGAGACCGCCACTTACCGATTTCAGTCATCGTTATCCCGGGTGCTAGCTGCCCGTTGTTGAAAGAGCTATAGGTAAACAAGTTGGGTACGGAGGTGAGGTCATAGATAGGTTCTTGCTTTATCTGTTTGATTCCAGTCATGTCAAGTCCTGACTGATCAGGGGACGGCTGGCCGGAATCCACGCTGTAATAGCCCTCGGACTTGGGCAGGTCGATGACGTGTCCGTTGGCGTAGGCACCGCCGGCCTCGTTGCTCAGGTTGCCCAGGCCGTTGCTGATGCTGCCGCTGTAGACCCTGGCGAGGGCTTCCGCCTCCCCGCTCTGCTGCTGCCGCTGCTCCTGCAGCCGCTGTTGGTGCTTCTGCACCTCGGCGTACAGGCTGTCCCTCTGCTTCTTGGACATCCTCCCGAACTTCACAGCTGCGTTGGAGAGACAAGCAGAAGAGGGCACTTGGGGTTATCATTCCCGATCCATCCGAGGGGTCACGGACGGTTGTCCCCTCAGCATCCAGCGCACAGAATCCCAGCACCATAGCGGAAGGCTCCATGCGTTCGCACCCCACATTTGGTGAAAGGCTATGTCCAGGGGTGTTGTGCTGGTGTATGAGCAGAGCGAGAGCTAACCGTGAGCTAGGAAGGAATGCCAGGACTTAAGTTTATTTCTGATGGCCATGAAGTTAGAAGGCATATTTCCTGGTTCTTTCTTACGCGTGGGGGGAAAAAATCCACAAACCAAAAACTACAAATGGTACCTGCTGTTAAAATGTCAACCAACATTCAATATTTAGCCTCCCCTACTAAGCATTAGGGTTCCTAGATTGTTGGTTAGGGCCCTATTATTTCACCATTTTCATTTTTTTAGATCTCTGGACATGCCTCACCTTTTTATTATAAATGTTTATTTATTTATTTTTGAGTGAGAGACAAAGAGAGAGAGGGAAACACAAGCGGGGGAGGAACAGAGAGAGAGGGAGACACAGAATCCGAAGCAGGCTCCAGGCTCCGAGCTGTCGGCACAGAGCCCGATGAGGGGCTCGAACTCACGAACTGAGAGATCATGACCTGAGCCGAAGTTGGACGCTTAACGGACTGAGCCACCCAGGCACCCCCTCACTATTTTCTACACAGCATGTTGGGTAAGACCAACGCTGTGGGGCAGGGTGATAAACGCAATTTTAAGTATTTGTTTTCAGCTGGCTTTTGGGATCCAATTCAAAGAATATTTGGAAAACAGCAATCTTGTTAAGTCCAATACTCAGCAAGGAAGCCCACAGCTACCCCTCCTTTCTTGTTCTACCAGCCCCAAGTTTTATATTGCCCTTCTCTTCTGGCAAAATCCTTAGCCAACGTGAGGAAAAAGGAGGAAAAGTCTCTAAGAGGTCACAGAGTATTCTGAGGATGCTCTGATCTGAATTCATTGTTTCTTAACTGGTAGAGTTTGACCTCCTGATTTGTTACGGATATTGACATTTTCCCTCACAAACTGTCAACTCCCAGTTTAGGCTGTGACTATTTTAAGTGAGAGGCCACCCTGTCTGCATCATCAAACACTATGTCCTGCAGTTCATGTTAACGGTGGGGACTACGGCAAACTTGGAGGCTCCTCTCTGAGTTTCTATTTTCTTTTCTTTCGTGACAGTGTTCTCATCACCTGTTGGTATTTGGAAGCCCAGGGAATGTAGAAAGAAGGAAGTGGAGGGTAGGAACAGGTCCAGTTCCTGGATTCAGTTAGTCGGGTTCGTGAGAATGATTTCTGAAAATAACTACATGGTGAAGTGCTTACGGACTCTCCAGCACAGAGGGCCCACCGAAGAGATTCCTACTGTGGAAGAGCCACCCCCCTCCCCGCTGGCCATGTTCCATCAGTGCTCGTCTTCTCCTTCTGTTGGCTACAGAGTTATCAAATTTTATCTGAGCATCGGCTGCTCAGAATGGAGACCACATTTCCCAGCCTCCCTCATTGCCAGGTGCAGCTATGAGATTAAGTTCTGGATAAGAGGAGGTAAATAGAAATGCTGCATATACTTCTCAGTGTTGGGGCTCACTGTTTTCTTCTTTCCTGCCTGCTGGATTGTGGATATGAGGACTGGATTTGTAGCAGCCCAAACTTCCTGTTTTTCCTTAATCCTCAGTAAAAAAAAAAAAAAAAAAAAAAATGTTCAGGCAGGCATTCTGACGCTGCCTAAATAGAAAAACAAAGGGGTGATTTATCCAGTAAGTTTTCTGAATGAAGACAATTCATCTGTTTAATTCAGACCAAACTCCCCTTTCTACCTTTACTGTCATTTTAATAGCGTCTCGAATCATTTAGATCATTGTGTTTAACTTTGTTGGTAGAGATACTATCTTTATTAGGTTCTGTTTCTCAGACGCATGGATTTGCTTATTAATTGCGGTGATATTTCCAGTTTGTCCATGGGGCAAATCCTAAAGTAAATTTTAGGGAAAGCATTCCTTTGTACCTTTATATTATAACTTTACAAATATTATATATATTATGTAATATAATAATTTTTAAATAAATAAATTTATAAATAAATAAATATAAATTCTCTGGGGAAAAAACTTTTCATATCAGAAAAAAATAAATCATGATAACTTTTGATTCAGGAAGGACTCCCCACCCCCCACCCCACCCCCAGCAAGATATGAATGCGACATTCTTCTTTATTAGCTAACCTGTCTTTTGCATTCAGGTAGGTTCAGAACAGCAATTTGTTACAGAACTCCTGAGGATGATACAAAATTTCTATCTATTGGTAGATTATAAGATTTTGGTGGAAGTAGATTACTTTCTGAGTTACTTTAGTAGAAGAGCTTTTGCATTTGTTTGCTTAAAATCTATTAGAGAGCAAAGACTGAGAAGAGGAGGCTCTTCTATCATGGAGACATAAATGCAGTGCCTCCTTTTAAAACCCTTTCCATTTAAACCTTGCTTTAGATTTCCATGCACTCTATAGTTAGGTGAAATATACTTGTGGTAGATTGATTTCATTAATGACCCTGATTCCTCTTACCTATTTCTATGCCCTTCCGGGTGTAAATATGCAATGCCCTTTCATTCCAGGCAGGCACCCTGCCTCACCACTTGCCTCAGGGGCACGTTGATGAGGGAGCTTAAGGCAAGCTGACAGGTGACACCCCCCCCCCCCCACCCCTACCCCCAGGTGGGATATGTGTGATATTCCTCAGGCACTCCTGGCTGCCCAAGAACAAAGGAAAGGGGGGAAAAATGATAGAGATCATAGTCCTGGAGGACCTAAAAGTCTCCATCACCCCTCCAGAGTGATTGTGGGAAATAAAGGCTGAAGGAAATGGCAGATAGAACTCCATTTCCTTATGGCCTGCAGCGCATTGATAAATACTTGAGGCAGGCAGAGTAAAATGTTTCTCCAGGAACTAACTCCTTACTGTCTTCATGTTAATGCTTTGCTAGAGGGAAAACAACTTTAGCTTGACAACAGCTCAGCCTCCAGTACCCTGTGAGTCTTTAGCATACGAAAATCTCTCTGGAAACTTCCCCTGGACTTTACCTCCCCCAACCCCACAGTATATAACCAGTCTCTCCTGGTTCCTTGGCAGCTCTTCCTGCCCACGGGTCCTGTCCCCATGCTTCAATAAAATCACTTTTGCACCAAAAGACATCTTCAAGAATTCTTTCTTGGTTGTCGGCTCTGGACCCCATGGGCCCCACTGTCACCCCCCAAAAACCTCATCAATGTGACCTGCTTTGGGCCAATGAGATACTGACATATGTGACACAAACAGAAGCTTCAAAAGTTCTTAGGTGACTGAATCTCTCACCACAAAAAGGATGTGCCTGCACTAGCTTGCTAGACGATAAGGTCTTTCCAGAGAAGGCCATCTACCCTCAGCAGAGGCACAGACTGACCTGTAGCTGGCAGCTGATGAATGTGGGAACCCAGTTAAGACTCTACATTTAATAATTTTAGGTCCAGAAATATGCTGTTGACCATAGATCTCATAATCCAAGCAAACAATGTCAAATCAGTAGGCTGTCAAGACCTCTGTCCTGGTAAACATCTGAAAACCCAATGGTGAATAGTGATGCCTTTTCCAAGGTATTGACTTATCAGGTCACTGAGCAAACTGAAATATTTTCAGAGACGACCTAAAGCTCCACTACATTTTGGAACTAACAGACTTCATTCTAAATAAAGAACTTTGCTGGCAATTACTCTAATATTATTTTAGAATAGATTTTTCCATTCATGTCAGAAACAGTGATGTCCTAGTGGTTTTGTGCCCCTTTCCTATCATAAAAGTAATGACATATTTGGGGAAAACAGTTACGGTACATGGAACAAATAAATCTACCCAACCTTCCTGACATGTAGAGAATCCCTTTGTCACTATCTGTAAAAACATTTGTTGTATTCATAGGGGTATTTTTAACAAAGGCTGTATTACTGTTCTATTTTCAAGGATTAGCATTCTTCTTACCACTACCCATTAATCAGAATGGCACATGTTTTAAGTGTTTGCCCCTCTCAGACTTGAATCATTCTGTTAATGATTTTCACTTGAGTATAGAGGCAGCCTCTTGTGAAACTGCTAGCTCTCAAAGAAACTTGCACGATTCTGTATACATTGCAAGTGCCTTATAAATATTCAGTGATGGTGGTATTTACTCATGATATGCTCTTATCACTCACTCTGATCTCATACTAGCAAAGAACGATTTTATGCAAAGTATCGGGGATCTTTTCGTTTTTATTTGGATTGTGGCATTCTCAGTGGAATGGAAGTTTTTGGAGTAACTGTAAAACAAAGTCATTGCTTCTTTGAAGACTTCTGCTTACCAACACACGACAACCAGATATATGCTGTTGGTTTCAAGAGAGCCCAATTCTAGAACTATCATCTGTGACTTTCTGTAGTCATTTTGGAAATTATCGTATCTCACAATTTTCTGGCTGTCAAGTTCACCATGCTCATATCTTGTTGCTTACCAAGTAAACTGGTCTTAATTTAACTTTTTTCAGTTTCAAGGATGTGCCTTTTTTTTTTATAGTGCTCCAAGCTTTGTAGAAAAGATCAGATTCAATCTACCCAACCTTATTCCTAATTTCAAAATATTCTCTCACATCCCTCTCCTTTTCCAATAGAACTTCCTGTGATGATCGAATGTCATCTATGCTTTCCAAAATGGTAGCCACAGGCATATGGGGCTATTGACCGCTTGAAATACAGCTAGTGTGACTGAAGAAGTGAATTTTAAGTTGTATTTAATTCTAATTAATTTAAATTTAAATAGTGACATGTGGCTACCATTCTGGATATCGGACAATGCTGTTCTGGATAAATAGAAACCTAATTTGTGAAATCTGTCCTCGTAAGGTAGCTACTTACATGTCATTAGGAGGATGCCTATTCAATTATTGCAATGTGAGTATCATGTTTTCTCTTTGGGGCTCAGTATCTTCCTACGGACACCAAACATTTTTCTGGTTTTTATTTGTTTGTTTGTAGTAGTACGATTGGAAACAGTTTATCCTAAAGATTCCTGCAACTAACATTTATGAAGCTTCCAGTTAAAAAGAAAAGTAAATATGATGGTGGAGAATATGTGATGGGCATATACATGCTATCAGCTCTCACACATAAATACATGCATGTCTTCACCTTTAAATTTTTTTTTAAGTAGTCTTCACACCCAGTGAGGAGCCCAACGCGGGGCTTGAACTCAAGACCCTGAGATCATGACCTGAGCTGAAATCAAGAATCGGACGCTTAACCAACTGAGCTACTCAGGCGTCCCGGTTTCACCTTTTTATACACATAAACACACGTGTATATATTCCAAGTGGATTTGATTTTTGATTCTCTGCCCAAACTAAATTTGAACAAATCTGTTACTGCTGAATTTTTTTGTCCACTCATCTATGTGCCATGGCTAATAAACCATGATCAAAGTGGAAATTCAGGACAGAATGAAAGTCCAGGGATTTTAAAAGTTATATCAAGCTATCTACAAGTAGCCATCCATGGTTTTTCAGTGGCCACGTAGGTGAAATAAACATTCTTGGTGCCATGCATCCCTGACAGAAAACAAATGCGATTATCAAAATGAAGATGCCACTTTGTATCTGAAGGAACGTGGGCAAGGTGTATGTGGAAAGAAGCTAGGTATGAGGGCATCTGAACTTGGCTACTAGCACTACTGTGAAAGCACTTTGAAAATACCTGCTCAACCAGTAGAAGGTAAATATAATCAATTAATGGCAGGGGAAGTCCCAGCTCTCATTGCTGGGTCCTCACTACAAATAGGTAATCACCAATAAGTTCAGGGATTTTTAAGCCATCAATACCACAGGCCAGACATTACATATCAACAGGAGATAAAACGTGTTCAGCTACCCTGGTATTAGTAGAATTTATTTGGTATAAAGGAAATACTCTTTGTAATCAAGGTTCAGATGAAACTTCCTCTTGCGTAACAGGAAGAATTGTTCTCCCTTAGGAAGAATCCTTTTTTTTTTTTTCCTTCTGTTGGAACCTCTTATCCTCATTTCCAACCACCGCTCCTACCCTGGAGCATTTCTTCTTGTCATTAGTTTTACATAAGACACAGTTAGGAGGTATTTTGGAGGATGTCCCTGGCATCCTCAGAATGGTCTCTGGATCTAAAACCAAGATGGATCATTTTCCTGAATTTCCAGTATCTTCAGACACTGTATTGTTTTTACTCGCAAGTTTATATGCTACACTACATTTCTTCCCCCTTGAGAAAAGATCGTGGCTCTGTCCATTAAATGACCCTCCCTCCCAACACACTTTTTTTTCTTTTGCCATGGTATTCAAACAATCTCCTAGATTTTGTAGACATTGGACCATAAGCCCATCTCTTGTCTATGATTCTGTTCACCAGCACAGACCAAAGATCTGCCCTTCCAAAAGAGACACTTTCTTTTATTGTAGGAAGAAGTAACAAAGAAAAATAACCAATGGCTCAATCTCTTTGCACAATTAGTGGAGTTTTTCATATACTGTCAATTAATATGCTGCCTCTATATAGCAGAAACAAAGTACAAAATCACCAACTAAAGTTCCCGTAGAATTGCACTAAATAAGTGCTTAAAACTACTAAATCCCCACCTTCCACTTTCTTCACTTTAGTTATGTGAAAGTGCACACCCTAGGAGTATATTTACATGGCTAGCAAGTCTAGAAAAGCAAATAAACACAAAGTCAGGTAGTTAATAGAAAAGCTTGGAAACATATCTCTGCATTTTAGAAGCTACCTCTAAACTGAAGGGCTCAAGGTCAAATTCTTTTTATTTTATGGATCCAATTTGCCTCATAGGTATACTTTTATGCAATACAAGTTTAGGTGGGATGGGAAGTAGAAAAAAAGGTAAACTTTTATGATATAAGTATTTGGAGAATGCAAGCTAAGAAGTAAGCAGTTTTTAGGTTTAGATATCAAGACTTATGCAGAACAGATTCTATCCAAATGAGTAAAAGGCTCACATTTAATTTAATAACTCATAAAACTCCCTATATACCAAGAGATGGTGTATGCCAATTATCCCTATTTCTTTAAGATCTGGAAGTCTCCCTCTCTCCCTCCATCTCTCTGTCCCTCCCTCCTTTCTTCCTTCCTTCCTTCCTTCCTTCCTTCCTTCCTTCCTTCCTTTTGTCCACACTACCTTGAACTTCATTAGAAGAATGTGACCAGGAGTAGAGAATCTACAATGATTCACATAAAGAGAATAAGTACCAGGGGAACTGTCTGTCTCAGGCTCTAGGTAAAAGAGAATTCCATGGTTCATTCAACAAACATTTAGGTGCCTGCCTTTAACCAAATCCTGAGGATAGAGTGAGAACAAGACAGAAGTGCCCTCAGGACTCAGGGTGGCTGACAATCTGATACAGGAGTGCTGTAGCCAGTGTCTGGGGTGGGAGGGTGGGGGTAGGGTGGGAGATAATTAGTTTAGATGAGTACTTAAAAATGGAAGCAACACTAGATAAAATTCTTTGTGTGTGTTTGTCTTCTTTAATTAATCTAAGAAAATCAGTGGGGGGGCCCAGCTCACCCATTTGGGTCATATACTGAGAAGGACACCAGTTACACAGTCCTTTTAAGGCTTGGACTTATGCTATAGCTTTTGAAATTTTCATGATGCTTTAGAAAGTCCATGGCCAATAATAGTAGGGCTTCTGGGCTTCCTATGGAAGTAGGTTCTGCTGCTTAATATCTCCACACACCAAGCAACTCATGTACTAGTCAGACTCATCCAGTGACAAAATGGTCCTGGTTTGCCTGGCATGTTCCCTCGTTTTAGCTCTGAAAAATCTCACATCCTAGGAACCACTCATGCACATGCAAACTTTTGAACCTAGGCCAATGTGGCTTTCACCTAACCTTATTAGTACAGCTTGCTCCATGAGCTCCAGCAAAGTCTTTCCCGTATTCCTATTTCATGGGCAATGCGAAGTTTTTAGAAGTTCTACCAGCACATCGTTTTCTTTTCTTTTTAGCCCCAATTCCCTTTGTCTAAAATCCTTCCAATGGCTTAAATAGACTGCAGCAAAGCATCCATGTGAAAGCCTTTACTTTTTTTTTTTACCAATGTTTATTTATTTTTGAGAGAGAGGGGGTGCGGTGGGGGGAGAATATGTCAGAAAGGGAGGGGCAAAGAGAGAGGGAGACACAGAATCTGAAGCAGGCTCCAGGCTCTGAACTGTCAGCACAGCTTGAATTCATGAACCACAAGACCAAAACCTGAGCTGAGGTCAGATGCTTAACCAATGGAGCCACCCAAGCCCCCCACGTGAAAACCTTTAAGTAAGAACCTGGAAGGCATGTCTTACCATCTCTCGACATCCCGAGGGCAAGACACTTCTGCAGTCGGCAGTGTTGGCAACGGTTTCTGTTGGTTCTGTCGATTAAACAGTTTCTCTGCCTTGGGCAGGAGTAAGAGGCATTGTTTTGTTGGCTCCTCCTGAAGAATCCCTAGAAGAAAAGAGAATGGGAGGGAGATATTATTTATAAGAAGGAAAACGGAGATAATTAACATACATGTTTGAGACAATTAACATACACGTTTGCTATATTTTCTACCGTGAATGTAATGGAGTTTAATAAAAAAAACCAACAACTTTTTTTGGATACTTCTCCTTGGATATCTTACAGATGATTTGCCTGGGGGAAAATATGTACCATCTACAGAGATAGGAAGGCATCTTTCATTCATTCATTTAATCAGTGTTTACTAAAGACACTTGTGCGCTGTGTTCTTTGCAAAGAAAAACAGGACAGGGTTCCGGGCATCAAAGGAATGGCAGAGGACAGTGTCACTGCTAAGCCAAATATGACAAAACTTGAGGAGGAAAATAACACAGGCTTATGTCAAGTGCTGTGGGGGACATTGGTCACAAGAGCCGTACTGAGGAGGGTGGGCTCAGCATGTGCCAATATCTTCCCGGTTTCTAAGAAGCATTTTACCCATTTGAAAAACTTTAAATATGCCCAGAAGGCATCTGCAAGGTTGTTTTTTTTTAACCCAGTGATGTGCCTTATAATTAACCATATTTTTAAATAAAGCAAATATGGTATATAAACTGTTCAATAAGAATAAGCAATAAATAGACTATAGAGATGTAGGAGGTTTTCGTGCAAGTTAGGTTTCTTTCTGGTACAGAGTTAACTGCCATGAACCATACGTTACCATTCTAAATAAATCCATAACTGAGTTAATTATTAAAAAAATTTCTTTGGGGTGGCTAGGTGGCTGAGTTGGTTGTCTGACTTCGGCTCAGGTCATGATCTCGTGATTTGTGAGTTCGAGCCCCACATCAGGCTCTTCACTGACAGTGAAGGGCCTGCTTGGGATTCTCTCTCTCTCCTCGCTCTCTGCTCCTCCCCCACTCCTGCTTTCTCTCTCTCTCTCAAAATAAATAAACTTAAAACAAATTTTTTTAATTAAAAAATTCTTTGGATACCATGCGCCTTAGCTATCTTACAGAAAACCCTAAAGGTGGGGCAGGGGGCTCCTGGGTGGCTCAATCAGTTAAGCATCCAACTTTAGCTCAAGGCGTGATCTCGCGGTTTGTGGGTTCGAGCCCCAGGTCACGCTCTGTGTTGACAGTTCGGAGCCTGGATCCTGCTTCAGATTCTGTGTCTCCCTCCCTCTCTGCCCTCCCCCTCTCATGCTCTGTCTCTCTCTCTCTTTCTGAAAAATAAATAAACATTAAAAAAATTAAAGAAAACGTTAAAAAAAAAGAAAAGAAAACCCTAAAGAGGAAAATCTGGGTTTCCTCGATTATCAGCAGGAGGACAGAGTAGGGCTGGGACTAGGGTGTGGCTAGTCAGGCACCCGTCTTGGCCACAAAATTTAAGGATTGCCAAAAAACCTGTCAATCAGGATAAGTAATATTTTAACACAATATATTAAGAATCGACATTAATGCAAAACACCCCAAAAAGTTTAAAGAGGATCAAGATCATCGATTTTCCTTTAGTTTTGGGCTCTCCTACGACATGGCCTGTCACTATAAAGAGAGCTTGCCACTCTTTTCTTTTTTTTAAGTTTATTTATTTTGAGAAAGACAGAGATGGTGTGAGTGGGTGAGGGGCAGAGAGAGGAAGAGAGAGAATCCCAAGCAGGCTCTGCACTGCCAGCACAGAGCCCAATTCAGGGCTTGAACTCAAGAAACTGGGAGATCATGACCTGAGCCAAAACCAAAAGTCGACGCTTAACCGACTGAGCCACCCAGGTGCCCTGTGAGCTTGCCACTCTTATGAAGAACTTCGGAAATGGGTAACTCGGAAATGGGACAAGAGAGAAAAAAATGCCAACTGGTTTTGTGTTGTAAGCCCGAAGCCATTCAAAACAAGGACTAGTTTGGTCCCCACGGACCAGTGGTGGCAGGATGAGATATCCAACTGTCCAGTGTGAATGAATTCACAGAGCCCTTTCAAACAGAGATCTCATCCAAGCTGCCAGGGATTGAAAGGACGTATTCCATATACAAACGGTCCCTGACTTCAATGGTTCAATTTACGATTTTTCGACATTACAGATGGTCTGAAAGCAATACACATTCAGTAGAAATCATACTTCGAATTTTCAATCTGGATCTTTTCCCAGGCTAGTGAGAGACAGCACGATGCTCTTTTGTGACGCTGGGCAGGGCTGCGGCCACAGCTTCCAATCAGCCCAGCGATTGTGGGGGTCAACGAACGATAGCGCTCACAGTCATTCTGGTTTTCATGTTCTGTACAGTATTCAATAAATTACATAAGACATTCCATGCTTTATTATACAAGGGGCTTTGTGTTAGGCGACTTTGCCCAATTGTAGGCTAAAGCAAGTGTTCTGAGCACATTTAAGGTGAGCTAGGCGAAGCTATGATGTCCACTGGGTTAAGTGTGTTAAATGCATTTTTGACTTAAGATATGTTCAGCTCACAGTGAGTTTATAGGGACATGACCCCATGTAAGTCAAGGAAGATCTGTGCCAGCAAAGGTGTCAGAAAGCGAAACTTTGGCCCATCAGTCTTGGTAAAAGATGACTTGGGAATTTACATTTTAAGAAAGAATTGGTGGTTTTTTATCTTCGGATACTCCAGTGCCACTTAGCAAAAGAGCTGACAGAGAAGACTTCTAAAGTCACAGCTACAGGCCTAATTTAAGGCCAATTTGACATTAATTACGAGGCATTTCTTGCTTATCTGTTGCTCATTATTGCAAATGAGGTTTTTGGCACGAAAAAGAGATTCTGTTTCAAATGTTATTGAATGAATAGGAATTTGAATTAAGTGCGCAAGCTGAACTGATGTTATTTAAAATGGGTTGTTCATGTTGACTCAGAATGGTATTATGAAAATTCAGAGGTTGATACCGAATGCGCTGACACTGACATCTTATTCTAAACGGAATTTCTTGAGTTTTCCAGTTGGAGAAAAACACAGCATATTTACAAATGTGGGTTTTTCCATGAAACAAAAAAAAAAAGTAGTGCCCTGTAAAATGTCATTTTGCCTCAAACTTCAGAGTATGCTTCAAAATAGCAGCATAATTTCTTTGATTGTGTTCCCTGCTTTAAATAGAAAAGATGGCCGTACCCTACACACTTGTTTTAGCTGTTGGTCTATGGAATATATTTGTAAGGTTAGTTAAACCTTCTGTGTACAATGTTTTGCTTTTTAACAGGAACATACCTTCCTATTTTGAAATCGGGCATTTTCCAAATAGAGCTTTCACAATGACACAGATCTCCACTTTGACACTGATCTAAAAATATATATGCTTGGTGGGTACTTAATAAACTAGACCAGAGGCCTTAAAAATACCTACTAAACCAACACTGTAGTGGAAATGCTTTCTCTGGAGGGTTTGGATTCTGAAATTATTAGCATTTATGAAGAAAACTATTTGCCTACCTCCCCGAGGTAGTAATAGCTTACTCTAAGGAGGGTAAAAAATTGCTGATTAGGAATTTTGCTTTATTGTGTCTTCTGATGAGTTGAAAACTTTGCATCAAGGTGGATAACATGCAGTTCTTAATCATAGGTCCGCAGAGCAAACAGAGGAATACAAGGAATATCTCAGGATGTTCAAATATGGATTATCACTAATCACCTTTGAGGTCAGGATGTCGATGGGCGAGTTACATTCACGTTATTCTCCCTTCTCTGTGTCCTCTTCCCACTTTAGTTTCATTTCTTTCTTTTCCTTTTCTTTGCTTCAGTTTCAATTTCAGAATTCATACTTTTTGAGACCATTATGAAGACCTTGTCAAGTGTTCTCATAGCATGACTACTGGAGAGTTATGGTATGTTTTGTCTCATGTATGTTTGACTCTGTGAGGATTAAGATTAGTCCTTAGAATCCGTGATCGTGTTACATCTCTTTCAGGCTACTTATTTGTTTTTTTTTAATTAAAAAAATGTTTTAAGTAATCTCTACACCCAATGTGGGATTTGAACTCACAACGCATGCTCTATGGACTGAGTCAGCCAGTGCCCACAGTCTACTGATATTAAATTCTTTCTGCTTGCATCTTTTAAAAAATTTTTTTAAAGTTTTAATTATTTATTACAGATACAGAGAGAACACAAGTGGGGCAGGGGCAGAGAGAGAGGGAGACACAGAATCGGAAGCAGGCTCCAGGCTCTGAGCTGTCAGCACAGAGCCCAACGCGAGGCTCGAACTCACAAACTGTAATCATGACCTGAGCTGAAGTCAGACGCTTAACCGACTGAGCCACTCAGGCGCCCGCCCTGCTTGCATCTTTGATCAAAAATATGATTGTTTTCATCAATAACTTCGCCAACATATCACTTTTCACTCCCAGATTACACTGCATTTTGTTTCGGTGACACGTTGCCCTTTGAAATTAGGTGTGGAATTGTTTCTTATTTCCCCCTTGACACTTAGTCTCTCTTGTTTTTCCTTCTAAGGAAGAATTTTAAACACTTACTGTGAAGTTTCAAGTTTCCCTTATTTCAGATTAAGTCTCTGTTAACTGCTATTTTCAACTTTGTATTTTAAGAGCATCTTGCTCATAGGAATTAGTTTGTTTTTGGAAGGATTGGTTCAATGTCCTTGGAGGGGAACACTGGACCAAGAATGAAAAATCCTGTGTTTTTGGCCATACTTTTTCACTAACTAGATCAGTGATGTTGGCCAAATGACATAATCTTGTTTATACTTCATTATCTCATTGAAAATGAGGAGGTGGGGGCAGATAATTTTTAATTACTTCAGAGAGTATCTGGTATCCTTCTAACATTCTTCTTTTCTGGAATGTGAGAATAAAGGATGAACATATGCATATTGCAACTGTTACCTTGAACTTCTTTTGTAAGCAGATAAGGAAACATAGGCCGTTGGCTTGCCATCTTTAACCTTTGGTTGTTTCATACAGTAATAAATGCCCTTGAGTTTACTGAAGGCAGTACAGTTAAAAGAGAGCAGGAGGCAGTATGTATATCTCTGTAAATGTGAATAATTTAAGCTCTTAAATAACAATCCATTTTCCAGTCGTGGTTGACCAGTTAGACGATCACAAAAAGCTGAAAGGCCAAGAACGGGAAGCCAACCCACCCACACACCAAGCAGAGATTCCCGAGTGTCAGCAGCCAGCACAAGATTCCTTTAGCAGGCCCTCTTTAAAAAGATGTCACCACGTGCACGGTGACATACACGGATGCCTGGGGCAAACACAGACGCTGTTGGCAGCGTCCTGTCAAAGTCCCCCTACCTTGCAGCCTTCGCACGTGATGACTCCGTAGTGGATCCCGGAGGACTTATCGCCACAAATTTTGCATGGTATCACTTCAATTTGTGCTGCAAGGGGAAAACAGACATTTTGAGCTTCTTCCTTTTGCTTGCCTGGCTCCCTCCCCACCTCCCCCTGGCATGACCTGAGTGTTGGAAGACCCTGGCGTGGGCTCACCCACCACTATTGGCCTGGATTCCTGAATCTTCTTCTAAGAGAAAAGGTATCTATCCATCTACCAAGGTTTGCTTTGTTTTTCGAAAACTACAAGATATAACCAGGGACCGGAAGTCTTCTAAACTCTTACTTCACTGCTTTCTCCTTTTTATTTATTTATTTTTTTTTAATGTTTGTTTTATTTATTGTTGAGAGAGAGAGAAAGAGAGAGAGTGAGAGGCTGAGGGGGAGTGGAAGAGATAGAGAGAGGGAGAAAGAGAATCCCAAGCAGGCTCTGCGCTGTCCGTGCAGAGCCTGATGTGGGGCTCGAACACACAAACCATGAGATCATGACCTGAGCCGAAACCAAGAGTCGCACGCTCAACCGACTGAGCCACCCAGGCGCCCCTGCTTTCTCCTTTTTAAACCTGATCTCGTTATTGGGGCGCCTGGGTGACTCAGTCAGTTAAGTGTCTGACTCTTGATTTAAGCTCAGGTCATGATCTCACGGTTCGTGAGTTTGAGCCCCGCATCGGACTCTGCACTGACAGCTCAGAGCCTGGAGCCTGCTTGGGATCCTGTCTCTCTCCTTCTCTCTCTCTCTCTGCCCCTACCCTACTTGCACATGCTCTTTCTCTCTCTCTCTCTCAAAATAGACAAGTAAACTTAAAAATTAAAAAAAAAAAAAAAACACATTCAAAAAATAAACCTGACCTGGTTATTAATTAGACTAAAAAAATCCCTTGAACCAGTGGCTTCGGTTTTCTTATTTTGCACTTCAAACATCAAGTCACTGAGAGTTATCATGCTGCCTTATTTCAACAGTATTTTAAATAAGTAAACAAAGCAAAGCTGAAATGGAAGGGCGTGATTTTATAAATAATGTGGCTGGATGTTTACTTCGAGTATGTCAGTGGTGACAATATTTATTGAGCACACTCCATACGTCCGCTAAAATAATAAAAGTTGTTGACACAAGATATATTAGTGACACAGATTATTTCATTCATAAAACAAAATTAATGCATGGAAAAACCAGGAGAAAATGATAGAACGTGTGGCTCCTATGACTTCAATACGAAGAAAATAGTTTTGTGGAGATGAAGACATTAGGTAGGGTTGATTCCAAAGACTGTTGGGCTGAAGTGAAAGGAAAAGGCTGTTTCTGCAAGCAGAATGGAATGAAAGACGTCTGGAATGACTGTGGCTCGTGATCGTTGAGACAAACACCTCGACTCCACTGGAGACGTGGGCCATATGGCTGGGTAGAGGGAGGGATAAGAGATTATGGAGCTCCTGGGAGTTAGGCAGAGGAATTTCTACTTGATACCACTGGCCACAAGGGTTCAAGGGAAGGAACGGGGTGATGACAGGATCAAAGTGGTGGTTTGGGTACCTTTGCTAACTGGAAACAGGCAGGAGACTAAAAGGCTATTCTGAACCCGGTGTCGGGAGATGGAAGTGTGGAAGACGTCAGTGGCAGGATAAGGGGAGAGGGAGAAGCAAATAGAAGGACAGTTCTATGAAGATAAATGAAAGAAAGGACACAGAGGTAGAAACTGATGAAGAATCCAAAGATGACTTCTAGCTTCACCCTTAGGATGAGGTTCAACAGTTGGTTTGACACAAATGGAATTGTTGGTAAGGCAACCACTTCATGGAACATGGTGGGGGTGGGGGACAGGATTTCCAGTTTGCATGTGTGCATGTGCAAGCACCTGTATACAGAACCCTCTGGAAAGATGATTTTAAGGCATCAGCATTGAGGTTATGGATGAATCCACGAGATAAACTTTATTTAGAATGTAGTAATTCCTATGTCTCTGGTAGTATTCTAAGTGTTGTTAAAATTATACACACCAGGAAGAGCTGCTATTCCCGTTCCCAATTTAAAATAATTATGCAAAATATGCCTCAAAATGCTTTGTACATCAATCTGCCATGTGGATGCTTTTCTACAGTTTCTCACCCTTGAATATACAAAACAGATAAATGCAAGACATAACCCTCATTGTCTTATTATTTTACATTTTAAAAAAGATAATACTTAGTTTGAGGAGAGCATCGTAAATTTTTTTTGAAATTCAGTATTTCACGGTATGTTCAAATCATCTTTATAAGCAAAAAATTCAGCATTATGGCCTATTTTTCATATGAGAAAACTCAGAATCCAAGTGGTTAATGATGCCTTTGAGTTGATTTGGGAGATGGCAACCAGAAATTAGCCAATTTTCCTGATATTTTGTTCTGTGATCCTTTCCCTGCTTACCACAGAGACACAACATGAATACAATTTTAAATTTCTGTATTATCCTAATAGTGCCAGCTAAAGAGACAATGATAAAAATATCAAGAGATGAGACAAAGTCAACTAAAATACTTATTAGACTAAGTATTTCTATTGCTTCTGTTTTTTCAGCTTTCAGATTATATGAACTAGTATTTGTTTTCAAGATTTTGTGATATGGGGAAAACATGTGAGATCTGATGTAATTTCTATTCTGTTTTCCTGGATTCCTGTCCCGAACCTGATAATGATTGGGTCCATAGGTAAGATAAAAGTCTTATTTTGTTTCCTGGTTTATAAAGTTAGCTGACAAACTTCATAGATTTGTGAGGTTTAATGAGATATTTTATGTAGAACTGCCTTGCAAATAGTGAAGAGCTACAAAATGTCAGTTTTTAACAGCGTCAGAATCATTGCTAACTGGTATTTCTAATGCTATTGGACGAGAATTATGACAAGCCACATTATTATTCCTTTACTAAAAATCTTACTTAAAAAATACAAATGAATGACACTATACATAATTTGTACTTTTTTTGTGTGTGTGTGTGATAACCTTTCACACAGTGGATTCTTTACAATGATTACAAAATTGACTAAAAATACCAGGTATCCATTGTACAGTTGTTAAGCTTATATGATATTAAGTCAGAGGTGCTCTTTGCATAAATTACTCCCCAGGGAGTAACTTACACGTGGGGAGAATCTGCTTCAATAAGTTCTTAATTATAAAATGATCTAACTCTAAAGGAAATGAAAATAGAGGTAATTTGCCCCCTAGGGTGTGAGAAGATGTTTTTGAAAGCCACAAAGGTTATCTTATACAACTTGGAAAATACAAATGGGATCAGGAATGATTCGGTAGAGTATCTGCATATTTATACATATTTATTATCTTAGCTCAACATGTAATCCTGAAGAACCATAAACATTTTAACAGTATTTTTAAAGAGAAAGAAGTCACTTAAAAGGACATAACGTGTGTTGATATGTGTGGGGAGGGATTATCAGTTCAGAAAACCCATGGCTACTTTACCTATTAGGACAGAATGGGTTATATGAGGTTTGTTACAGGTGAAGATACTTTTTTTTTTTTTTTTTTTTTTTTGAGAGAGAGAGAGAGAGAGAGAGAGAGCGCAAGTGAGCAAAGGGCAGAGAGAGAGAGAGAGAATCCCACGAGGGGCAGAGAGAGAGAAATGGGGCTCACCCCAACAGGGCTCGTGTTTTACCCAAGGTGGGGATCATCCTTACCTGAAGCAGGGTTTGAGCTCACCTGATATGGGGCTCGAACTCACAAACTGTGAGATCGTGGCCTGAGCCAACGACAGATGCTTAATGACTGAGCCACCCGGGCGCTCTAGGTGAAGATAAACGTAAATAATGGAAAGCACTCATCCTTTTCCTTTGCGCTCATTTAAAATACACTGTTTCTGAGCTACAACATCATAGTTCATACTATGTATTTTATAATACTTCAAGGCGGAGTATTCCAGACAAAGATGAGGACAATGCATGATGTAATTGCTCCGATGTTTGCCCCTTCCAAATGTCTAGCCATTACTCCAGCCACTGTCTCCCGGGCAGTGATCTTGCAGTGAATGCAGACACGGTGGCATGCTCTTTGTCATGGCTTCAGGCTGAACATCTAGGGAGGATTTGGTGGCTTGGACCCCACCAGCTGTGACAATGAAGGTGCTCTAAGGAAACTGTGGGGGAAGTTCAACTTTCCTCCTTTTGCATGACTCATGGATCAATTCAACGGTAGCATTCTCTGAGCGACAAACGTAGGGGAGCCCCCATGCCCTGAGAGATGGCTCGAGGTGCGCTTTTTTCTCACTTTCTACATTGCTTATATCTTCCGCTCCCTTATATTATTTCTATTGGTAATCCTCTGTGGAGACTATACTTAACATTGCATTTACCGATGAAATCTCTTTGTGTACGAAAGCATATTTAAGTTTTTGGGGGAAATGATATTCTTAAAGAATATCATGAAATATTGAAACTAATTTGATGTTGTACCTTGTATTAGAACACTTAATGAAGTACAATTAATTTAATACCCTATGATTTATCAGGAAGGTCCTATTCAATAACTATAAACTAGTCACAGTTTGCGTCTTTGAAGATGGCGGGTCTCTCCTCTCCCCCCAGCACCTCCTGAAGGCCCTTCCTCGCTTAGCACCCCTTACAACATTGCACAAAGCCACTGGGTGTTCAGTTCTTCCTGATTATCAAAACGTGCATGTCTTTTTCTTCTGCTCCCTCAGAACCCCCTGCTGGTGAATGCAGGTGTTAAGTGAGATGAACTAATCCAGGCTGATGCATTCACCAGAAAATGCATCACTTTGATGCACCAAAATACCTTAATTCTTTTTTTTTAAGTTTATTTATTTTGAGAGAGAGAGAGAGGGAGAGAGAGAGAGAATGAACAGGGGAGGGGCAGAGAGAGACAGGGAGAGAGAGAATTCCAAGCAGGATCTGGTGCTGTCCACCCAGAGCCCAATGCAGGGCTCGAACCCACGAACTGTGAGAACATGACCTGAGACAAAATCAAGAGTTGGTCACAGGACCAACTAAGGGACGCAGGTGTTCCCAAGATACCTTAATTCTTAAAAGGATCCATCAGGAATGGTAGTCACAGTGGACTGTTCAGGCACTTTCTGGTCGAAGTAAACATTTTTATTGCATGTGTTCTTGTGGCTCTCATTTCCCCATTTCATCTCCTATAACTCAACCTGGCCCCTTCTATAGTCTGGGCATTTTAAGTCCATTGAGGAAAGGTTCCAGGTCCAGATAATATTTAAAAAAAATTTTTTTTTCTATAGAGACCAAAAGAAAAGTTGTATAGCTCCTTAAAGCAGTAATCCTGATTTTCTTTCTTTCAGTACAGCCAAGAGATTTGACATACTCCTTTTTATATATAAAAAAAAAAGGCTTTAAACAATACTGATCTCCCATATTTGAGCTGAGGAGTAGTAATCAGAATCTTGAGATCAAGGTGGGTATATATTTTGGAATAGGTCCCCAAGTGATTCTGATATGGTCAGAATCTGATATGGTCAGATTCTGATCTCCCATTGAGGATTCAACGAATCAAGTCATGAGCTAGGAATTCTCTGCAGCAGGAAAATCACCTGCAAAGGAAATAAGACCCAGGGACAAGGTGGTAATATGAAAACACAAAGGATGGGGCTACCGGGTGGCTCAGTCAGTTAAGTGTCCGACTTCAGCACAAGGCATGATCTCGCGGTTTGTGAGTTCGAGCCCCACATTGGGCTCTGTGCGGACAGCTCAGAGCCTGAAGCCTGCTTCGGATTCCATGTCTCCGTCTCTCGCTGCCCCTCTCCCGCTAACGCTCTGTCTCTCTCTCTCTCAAAAATAAATAAACATTAAAAAGAAAATACGAGGAAATGACCAATAATTCTCTCTCTGTGTCCTGACCTTTGGTTTGGGCTATACTTGTAGCATCTTGTTCTCTGCCTTTTTTTTTTTTTTTTTTTTTTTTTTCCTTAAGGGAAGTAAGAGGCATCTATTCAGTGCACAATAACTTCCATTCCTGGATACTGGGTTTGCTCCTCAGTTCCTGTTTCCCAGAATTTTACAGTTCTGCTAAAAGTGGGCATGCAGGAAAAACTCTTAGTGTCTGAAAGAAACACAATTTGCACATACGAAACTTGCAATAAGGATGACTCTTTTGGTGAAAATTCCCTCTGCACCTGGTATCAGCAGCCCAAGTTGTATTGTCTACCATTTGTGGGAAGTCCACATTAAAACCCCTGATTGTAGTTTCTCCCTCACTTCACTAGCAGATGGATAACTTTCTGCCTTTATGAGGCATACGATCTTCTGCTGTCACCTAAGAGCACACCTACAGGAT
Source organism: Leopardus geoffroyi (assembly GCF_018350155.1). NCBI lineage: Eukaryota > Metazoa > Chordata > Mammalia > Carnivora > Felidae > Leopardus > Leopardus geoffroyi. Next base: position 16,660,357 of record NC_059342.1, on the reverse strand, counting down.
GAAGCAAGTATTTCTAAGATCTGGCTCCACTCTAAGTTTTCACTGATCAGAAAAGAGCCCCAAGATTGAGGCGGAATGGAAGTGTGGGAAAAGGAGACCCTTAGGAAAAGAAGTAAGCATCTTTGGGCTTCGATATCATGCTAGGTGGTGAATCTAAGAGATTCCTGACATTGGATCAGGTACGTGTTCACGTACGTCTCTTCCGGGCGCACAGCATCTCAGTCCCAGCTTCCTGCTTAAATGCCACATAGAGTGCTTGCAATTCAGTGCACTCTAATTCTTACTAGGATCCTCCAATTCCTCTATCAGCATTTGGGATCTCCCTTTCATCTTAACCTCTCCTCTCTCTCCTCTGTAATATTCTGGGTGGTGGTCTGTGTGAGTCTTCACTTCCCATCAGTTGATAGACAGCTTCTGAGCGACCTATAGATAACATTTATTTTTCTATTATTATATCCCTGTACTACATGTCATTGGAAACTAGGGTAAGAAAAAAATTACTCTCAGATGAGAATGGCAAGAAATGATTTTTTTCAAAGGCATGGTTTATAGGATTATTATGAAGGGAGTTGACTTATCTTACATAGGAGCCTTCAGCCCCGAAGAATTGTTCGCCTATGCTAACTCTTCAGAAGACTGAAATAACAGAGATTGAGACCAACATAGGACAGTAGCAGCCATTAGTATTATCATTAATAGCAATTACTGATACTAAGGGAAATATCCCCCTTGAAAGTCGTAGTGGTTTTAAACTCGTACATTATGAATTAATTCCCATTAAACACATCTTGTCCTATCAAAGTTTTAATTATAACAAGATAATGTGTGTGTAGAGCCTGACATCATTCAGGATGAAAGCAGTAATGTTTTCTGTGACCACTCACGGTATGGCATTGGCATGATCTGGGGGCATGTTAGAAATGCAAAGAATCAAGATTTACCTAAGACCGATTTGAATCAGAATTTGCTTTTTAACAAGCTTCCTAGGGCAGACAGCATTGAAGTTTGAGAAGAACTGTTCTGTGATGTCCGGGTAATTATGGTTGTAGCTATTCTGAGAACTAATGGCATTTTTAATTTCTCTGGCATTAAGGAAAATTAGAAACTATACAGGATTCCGGAAAAGCAGTTCCTGCTATTGTCTGTTAGGTATTTCTCTTTTGTTCAAAAGGCAGGAGGACACTTGAAGGGTTCGTTACAAAAAGCCCTGGTCATTAACTGACAAGGCAGAAGAAAGAAAAGCCAGAAACATCTTGCATTACTGTCATTAACACACAGTGTACCCGGTTTCCTTTACAGATTTAACGATTGTGAATGGCGTCTACGTCATCTTCATGCTGTAACACTGTGTGGTACTACGTCCTCCCTCTTCTGTGGACTTGCTCTTGGGGTCTGGCCCATTAGCTGACTCTCTAGATACTCTGGCAGAAAAAAATCTCCCCTGAAAAGACTTTCAAAGGTAGTTTTTCTACTTAAAAATTTTAATTGCACAATTTTTTTTTTTTACTTCTTTTGGTGGCGGTAAGGAGGTGAAACAATATTTGAAACAGAAATGAACTAATTTCAGCTCTCCGTGGTAATTCTGGAAATGATACTTTTGGAAAGCTGCCCCATCTCGTGGACGCAGATTAGGTAACACGGAGCTCAGGGGTCATGATGGCCACTCATCATATTCCTCCCATCTATCATCACGCTGTCCTGAGCCATAGTACTCAAAGCGTGGTCCCTGACCAGCAGCACAGCATCACCTGGGCGCTTGCTAGAAATTCAGGCACTTGCTTATACCTTAGGCCAGTATAATCAGAATCTGCATTATAACATTATCTCTGTGATTTGTATGCACAGCGAAGTCTGAGAAGTTCTGGGAGAAAGAAAGGGAAGATAATCTACAATTTAAGTCTCAGGGTTGTCTGTCCCCAAACCACAACTCCATGTGAGGAGAACTTCGTATTGAAAAAAGAAGACATGTATTCTTGCTAGTTAATGTTTTCCATCACAGAAAGAAGAAAACAGCCATTATTTTGCTTCGTGGAAAACCCTGTCTCTCGGTAGTTCCTTCGTGTGTTTCTGAGCCCCTTTCTCTAGTCTCCCTTACAGCTGAAATCTTCAACAGGAAGCTCATGTTTGTGAAACACCACCTTCACTGAAGGAGAACAAGAATGGCGAACTCTACACAGGTGACTCAGAGTGGCTCAGGCAGGCTTCATTCCCTTGATAAAAACTCAAAAAGAGCAAAATCTCCAGTTTCTGGAAGATGAAAAAAAAAGACAGCTTTTCTATGTTAAAAATCAAATTGCATGAAGAGTATGAACAGACCAATCACAGACAGACAGAAAATATTGTAGCACATGTATCTGATGGAGGGCTTTTATTCAAAATATCCAAAGAGTTCTCCAAATTCAAAAAAATGGGCCAAAGACCAGAACCATACACCTCAGCAAAGAAGGTATATGGATGGCAAATAAGCGTATGATGAGATGCTCAACATCCTATGTCTTTAGGGAATTAGAAAATAAAACAACAATGTGATGCAACTACATGCTTATCAGAATGACGAAATCTAAAAAACTGACACCACCAAATGCTGGCAAGGATGCAGAGCAAAAGGAGTGCTTATTTGTTGCTGGTGGGAAGGCAAAATGGGACAGCCACTCTGGAAGGCAGTTTGGCAGTTTCTTATAAAACTACATCGTCTTACCCTAAGACCCAGCAACTGAATTGAAAACAGTCCATACAAAAACCTGCATTAATGTTGGTGGCAACTTTTTTCATACTTGCCCCACAAACAAGATATCCTTTTTAAACATTTTTTAAATGTTTATTTATTTATTTAGAGAGAGAGAGAGAGAGAGAGAGAGAGTGCAAGTAAGGGAGGGGCAGAGAGAGGGGGAGAGAGAGAGAATCCCCAGCAGGCACCAGCGCTGTCAGCATAGAGCCCGACGTGGGGCTCGATCCCACGAACCATCAGATCATGGCCCAAACCGAAATCAAGAGTTGGACATTTAAACGCCTGAGCCACCCAGGCGCTCCCCAAACAAGATGTCCTTTCACATGTGAGTGGATAAACCAACTGGGGGCATGCAGACAAGGAGTATTATTCAGTGATTTAAAAAAAAAAAGGTGACCTATCAAACCATGAAAAATCATGGCAGAACCACATAGGCATACTGGTAAGTGAAGAAGGCAGTCTGGACAGGTTATGCACTATATAATTCCAAGTCTATGACATTTTGGAGAAGACAAAATAGAGACAGTAAAACAAAAGTCATTTGGGGGATAGAGGGGACCATAAGTAGGTGAGGCAGAGAGAATTGTTGGGGGTGTGAAATTGTTCCATATGATATGAAGATGGACACATGTCTGTCTATTTGCTGAGACCCACAGAAAGACACAACACAAAGAGTGAACCTTAAAGTACAGACTATAGTTAATAATGTATCAGGATTGGCTCCTCATTTGTAACAAATATATCACACTCATGCAAGGTATTAATAATAGAGGACAATTGTATGTGTGTGTGGGGGGGGTGAGTAGATATATGGAACTGTACTCAATTATTCTGTAAATCTAGAAATACATTCAACATTCTATTAGTTATTTAAAATAATTCCACAAAAGCACTTCTTTTTTCGAGGTAGTGAGGATCATGTGAGACAGCCCAACCAACACAAGTAAGGGATACTTTAAAACAATTGTTCCAGCAAATATTTATTTGTTTCAGGCCACAAACACATGCACATTCAAACTTCCATCTTCAAAATGAATACAGTGATTGGACAGCCCCACACAGGTTTAAATAATTTGAATACAGGGCAGACTCAGAGACTGCTAGATGCACATGGGGAAGAGATGTTGATTTTAACTGGGGGGAGCCTGGAAGTTTTGTGGATGAGGTGGTTTTTGAGCCACCTCTTAGACGGCGAGCAGGACTTCAAGTGGTAACTATGGAGGAAAACGGCACCCCTAAAATTGGTGACTAAAGATTGAAAGAGGAAAATTCAATGATGAGAATAAAATTCCAGATGAGGGATGTAAACTTATTTGGGGGGGGGGGCTCGTTATTGGGGTTAAATGACAGCAAACAGTGGCAGAATGCTTTCAGAATTATCATACGACTATGCTTTCCATACATAGTCACAGACAACAGGCTGAACTACAGGAAATTGTCACTTTTTTATGCAAGGAAACACTCAGCATTGGCAATTTTATATGGCTCAATGGAGTATTACTGTTCACTGTGCTCTAAGAGGTGGTTTATATACTACTTTCTTAAAGTTTTATTTATTTTTGAAACAGAGACACAGAGCATGAGCGGGGGGGGCGGGGCAGAGAGAGGGAGACACAGAATCTGAAACAGGGTCCAGGCTCTGAGCTGTCAGCACAGAGCCTGACGTGGGGCTCGAACCCACGAACCGCGAGATCATGACCTGAGATGAAGTCGGACGCCCAACCGACTGAGCCACCCAGGTGCCCCATGTATACTACTTTCTTTTCAAGAATACTTGGGAAGGCCAGTTAGCTGGGACGTAGGTGATAAATATGAAAATAAAGACATTAAATTACATATCTGAAAATTCAAAGGTTGGAACAGGAACACTAAACACACACACACACACACACACACACACACACACACCCCAAGAAAATCCCAAGTGACTCAAGTTCGGGATGGAAAGCACACAATACTACTTCTCATTTTCTTCATTGGTAGAAGCAGTAGAGACCATTCCTGAAGTTCTCAGCACCTGTTCAGAGAGTTCAAAACCAAGAAAAATCTGTCTCTCTCTGCTTGGTGGAAAAGAAAGACTAAATCTCTTGAAATATGTTTAAAAAAAAGAGACAAGGCAGGACCACAGGGAGAAGAACGAAGTTATATTCTAAAATGCAGTGATCAGAATCCAGCATCAATGCCTTTGCTCTGGAAAAGGGAAACCTTGTAAAATAAAAATGGCATTCCATCCTCTCATAAGATATTTGGGTGGATCACTGTCCCATATGAAGACAATGTCCACATATTATCAGAATGTTAGCACCATACTAACATTTTCCCCCCTAATGTAATAGTGTTATTTAACTGGCTCATAATGTCCTATAATTTGCTTGGATGACCAAAAACTAAACAGTGGCATTATCTGTCACCCTTTCATATTTATAAGCGTATCTGTTTTTTTCATATTCTCTCAGCCACTGATGCAGAAAATGATTATATAAGCAAACTTTAGAACGTAGATGAGATATTTACATCTGTTTTACGTGTCAGAGAGACAGAGGAGAGAGAGACAGAATGAAATGGAAAAGGAACAGTTACTTCAAAGACTTTCTTTGCCATCAGAGGGTTGGTTTAGGGAAAAATTTGTATGAAGAGACACTCCAACAGGACATTAGGGAGTTTTCACTTATGGGAGGACACTTTGGACGTATAATGGCATCGGCGACTGTACTATAAGAACTCAGATTTTAGGCGAGCGTTTTTGGAATTATGGCAGCGGTGGACATCCAAGATAAGCTGCTGGGAATCTCTTGGGTTGACTGTTCCTGGATCCCCATTTTGAACTGTGGATATGTCCCGGATTACATTTCAGAAAGAAGTACTCCTTTCTACGACAGGACATGTAACAATGAAGTGGTCAAAATGCAGAGGCTTACATTAAATCAAATGGTTGGAGTGGAATACATCCTTCTGCACGCTCAAGAGCCCATTCTTTTTTATCATTTGGAAGCAACAGCGGCAGTCTTCTACCCAAGTTACCCCACTGGCTGATTACTGTATCATTGCTGGAGTGATCTACCAGGCACCAGACCTGGGGTCAGTTACAAACTCTAGGGTGCTTACTACAGTGCATGGCATTCAATCAGCTTTTGATGAAGCTATGTCGTACCGTCGATACCATCCTTCCCAGGTTATTGGTGGCACTTCAAAGATCGTGAAGAGCAAGATAAAGTCAAACCTAAAGCCAAAAGGAAAGAAGAACCAAGCTCTATTTTTCAGAGACAACATGTGGAGGCTTTGCTCCTGGACCTCAGGCAGAAATTTCCACCCAAATTTGGGTAGCAAAAGTCTGGAGAAAAGCCTGTCCCAGTGGGTCAGACAAAGAAAGAGGCAGAACCTATACCAGAGACTGTTAAATCTGAGGAAAAGGAGACCGCGAAGAACGTCCAACAGATAGCGAGCACGAAAGGCCCCCCGGAAAAACGAATGAGGCTTCAGTGAGTACTGGTCAGAGAGAAGCCTGCAAGAGTCCTCTTGTCCATTATTGGCACCTCATTACCATGACAGGCTCTTGAACTTTAAAATTCTTTGTCACGACCCTTCCATTTGTATAGAATGTGCTTGTTCTTTAAGAAGGATGTAAGGATCCTCATGCTTTTGATATGAATATTTTTTATGTATCTTTTGTAACCTTTCCCCTACTAGACTTGAGCAGCCTCTTACTCAAATGTATACTGCTATATATACATCTAAAAACAAAATAAAAGTATTTGTATAAATCAAAAAAAAAAAAACCTCAGATTTTAGGCACTTATGTTTTGGATCATCTGCAAGAGCTTCCATTTTATTTTTAAAGTTTATTTATTTATCTTGAGAAAGAGAGAGAGAAAGTGCACACGCAAGTAGGGGAGGGACAGAGAGTGGGAGAGAGAGAGAGAGGGAGAGAAAGGGAGAGAGAGAGAGAATCCTGAGCAGGTTCCACACTGTCAGTGCAGAGCCCAATGCAGGGCTCGAACCCACGAACCATGGGATCATGACCTGAGCCCAAACCAAGAGTCAGATGCTTAACCGACTGAGCTACCCAGGCGCCCCTGATTTTATTTTTAAAGCAGATAATGCTACAGGAGCAAAACATATGGCAGGTTTCTGCATTGAGAAATACATTATTATATCATTTCATGTTCTAGCAAAGGCATGTATAGGTTTAGTTCATCCTTATATAAATGGCCTTTTTCGAAAAATGAGGCACGTAGATTTTAAAGGAAGGTGTTCTCACCTTCACGCAGCACCAGAAATTATTTCAGGGGTCAAATGATAACTCAGGATGTCACCCTCAAAGCTCTGTCTTGTAATTTCACCCTATGCGAAATATCACAAAGGTCCCATATCAATGTAGGCAAAGGCTTAGCCACTCAACAAATGGAGAATTATGAGTGCACAGCTCCCTCGAAGACCAAAGTGTCTGTTCTGCTGATATTGCACACTTTCCCTAAAGAGATTACCAGCATAATCCTAAACATTATAGGACCCAAGCTATCTTATTTTTGAGCTCATCAGATCCAGCATGCTGCACGTAATCCGTCCCAGCTTTACTCAGTGTTTATGTAAGCTGGGGAAAGAATTGTAGGACCAACGGTAAGCAAGTACTAAGAACAAATATCGTCATTTTCAAAACACACTTTACCAAGTTTCTTTTTTTTGCTACAAGCCGAAAATGCACAATCATTGTTTGACAGTGTATGGTAACATTTGCATGGGGATGTTTGTGGCTGTGTTTCCTATACATTAGTTTCTACCAAAGGCCCTTTGAGGCTACCCGTGGACTGAATTGGTAGGAAAAAGTAAAGTGGTTTTTTTTTTTTTTTTGTCATTTCTTTAGAGGTTTGAGTTACTTCGGAGATACTTATTTTGGGGGGAAGTAACGGAGGAAAAAGACTAGTGAAAATCAGAAACTGCTAAGCACAGTACTAAGTATTCTACGACAGTGACTTTACAAAAGCTGCGGTTTCAATTTAGGATATTCCTTTTGACTGCACTAAAATTTAAAAGGAAAGTAAAATATTTGTTTCTCTTTGCAATATGTAAACACACATTGGCTCATATAATTCGTTTAAAAAAATGAGTTGTGTGTGTGTGTGCACATGCTCTTAAAATCAAAACCTGTTTTCTGTAATTTTATAACAGAGGGAAAATTCCTGTGTTTCTTTCCACCCCACCAAATGAGGAGAGAAAGGAACACTTATGTTTACCTGTCAGCCTCTGCTAATTGTAATTCAGACCCAAAGAGGATTAAGTGCATAGACGTTAATACGTCCAGTATTATTAATTTCTAAACAACAATAGCAACAATAACCTGAGTAAATCTGTCAGTAGTGAGGATAAATAGTTGTTTAAAGACTCCATTGATGTCACAACTGCAATCTGCTGTTAATGGCTTATGTCACTGATACAGTCTTCAAATACATACATTGTGAAATCAGCGAATAATTGCATTGAAATAATATCCATTCTTGTCTAAAATTACAAGCAACGGGAGGCTCGAAGCATTGTGCAAAGATGTAATTCCGAGTTTATAAACATTTGGGGAAGTTTTAGTTTGATTAGTAACTTTTTTTGAATAATCGTTAGTTTTGTATTATTTGAACCTAACAATTATGTTAATTTACATTTTAATATTTCCAACTGTTGTTCATTGCTATTTAGTACTAGCCAAAAAATGGCAAAAAATCATACATCATATTGCCCTGAAATATTTTTAGAACAAAGGCTCAAAACCTTTCTATGTTATGAGATAATGTGCGTTTAGGGAACTAGGTACTAATTTGTTAAAAATTTAGCAGAAAAACTCAAATAGGATTCACCTGATTGTTAATAATCATTCAACCAAATAGATTCTTTTCTTTTCTTTTTTTTCTTTTCTTTCTTTCTTTCTTTCTTTCTTTTTTGAAACTAGATCTTTTACATAGGAGGAACTGTGTGGTATAATATATTTATGAACTGAATATTTAAAAAGTCAGAAAAGTGAAATGATCATAATAATGATGCCAATGACTAAAATCAGAGCTACAAAATTGTGACAAGGATGTTCATAGAGTTAACCTCACGCTCGTGTAATGTGGCTGGTGACTACCTGAATTCATTCTCAAAACTCATGCATTTGGTAATTCACTACAGGGTATGATGATACTTACGTATAAATATGTTCTCCAGTGTAAAATAAAGGCTGAGTGGCTTATTTATTATATACATTTGCAAGTCAGAAAATATTTTATTGTTCCCACACCTAGACCTCAATTTCTTTTGCTGAGAGCTTACAAACGCTTACTGTTTTACCTGAAGGATAGTTCATACAGCTAAGTGTCAGAAGAGAGAAGAAAACGGAAAACTCACCAGTGGCGTCAGCTTTAGTTTTGAGCTCGTTCTCACACATTTTGACGTTAGCAATTAAAAGTCTAACTGAGAAATATTGCACTTTTCCCTGGAGGTCTGACGGCTGCCCCAGTGTTACTCCACAACTAGAATCCCAACAGACTGCATTAATGAGATTAAATGAAAGAGGGAGTTAAAGGCATCAACTGTTCCATTTCATTAAGTAAGGGTGAAGGGCTGCCCAGGCAAGGAAGGCAGGAGGGAGGATATTGGCTTTTCCTTTTGATAGCACTTATTCAGAAAAGAATGCAGCATTTGCTAAATCACAGCAGCAGTTTAAAAACATTATCCAGCTGCCCCCCAGAATTGTATGGAAATATATTATTTATATATATTTATTCTGCACTTAAATTCTTCTTTGTTCTCATCCCTTTGGAAACAGATCCAATAGGCATGTGCCATGTAAACAAGGGTCGTCTCTGTGATTCTAAAAGTATAATGCAATTTTCCTTCAGAATTACTTTGCTCCAATGATTCTAGACCCTCTGTTGAGGTCCAGGGATGAAGGATGGTGTGAAGGTATTACCGTGGTCCTGTTCTTCTAAATGCTGGATCATAGTTGTCTATGGAGTAATGAATACAGCACGAGATTTTAGAAGAGCATATTAGAAAGGAAACACGCATGCCTTACAGCATGTCTGTGGCAACAGAGCCTGGGAACCCGGTCTGAGGACTTAACACTAGGTGGGTCACCAACCTCAACCCTGAGGTCTAAAGTGACTTCATTCTCCCAGCATGCCCCAGTGCTCCCACTTGTAAAATATGAATGACCAAGCCACCTAGACAGAAATTTCTGATCCTCAACCCTTGTCACCAGGAAGGATAAATACATTACTATGTAAAAATTGCGTTAACTTCCATAGAAAAGAGCATGATCTTTATGTGAGAGCAAAATGCTCCTGAGCAGCAGCGTTATTTAACCTTTGCTTAGAGTTACCAGATTGACTGAGTGATGAATCTCAAACCTTTCTCTTCACCTTTTTCTTTCCTACCATCTGGGACAGTTCTTATTTTCTTTTCACTAATCATTTGTCACAAATGTTTCTTGATCTTCCCTACTATTCCTCTCTTCTCTTAAACATCTCTGTTTTTTCCTGGCCTGCAGTAGAAACTGCTTTCCTTTTTTTTTTTTAAAGTTTATTTATTTGAGAGAGAGAGCGTGAGAGAGAGCCAGGGATGGGCAGAGGGAGAGAGGGGGAGAGAGAGAATCCCAAGCAGGTTCTACACTGTCCATGTAGACCCCGATGTGGGGCGCTATCTCACAAACCATAAGATCATAACCTGAGCCGAAATCAAGAGTCAGACGCTTAGCCAACTGAGCCACCCAGGTGCCCCGAAACTGCTTTTCAAAGGGAAGTAAGGCAAGGAGTGGTGGGGTGGTCAGAGGAGGCTGTGCAAACCCACTCGGTATTATTGTCAGCATGGTGGAGCTGAGCCCAGTGGTTCTCAGCTTTGGATGCCCATTGGAATAATCTGGAGAATTTAAAAATATTGATGTCCAGGGATTTCTCTCTTACCTTCTTCCATTGATTTGTTTCATGTGGGCATCTGGGGTTTTTGAACAATTCCAAAGTGATTCTAACGGGCAGCCAGGTCTAAAGACCCCTGGAATGATTCTCAGAATCACCACAGACGCATGTCACATGTACAGATTCCTGACGCCCACCAGCCACTGAGTCAGAATCTTCTGAGGAGCCTGGGAAGCTATTGTAGTAAGCACTCATGTATTGGCAATGATTAGATAAGTTTTGGGAAAACCTTGGACTTTGAATTAGGACATCTGGTTTTAAATTCTTGGGTAGGTTACTTAACATTTTCTGTGCTTCCGTTTGCATATCTCTAAAATAAGATCACAACACCTACCTACAGGATCACTGACCACTCCAACCACCATGATTACCCCGGGACCCTATGTATCTACCACTCATTGGTCCTGGTATTCTTCATTAATCCTTCTCAGATGCTTACGTTTAACCTTGACTATAAGCTCCTTAGGGATAAGCACTCTCTGTGTTTCCCAGTGTCTAGCGTAGGGATTCAATAAATGTATGGAGCCCATCAGTGGGTGAGTATATGCCTACTGATTGACTGCATCATTGGGGGATCATACACAAGTCTCACTGCCTGTCTGCTCCCACCATTTCCTTTACCTCAAGTTTCACTTTTCTGGCTATTGGATCTTTGGGGCTTACTGGCTTGCTGCTCCTTAGTGGAAATAAGAGAAGGTTAAGAAAAAAAATTTTTGCCTCTTTGTGTTCTTTATTTAATCTTAATTTGTAATTGGTTCTTAGTGTAGGAACAAGGTTTGAAAAAATAACCTCTCTTGATTTCCTCTTTTCCCTTAATCTATGACTCTCCTTCCTCCCCTTTGTGAATCATCTAATTGCCTCTTTGAACTGTTGTCCCACTGGCTTAGGTCTTTCCTCTGTCCTGTTTGTGGATTGCTTTTTCTCTGGTTAGAAGTATTATCATTAGTTGACCTCTCCTCCTGGATGACTCTCCCTGGACCCCACTCTGCTGTAGGCAGAGGCTCTTATATACTTCTCACACAAGCGTGGTACTTAGACTGTCTCTGGTATCACAAGCCATTAAGCTAGAGGGACAGAAAAGCTCTTAAAAAACAAACAAACAGACAGACAAACAAACAACAATTCCCCAAATTCAGGGAGGAACATGAGAGAAGAAGCTTCTTAAACAAAAGAAATGTCATAACAGAGAAATGGCTTGGGGCGCCTGGGTGGCTCAGTCGGTTGAGCGTCTGACTCAGGTTTTGGCTCAGGTCATGATCTCATGGTTTGTAGTATTGAGCCCCGTGTCCGGTTCTGTGCTGTTGGATTGGGATTCTCTGTCTCCCTCTCTCTCTGCCCCTCCCCCACGCGCATGCACGCACTTTCTCTCTCTCTCTCCCAGAAGTAAACAAATAAACATTACAAAAAGAGAATGAAATAGCTTGATTTCATAGGAAACACTTCCTCTTTGGCGTTGGGGTTCTCAAAGTACAGGTCCCCAGACCAGCAGGGTCAGTAGCAGCACCTGGGAATTTGTTAGAAATGCGAATTGTTGGACGCAGTCTGGACCTACTGAATCGGAGACTCTTGGGGGGCGCGGCAGGGGTGTCCAGGCGCTTTCACAACCCTCCAGGTGGTTCTGAAGCACAGAGCCACGGGTTTACAGCATGGGTTTTTCAATCAGGAGGAGCCGGAGCTAATTCACAGCTCTGTCACATTCTGGTTGTGTGGTTTGGACAAGTTCTTTAATCTCCTGACACCTCAGTTCTATCATTTGTAAAATGGCCATCAGAACACCTACCTGATGGAAGTGTTGCAGAATTTAAAGTGAGCTAATTCCTGGGAAGTACTCAGCACAGTCCTAAGCACAAAATAAGCACTCAGTTCCTCTGGGCCATTACTCTGATATTACCTCAGTGGAGAACAGAAAGTAGTTTGTACTTTAAAAACCTCTGCTCTCTGCTTTTACAAATGTCTCAAAACTTAGCTGCATGTTAAAATCACTTGGAGACCTTAAGAAAATATATCTGATTCCCAAGAGACTCACTGCAGATTAATTCAGTAAGAATTTCTGAAAGTGAGGCCAGGCATTTTTATTTTAATTTCACAGAGGATGACAAGATGATTCTGATATACAATGTAATACACTGTTGTTATATATTAAAATCAATATTAAAAGAGGTGTGAGATTAAATGAAGGTAAGGATGAATCATGAGGAAAGTCGGATGTCATATTCATTATTTCCATGATTTCACCCTAATTCCATGGTAGAGAAGTACAGGGAAATGCTAAAATGTAGGTTCTAGACCAGGGTTCCCCACCTTGCCATTACTGACATTTTTAGGCTGGACAATTCTTTTTTTCTGGGCAGCTTTTCCGTGAATTGTATTTATCTCTGGCCTCTATCGGTCCTCTAGATGCCAGTATCATTCCGCAGTTGTGACAACCAAAGCGATACCAAGTATTGCCAAGCATCCCCTGGGGGGATGAAATAGTGACAACTCTAGTTCTAGAGTTGCCGTGTCTGGATACAAATCCAGGCTTTACTACGTAACAGCTGTATGATTACAGCAAGCTACAACTCCTTTGTGCCTCAGTTTCCCTTCTTCCGAAATGGAGGTAATAATACTCCCCTCATAGAGTTGTGTTGTGCGTTCGAAAGATAAAAGAGAAAATGCATCTAAAGCCCTGAGAACAGTATCTGGAGCATGGTAGACGTTACAGACTGAATGTTTACGTCCCCTCAAACTCTGATGCTGAGATCCTAACTCCCAATGTGATGGTATTAAGAAGTGGGGACTTTGGGAAGGTCCCCACTCATGAGGTCATGAGGTAGAGCCCGCATGAATGGGATTAGTGCCTTTCTAAAAGGTCTCTGGAGAGCTCTCTTTTCACATTGTGAGGAGACAATGAGAAGTCAGCAGTCTGCAGCCTGAATGAGAGCTCTCACCAGACCCAACCATGCCAGCATCCTGATCTCAGACTTCCAGCCTCTAGAGCTGGGAGAAATTCGCTGTTTATGAACCACCCAGTCTATAGTACTTTGTTATCATAGCTTGAATAGACTAAGATAGTACATATTTAGTAAATGTCAGCTATCATTTATGCATATGTGTGTGTAGATGTTATGTTATATATGTATATATAGCATATGTATGTGTTATATATGTATATATAGCATATATATATATATATATATATAATATCTATATCTATATCTATATCTATATATATATCTCGATAGTCTTATTTTGATTCCAAAATACCGGGAGAACTCTTTTCCTAAAGTCTTTACATGCAAGTTGTATATCCATTCATCAATTTATTCCCTGCGTAATGAATCAGAATGACTAAATACTCATATACATCCTGGGGTCTGCAGCTGGTGTAGAAGACAGAAGAGTGAAAGCATATCAGAATCCGAGCGGGGTGGTTTCTATCCTTTTGGAACTACGCGTTAAAAAAATTTTTTTTAATGTTTATTTACTTTTGAGAGAGAGAGAGAAAGACAGAGCATGAGTGGGGCAGGAGTAGAGAGAGAGGGAGACACTGCCTTGAGAAAGCAGACTCCAGGCTCTGAGCTGTCGGCACAGATGTGGGGCTCGAATTCACAAACCATGAGATCATGACCTGAGCCAAAGTCAGACGCTTAACCGACTGAGCCACCGAGGCGCCCCAAGTAATTTTTTATTTGCATAAAAAATTCTGAATATTTTATAAAAGATTTTAGTTTTTAGATCAGTATTAGGCTTAGAATAAATTTGAAAGAAAGATTTTCCACACACCTACTGCTCACCAATGCGCATAACCTCCCCCGTTATCAACATCCCTCACCAGAAAGGTACATTTTTTTTTTTTAACAAGGATGAGCTTACATTGACACATCATAATCACCCAAAGTCCATAATTTACATTAGGGTTCACTCTTGGTGTTGTACATTCTATAGGTTTGGACAAATGTACAATGACTTATATCTATAATAGCATACTGTCCTAATAGCATATAATTTCACTGTCCTAGAAATCTTGTGGGTTCTGCCTATTCATCTTCCCCTGTCGCTTCCCCAAGCAACCACTGATCTTTTTATTATTTCCATTGTTTTGCTTTTAATATGTTTGATATTGATATTTTTAATAAATGGCTTAAATCCAAGCCATTTAGGAGTTGAGACCTGAACATTGAAAATGGTGAAACCTAACTTCTTAAATTTGGTATTTGTTCATTTAGCATATCCGTGTTTGTTGAATGCATCCGATATTTTGGTATCTGAGTTAAATAGCTTCCCTTATGCATTCCAAGTATGTAACTGTACTTTTTTAGGAGGGCCAAGAGATTTCCCTGGTTCTCATGTAGCATCTGTTTGGTTACGATCAATGATGGGAGGTTCAGCACTTTGCAAGACATCCAGTTTCACTATTGCATTCTCCTGCTGATCAATCAATGATGATTTCCTAAAGCCCACATGTAGTATGCCCACAAGCCTTGCTGAAATGAAAATACGATGCCTCTGTTGTTCTGTTGGTCTTATCGTATTATAAAGTTATAAAAGCTCTATCAAAAAGTGCTTGGCAGGGGGTGCCTGGGTGGCTCAGTCTGTTGAGTGTCAGACTTCGGCTCAGGTCACGATCTCACTGTTCACAAGTTTGAGCCCCGCACAGGGCTCTGTGCTGACAGCTCAGAGCCTGGAGCCTACTTTAGATTCTGTGTCTCCCTCTCTCTCTGCCCCTCCCCCACTCACGCTCTGTCTCTCTCAAAAATATACATTAAAAGAAAAAAAGTGTTTGGGGTTAGTTTGCCATAACTTAATTTCTGGTGTCTCAAGATGAGTGCTGGTGATACAACTTTACCTCCCTGGTCCTATGGCTCTAGTTAGTAATTTGTTCTAAGGTTTTGCTATTGAGGGTCTTTAGTGCATATGTGTATATATGCATATATATGTATAGACATAACACATATCCATATCTGTATACACATATGGTATAAATACTTGCCTATATGTAATTCATCTTTCTCTGCCTGTTTCTGAATGTGGGGCATTTTAGTTATTTCTAATCTTCGGGAAGATTTTAGTTTGCCAGGAATCTCAAAGATTACCACGAAAGAAGAAACAATCTGCAATCTCCAATATAGCATTCATCTGGAGACTTGTCCTTACTTAAAGTAGCAAACTTCGCCCTCACAACCCTCTATTCACTGGTAAACTTCAACTCTGCCTTAACGACTCTTGTGCCTCCTTCCAGTCTGAAAGTCATTCTCCCGAGTGGAGGAGACACCATTCTTAAAAAGATGCAAAAAGATTGATACCATTAGAAGGTCTTCCAAGGTATCTTAACTTGGAAGTTGACTTCAGATAAGCTCCTCCGTAAGCCTGTATACGATGGAGACTAACATTACCTGGTGCCATGAGAGACAGTAGTAATTTTGCACGTTGCTGGACTTGCATCAGTGGATGTGATAGAGAAAAATCTGTTATAAGATGGCCGACAGGACTGATAGGGAAATTCCAGTCCCCGACCAAAGGCTCCCCTTCTGCGTTCTTCTTTCCACCCTTCTTGCCGTGCTTACTGCTAATGCAGGACGTGGAAGTAACAGACTATAAACTGTTCCCTCTGCTTATGCTCAGTGCTCAGACCTCTGGAGAGTGATCTCTGAGCCCGCCTGTGTAAAATAAACCTCCTGCCTTCCAAGATCTCCGAGTGCCGCTTGGTTCTTCAGCTGGGTGATCCAGACCAGGTTCCATACCAGATGAGCTTTGAGGGCTTTAACCCAGGACACAGGGCTACAAACTGCTGTACCTCGGACCTGCATTATTGGATATTCTTGCATGGGCTTCATCCATACCAGCTCAGAATTTTCTAGCAAAACCATTCTTATTTCTTAAGAGCCTGGTCTTCTTTCATTGCAGTAATCAGGAAAAAAAACATTATAAACATCAGTAATTTTTCACCCTACGTATCTAGGGTGTCACTTATTGCTATGGCTTAGATTCTACTTTTTTTTCTTTCTGTATAAAGGCACCAACAACATACCCTAATTTACATTTACATGAGAACCAGGCAATCCTGAATCCAGAATTCAGGTACGTTCATTAGGGCTAAGCCAACTCAGTTTTGCTCCAAAATCAGCAAAGGAGTTGAGTTTCTCATCTTGTATCTTCTAAGGAACATATTAGCCAAGAGACAACTTTTCAACCAGATACAGCAAACTCACTTAAAAATGGAGAGCCCAAGAATGGTAGCATTATCTCTGTGTGCAGTCCATGTTTGCATTAGGAGAAAGAAATCTGTCCCTAAAGTACCTTGCAAGATAGAACTGTGTATGGTTGTTTTCCTTCACTCCTCCTGGGACCTCTTACACATGTCACGGCCAACCAACATCGTGAATATTTTTACTGAACAGAATAAGAAACAAATGGAGTATGTAAAACACAAACAAATCACATGTCGGTAAACTAAATGTAGATTTAGCATCCTTGAAGAACAAAATCTTTCCTCTGTAACTCAAAAGTGAAAGCAGGAGTTCACTCTGATCTAAAGTTCAAAGCAGGAAATCCAGAGGACTGATCAAAGGCAAGTAGATGGGGCGCCTGGCTGGCTCAGTTGGTGGAGGATGCAACGCTTGATCTCAGTGTCGTGAGTTCGAGCACCACATTGGGTGCAGAGATTACTTAAAATATTTTTGTTTGTTTGTTTTAAAGGCAAATATATGAAGCCATTCACTGTTTTCATGTGCAGAATCCCCTCCAGGGGCTATAGAACTAAAGGGTCTCAGCTAGCAGAGACTGAGAACTTAGTGTGTTAAAGAGCTTCAGCTGCATTATCTTATGTATTGTCACAACTCTGGGAAGTACCGTGAGTACCCTCAAGTGGCTGGGAAAGAGACCGGGTCGCAGTGGGGCTAGGAAATAGAACCTTATAGTGGTGGTCTCGAAATGCGATCCACAGAGGAGTAGCCCCAAGATTGCCTCCCATTCCTCTGTACTTGTTAGAGTGCACATTCTTTGGACCACCCAGGATCTACTGAGGTGTGGTCCAGAAACTCCAGGAGTGAACATTATACCACTCTGTGTTTTAAGAAGCCCTCTGACTGATTTTAATGACTGCTAAAATCTGAGGACAGTGGCTTGTAGTCCACATTTAATAATGGTGAATCCATTTCTGTGTTGCCCATGCTCTAAATCATATACGCAAGGTATACAGACTTGTTCTCAAAGGTGAGTGATATTTAGAAGCACCACAATGAAGACAGATTTTTTTTACTGTTAAGTATTAAGCATTGCTTGTTCCTTCTATTTGAGTGAGTCCTGAAGGCCTGTTACCAGCTCTGGGGGTTTCAGCAGGCCTAGATGATTCCAGCAAAGAAGCACAAGTTGCATATTACGCAAGCCTTTCCCTCTTTATTTTTAAGGAGCAGACTGACACTGGGTTATCTCCTTGCTGGGTGCAGATTAGTGCTTGCCATGGTGGATAGCGTGCCCACACTGTTAAAAATGGAACACGTCACCACTGCTGAGGTTAAAATTCCACAAAATGTTTCTCTTGCAGACACGCTGGCCCATAGAAAGTTTTACTAACCCATAGTGCTGTAAGTTTTTCGTTCTAAAGTTGACCCGGGATTCTCCTAGCCCTCATGAAATATGATTACCTATTATAAATCTGTGTGTCTGGATGAGAAACGAATTGTGACTTATCTTCTCTTTCTACATTTTAATCATGATATGAAGCAGGGGTGGCATTTTTGTCACTACTGTTTTTACTTAGTATCATTAAGTACCTTTACTACACTTCATGGGGGATGTTACTTCAGAACTCAAAGAAAGATTTAAACTCTAGTCCCCCTGAAGAAAGAAAGGGGAACAAAGAACAATGCATGCTCAAGTTCATCTCTCCCTTTGCTTCCTAGGATTAAAGGGTTACTGCATACAATCGGGAGGCTTACTCTATTTTGCCACAACAAAGGGTAAAATAATGTGTGTGTGGGGGGGGGATACAATTTAGCCAATGTAGTAACACTGCCCTGACATTTTTTTTATATTTTGTTTGTTGTCCTTAATACTTATTAGGTGTTCAAGTCGCTGTCTTAAGCACTATTAAGTGGTAAATTAAAGTTCTTTTCAAACTGCTTGAAAAGCATTATCAAAATGCTGTTTTGGAGGTCAACAAAGCCTGGGGAATTTTTAGTGATAAATGTCATATCAAAGACTTAAAGACTTCTTTTCTTACCCTATTTAGGCAATTTTTTGGGGGGGGGGTGCGGCTGAGATAAAATCACCAAGTAGAAATAATTGCTAGTTAACACCATTACTTTTAGTAACAAAAAATAACTGGCTGATCTGCAGGAATAAACCCTGAATTATTGTTTTATGGCTGAAAATTAAAAACTGTATCCCATCGGCTAAAGAATCTTTCAGATGAGTAGGGCATGAATGCTGCGGGAACATTTCAATAAATAAAGGACAACACATATCTTTGACTCTGTGACAGAAACCCTCATAGAGTGAATAACCCAATTTGCCCCTGCCCTTACAGCTAATGGGTCCAACAATAGTGAATGCTTGGAATCCGAAAATTATCTTTTGTTTGCTAAAGGCAGTTGATGGGTGATGTGTTGGAGAAGGAACTGCCTTAGGTATGTTTCAGAAAAGTGCTTATTCTGATTTTCTGAAAAAAAGACTAAATGGCCTCACTGAAGAGTTTATGTAGCTTAGGGTATGAAAAGATAAAATCGTTAGGATACCTTAAAACAGGAAAGAATTCAAACATTTACTCAAA
Source organism: Leopardus geoffroyi (assembly GCF_018350155.1). Classification (NCBI taxonomy): domain Eukaryota; kingdom Metazoa; phylum Chordata; class Mammalia; order Carnivora; family Felidae; genus Leopardus; species Leopardus geoffroyi. The sequence goes on along the minus strand of NC_059342.1, from coordinate 16,640,937 downwards.
AAACAAATCAATGTGAGACTTAAGACAGAGCTAATCAGTACCGGATGCATCGTCCTGCCTTATTTGAGATTCTAGATCATTTATTCTGAAAATAACAATGGGGCTTTTTTTTTTTTTTTGAAGGATCTTATCCTATATAAATTATATGGATATGTGAACAACAAAATAACATTTTAGGCTTAAGCTCACATTCCATGTATAGGAAAATAATGCCAGCATACTCTGTTCTGTCCACATGTAATGGAATGAACTCTTTGCAATGGACTGAACGTTTGTGTCTCCCCAAAATTCATATATTGAAACCTTAACCTCAAATATGATAGTATTCGGAGGTACAGCCTTTAGGAGGTAATGAGGTTGTGAGGGTGGAAACTTCGTGAATAGGATTAGTGTCCTTATAAGAAGAGGGCAGAGAGCAAGCCAGCATGTGAGGATATGAGAAGTCTACAACCCAGAAAAGGGCCCTCACCAGAATCTGACCTTGGTCCCAGATTTTCAGCTTCCAGCACTGGGAGAAACAAATTTCTGTTGTTTCTAAGCCAGTAAGTCATGATACTTTGTTATAGCAGCCCAAATGGACTGACTCTCCCCTCTCCCTTTCCATGTTAGCATAATGGTAAAGTTGGAGCACACTTAGACCAGGCCAACACCTCGGTTCTCCTATGCCACCCTCTCCCACTTTCTAGAGGATTTCCAATTGTCTGTGGGTTTACATATGTAAAGTAGCAACTTTACAATGTCATATGTTAATCTGAGTTTCTCACAGAATAATAAATTGGAGCCGTCTACAAGCTACTCAATTACATGTTAATTTCAGTTAATCAACATGATAAAAACTTGTAATCCACCAAGTAAGTTACTAGTCTAATGTAAAAATGAACCGGTGGAACTGTCATTTGCCTATTTTAAGAACTGGAAATAAAAAGGGCTTGTAATATTTAATTAGAGATTGGCCTTGAGGAATTCATGGCCCTCCCAGTGACTCGAGGATCACGCTTTGAGAGACACTAGTTTGCAGCATGGGCTCCGGACCTGTGCTCATGTTCTAGTCCACTCAAGAGATGCATACTTAGTCAAGATGATCAACCTCGCTGTCTCTTGGTGTTCCCATCTAACAAATTGGTGTGATAACTCCGACCTCAAAGGATTACTGGAAGAATAAAATGATACCCTGGTGCAGGGTAACAGGTCCATACGTGGCACACAGAAAGTGGTCAGCATATGGTAGTCATTACTAAGCATGAAAACTGCCTATCCCATGGGGGACGTATATGTTTGGGGGTTGACTACCCAAAACTCCTATGACTTGGCATATCGTATATCAAGAAGAGCTGTCCCGCTGACCACGCATTCCTCCCCCAGATGGGACCTCACCTCCCAAGCTAGTTCTTATTCCCTTTAATTCCATGACAGGAAAAATTACACCTAATGATTAATTCAGCAATAAATTCTTATCAAATGCATACTAATTGCCTAGGCCAGTGCTCATATACACTCTCTAGTTATGCAGCTACCACGTTGCTTGTTATTTTGGGAGAACATTATAAACACTATCATTCTTACACTAATTATAACGGCAATAATAGTTATCATAAATAACAATACTTTATATGGCACATTTTTATGTACATTTCTATGTGCATTTTAGAATTTGAAAATGTTCACCATTTATAAATGAAACCAATTTACATAGTGAATAATTTCTTGGCAAGGCAGAAGGAAAGGTATTAAATAACAGATATGGGGAGAGGAATTGTTGCCCAGACACTGGAGTTCTTCAGACAAAAATGGAGCTATGTCATTCTGGGGTCAACCATTTTTAACCCCTGTGCAAAGATGGCTAGAGACGAAACAGTTCAGGGACACAAGAGCCCGTTAACAAGGTCAGCTGCAAAGGGCGGACCCACACTTGTGGTCACATTGTACATCTTGTCATCATTAGAGCCAAATGCTGCAACACGTCTTTCTCAAGCACAACTTCTTTCCTTGTCCCCAGAACTTCCGCCTGCACTGTTTTTATATAACATAATACACAGTGCCAAAAGACAGCATGCACACATCTTTAAAAAATATTCTTTGAAACAATACAAAATTCATCCATTTGAAAATTCTTGAGTGCTTATTGGTGCCGGGTTCAGGAATTTAACCAACAGTTTATATAACAAATTTCATTGACATCTTAAGATTTGATTTGATTTTACTTTTGTTTTAGATAGTGTGTACATGTGCCTGTGTGCTGGTGTGCTTGTTGGGGAGGGGCAGAGAGAGAGAGAGAGAGAGACTGAGAATCCTAAGGAGGCTCCATGCTCAGTGTGGAGCCCGACACAGGGCTTGATTCCATGACCCTGGGATCATGACCTGAGCCAAGATCAAGAGTTAACTGCTCAACCAACTGAGCCACCCAGATGCCCCACATCTTAAGATTTTATTTTATTAATTCTTTTAATGTTTCATTTATTTTGAGAGAGAGAGAGAGAAGGGGAGGGGCAGAGAGAGAGAGAGAATCCCAAGCAGGCTCTGCACTATCAGCACGGAGCCAGATGCGGGGCTCAAACCCATGAACTATGAGATCATGACCTGAGCCAAAATCAAGAGTTGGACACTTAACTAACTGAGCCACCCAGGTGCCTCACATCTTAAGATTTTAATCTGAGGAAAAAGCGCAAAGTTTCAGCAAAAAAGCCACAGTGGAAGACATTTTATTCTGCCCGGAGGAACAGCGGGTAGGGTTGCTCTCTAAGGTTTCCAGTTTCCTTCAAGTACAGTGAGGGTGGTGGCTTTGACGAAAGGCCAGCCAGGAGTTAGATGCACAGTACTGATGTAGCTGGACCCCTGGTCAGCGTGATGTAGAGCAGGAAGAGTTGGTGCTGGGTGGCTAGCTTATGCCATGAGCTAAGCTAAGTTCAAGGTCCAGTCTTGCTTCTAAGGGGAGAATGTGGTTCTTCCTTATCACTATAGCTTGTGCCAAGATGGGGGGGGGTTACGTTGCTTATTCTGCACATTTATACTAGAAGTATAGTCTTCTAGTAGCTATAGTCTAGGCTTACAGAAAGGAAAACTCATCCACTCCCATTCACCCACTGAGCCATAACAGGTTGCTGAGAGTTTAGAGTGAAAGTGCCCTGCCTGCATGACTCCAACTCCTTATTTTGCTCTTGATTACAGGTCCCTATAGACAGGTGGGCAAATAGGATTTCTAGCAATGTCACACAGTATTAAGTCTTTCTGCAATGAACATTTGGAAATCTCATAGGAAGCTTTATGGTAAGAATTGAGATACTTAGAGTAATAATTTCTTTTCACAAATTTAATATGAGTGTCCTCAAGGGAAAATAAATATTTTATTCACATGTGTTAGAACTTGTATGTGCATAAAATAACTCTGATATGATAAATAAGAGACTGTTTGTCTCTGATGGTTAGAGGTGAGGGGGGGCATTTATGGACTATCTTTTGAACTATTAAAATACTGTGTGTATATTATTTGAATATTCCCTATGCAGAATTAAATTCAATTAAAACTTAAAATAAAAACCAAACAATTGTGAAAATAGTTTCAAATAAACATTAATTTTAGGAGCTATGTAGTACTTCTTTAAATGGTTTGCCTTAATTCATTCAATTTTATCATAAGTGGTATCTAAGTTGTTTCTAAGACTTTTTTCCCTACAGTAAAATGCACATTTCTGTTTTATTTTCTTAGATTCCCATAAAAGGAACAGCTAAGAAAAAGGGCATAATTATTTTAAAGTTTCTTTGAACACTGAGCATGTTATGAGCATGCCTAATTATACTCTTTCTGACATTATTATTATTATTTCAAAACAGTAATTGCTAATGGAATAGGTGAAAAATGGCCTCTTGATATCTCAGGTTATAATATGATAACATATTTACCCCAGATTCACTTCTATCTACCATTTAACATAAAATTGTGGTTCTTGTATAGTTTGTATCTGAGGAATGCAAATTACCAAAAGCTATTAGTCTAAGAAAATTATAATTTTAAAAAGAAATTTGGTCAAGTCAACCCTAGGTAGAAATAGTCTTTAGGTTTCTTTTGGTTTTCGTAAGATCTGCACTATTTTAGTTCTTTGTTGGATGGACAATGCAGAAGATAAACATTAGGATTGATAAAATAGGATTGTACTTCAACAAAGATTTTAATTTATTGCTGTTTCTAGTCCTGGAATTCATCTTTGGAATTTCTTACTACCTTAATATCTGAGTCTATCTCGGTCAGAAAAGTATACCAAAGCCAACAGGAGACCTTTGAGTTGGTTCAGTTCATGTTGCACCAAATGACAGGTTTGGGACCATCTGTTGTTCACACGAAATGGTGACTATGAGTGACAGTCTGGGTGGCCCATTAGTGATCTCAGGGACACGAAGTGCCCTCGTGAGGGACTTTGTGAAGGTTTCTGCATCCTAGGGAAGATGGCCAAAGCATCTCAGTGGTGAATAGAGAGGTTTAGCTTAATTATGAATACAACCTTCACCTACAGATAGTTTCCATAATCTGATTAAGGACACCACCAAAATCTGAAAATATCTCATTTCTGGCCTGCTCTGTGTCTGATTTTCCCATTTGATCAGTTACTCCTTTGTTGAAGATATTCCTATCTCTAAGGAATTCCTTTTTTAAAAAATTATTTATTTTGAGAGGGAGCACGAGCAAATGGGGGAAGGACAGAGAGAGAGGGACAGAGAGAGAATCCCAAGCAGGCTAGATGCTGCCAGTGCAGAGCCTGATCCTGGGCTCGAGCCCATGAACTGTGAGATCACTACCTGAGCCAAAATCAAGAGTCAGATGCTGAACCGACTGAGCCACCCAGGCGTCCCTCTAAGAAATTACTTTTAAGAATGAAACCACCTCTAAGGGCCCCTGCTCTTCTTAATGTGAACTAATTGTTTGGGGCTCAGGAGCTCAGCAAAGCTCTAAGTGAAGGATACATGGGATGGATAAGCTTTAATGGAGAAGGGGCAAGGGATATGCCTAGAGCTTCCTCAAGTGTCATCATTGAAAAGTAGTCTTTATGAAGCAGTGGCAAAGTTTGGCTATCTTGGGAGATGACATGAGACCAGCCAGGAAATGGCAGGATAAGAAGGGAAATTAGAAATCTGTGAAAGAAAAAATTCAACCCCTTCACCATTTGTCTAGGGCTGGTCCTTGTCTTCAATTGGTCTGGGGAAGTTCCATACCAGTAGTTTCTGAAATAGCTTGGATTTCTGGGATGTTTGACGTTTGCTTGGCATGGTCTGGCTCAGAGATGATCACGGGGCAGCCATTAGGACCCCAGAAGAAAGTCAGATATGGTGTAGCTAGAAGACAGAGTCCCGGCCCTGCCACAACTCACCCTTATGACCCTGGACATGTCACTGAACCTTAATTCTCAATGTAGCTATAGTACTTACAACACATTGGCGATGATTTATTATTTCAAGTGAAAGAATAAAAGTTCTATAAACGCTAAAGTACTCTGAAATTACAGAATGAATATTATTGTCAGTTTTGCCATTATTATTAACAATTCTCTAGGATTTTGCAATCTTTGGGAGCAGGGGAGGAAAAGAGGTGACCACATTCATAAGTTTAGTAGGTTGTTTTAGTTTATTCCTTTAATTGTGGAAGAAATTACATAACAGACATGTTTTAAGTACATTCACCCTGTTATGGATCCATCGTCTGCATTCATCTCCAGAACTTTTTCATTTTCCCAGACTGAAACTCTGAACACTAACTCCCCATGCCTCCCTCCATCTAGTCTCTGGAAACCACCACTCTTTCTGTCTATAAATCTGATTACTTCTAGGTTCCTTATCTAAGTGGAATCAAACACCCTTTGTTCTTTTATGACCAACATAGTTCACTTAACATGATGTCTTCAAGATCTATGCATGGTCAGAATTTCCTTCCTGTTAAAGCCTGAATAATATTCTATTATATGCATATAACACACTTTGTTTATCCATTTATCTATAGGTGGCTGTTTGGGTTACTTCCGCCTTTTGATTATTGTGAGTAATGCTGCTATGAACATGGCATATTGATTTCATTAAAAAACATTTCATGTGTGTGTGGTAGAAGCAAATTCCATAATTTTGACCTTGGTGGTCATTGAATAATAGCTAGCCTTTCAATTCATGGGATTTTTGTGTCTGATGGAAAGACTTTTTGGAGTTGGGAGCCCAGTGTTTTGCTATACACAGTAGAAACAAACCTAAGTTAGCTACGAAGATATGTGTTTAGGAATTGCAGCCCAGTTAGAAAAGCATGTGTTATTGGTAATGTGGGCCTGTCATGTAGACCTCTGTGGCTTAAGGAGATTCAATCATCTTTCTCTGAAGTGCAGATAGACAGTGAGCTGTCAAGGCTTTGAAAGGGAAATCTTTGGCAGGTTTGTACAATGTTTGGAAGAAAAGCAGTGGAGAGAGATTATTTCCTGGCAGTTCATCTTGTAGGAATTACAGACTTTTAGAGTGTTATAGGGCCTTTTGGAGATCACTAGTCTACCACGCCTCTCCTCCAACTTAGGACCCCAAATAATTGATGGTAAATTGACAGTCCAAGAGAGTGAAGTTAAATTCTAGATCAGCACAGTCCAATAGAAATATAACGCAAACAATATACATAATTTAGAACTTTTCTAGCAGCCACATTAAAAAGTAACAAGAAACAGTTAAAACTAATTTCAATACGTTTTATTTAACCTAATACGTACCGAATATTATCATTTCAGCATGTAATCAATACACACATTGTTAATGAGATATTTTACCTTCGTTTTCCATACAAGATCTTCAAAATTTGATATGCATTTTACACACCCATCTCAACGTGGATGTTAAATTTTTCAACGGTTTAAGTTAAATATAGTTCTGCCAAAAGAATATAGCTGAAATAAGTGGAAAAATATTTTACACTGCTTTAATATTTAAATTATGATTATATATAATTATAATTATATTAAATAAAAGTTAAATAGTTTTAATTTTTAGGGGCACGATTCTAGTGCTCACTAGCAACGTGTGGCCAGCGGCCGCTGTCTTGAACAGTGCAGCTTTAGATAATACTTCCTTTCAGTTACAGAATCGAGGCCTGATATTCGTAGCCCCGTACTTATGCTGGTATCCCTCCTACTTCATAGAGAGCGTGGTTCTCAAAGTGTGGTCTAGTGAACAGCAGCATCTGCATCACCTGAGAACTTGTGAGAAATGCAAATCTGAGGGACCTCTCCTAGACCTACTGTGACAGAAATTCTGGGGGTGGGACCCAGCAATCTATATTTTAGCCTGCCCACCAGGTGATTCTGATTCATGCTCCAGTTTGAAAACTACCAGGATAGGTCTAAAGGCTTTTCTTGGGGTGAGGGATGCCAAGAGAACAAGAGCCTCCAATTTGCAGTGCTGTCCAATAGAACTTTCTGCGCTGTCCAATATCACACGCACTAGCCGCATGGCCACTGGCCACGTGAAACAGGGCTAGTGCAGTAAGGAACTAGGTTTTAAATTCTATTTAATTTTGATGACCTTAAATCTAAATTTAGGTAGCTGAGTTTGGCTAGCGGTTATCGAATGAGCCTCTCTTACAGGCGTGGGGTTTAGTGACTGCAGGGTCATTGGTCCAAACCTGCAGTGAGTTAAGAGTTAACTCAGAGGTGGAATCTGATAGGCAACAGCCCTGCCTTCTCCAGGGTTACTCTTTTAGAACAGAGATGAAGTGGATTCACTGAACCGGTGTGTGTTCTAAACCCAGGATTACTGGAATCAAAACAACCTGTAGCCCACTGCTTGCTCAAGACTTAGGGACTTATTTTTCCAGGTCAGAAGTAGAACTACAAGTTCTGACAAGGAGGCTATGACACAATAATGATATTTTGTAATTAATGATTGCACAAGCTGTTCTCTTTCTTTGGCTCTTGAGTTATCACAGTGGACAGTCTATTAAATTTTTAATGGTACAGGCAATCTGGCTGTGCTTATGGTGACCTTTTTTTTTTTTTTTTTTTATTTGTTCATTCTCTTTTCTAGAAAATGCTTTCTGGAGCTGACAAATGTCCCCACCTTTCTCCTGGACCCTTTCCCCTTCCACAGTTCTGGAGCAATTACTATGGTTTCCTTGAGCTTCCAAAGTATAAGCATTTTCCACAGTGACAGAGAGAAAAAGAAAATGGCTGTGTCTCCAGGTACTAGATAGAAAAACCTCAGTGCTATGACTCTTCTTACTAAAAATGACAATGGATAGGAAGACAAGTGGCTTGGATTTTTTGTTCGGATCATCACATCTTCCTTCAACCAACTTAACTCCCATGTTTCTGTGGACGTGAGCCATATTTGATCATGTGACTGATATAGGTTGTATGGGACTAGGATGTGGTTTCTGATGAACTGTACCTGGCAAAACAGAGGGACAGCGTAGCTGGCGGCACCACTGGGCTCCATCACAGCATGCTTTGTAACGCGGGTGCAGCCATGAGGGTAAGGTGCCCTCAAAACAACTCCAGTTCCTGAATCTCCCATCTGCCTACTCTTCCCAGAGACAGGAGACTCAGCTCGTACCTAGCTGTAAATGCTAGAACTTTTATGATGGCTGTGCCATTTTTATTTGTAAGCAGAACCAAAAACAACAACATATAATGCACAGAAGGTACCACATAATCTAATAAACTGGCAAAATAATTCTGTCGTTGACCAAAGGAAAGTGACACAAAGCTGTTGTTCTCGATACGTCTACCTGAAACCTTCCCGAACAATGGTCTACCTCATCCATCTGACACACCATAATTGGCAGACAGGGAAGTCTGATGGGAAAATAATGATCTCTTAAATACCTGAGAATGAAAAGCAAATTAAGTTAGCACAGTGTAAAAGGCATGTAATTACATAATGTCAATCCCGTTTTATACTGTTTAGTCTTAAACAGCACAAGAAGAATGGGCATGTTTAGGAGAGAAAACATAAAGTACCTCTTTAGCTGAGTTATGCCCTGCTTAGCCGGTGGAGCAATGATTGTACCAGCAAGAGGCTACCTGTACCCAAAGTCTTCTCTTTCTCCAGCCTGTCCTAATTTGTACCAACCCATGACAGGGTGAACATCATTTTGAGCCAAGGATTTTTTTTGGCTCATAGATGTGTTCCTGAATAGGAAGATGACTGGGCTGCACATGGGTCAAAAAGAAGAGTCACAGACAGCCTTAGGTGGCTGAGAGAGACCCAACTGAAGGAGGATCCCGATCTTTGGCTGTACCCAAGTCTGGCTTTGCGACTTCAGGCTGGTTTTTACCATCCACCAAAAAGGAATATTCTTGGGGACTGGATTTGTAGAATGATCTGTGGCGACGATAGGGAAGCCGCATACAATAAAAAGGGCAGGAAATCCCAGAATGGAGAAGGATGAAGGGAAGCTGACAGACTCAGTGGCATTCGGATCAGAGAGCCCACCTGCTCACTCTCACCCAATCCTTACCCTACCTTTCTCCCTTCCTGCTTTTCTTCATTCTTTTTTTCTTTCTTTACTTTCTTCCTTTCTCATTCTTTCACTCTGTTTCTTTCTTCCTTTCCTTCCAAATGGAAATACTAGTATTATATATATATAAATATATAGTACTTTATAAATATATAGTATTTTATATAGTATATATAAAATAGTATACTATATATACTTATATATAAAATAGTATACTATTTTAGAGATAAGTATATATATATTTATATAGTATATATAAATATATATATTTATATAGTATATATAAAATACGTAGTATTATACTAGTATTCTAGTATTATATACATATATATATATATATTTGTGTGTGTGTGTGTGTGTTCTTTGCAAAAAGAGATCTAATGCAGAGATCTAAAGAAGAGATCTAGAGAATCTCTAGATTCATAGAATGCAGAGATCTAAAGAAGAAAGAAGATGCAAGTAATCCTATTTCCCAGAGAAAAACCACTGTTAAAGAGTTTAGAGTGTATTTGTTATGAACTTTTTCCTGGCATATTCCCATTTCTCTCTCTCTCTCTCATATATGTGTGTGTGATAATGTAATATAAAATATATATTTGAATTAAATATACTATATCAACATACATGTTATGTACAAACTGTACATACAATTTCCGTGATACTTTATACTCAGCCCTATTTCTGCATATCCCCTAAGAAGCAGGCAAGTAAGAGTCGGGGTTCTTTTGTTTGAAGTTTAATTGAAATGATCCTTAAAAACCTGGAACCGGGCATTGAAATATGGGAAGGGCATGCTGACATCTCTGAGTCCTCAGATATATCATGGGCAAATGCTATGCGATGTTCATAAATGTACATCTGGCACAAAAGCTTCATTCATTCCAAAGGTATACTATAGTATATAGAATAAGTTAGGGTCCAATAGAGAGGGTGTCCCTAATTTCAGTGTGTTGATGTTATGCCAAGTAACCTTTATCCCTTTAAAAACATACTAAAGCCTCATATATCCAGAGCTATATAGCTTTGAGCCTTTGCAAATTCCCCTCAAGTGCTGTGGTTGCTCTTTCAAGCATCGAGATTTTTCTCCTGGAGCCTCTTCTCGTGGAGAGCTTTCTAAAATAGGTTGCATAGGTTTTATCTTTCTTTAAACTAGTATTCTGAACGTGATTTAACGTTTTGGGAAGGTTCGGCTCCCTTTTAAGGATCCATTTCACCGATGTAACACACTGTGGCCTGGATCTTGTGAGGTATAGAAATGTTGGTATCAACACGAAAATGGTTTCAGATGGCTGTGCTGTCTGAGCTCTTCTGTCTTCTGTTTGCAGATCTCTGTCTCTTTATTTATGGACAATCTATTGCCCTTCTGACTGAATCAGTCCATTTTCCTGGGGCAACAGCATTAACTGTCCTGTCCCTTTCTTTCCATCCATTCCAATTCGCTCCTTCTAGGGAGGCCTTGGAAACCAGATAACCGAGCTTGCTGGAATTGTGTATAAAGTAGAATAAAACAGATGAATAAAAATAGACTCAGAATTAGGCCCGTCCTGATTCTACATGGAAGAATCAGCTACATGAGCTTCAGTAATTAGCTTTGTTGCCTATTTCGGTTATTCGAATTTTTTTTAATTAAAAAAAAAGTTGAGTCATGAGTACGGTGCCTGACACGAACAGTCAATAAATATGTCAAATTGAATGAAACTAAATTTCTGATGTGTATCTGCGGGTTGAGCTATCGATGGATAAAGGGCAACACTTGGACACTATCAGGATCTGGGTGGACCCTTAAAAACCACTGCAGGTAGAAAGCTGCTGTGACTGTCACTGGCTCAAGAACCAGTATAGACCACCTGCTCTACAAGCAGTAGTACACAAGCAAGACCTTCCTAAGGTTCAGCAAGGTCTTCACGGGCCTGTCACCAATGAGATTCTCCAGTTCCCTAACTCCCTTCACCCCTGAATCGTGGCTTTTGGAACATCCTTGATAGGCTCACAGTGTCTCCTGGCATCCATTGTAGGTTTTGAGACACGTTACTGATCATCACTACCCAGCTTGAGTCTGGCTTCTCAGATTACACACAGGTAGTATCTGCTTTCCCCCTTGAAGTCCTTCACATGTGCACTTCCACTGGCCCCTAAATCACCTATTCCTAGAAAATTTGCCCAGCAGTGAGTGATACAAGAATATCATTTTCTTGACACCCTTGGCTGTATCTTACTCTCCTTACTTCTACAAACTATACAGCAATGTCATGGGGATATTCCAAAAAACCTGGGGGTTGGAGCTGGTCAGCAGTCTAGGGGACCTCCCAGGGCAATGTTTCCTCAGCCTTAAGGTACACAGAAATACTCTAAAAATGCAGATCTTGGTTCAGTAGGTCCCAGGACGGACTTGAAAGTCTGCATTTCTAATAAATCCTTCTACTCCGAGTAGAGTACATTTTCTCTACCAAGAAAGCCAACTCCTGTCTTGTTATTCCTGATGTTCTGCATTCCCACCTGTTATTTTCCAGGAAAAAAAAAGCAGGAAGCAGGAGATTGAGGGCTCCTGGCAAAGTGAATTTGGGTGGCGATGGTCAGTTTCCTGACTATCAATATCTGAGCCACTGTACATAGGAGTCCACTCCCCATTTTGCTAAACCAAACAGAAACAAACCTTAAATAACGATACATTGCCAGCACACACAAAAAATCAACCGTCATCTCACATCGCAAACACACACACACACACACACACACACACACACACACAAACTTCTCAATAATATTCTAGGCATTAGAAATGATGAGAAACATATCTGGTTAAACGTAGGAGTTAGGGTCCCTTCTATTTGTTGTACATTAATAAATGAAATGTAGTTTATCTACTGGAATCCCTGTGATATAAACAATTTAATGGGAATACATTTGGCTTCCAGCTGTCAGTGAATTTAGGTAAATCCAGCCTTGAGAAAAACATGCTTTATGTGAAAAACAATTTCAAATTCCCTGAAAGCACCTATTTATTATCTCAACCATATCACTCTAGAGCAGTTAAATGAATAATCAGACCAGTCACCAGGACTTTATGATCTATGTCCACTTAGTATCAGCTTTCCACCTTCAATTAGAATGTTTATGGCTTTGTTTCGTCTATGTTTGTTTGCTATAAATCTTAAGTTTTCTTTTTCTTTTTGTAACTAGGGTGTGTTTAACTTTTGTGTTCTCCTAAAACATTTTTAAAGCTAAGGGATTTCATCTTAAAAAGAGAATTAATGAGAAGACGGGATGTTTTACCTGCTGAATAGACATCGACTCCCGTCATGGAAGGCCATTCATTTACATGCAGACTATCATGGTCCCAATTCAACATTGGAGTGACTTTTTTTAAGGGCAATAGAAGGTTAGCTGAATTTTAGAAGCTCAGTCTACATTAAAGTCCATCTTATAAGATCTCAGTTTGGTTAGAAATTTCAGGGCTTTCTAGTATTTGGTGGAAGATGACTTCACCATTCCCCTTTCCACTGCCATGCAGTGGCCTCTGAAATTTCCTTTAAAATCACCAAATTGCTCAGATTAGGGAGCTTTCCAAAGTGAAAATACAAATAACTCCTAACATGCAACAAAGTACCCTTTGGCATTCCTTGTGAAGGACAGGATACAAAGCTGGACGGGTCAGAGGTCTTACTTAGATTGACAGCCAATCATGGAAAGAGCCTTACAGTGTGTAGGTCAGTATGCATAACATTTTATTTCTTTTTATTTTATTTTATTTTATTTTATTTTATTTTATTTTAGAGAGAGAGGGAGAGAGCACAAGCAGAGGAGAGGGGCAGAAGCAGAGAGAGAGAGAGAGAGCGAGAGGGAGAGGGAGAGAAAATCAAGCAGGCTCCATGCTCAGGGCAGAGCCTGACTTGGGGCTCAATCCCCTGACCCTGGGATCGTGACCTGGGATGAAATCAAGAGTTGGATGCTCAACTGATCGAGTCCCCCAGGCACCATACATAACATCTCATAAGTATCTTATTTAATCCTAATGAAAATCTCCATTTACTGGAGAGGAAATAGAAGATCGTGGAGGGTAAGTAAATTTCCCAAAGTGGCACAATATGTAAGTGTAGAATCATAACTTGAACTAAGGTCTGGCTGAGATCAGAGTATAGACCACAGCACTGTAACTCTTAGGGTATAACCCAGTCTATTAGCAAATACTGTTACTATATGACTGATAAATAATTTATGTTACATTTTAGAAGGACTCATAATTGACACAAAAGCAATCAGTCTGTCAACAAGCATATCTGAATGCCTACTATGTGCCAGACGCAAACCTAGGCACTGAGGATAGTGGTAACCAAAAGAGATGTGCCTTTCTCTCCAGCAAGGGGTGCTGCTACTCAGTGTGCTTAGTGCGCTTAGTCCTAGAATCAGTAACGAGTGCTACTACTTCTACTATTATCATTGCTACTAAGACTTGGACCTTGCTATGTGCCAGGCAGGATTTTAAATGCGCTCTCTATTATCTCCTTGAAACAGGTACTGTTGTTATCTTTGTGTTACAGATAAGGAAACTGAGGCACAGATATTAAGCGACTTGCCCAAGGTCATACAGGTAGTAAGTGGAGGAGGTGGAATTAGAATCTAGGCAGCCTGACACCAAAGTCCATGTTCTTAGCTGCCACAGAAAGCCAATCATTATGATTGAAGTTGATCCTGGCGTTCATATTTCATGCTATAGAATGAATTAATAGCAAGTGTGCCAACTGCAACAAAAAGAATAAGGTGTGGGGCACCTGGGTAGCTCAGTCAGTTAAGCATCCGACTTGATTTTGGCTCAGGTGATGATCTCACGGTTCATGAGATCAAGCCCCGAGTCAGGTTCTGGGCTGACAGACGGCAATTGGGACAGCCTGCTTGGGATTCACTCTCTCCCTCTCTCTCTGCCTCTCTCCCATGCACGCTCTCCCTCTTTCTCTCTCTAAACAAATGGATAAATAAACAAATAAACTTAAAAAAGAAGAAGATGTGCGTAACTAGAGACCCAACCTAGTGTCTGGGTTTGAAAATGCTTCTCTGAGGAAGACCGGAGGCTTGCAGTTTGGGATGGAGTGCAGATAGGGCCAGCTTAATAGGTCCTTGAGAGAGGACAGAATGGGAGAGGCAGGAAGGTGTGTGAGAAGCCCCTATGATGCTCTCATCCTATGGTTTTTTCTTTTCCTTTTAAATTTAGTGTCATGGATGTGGGGATAAGGAAGGAAAGTGCAGGAAGGATAATGGATATTTATTGAGTTAGGGTCCTTCACTAGATGCATTCCAGACAATAAATGACTTCTAATTCTCACACAGGTCCTGTGAGCTACGTCTTGACACCATTTAAAGAATGAGGAAACTGAGGCTTCCAAAGTGACTTGCCCAGAGTCCCACAGCACGTCGGTGACACAGTCAGGTTTTGAATCCAGTCCAGTCCTGGGCTCTTGTCACTGACCCATGGGGACTCTTTTTTTTTTTTTTTTTTTTTTAATGTTTGAGCGAGAGAGTGCAAGTGGGGGAGGGGCAGAGAGCGAGAGGGAGAGAGGATCCTAGGTGAGCTCTGTGCGGACAGCAGCGAGCCCAATGTGGGGCTTAAACTCACAAACTGTGAGATCATGACCCGAGTCAAAGATGGACACTCGACTGACTGAGACACCGAGGTGCCAGGAACCCTGTTTGAAGAGAAAACTCTAAGTCACGGAATGGGGTCAGGACCTGTATAGTCAGGTTCCAAAAATGGAAGAAATAGGGGCGCCTGGGTGGCGCAGTCTGTTAAGCATCCGACTTCAGCCAGGTCACGATCTCGCGGTCCGTGAGTTCGAGCCACGCGTCAGGCTCTGGGCTGATGGCTCAGAGCCTGGAGCCTGTTTCCGATTCTGTGTCTCCCTCTCTCTCTGCCCCTCCCCCGTTCATGCTCTGTCTCTCTCTGTCCCAAAAATAAATAAACGTTGAAAAAAAAAAAACAAAAAACAAAAATGGAAGAAATAGTAGTGAGACCCAGAAACCCCATTACAATTCTTTTAGGGTCACAATTTTTTTCATTCAATCACTGAAGAACCCCTCCCCCCTTCCTTAATTCCCCTTCCTGCCCATTCTATGTGCAAAATTACGAAATTCTTAGATTGAATCTAATTGAGGGAAAAATGATTCCAAAAAAATGTTATGACCTCAAACATGGATAAGTTTTTGAAAGGAATGTTTTAAAAATGTCCTATAATAGCATGTCCAAGCCATCCTGCTCTCTGAATGTTAACACAGTGTTTCATTTTAGAGAGAAATTATGGTTAGAATCACTCTTTTGCCAAACATGCATGGAAAAGCCTTTATCTCTTTCTGGGTCTCTTGTTTTTAAAAAAATCCCATCTAATGGTCAGAGCCAAACCCAAAGGAAAAACAAGAAGAAATAAGAAACGTTAACAGGGACAGCAAGCCAGAGAAATATACAACTGTTTTCCTCAGAGGATTAAAAGATATCTCGCTCTGAATCACTCTGTACCCATGCAACAAGGTAATACATGTTGTTTAGCTGACTAAACAAGATTCCATTGATAGCTTAAAAGCTCCGAGTGTTCTTATGTAATGAACTATTTCATGTACTAATGCCTCAAAAAGAATGAGAAATGCTTTTTTTAAATCTTTTCTTCAGAAGAAAAGTTAACGGAATGATGAATTAAGAATATAATACCCTTGTTCTAAATCAAAGAATACTCAGCCATAATAAATGATGAGCTACAATAACATTAGGTCGTATATAATGCATTTATTAGGATGAGAGGTAAACTCATTTCCATCGCTAGCTTTGGCTCTTGAAAGCATTATTTTATGTGGACATAAAAAAGCAGGTATTGATTTTTTTAAAGGCAAACATCCAAATTTATTGACTTGAGTTTGCCAAGGTCAATATTTTCCTCACAGAGCAATATATACGTATGTTTACTGAGGCGCAGAATCAGGTTTTATACTGTTATACATATTCTGGACACCCTGTGGTGTAGACTTTCAGAGTCCTTAGCCTAAATGCCTTTCTTTAGGTGAATAGATTGATTCTCACTGAAAGGACACTCTAACCGATGCAAACCCCAAATCCCCAAACCATCAAAACATAAATACAGAGCACTGTGGGTCCACATGGTCGGCATTCTTTTAATTATTTTTTAGTCATCCATAGGTTTTCCCATAATTTATCACACCACTGTCCATTTACATGAAGTTGTTAGTTTTATTTATGGAGAAAGTGAAGCTCAAAGTTAAACAGTCTGTTCTGCAAGGAAATACCAGCTAATATTGGTGCTAAGAAAATGCACACCTTGGTTAGGAGCCCACTGGATACCAGACATGACTTTTAATATGGAGCATTAGATAAAGAAACAATGCATTCTCATTGACACAGACAGGAAAGGGCAATGCTGTTAATTTTATGATTACACTGAAGCTAAAAACTGTTCAGTCTGACCAGTCTCCTGAGTGATGCCAGCACACATTACTAGAATTTCTCTCACTATCTCTTCTCTGCTCGAAATTCAAGTACATGGCAAAGCACAAATAAAGACATTTGCCAGGCTCAGAGAGAAGATCCAACTTTGTCCATGTGGAGTGGCATAACACAGAAGCAAAAATAAGAATTCCAAAAATAAAATTCTCTGAAAACACACATAACACACACACACACTTGTACATACACAATTTTATTTTTCTTGAATCAATAAGTACCAATAAAAATAAGTGAAATATATTTCTTCATAATATAAGCTATGTGTTAGTTCTAGAATTTCATATGCCATTGGCATCTATCGATCATTAGCACTGTGGTAAATTATGGACATGTCCAGTGCTAAATATCCTCTATGAAAAACAGTGGTGTGGGTGGGAGTGGTGAGGAGGGATGAACAGGTGGAGCACGGAGGATTTTCAGGGCAGTGAAAATACTTTGTATTACTATTATGATCATGGGTACACGCCCTTATACATTTATCCAAACCTATAGAACGTATAACACCAGGAGTGAACCCTAAGGTAAACTGTGGACTGTGGGTGATTATGATGTATTCGTCTAGGTTCATCCTTGTTAAATAATGTACCATTCTGGTGAGCGAGGCTGAGCATGGGTAAAACTATGTATGTGTGGGGGCGGGGAGTATATGCGAAGTCTCCATACCTTCTTCTCACTTTTTCAGTGAAACTAAGACCGCTCTAAATAAAGTCTAAAAATAATGTCTTAAAATTGGCTGTGTAGATTTTTAAAAGTATATCTAAATGCTCATAAACTTACATTGGGTGAGAACAAAGTGATAATATGCATATGCCTAAAAGTATTAGTTGAAAGCTAAATGTCAATAGCTTCCTATGGGGGAAAAAGAAGGGACTGATTGATAGTACACAGTAGTCCCGCCTTATCCACGGGGGATATGTCCCAAGACCCCCAGTGAAAACTGCAGATAGTCTGAGCCTTACATATACTATGTCTTTTTCAAATGCATACACCTATAATAAAGTTTAATTTATAAATTAGGCACAGTAAGAGATGAACAACTAACAATAAAATAAGATTGTAATAATACGATGTAATGAAAGTTATGTCAATGAGGCCTTTCTCAAAATATCTTATTGTCCTATAGTCACCCTTCTTGTGGTGGCGTGGGATGATAAAATGCCTACATGATGACACCAAGTGAAGTGAACGGTGTAAGCATTGTGACGTAATGTTAGACCACTGTTGACCTTCTGACAATACATCAGAAGGAGGACGGTCTGCCTCCAGATGGCGGTTGACCACGGGTCCCTGAAAGTGGGGAAATTGAAACCTCGAATAAGATGGGCTGATGTACCAATGAAGTTATTCTTCTTCATAACCTAATGGTTAGGACAAACAAAAGGTAGACTATGGCTGTCATCTGCATTCCCTCTAACATTTAAAATTCAGAGAGACAGGAAGACTTACCACGATCGCTGAAAAGCAACAGATCTTCAGTTTGACAAACCTTGAGTAATTCACGATCTGGTTGAAAAATCTGATAGCAGACCCTTGCTTATATTCTTTACAAAAGCTCCATATAGAATATGGTTATTTAACTTTTGGAGAACTCCGTTAACTTTTGTATTTTCATACATTACTCTTTGGGTCCCTGATATATTTTGAAATTAGGCTAGGGAGAGTGGTTTACAAAATTTGGAATAAAAAGACTTACTTAGGATAGGCAGATGTGAGATACATCCTAACTTGTAAGAATCTGTTGATGGGGAAGAGTCACAGTTATAAAATGCTTCCAATGCTCTCAGTGAAGCGTCTACATTTGAAAAAGGGTCACATCTATCTGTACAAGATAACATTTTTTAGCCCCAGGCAGGACTTTGTGTGCCTACAGGTTGGGTGACTCCGCCGTTACCCTGAGGGCCTCTGGCTGGACCACTGCATTAATGCTGAGATTAAAAGGGAGAATGGAGGCCTTGTCCACCAGAGCCCCGGGCGTATTATCCCATAGCATTACATTAGTGCGGTTGTTTTGTATGTGACAACACAATTTTACATCCACTGACGGTCAGTCCAAGTGTCAGAAGCCTTCCAGCATTTAACTGGTGATCTCCCTTTGAAGGCAGGCTCCAGATTCATTCCATTTCTACTTTCCTTGCTTACAGCTCCCTTAGTCTAAGGGTCTGCCACAATAGTTGAAGCAAGATGCGTAACTATTGGCAAAGCATGGGTCTCCGTTACTGGTAAACAATGAGTTTATACAGAATAAACTAATGTCTAGCTAAATGTGTCCTTAATGGTTTCTGTCCTCTGCGACACTGACCTGACGTGAAGAACCGTAGACTCTTGAATAAACAGATAACCTTTCCAATGCAACGAACGGTCTGGTGAAAGTCCCAGACTGCTCCAAAAACCTAGCGCACTACGCATCCCGGAGAAAGAAGAAGAAATCAACATTGAAATCAGTGCTTGCTACATGCCAATCATTATAGGAAGTCTTGTTTCATATAGTATCTCCCTGAATCCTCACAACAACCCCATAGGTGGTTATAGGATCATAATACTCATTTTGTACCAGGCAACTGAGGCATAGAGAAGATAAATGTTTTGCCTAAGGTTGTCTAGCCAGTACAACTCCAGACTGACTGGCTCCAGAGAACGTCTGCCACTCCATTATACTGTCTACAGTGCTGTTGAAATGACAGAGCTGTATTAAAAAAATTAAAAAAGGACAAAACTCATGGGTAAGATTGCATAGGGATGGGAATAAAATTCTGTATGATCTGCAACACAGAGCCTACCAGGAATAGCCCATTTAATGATATCAGTGGATATCAGTGGTCTTTAATTGTCAGTCTGTGCAGTCAGAGTCTCAATCTGGAGAGAATGTTTATCATCAGGACTAGCATAGAGAAGGACAGCACAGGCTTTAATCCTCTGAAATGTCTTGTTACCATCATGGAAGCCCTCGTGGAAAAGTTTCAGTTTGTACCAGCTCTACACAAAGATAGCATTTGCATAAACTTGAGAAAAGCCAAGGAAATTCTGAGCATGTTTCTTAGCGAATTTATTTTCTGGCTGGGCAAATGCTGAATTCTGCCTTGTGGAGGGAAAAGGCATCTTTAACTTGTAGACTACCCATCAGAACTAACACGGAGCATATTTGGAATCAGCCATCAGAGTCTGAAACATTTGAGAGGTTTAGAGCTAAGTTGTATTTACTCCTTAGATGCTACATCTCAACTGTAAGCCAATGCCCTCACATCCAGGAAGGATGAAGCTGGTTTATAGTCTGAAGGGTTTGTCTTCTGTAACTAGCAGATCATCGGCCTGGGGACAACTTTTGGCTAGACAAGCCTATTTGACTAGACAAGACGATTATTTTTGGCAAATAATTACGTGTAGAATTAGCAAACCAAATAAAACAGATAATAAATACTCAGAAATAGGAACAATCTTGCAAAGGGAGAAAAAGGGGCATCGGTTTTGGAGAATTACCAGGACTCTGTACAGGAAATGGATCAGTGGATCCATAGGGACTGTCTGGATGTTCAGGGAAGATGCTTGGGGCATGTGAATCTCTGGGAATTGCCTGCGTGTGTCAATGCCAGATCTTTAGTCCAAAGATTGCTTTATAAACCATGTACGTAGGCAATAGTACATTTCTAAAGAGAAACACATGAGCCCTAGAATTAGAAAGTAGGTTTGTGTCAGTTCTAGAAGTGGTAAGCCTTGCAGACTTTGGGGGAAAGAGGATGGGTATGGGAACCTAGGTATGCATTGCCTACCCTTCCATTTTCCCACACCAGGGTGTAGTCCCTGTGCCACACAGCTGCCTTGTAGATCAACAGAGCTCTGAGGACACACAATCCCATGCAAAGATGGGAGCAAGTGGTAGAACTGCCTAAGCCTTCTCTTGAAGACATAGCAACTTTCACTTTACTAACCTTTGGAAGTGAATTTTGACATCTACTGAAGACTGGATCTATTTTTCCCCCCCCAAGGATCAACTGCTGAGATCCTACAACTGTGTAACTTGTGCATATAAGAACTTTAGGAGGGTGCAAGCTCAAGTACCTTCTCAGGTTTGGGTAGGCAGCATATGTGGCTAACAGGAGTTGAGCACAAGACAATAGGGGATGGTGGAGACTGTGGCGAGCTGGGAAGCGTGTGCTCTGTCCAAAGGAGCAGCTTTGCTCAGATCCTACTGCCAGTTGCTAAGCACGGCTCTAGACATAAGGGGTGCCCCAAATTTTGTGTGACATCTTCCAATTTTTTAAAAATGTGTATTTATTTGAGAGAGAGAGAGAGAGACAGAGTGAGCACACGCACACAAGTGGAGGAGAGACAGAGGAAGAGAGAGAGAGAAAATCTCAAGCAGCCTGCCAGCTCAGCGTGGAACCCCAAACCAGGCTCAGTTCCACAACTCTGAGATCACGACCTGAGTCAATGTCAAGAGTCGGACGCTTAACTGACAGCCACCCCGGTGCCCCTTCCCATTTTTTAACATCGGTAAATGGTTCGGGTATTTTCAAATCCTGTAGGGATCAAACAAAATAATACTGTTGCAGGTATTTTGCTAACAGCCTTCCAATTTCTAACCTTTGTTAGGTTCTTTTTAACTTAATAATTTGGTCACATCTTTAAGTGACGCTGGCATTCCTCACCCGCGATTCTTAGGCCATTTTTCTAATATTGGTGACAACTTCCACTCGTCTACTTAGCCTCTCGGCTAAGCTCTTTTTTGTACACATAGTAAAAGCCAATTGGAAATTGATATCAGAGACAAGGAGGAAGTAAATTACCACAGAAGAGCTAAAAAGCTCATAATTCCCACCTTAAACCTTGGCCTTATTAATATCATGGCCCAATAAACTTAGCAAACCAGTCATGAACTTTTCCATTTCACTTAAAATATAATGCTATTTTGGGTGTTATTTCTTCTGACAGAATGCAATATTTCATCCATGCTGGGAATTTCAAGAAGAGATATACATAGACACTGGATAGATGATAGAATGTTTATGTTGTCACCATAAGCCCAAGGAATCTGATTTTTCTTTGAACTGATTGATATGGGTGAGAATTCTTTATTTTACTTCATGAGTACAGACTTTAAGTAAGAACTAAAATAATAATGCTATTTTTAAATGTAAAGTAACAACTATAGCAGGCATCTGAGTTTCTAAAGCTCTAGAGAAATAGCGGCATAAAAAATAAAATCAAGTGATCCACCAGAGGAACGCCCCATGCTTTAATGCATACTGGCGGTCATGGATTCAAAACCAAATGTTGGCTCTTGGGAGGATCACTTCATGAAGAGACAATTTCATTGCAGGTTACACAGACTGGGGCCTTTGACTAGATTGATGCAGGTGCATCTGTAGGAAGAGTGGGATATTGGAAGAGACGGATATAGGCTCACATTTTATCATTAATGCCTCTTGTGCCTTTGCATTCTGGTTTGAGGGCTACACACTTTTCCCTCTCAAGTAGATACAGGTATTTCCTATCATTTTGGTGAAATTGCAAAGTCAATCAATTCACTGCTGGTAAATTTTGCTTGCTAATAGAAGCCTTCCTTTGGTCTTAAGTTCCTGGGATAAGAGATAAAAACAAACAAACAAATCTGGTCTCCTTAGTAAATGATCTCTTCATTTGCTAGTCTAATTTTTATTCATCAGCTGATGAAGGAATGGAGCACATAGAAAACGTCTGTTTACAGTTTAAGAAAAAGGAGACCTTCTGGATCCCCCACCTTTGACCATGATCAGTTTTCTATAGAATGGTAACATTTTTGGTGCCTGATGTTGCATAAGCCTGTTTTCTAGGGCTCTGGATCTTTTAGAAGGTATGGGCTAAGTTCTCAAAATGCTGGTGAAATTTTATGAGGGAAGAAAGAAACTGGGAAACATATCCTTACTTCCACTTTGGGACCCAACGGAGATATGTAGGGTTTCTTGGGTTTTCTGCTACCAATGGCAGGGACTTGAGCCTTCAAGGTAGAGTGAAGGAGTCAGGCTGTTTTCCCATCTGAACTTCTGGCTCTTCTCCACAGCCTGATGGGACAAAACTCCATTCTCATCTGGAGATTCAATGGAGTATTTGATTCTAAAAGGGTATTTGATTCTAACTTTCCATTGCTTAATTTTGGACTTACTAGAGAAGTTTTCCTCACTACTACTTTTTCTGCTATAGAAATTCCCATTATATAGTTAGAGTGACTGAAGCATGGTTTATTTCAGTGATCTCCCCAACGTAAGGTGATATCATTGGTATGTAGAGTGTTCTTGCCACTCAACTGGGCTGATTTCTGTGAATTCCTTGGGAATTACAGCAGCTTCCTTGGGTCTCCGGAGAAAGCTACAGCTAGCTATTTGATCTACCATCCCTCACAAATAAAGTTTAGTGGCTTTAATTTCCTTCCTTGGAAAAATAGTATATTCCCTAAATTATTATAGAATTCTTTTTGAGGAGCTGCAGTAATAGGTAAGAGAAGTGACATTTTCTCTCAAATCATTCCATAGCCGCCATTAATTAGTACACCAAAAAGACTTCAGTGTCTCACACTGTCTTGCAGGCAGTAATTCTCAGAAAGATGATTCTGAATCCCAGTTAAGGGGCAAGTCAGTGAAATAAGTCAGACAAAGACAAATACCGTGTGGTCTCACTTATATGCTAAATCTAAAAAATGGCACTCATAGAAGCAGAGAATAGAATAGTGGTTGCCGGGGCAGGGAGAACAGGAAATTGGGAGATGTTGGTCAAACGGTACAAACTTCCAGTTATAAGATGAGTAAGTTTGGGGGATCTAATGGACACCATGGGGACTACAGTTCACAATGCCATGTTGTACATTTGAGAATTGCTAAGAAAGACCTTAAATGTCCTCTTTACCACAAAAACAACAAAATGGCGATTTACAACAAAAACAATGGTGATGGCAATTACCTGAGATAAAGTATGTGTTAACTAACCTTATTGTGCTAATCATTTTCCAATATACATGTGTATGAAGTAATCACATTTTACACCCTAAACTTGCCCAGTGTTATGTGTCACTTATATCTCAATAAAATTGGGGAGGAAAGGGGGCAAAACCACCAGAATAATTTCACTTTTTTGAATATTCATGCAAATCTTGGCAAGATGTAACATTGGCTTAGCAAATTAACATAGAACATAGAACATTCAAGTGTATTTCATGCATATTTTGGAGACTGTCACAGGGAAGTTTATGTTAAACTGTCTGATGATTGCCTCATTTCTTGTTGAGGCTTGCTACATGTGTGTCACTTCTAAATTTTACCTCCTCTTAAATAAAGGCCTTTTAAAGCTATTCTGAAATGCCTTCCAATGTTCTCTGGACAAATATGTCTATCCAAAGGGAACACAAACTGTCCCCTGGCAGAAGGGAGCCAAGGCTGACTGACACAAATTGAAATCAAAATCGAGTACTTTCAAATTCTTACAGTTGATGCTTTAGAAGATACTCCCATTGTGGTGATGTGACATGATGGGGAAAGTGCTTCTCAAGTTCAGGATTGCAATTTACATGCTTAGGCAAATAAGACTTCTTTTCCACCCCCCATTTATTTACCATCAACATTTTAATCTTGTGTGTCTATGCAACTCTTGTGCATAACAACACGGTAGCTTTTGGTAAGAAAAAGAATGGCCCACCCCTCAGAGTCCAGTTAGCCCTGATGTGACTCAAGGAGGAAAGCCTTTGGGAATTCAGCCCTCTAATCATGCTTAAAAGAGGCCGCCAGAACTCCAGACAAACAAACCAAAGAAAGAAACTGAAAAAGAAAAAAAGTGAAAGCACACTCTGCAATATGTAACTTATTGTTAATATATAAATAAATAGTAGTCTTGCTATTACCTAACACTTAGTGTCTACTAGTTTTAAGTTCCATGTCCATATTCTTGACTTGCTCAAAGTCAAAATTGGAAACGCCTTAAAGAACTAAAATATTATGTACTAAGTGTAAATTATTATTTCAGATGAGGGAATCATGGAATAAGCATTAGAAAATCACAAAAAGAACTTAATGATCAGATAAAAGATTCATTTATATAATATATATATTTATACGTGAAATGAATACAGTATATAAACTGGCTTGCTGGGAAGAGGTACTCATCTGCTCATCTATCTATTATCTATCTATCTATCTATCTATCTATGTATCTATCGTCTATCTATCTATATAAAATCAAGGTCAGGAGTGCCTGGGTGACATAGATGGTTGAGTGTTGGAATCTTAGTTTTGGCTCATGTCATTATCCCAGGGTTGTGGGATTGAGCCTTGTATCAGGCTCCGTGCTGAGTGTGATTTTCTCTCTCTCTCTCTCTCTCTCTCTGCCCTTCTCCTGGTCACATTGCATTTTTTCTCTCTCAAAAATAAACATTAAAAAAAAAAAGAATCTACCACTTCAAATAAACTTCTAATATTCAAAATAAAATCTTTTTCACTGCGTTTTTATGGTACAATTTTTAAGAATCCATTTGAAAGACAACTGTGTCCCCTGGCTGTCATAACCAACTTCCCAGAGTCCTTCCATGCCCTGGACCTGGACACATTGACTAAACCAAATTAAATATAAAAAGGACCATCCCCAAAGAATATGTTCAGTTTGCATCTTAATCGTGCTCTCTGTAAACTGTTACTATTCTTTTTCACATGAGCATTCGAAGGCCTGATATAATCTATATTTTCCCTGACTTTCCTAGAACACCTATTTTTATCTTCTGATCTCGGTGGTCATTGGAAACGAGGCTTAAAATGTAGAAATAAGATTGCTCTTGGCTGACCCCTACTGGCCCAAGACTTTCAATACAGAAAAAGAGCAGCAAGAGAAATGAGAAATGCCCAGAAGACAGAATGCTTAGTTCCAATTTTTGTTCAGTGTTACTGCCCTCATTTCACAGGGTTGGAAACTGAGGATCAGAGAAGCCAAATAACTGGAAAGTAGGAGAGCAGTGACTTAAACTCAGGTTTGTCTTGTTTCTGAGCCTGTTCAGTTCAATTTCACTTTGGGGGTATCAGTCTTAACTGTCTCTGAGGAAGTGTTTGCTCTTGAGTTTTTCAATTTTTATTTATTTATCATGAGAGAGAGAGAGAGAGAGAGAGAGAGAGAGTACGTGGGAGGGGGAGAGGGAGAGAGAATTTCAAGCAAGCTCCATGCTGTTGGCACAGAGCCCAGTGTGGGGCTCCATCCCGCGAACTATGAGATATGACCTGAGCCAACACCAAGAGCTGACCTTAACCGACTAAGCCACCCGGTTGCCCCATGTTTGCTCTTGATTTTGGAGGTGATCTACCACTCACCTCATGGTCTGTAGCACTCAGTCTCTCGCAAATGGAAATATACAAACTACTTTGCCTATTAACTAGCCTGTTCCACGTGAAGACTCATGTCCAGTGATGCCTGTGATTGCTCTCTAGAGCAAATGTAGGATGAGGCGAATGAAACCAGGTAGATTCCTAAAAGTGGACCTATGGCCACCTTGCATTTAAGCTCCTGACTCTAATTTAGGGAAGTGATAACTTAGAAAGCAAAGGGAAAAACACAAAGTTCATCCACAAAAGGGAGGTGGGACTCCTCTATAGAACCATTTGGACATAGTGAAGAAACTAAACCCGACTGATAGAATCAATTTCAGAAAGAAACTGAAGAACATAAAGAGAAAGAAAACAGCAAAATCCAATTGTTTCCATGCATAAGATCCACAGATCATGCAGATACGCACACACCCGGAACCTCTGTGGCACTCGCCTGGGAGTCAGGAAGGTGTGGTGGCTGAGAGCATGGATTCTGCGACCAGTCCACTTGGACACACAAACTGATTCCTCCCATTTCTAGGCTGTGTGACTGGAGATGAGTTAATTAGCGTTAGTGTGCCTCAGTTTCCCTATGGGTTCATTATGAGCATCGAGTTAACATATATAAAGAACTTGCCAGTAATGGCATGTTGTAAGTCCTAGTTAACTGTTAGCTGTTATTATTATATCAGAATGTTCTTAATCAAAGGCTTTTGGAACCCTACTGGTATGAAACTAAAAAAAAAAAAAAAAGCCTTTCAAAATAGCATTTTCTTAGTCTCTCAGTTGCTTCCATGGGCAGTTTCAAAAAATAGAAACTGATTAAAATTTTCAGTTTAAAAATGAAGCAATACAAGCTGATGGGATAGTTTTCCAAAATGAAATCCAGAGGTTTTCATGCTAGTCTTTTTAAAAAAGATATATGTTTGCATTATAATCATGGCCACATGTACAAGGACAATTCCATTTTCTCCCTCCTACTGAGCTCTCTTTTGTCCACTATGAAATCTTGAATTCCCTTTAAGTTCCTTTCTCCCCGAGCCTAGCTAATGCTCTGGTCTGCCACTGTTGCCCTTATCCCCACTTCTGTGATGTTTCCATACTTCAAGGCGGGCCACAGAATGGCTGGCATACAACTGGGAATTCCTGCAAGGCTCGCCAAGTTAACGGTGATTAGCTGCTACAGACAGGAGCCAGGATCAGGGTAGATGGTCCCAAACAATAGAGTGTAACATTCATCCGCAAAAGCTTTCATCTCGAGAACATAACCTCTTGTGAGATATAACCGGAAGTCTCAAGGGTAATTGCATTTCGCTGGAATCAAACCTAACAAGTATTTTATAATTAAAGATCATGCTGGTTTCCTTTACCATCACCTGCAACTTAATCATGTACTTGAAGCTTCCCACAAATAGCAAGGCTGTTTAATATTTATTGAACATCCACAATTACCTCTACATTTTGCTTCTCTGGAAACACTCCTTTGGTCTGGCTTCTAGGGACCTTGAGGAAGACCATTATTTCATTAAGAAGGGAGGCAGAGAAATCCTGTGTGATAATATCATTAATGACACAAGCTTACATTTCACAATGACTTTTCATTTACAAAGTGCTTCCACATGTCTCATCTAATTTGATTTTCCCAAATTTCTGTGTCCGATTTGTCCTCCTACTCTGTGGAATATAATATTCCCTGTATCATCCATTAAGGAGACTGCTCTTTATCCTTTCCCCTTCTGACTTTCACTGTGTGCAAAATTTCAGGAGGCAAATCCCTAACTTGTAGACAGGAAAGTGGATGCCAGTCAGACCTTTAAAAATTGAGCCTTTTGGGGGGGCACCTGGGTGGCTCAGTCGGTTAAGCATCCGACTTCGGGTAATGATCTTGTGGTTCGTGAGTTCGAGCCCCACGTCAGGCTCTCTGCTGTCAGCACAGAGCATGCTTCAGATCCTCTGTCCCCCCCACCTTCCCCTCTCCCACTCGTGTTCACTCTCTCTCTCAAAAAATAAATAAATATTTAAAAAATTAAAAAAAAATTGGGCCTTTTGGAATAGTTAGCTTATTCCTGGGTCAATGTCCAGACATGTACAATGATTTTGGAAGCCTGTAACAGCGAATAAGTCACCGCCGATGGAACATTTTGCAAGCAACCTATAAGAGCTCAGGCTTTGATGTCAGGCACATAGATTCAAATCATCCTGGCTCTGCCACTATTGGGTAGACCTGAAAAAGTTTCTCACCTTTTCTGGTTAAGGGAATAGCAGTGCTAAGCCACGTGAACGGACATTCAGTTTAAGTGAGAAAAGAGGCACAGCCACACAAACGCAGCTCTCTCCCTTCCTCCCTGAACTGGCTCTTCCAAGTGGATGTTGCCATTGAGAAATTCTAGAGCTGCCATTGAGGCTGGGTCTCAGCTTCCTCATTTGTAAAGTAAGAGGAATAATACCTATTTTTCGGGGTAATTTTAAAGACTAAACAAGGTGATTCTTTTATCACAGAGGCATAGAAAAGGTAATTTTGCAGTTGCTGTTAGTAAGAGTGAGGCATACTTTCTGCCCTTTCTGTACCTGTCCAGGTACTTGGAACGTCCACGCTCATTTCACACATGGCGCAATTGACTTCTGAAAAGATTCGGGACCTACTTAGAGTAATTTGAATTTCTTATGATTCTTTGCTTCTGTATTCTTCTTGAACAAATACTCCTTTGCCCCCAACCCGTGCCAGGCTTCAGTCCCAGACAAGCTTTGAACCGAGCAGCGTTCGGCACTGGTTCTCCCTAACGGAATACTTCCTTTTTGGAGCATAGCACCCTATCTTTTTCTCTTCATTTATCATCTCAGAGGTCACTAGAATGAAAAGATCTCTCGCCTTCTTGCTAATGTCAAAATCGTCTCACTGTGGGCTTGGGTTCTCAACTGTATCGCTAGTTTGGGGCTTTTTCATGGTCTTTCCAAGTTCCAGATTTACATGATAACTTTACCTATCAGTTACAGAGGATCCAGGAAGGCTGAAGTTTTTACGCAATTCTGACTTTGTGAGACTTTGTTCCTTTACAATAATCTGGTTACACTGTAACCTGGGCGGTGATATACGCCCAAAGGCTAAACGAATTGTGTTCTCAGCAGATACCGTGCTTAATTTCAGAGCTCTTTAAGGCTACTTCCTTATGCAATTGTTATTAACAGTGTATTTTAATGAACAGAGAACAAGATATGAAGGGAAAATGTCCATGAGGTGCCAGAAGATAATTTGAAGATAAACATTCAAGGAAACCAGCTTGACATATTAAGATGACTTAACAACATGGCAGGATGGGGGCTTTTCCTCTCATAAACTCGTTCTCTAAATTCAGATAGTACTTGATTTACTCAATATTGTGTCTACAGAGGACCTCCTGACAGTGACTCCGTGCCGGGACTGTTTGCTGACAATACAGTGGGAGGCATGTGTGTGAATGCAAGCCGTCCTTGCCCCCTTTTGGGGGAGGGGTGGGATGATAAGGACAGTGCCAGCCGATCAGGGAAGCAACAATGGGGAGGCAGTCAGTCAAAGCTGCGGCTATCTAGCATGGACATCGTCTTCGTCTTGCTGGGGTGGTGCGGGTATCATAATGGCTCCTCTGTTCCTTTAAAATGCTGCTCAGATAATGGCCCGGCCTCCCACGCACTCGGAGAGGGTGCCTCTAGCTTTACGGAAACCCAATCCTGACCACAGACCTTATTTCCCCTTGCAGCTTTGATACCCTGTCCAGCCAAGTTACCCTCTGGGGACACAGTTGCTGTGTCTTTCGATGTGTTCCACAGTGGTTTTCGAAATTGCTTCAAGAGCACCTGAGGACAGAGGTACCCCTGCCCGCCCTCCCCTCTCCCTCTCATGGCACACAGATATTGTCAAGAGTTTCATTAGTGAAGTTCTTTAACATTCATCTATGGAGACAAGCTGGCAGTTCGTTATCGCATTGAAAAGCAACCAAGAGAAGTTGGAAACCAGACTGTAACCGGGAGAATTTTTGCCAAGTGCTTTGTCCTTGCCACTTTCTGAAGCAGTGTAAGTCATTAGCAAGCCCATGCTAATTGAATTTGATTTAATGTCAACACTGTCACAGTCACATAGAGGACACCAATAAAATCCCAACCCTGTTTGCGGCAATCATTAGGCCCGGTTTTTTCACAACAAAAGCCCAGGCTTTGGTTGAAGGTTGTCCCATCAGGCTCGGAGAACACAGTGCTTTCCTGGCCTTCCATGGAATAAATTCAAGCACTGAAGTCATCATTTAGAGTGGACCCAAAACTGAATGGGAAACATCCACTTGTACAAATGTCACAAGTGGCTGATGGGCCCGTCGTCAGTATCTGATGTGTCGCCCCTTCAAGACAGTTATAGATCACACTTGAATTTTTTACAGGATGCACCAGTTGATCAAATGGCCAAAATGGCACCCTGTATTTTGTCCAAAAACTAAGCCTGATAGAGTTAAGATGTGGAAAAAGCGCATTTGAAAACTTGCCAATGGTTTCAGTGATCAAAACACATGTGAAACCTATAACCTCAAGTCATATATTTTATAGGTTGGGAAAGTGGGCCTCCTGACTGAATTACCAAAATAATTGAATGCCAAAAAAAAAAAAAAAAAAAAGGTGAGATCTTAGTACTCTACAGTCAAAAGATTCTGAATGGTGGAAATCATCTGTTCAAATTCAGCAATTTCCTCACATTCTAGAAATTCTCATCCTTTGTGCCACATACATGACAACACAATGGGGAAGATATTTTAGTGGCATTGGGAGCTGTTTGACTGTCCTGTTACACCTGGATGAGGAAATATATGAAGTAATGAAGTGAATCCTGCTGAGGAAAAAAGGAAATTTCAGCTGATTTTAGCTAGTTAGTCCCAAGACTGGCCTCGAGTGAGAAGGAAAAATATTCCAAGGGGTTTCCTTACCGGGTTCAATTTAGCTCTGGGCAATGGCAGTGTGGTTCTGCTGGTTTTGTATCTCGTTGCCCTCAAGATCACCCTGTCTTCCTCCTGTGACCTGAACTTAAAGGGTGATACCATTGCCTCATCAATTGCCAATGCCACCAGTTCAATAACCGGATATCACTGTGGGGCATCTCTCTTGATGAGCGGCAACTAGAGATCTTGGCTTTCTCCAAAAATAGCCTGCGTGACTATGCCAAGAGCATCCCAGGTTTCCTCAGTCATCCAAGCTCAGGAAAGAAGACTTTTCATCCCTGCACTTTCTTTGAGATGCTTTCATAGTCAACTAAAGATTGCATTTCCTGTGGCTTCGGTCTTGAGACATAACTGACCATGGTATTTTCTCTAACGCCAGTACCCATGACGTCCATTTTTCTTTAAAACCAGCGACAATCGTTATATAAATAAATGTGATCTGTGCTCCCCCTTCCTGTTGAATTTAGTGGCTTGAATTTTAAAAGAGAGGGAGAGAAAGAGAGAGAGAGGCTTTTATTTCGTCTCGCATGGCACAATAAGATTTCCTCTGGGGAACCTGCTTTCACTCAGCTCTGGCAAAAGTCGCAAATTGATATCTCGGGTGGAGATACGGTAGAATTTAGAAGTCCTTCCCCAGGTAGGGACAGAAGGTTCCCAGAGGGCTCTGTATTGTGCAACATAATGTAAGGTGGGACCAGGTAGGAGCCACAGGTGAGAGGGGGAGGTGCAGACACGGGAAAGACCTCAGCGTTCACTGAAGGAACGTCCCCTCTTAGCTCTGTTGCAGGAGATGGCTCAGAGACATTTATGCCACCCTGCATTTCAGCCTTGCCTCTACTCCAGGAGAGCAGATGGCTACATTAACACCTACAACCTCCGATTTCATCCAATGACAGGAGCAGGGCATAGTAGAGATGAGAGTTACATTAGATACCAGCACTCTCCTTTATGGAACTTGTAAGTTCAAAGTTTAAAAGAGACTTACTTCTTTTTCTATTATGAATTGAAAAGGGAATTATGATACAACACTTTTAAACTTTTGGTGATGTTAGGTGCTCCCCAGAAATGGTAACATTTGATTAAAACATCATAGGTAGTTTAAGTGAAAAAAAAAAAAAAACCAGGATAAAATTTAGCTTTTAAAGTGCTTTTAATACTGGTAATGTTTTTTAGGTAAAGAGGCGAGATGGTGAATAGAGAATTCTACCCTCTTTTGAGGAAAACAACGACTGTCCAACTCTAATAATGAAAAATAGTAGCTTTTTTTTTTTAATGTACAGGAGCAAATGCTCTAGTAAAAAATACTGCCCTGTGTACTCTGTGCGTAGTTCTATAGCTCATCAATTCTTTTTTTTTGTAATGTTTACTTATTCTTGAGAGAGAGACAGAGAGAGACAGAGCACGAGCAGGGGAGGGGCAGAGACACAGAATCCAAAGCAGGCTCTAGGCTCTGAGCTGTCAGCACAGAGCCCGATGCGGGACTCCAACCCATGAACCGTGAGATCATAACCAGAGTTGAAGTCGGATAATTAACCCACTGAGCCATCTAGGTGCCCCAATATAACTCACCAATTTTCACAAGTGGCTGCACACTACTCTAAAAGAAGTGTATAATTTAAGGGACACATTATTAGTCATGGTATAGGTGAAGTACTTTGTTTCAAATGTAATTTAGACAATATATAATTAAATTCTATTTTTTCTGAACAGTAATTTTGTTCCAGATTTACTGAGGTATCTAGTTGATGAATAAAATTTTATTTTTTTAAGTATTTATTTCTGAGAGACAGAGAGAGACACACAGCATGAGTGGGGGAGGAGCAGAGAGAGAGGGAGATACAGAATCCAAAGCAGCCTCCTGAGCTGAAGTCAGACGCTAAACCGACTGAGCCATCCAGGCGCCCCTGATGAATAAAATTTTAAGATGTTTATAGTCAACAGGCGATGATTTGATATACATAACACATTGTGATACACATAGACATTGTGAAGGGATTCCACTCATTGAGTACACACATCTGTCACCTCACATATTTGCTCTTTGTGTGTGTGTGTGTGTGTGTGTGTGCGTGTGCGTTGTGTGTTTGAGAACACTAAGTTAAATCACAGAAACAGAGAGTAGAGAAGTGGTTGCCAGGGGCTGATGGGTGGGGAAAATACGAAGTTGGTAAAAAGATACAAACCTTCAGTTATTAAGATAAATAAGATCTAATTACCTAATGTGTAACATGACAACACTATATTGCAGAGTTCAAATTTGATAATAAGAGTAATTAAACTGTTTTTAGGAAACTCTCTGACCACTGTAGATACCAACATCAACCACACGATGTCACCAATAACTACAGTACCGACTTAGAGCTCTGGGGAAGAACTTTAATGCATGCATTTCCCCATAGGTTAAATCATTTCGTATTTTGTTCATGAATTTTCTTTCTATTCATCAAACTACAAACACTTAATATCAATCTATTACTACATTTTTATTATTTACTATTAATTTATAACTAATTATAAGTAATTTATAACTATAGTGCAATTCTCAGAATTTATACATTTCTAAATTTATTTTTTAAAATATTAATAATGGAATTTAAAAATATCTTTTCAAAATATCCATTTGCTTATTAACTTTCACATATGTTATGATGATATAATTCAGGAGTGAGAAGAATTCATCAAAGATTATGTATTGAACACTGACTCTGCTGTGTTGCAGAAATAGACACATTTATAACACGTGCACACACACACACACACACACACGCGCACACACACACACAGCTGTATTACACTGTAGTCCAAATCAATACTACCTTCTGGTATTCTTTTCTTATGTGAAAGTTGGAAATAGGATGATCTTGCCCCTCAAAATTATATCAATCATATTTAATATTTATTACATAATTATGCTTTTTGGCATAACACAAGATTAATTAAAATAATATTTCACTTCTCTTCATGAAGCAAAGCCAATCTTTTCTACTTCCAATTGTTTTCACAGATGCATTCTGAATATACAAGGTTAAAAAAAGTAAACATAATGTGATGGTAAAATCCATTTTTTTCTTTAAAATGGTTTATCATAATATTATGCTTAATTATGCAAATATGCTGGAGGATTTTTTATGGGTACATCAGCCAAATTCAAATACATTAAAGATGACAAATACATATTCATTTACACATTCAACACATATACGCCCGTATGTGAGATTCTATTAATTTAACAAATAATGACATGTAATGATACATTAAAAAGCGAGAAAGTATGGAAAAAACTATTTGACAAACTTATGTAAAAATCCCTTTTACTAAAAATAACTCTAAGTTCTAGGGATTCATATTTTTTTGTTGTTGATTACTCTCTCTGTCATTCCCAAAAAAGTTTCAGAGGAAGAAGGAACTTTAGTGTTATAAGATAGTTTCATTAGCCATAAAGAATATCAACTGAAGTTTTCAATTATTGGAATGTATAAGATGTTCCTTTCTAAGGTACATAAGAGAGGGAGGGAGAATAAAAAACATGATCTCAACCAAACACTTTAATAAGATCTGAAAAAATGGAATAAAAATTTTAAATGTTTCTAAATATTTGGCAGGGAAAACATACAACTGAATTTTTTGTGGTTATGCCTGATGTTTGACTTTATCTGTATACAACCAAAGAAAGAGAAATTTGCATTTGTATTATAGTTGTCAAAGAGTCACATTTGTGAAAAATGCAGTGCATGGTTTTCTCTTTATAAGTTCCCTGAGGTGTTTTTGACTTATTTATAAACAAGAATATCAAAATTTAAAGATCATTTCAAAGAATGAGTTGGGCCTCAAAAAGCAACACACAATTTATCTTTGAAGCAAAGTATCTGTGACTGGTCTTTACATGACATTTCAATGCAATACATCAAATTTATTAAATAATCTTACCCCCAGACACCATAAAGTACAATGTAAATAGTTATTACCTTTTTTGTATGTAACAAGCACTCTAGAATTGGCCTAACTTTTTATGCTGTCATCATAATGAACTTCAGCAAAAATTAGCGTTGACATTTCTAATAAACCTTGACTATGGCCACACTATATAATTTAATATTTATATATTTAATAACATAAATTCCTGTAATTATATATGTATATTCCTAATTCCTTTGAATGCAGTCCTTTTAACAACAACAAAATTTAAAAAATGGATCTCACATTGTTATAAAAACTAAGAAAAATAAATCTGAACTTTGTAAGCTAAAGCTTAAAGTAATGGCAAATAGGTATTGCATTCATTAATAAAATCAAGGAAAACTGATTTTCCACAAATTTGTTTTTTTGTAGTCCATTAAAATTTTTCCCATTTGTGTGTTGCGATTGAAATAGGTTGATATATGCTTTATTCATATGATAACATCTCAAGAGTTTATATTCATTTGAGGAGCAAACTCTTTAACAAAAACAGTACTATTGGTACATTCACTGTAATTTCTTCAGCGGGGGGATATCTCTTACATGTTCCTAGAAGAGTATTTCTTATAATTGGAACTTTTGTGAAGTTTATGATTTTTAATATTTGGTATAATTATGATGAGGGATTTTCATAGCTGTAGAATTGTGACACTGTAAATATCCCGAGGAAACTATAAATATTTTAATAGATATTTATATTTAGAGATAAATCTTAGATTTAGATTTGAACTGTTCATCCAATCTAGATGAAAATGCTAATTCAAATTTTAAGACAAGTTTCTAGATTTTTGGGGATGGAGAAGAAATGTTTATTACTCTCATAGTCATATTTTTTTGGCTAATTCTAATCATTAGGTGACCTTTCTTTATCCCCAATGTAATGACCTAAAAAAACCACAAGAATTTTGCTGGATTTCCATTTTCAGAAAATTTACATAAATATTTGCTGCAGGCCAATATGGAAACAGAATACTTTCCACCTGAACCAAGCAGCTTTGGGGAGTGCTGTCCAGTGCTGAATTTTATTTATTTTGTTTTGTTCAGCAAAACTGCACTTCTAACATGTGAAAGATGTTATAAAAGTTTGAAATATTTGGGTCTATTGGGAGTACTGAGAGCAGGAAGGAATGGAAAATATGAATGGAAATGATACGCTCGATGATTAAACAGTAGAATTTACGTGTTTAAATTACAGATTTATGATTAGTGAACATATAGAAAGGCTCTGAGTTGTTAAAACTCTGGGCTGTAAAAATAAAATGACATTTGGGGCGCCTGGGTGGCGCAGTCGGTTAAGCGTCCGACTTCAGCCAGGTCACGATCTCGCGGTCCGGGAGTTCGAGCCCCGCGTCAGGCTCTGGGCTGATGGCTCAGAGCCTGGAGCCTGTTTCCGATTCTGTGTCTCCCTCTCTCTCCGCCCCTCCCCCATTCATGCTCTGTCTCTCTCTGTCCCCAAAATAAATAAACGTTGAAAAAAAAAATTAAAAAAAATTAAAAAAAATAAAATAAAATGACATTAGATTTAAAAGCTCTGTGACAAATCATCTGACCGCTCCTGATGTTTGCTCTGTAATTGGTAAAAATGTGTTTTCTTTCATGGCCCTCCAGTCGAAAGGAAGTATAGATATTTGCAATATATTTGAATAAAAGCACCCGCTCACCCAAGAAAAGAGATAGGCTGTTTCAGAGTACTGGAAATCAGACTGCTGGGTCTTTACAAAGACCCAAAGAAAAAGAGGGATCATTTTCCTTAAGACTGGCAGCAAAGTTTCAGAAAGAGAGGAGATGATGGTGCTGAATTAAATTTGATATGTGCCATTGCTTTGAAAAAGATGGTACCCATCAAAATTATGGTTTCTTTGTAGACCCTCATTGTCATACCTCCCCCACATTGACATACCTCTCATTGTCATAGAACCCACACGGTTCCTGTTCCTGAGAGCCGTAACACTGGGGAAGTCTACTCTTCATTCCTTGCTATTACCTCCTGTTCTTCCCCTTTTTCCTAGTTTGGTTACATGAGCTTAATTACTAAGAAGAAAATGTGAAGGCCCAATTGAACTGTATCTAAGATGAATCTTGCTTTGTCTCCTTTGGAACTCACCCAGCTCTCCCAGGACTAGAAAGTCCTGTCAAATAGAGGGCATCCCTGCCCCAAATGAGGCAGGTAAGCAACAGCTTTTGGAAAGCCAAACCCACAGACCAGATTCCTTTAAGCAGAAGTTTCTGGGCTATTTTAGGTTCCCCCAAAGGCAGATAATTCATATCTAGTGATGACATCAATATGGTTCCATTGCTGAAATACTAATGACTTCTCTGATTTAATTGGGGCTATTAGCGGCTCCGTAGCTCAGGGGTTAGAGCACTGGTCTTGTAATTGGGGCTATTAGCCTTACATCTTACCTCACTTCCCACAGCTAACTTAGAGAGGGATTATCAGAAGCCTTAGAGACTTATAAAAGATGAAGATTTAGGTGGCATAAGGAACCCCTGTAGAAATATAAAACTGTTGATAATAGTATAGGCGAGATAATAAAATGAACATTACTGATAAAATAATGGAAAATAGCAGAAATAACATGTCCTTCAAAAATGACAAGAAATGTGTATGCAGTATACCATAACCTTCCAACATCTGCATGAAGCAGGATTATTTTTGAGGTTCTAACTTAAATGTTTAGATTTCATAAAGCTGGGAAAAGTTGGAGAGCTGTAAAAACATTAATGGAGAGAGTTTTGAAGAATGCATTTCTGGTCTTGAATTTTTATCATTTCTTTGCTTTCCTTTCAACAGTTGGTAAAGGACAGAAGAGAAAGGGAACAGATTTACCCCTGGGCAGGGGACTATCTGACCTCCCTCAATAGATAACAAATACATAGGTGATTACGGTATTTTTCACTAATACTTTGTCAGTGCTTGAAAGCGAGATTATGACGCATGATATCTTTCTACAGAACCTTTTTAACAGGGAATTTTAGGACCGGAGATCATCAGAACATCTTATTCAAAGAGCCCTTGCCACTAATCAGGGCAGTTTCATCTGAATTAGACAATTCTGATATGCATGTAAGAGGAGGTCTTGAAGGGGATATGATTTATGCCGAAGTATGAAGAGTAAAACTAGGAGATCTCACTGACAGAACGGCCACGGGTCAATTACATATAACACGAAAGAGACAGTTTCCCAACACACAAACAGGAAAGCTTAAACAAAAATGTATGAAAAAGATGCTTTTTAAGAAAAAACATAAGATATTAAGACAGGTCTTTGTATCGTACGTTTTGAAAGAAATGCAAAGATAAATAATCTTTATCTTAACTTGACTTCACAGTCTTTAAATTGAACTGCTTATAAGTCACGTAAGGGCCCACAAAATGGAGTGTCTTTAAAAATAAAGACAATCACATCGATCTGTAAGATATAGAGTGCTTATGATAAAGTCTGATGCTAATGCCAACAAAAACTGAATAATAAACGATAACCAAATTCATCACATGTGTGAGTTCTTAAAAGTTTATTTATTTTTGAGCGAGAGAAAGACAGAGTGCAAACAGTGGAGGAGCTAGAGAGAGAGGGAGACACAGAATCCAAAGCAGGCTCCAGGCTCTGAGCTGTCAGTGCAGAGCCTGACGCAGGGCTCCAACTTACCAACTGTGAGATCATGACCTTAGCAGAGGTTGGACACTTAACCAACTGGGCCACTCAGGCACCCCTCATTTGTGTGATTTTAATCAAAGTTCTGATTTTAATGTGTCTGTCTCAACAATTCACTCCTCTAACCAAGGTCGTTAAGTGTTAAGCCAAAGAAGGAACTGTCAACAGCAACCCCATGGTTCTCTCTAGCAATTCTCAAACAGAAA
Organism: Leopardus geoffroyi; assembly: GCF_018350155.1. Classification (NCBI taxonomy): domain Eukaryota; kingdom Metazoa; phylum Chordata; class Mammalia; order Carnivora; family Felidae; genus Leopardus; species Leopardus geoffroyi. Next base: position 16,601,894 of record NC_059342.1, on the reverse strand, counting down.
ATTTATTTGTGCAACTTTGTGAATAAGTGGATTTTGCCTGGGAAGCTCTCTTCTGAGTGCATATATTGTGGTGTGTGTTTGCAAAGGGTGAGTGCTAAGAATTGTCCTGTTATCTGGTATTTATGTCATTAGGTCCTGTGTACCAGTTTCAAGTAATACAAATTGGAACCACCACTGAAAGAAATTTAACAATAAAATAGGAAATTTTAAAGAGATGCCTTATTTTCTTTTCATGTATCTGACAAGTGCCTATTGCATTAAAAATAAATTCTTTGTAAGAGTCACCACTGCTTGAAGATGCCAGTGAATCAATATTTACTCAATCCACACTGAGAAGATGTAAGTAGAAAGATGTTTGGATATTTTCTGCCAATCAAAAAGCTACATTTCCCTCTATGTCACCAGTCTAAGCCTAGGCTCCTGGCATCTTTACATCCTTAAAAAAAAGGCACTAGGACTGAGATTCAGATCCTTTAAATCTCCACCTATCAGTGCTTTGTCTCATCCTATTTTTTAAAATCTTCTTTTCGGGGCGCCTGGGTGGCGCAGTCGGTTAGGCGTCCGACTTCAGCCAGGTCACGATCTCGCGGTCTGTGAGTTCGAGCCCCGCGTCAGACTCTGGGCTGATGGCTCAGAGCCTGGAGCCTGTTTCCGATTCTGTGTCTCCCTCTCTCTCTGCCCCTCCCCCGTTCATGCTCTGTCTCTCTCTGTCCCAAAAATAAATAAACGTTGAAAAAAAAAATAAAATAAAATCTTCTTTTCATTTCTAAGTACTTTTGAATCTTGGAGGATGCTATTTAAAAAAAAACATGAAAACCATGTTTATATTCACTCTATTTACCTTTCACCAACTGGATATTTACAGACTATTGAAAGAATCACGGTCACTTATACAAAGTATGACTACAGAAATTCAAAAGGGGAAAAAAACCCAGAGAAAACAAGAGACGGAACAGTCAAAATAGTTCAGTTCTTTTCAGAGCTATCCCAAAATGGGAGAAAATGGTGGGTTTGCAAGTTAAAGCTATTTATGATTTACGTAACTCACAGGGAAGTAGTGATATAGTAGATGCAAGAAAGGCACACTACATGAGAAAATGGTTTTCTTGGAAAACAATTCTAATAAAGAGGCATAGCTGTCCTCACCTCGAACGTGAGGCATAAACACAGATTATGCTTCATTTATTCTTGCTCTAAGTTAACGAATTGTGGCTTTCATAGCCCCACACCTATTACGTAGCTCAAAAACAATCTATGCAACTCCACCATGAAGGAGAAGGACATACGTTTAGGATGCTGACCTTACAGAGACTTAGAGGGGTTAGCGTCTGGTCTAAGGTAACATGGTCGGAAGGAGGTGATGCTAGCAAATGAACTTAGGTTTTCTGATACATAGTTTAGAATCCTTGATATCTTATGGTATAGAACATTACATATTGGAGCTTGATGGTACGTGTTGTTTAGAAGAGGAGGAATGTGAAGCGGGAAGCTTAAATTCTGCAGTGGCAATTCTCTTTTCGTCTGTGGATCTATTCTCTTTTCCTTTGTTTATGAACATCAACACTGGTCTTCTCTGCCTTGGGGCTTCTTACTGTATTTAGCCATTGAGAGGTACCTACTTTCACTCCCCCTGTTTTCTGGCACAACGCTGGCAGTGATTACCTCCCTCAAGACTATCGTTTTTCTCAAATGTGTACTCTAGGCCCTATCTCCCACAGGGTTCTAGCTCTAGCTCTTAACAGACTATCCCAAGGGCACGACTTCCTCTTTTGCCGGTTTTAAGTGCCTCTGCATCCCTTGTGGGTTTCCCTAACCCCACCCATATGTGTGAACCCTGTCCCTTCATTATGAGTCTCTTCAAGACACATCACTGTCAAAAATGCACAACTTCAATCTAATCATGAGGAAACATCAGACAAACCCAGTGAGGGACTTTCTATGAAATAATGGGCCTTTACACTTCAAAATGTCATCGCCATGAAAAAACAAAAAAAAAACAGAAAAACAAAAACACGCTCAAGACATATTACAGATTAAAGGATACTAGAAAGATGACAACTAAATGCAACGTGTGATCCGACTGGACTCCAGACAAGATTTAAAAGTTTTGCTATAAAGAACATTATTGGGAAAACAAGTGAAATATAAATAAGGTCTGTGCATTAGGTATTGGCAATGTATCATTGTTAATTTCTTGATTTTGATGACTGTAGTGTGAATATATGAGATACTGTCTTTGTTGTTAGGAAATGCACATTAAAATACTTAGGGAAGTGAAGAAACATCATGTCTTCACCTGACTTTCAAGTGGAACAGAAAAAACTAATAATGTGGGGCCCCTGGGTAGTTCAGTGGGTTAAGCATCGGACTTCAGCTCAGGTCATGATCTTGAGATTCAAGAGTTCTAGCCCTGTGTCGGGCTCTGTGCTGACAGCTCAGAGTCTGGAGCCTGCTTCACGTTCTGTGTCTCCCTTTCTCTCTGCTCCTCCCCTGCTATCTCTCTCTCTCTCTTTCTCTCTCTCAAAAATAAATAAACATTAAAAAAAAGAAAAAAAACGAATGTTTATGTATATAATATATACATGGTGATATATATAATCTCTCTCTATAGTCTTTATAAATGTCTCTTTCTATATTATATATAAAATTATACAAATTATATATAATATAATATAATATATATAAATTATATATATATGGAGAGAGAAATAGAAGGAGAAAGGAAGAGAGAATGAGAAAGAAATACTGATAAAGTGTTAACAATTTGGGAATCTGGGTCAAGTGCACATAGGAGTATTTTGTACTATCCTTTTAACTTTTCTGTAAATCAGAAATATTTCAAAATAAAATCTTTTAAAAATTAAAAAAAAGGTTTTTAAGAATTCTACTGAGAGTGCTATCTCATACCAAGACCCTCACTGATAAGGATTCTAATCTCCATGTTAACTGCTGTCTACTAAAAAATGATAATCCCACCGTTCAACCCTTTCATTGCTTCACAGCCACATGAGCCACCATGGTGAAGGCCTGGGGAGGAGAAAAGATGGCCACCTAGCTCACCAGGTCTAAGAAGGGGTAAAGAAGGTAAGATACGGAGTCACACCTAACATAATTGGATTAGCAGGATAACAGATTCAAATATGAAGCATATTTGGATGTAGAAGATTCACTGGTTCAAGGGTAGCAGAGTCAGGATTCCTAGTGATTTGGAAGATACCATCTTAGGCAAATGATCCAGATAAACGCCATCAGTGATATAACATACTGGTCCCTGATACAAGGTATTGAAAAGGACACAATATCACTTCTACGATATTTTAGCTGAAAATGGAAATTCAGTCTATTCATGAGAAAACATCAGATAAGCCCAAACTGAGCTGAGTGAGATTCTACATAATACCTGACCAAGTAGTCATCATAAGTGTTAAGTCCACAAAAACACAAGAAAGACTAAGAGATTCTCACAGGTTAGAGAGGCACATCAATGAAATAAAACACGGACTTCTGGATTAGATATTGGAAGAGAAGAACAATAGAGGAAACACTGGAGAAATTGTTAACATTAGGGGAAGTTGACTGTAGGGTCTATGTGAGCTCTCTGTGTATATTTGCACTGTTCTGTAGGTCTCTAAAATTATTTAAAAATAGAAAATAAAAGATTGACAGGGATTCATTCTTTTTAATAAAACTATTACAATTCTATCTTGAATGTTTTAAGTTTTATGCATAAACATGGCACATTAAGTCCTAAAATGTTATTTTATACGAGACATAAAAGGTTTGAAATTTTAAACTCATATTCATTTAGTTGGTGCTTATAGAGAGACGTTGAAGAATGATTCTAAAGGCTCAGAGTATTTATGCAAAGGCAAGATATTTACTTTGAGTATCTTTCAGGAGAATGTGGTACTTTATTCACTATCTCCCCTGATATTCAAGTCTATTTTTGATTGACACTTAGGACAAGAACTAGAGAAACATACATTGCTGGGAGGGGTTACTTGATCAGCTCAAATTCCTCTCATCTCTGGAAAGGACTCAAGGGAGAAGATTTCTACTCCTGCAATTTGGTGCAAATATTTCTTCTTCTGGTTCCATCCACTGGGATTATGTAGAAAAAGCATGGCTTATTCTTTCACACAAAAATGAAAGAAAAATTGCACCTACTGGAGGCAACATGATCTTTAATTTGTTAAGGGCTGGGAGGAGGAACAGCTTCATATCTACTCCATAGACTGAAAGCCAAGAACACTGCCTGATGCTACATTTCAGGCCTAATCTTCATGACAGATGTATTTTCAGATAGCATCATGGAAATGTCATACATTTCAATAGTTCTAAGAGGATCATGTAAAGGAAACTGTAGCCTCCCGGTTGTAGTAAAAAGAACTATTTATTTGTCTTACTTTCACTTTTACTGGGGCAAATGATTTTGAAATTATAGGTAAGTAGTAATCGTTTATACCTACTATATCGAAGGATGACCAAGGCCCTTTGAATCTGCTTTAAGATTTACCCAACAACCTTCAGCCTCTCTTTGGTAAAATCTCAAATGTTTTTACCCAAAGCTAAAGGTTATGAGAATATACATGTTTTTACGGATATACATACATGTATGTATAATTAACATACAGTATTCTATTGGTTTCAAGTGTAGATCATGGTGATTTAATATTTTTATACACTAAATGATTCCCGTGGTAAGTCTAGTTACCATCTGTCACTGTATGATGTTATTGCAATATTAGTGAGTATATCCTTTATGCTGTGCATTACATCCCATGACTTATTTATCTTCTGAATGGAAGTTTGTACCTCTGAATCTTCTTCTATTAGGTAGAAGAAAAGTAAGTAATCCTACGTGTTTGGGCTGCTCCTCAACTGTGCCCTCTTCTGGTAACCAACCTGTATCTGTAAATCTATTTCTATTTTGTTTGTTTGTTTTGGATTTGTCTTTCTCTGTCTAACTTATTGCACTTAGTGTAATGTCCTCTAGGTCCATCCATGTTGCTGCAAATGGCAAGATTTCATTATATGTATTTTCTTGAATCTATGAATAAGTAACTCTAATCATAATTTTCCCCCTGTATATTCACTTCAATAATCTGCTTTAGAGTTTGAGGTGATCAGAGCACAGCAATTGGTAATATATGGAGATACAGTGCTCTTTGGCTTGCTTTGTGTAAGATAACAATCTTGTGTTGCTGGAGAATTTAAGACATTGTGCTACAATGTGCCTTATGCCCTACCTTGGATTCTGAGTGCTTTCATTATGCACTCACAAGCATATGATAGATTAAAAATATCCTGCACTTTACGTTGTGACCTGCAATCTGAACTTTTTAGACTAGCCAGTAAGGGAAATAGCCAAAGGATGCTTCCAGAGATAGATTCGTCCTCTTAAATGACACGTTGTAGGAGAACCATGAGGTTTTTACATGTCACTGAAGAACCATGAATAGAAATGGGTAAATTGTAGAGGAAACAAATGCTCCAATTGTCTTAATATTTTTCAACACGTTGGCCATAGATTTTTGAGAAATATGAATTTCAAGAAGGATTCACTCCATATGATTATTCGGTATTAATACATTCAAATGAGATTTTGTAAATGGTTTGTAGTCTAACTTACAATGGGTTGTCTAATGGGTGTATGACATTTACGTGGAATTCTTAAATTTTTCCTTAGTGTCCCTGCTCCGAAGACTGTGAGAACACCAACTCAACCACTTTCTGTATGACCTTGAACAATGTCTTTAAAAGAAGAAGACCTTGCTTTCCTTTATAAACAAGATAGGATAATAGTATTATATCTACTTTATGGAAATGCTATAAATATTTCAATATTGCTATCAAGGTATATTCATCTCCTTGGTGGTAAGATGTTGTAGAAAACCAGAATATTACTATTATAATCACATCTAGCTCGAATGAAAAGTAAGCCCAAAGGTCCTGTCTTTGTGTATAAAACTCCAGTCGGAAAGATCTAAATTTGCTTTTAAATTTCATCAACTTTCTAGCTCTATCAATAATGTGCAAAGTCAAAGGTGAAACTCTGGCTATATTAAAAACAAAACAAAACAAAAATAACTCAGAGAGAGAAGAATGGTCAAGGAAAGGTGGTAGCCAAGGATATTGGGAAATGGGTTTCAGGGGCCAGAGGCAGGAGGGATGGCCCCCAGGAACTCCACAGGACAGCAGCCTCATTTTCACATTCTGGCCAAAGCAGCTCTGAAATTTCTGCCTTCCATTAATGACTGCACCTTGGATCTAGGGAGGCAATGTGTCTAAAGACTCATTATATTTTAGAAGCCACTACTTGGCATTCTGGTAAAGAAGGTAAATAAAACAACTTGCTCAAAAGATGTAAATATGCAAGGAAATAGGGTTTACTGAGATCCTATGCCTTGGATTTTGCAATATAATAGTAAATTCCATATATTATACTCCACTAGCCCATGGTGGTTATGAAATCCTATACCCCAAGTTTGGAAAAATGGGTACTAAATAATGCATTTTAAAATTGCTAACCACACTCCAGCTCAAGAGATTGAAGTCTTTATTAAATGGGTCTCTCCCTAGAATGTTCGTTTCATAATTGTTGCTAACAATGACCACTGACATATGTCTGCTTTTAATCAACCCTCTCCAAGGAGGACATTTAGCAGACAAGCGCTCACATCCTTTCTAGAGCTAAAGTCCCAGGATAACTGGCAGGTAACTTGTCTCAAGCCCTATATAAAACTACATTACAACACAAATTTGAATGGCTTGTGAAGAGAAGTGGGGTTTGCGGATTCTAGTTGTTTCTCCTCCTATTTCTTCTCATAATTGTGTTCTACCTTTCTCCCATTGTATTGCCATGATATTTTTAGTCTGTCTCCCCCAGAAGACGAGGAGCCCTGAAGGTCGGTACTCTGATTCACTTGTTTCCATGCTAGGGTGTGCTGAGTGAATGAATGAATGCAGTGTATCTTAAAAAGTGAATCTTCTGGTCATTAGAGTTCTGATGTCACCACATGGATCTGTTTAAATATAACCTGAGAGTGGAAATGACAGCTAAGGTAAGAAGGTAGAGAAAGAGGAAAAACTGACAGAAGTGATTGGGCATATCTCCAAGAGGAGCCAATCCCAGGGCAGTAGATAGATTTTCAATGCTGCGTAATAGCACTCCCCAGCTCTGACGGTGACCTCTCCCCCCCTTCTTAGGCTCAATTGAATATCCTTTCAATCTGTAGGCACACAAACTGGATGGAGTTACCTAAGGTCACAAAAGAAAGGTAGCTTTGTGGGGTGTTATAATTCAAATGGAATAGAACATTGATCAAGATGTCCACATGATATGAAAAATAAAATATATAAAAATAGCATTTTTACAAATATTAAGGAAAATACATACTCCTTGACAAGAGAGCACAAACCTATGTGACCATCTGCTGGCAATGATTTGCTATTGAGGACGGGACTAGAATAGGTCATTTCCACTTTCTTCTTGTTTTAGTATTTTAAGAATTTTATGTAATAATTGGTTATCACATCTGAAGTTCTAGAAACTTGGAAGTTAATAGGAAAATACAACACGAACCAATACATGTTACTAATATGAGCAATGGGAAGGAAATCAAATATGGTGTTTTCTCCTTGTTAAAATATCAAAACCAAAATGGAAATGAAGGGGCAAGACAGAATTCCTGTGTCTATGCTTCTGATTGCTACAATTTGTAAATGAGGTTGCTTCAGTTGTGAGGGATGTCAAAGAGTTCTTGGCCATTACCACAGTTAAAGACAAAGTTCTGGAAGGCTGTCTTAACAATGACAGTGGGATCTTCTGTCAACGCGCAAACCTTCCCTTAGCCCAAATCACACATTTGGGTGTATTCATATATCTGAATACCTTACCGCGTGTTGCATGAGATGTTCCAGCGGCAAATCACAGAAACTGTGACTTACGTTGGCTGACGTGATTAAAAAATTTAGTAAGTTACTTAAAGCACCTGGAGGCAGTACAAGTTCAAAGAACAACACCATTAGCATTGTGGCTGTCCTCCTGGCACTGCCCTCCTCTGTCTGTAAGGTTTGCTCTTCCAGTTGGCTTTTCCCATGGTTTCAAGATGGCTGCTGGCTGCACCTGCGGCCACTTGCTTCCTTATTCATGTCTCCGGAAGAGCAACAGACCCTCTCCCCCGCCCCAAGTATGGCATGAAAGTCCTTCCTATCAGTTTATTCGGGCAAATAATGACATTAGAGAATGGCCTGTGATGACTGGCTTATACATCTTTCCAAGACTAATCCCAGGCAAGGGAGGGTGGTTCTCTTAATTGATTTAGACTGCAGATAAGAATAGGATCCACAGTGCCTGAGTCTTATGTACTAACTGGGAAAAGTTTGTCCCTGGGGTTACATAAAAAAGAAAGAAAGAAAGAAAGAAAGAAAGAAAGAAAGAAAGAAAGAAAGAAAGAAAGAAAGAAGGAAGGAAAGAAAGAAAGAAAGAAAGAAAGAAAGAAAGAAAAAGAAAAAGAAAATAGAGAAAAAGAAAAAGAAAAAAAAGGGCAGAGGGTTGAGTGCTGTGGGGTTCTAGTGAATACAAGAAAAGGGGTCAATAAATACCGGGTAGACAAGGAATAGTATCTACTACATGGTAGTACAGTTATAGTGAGAAAAAATTATCAAGATATAAATCAGACACCCAGACTCTGTCGCGGTGGGGGGGGAGGGGGGGTTGGCATTAACAAATCATTTGTGAGGAAACTCACAGAATTGCTGGGTTTCAGCTATTGCAACAGTAGCAAGCTGGTGTAAAAATAATTCTATGGCCCCATTCAGCTCCATTATCAGATTGTTACTCATTCCCTTCCTCCCCCTATCCTGGCTGCCTGCTCCCCAGAACACAAAGCACCCACTACAGCATATAGGTAAATACTTTTAAAGGAATGACTTCCTGGTGAATTTTTTTTTCTTTTTCATTTTCTTTCTTTCTCCCCACCCCCCCCCCCCGACCCCCCATTTATCTCATGGCCGATCAGCCAATTGCTATGACCCAGCAAAGCAAAACAGTGTGTGGTGCAATTATCTGGGAAATATAAGACCATCTATGCCATCAGATAATGCAGGGAAGGGTGGGCTTTGTTTCCTGAACAACCTGCCTGGTCACTGTGGATGGTCCCCAAATCCTCAGATAAATGGACAGCCCTCCACTTTTCTTTGGCTGCATAACTCCGGCTCTTTGTGAATCAGGATCAAACTCCTTGCTGTAGAGATAAGATCATTTATGCCACATTTTAAAAGCAAGGGTTCCTTTTGAAAAGCTCATTTTCCTCTTTTAGTATCATATGACACTCTTTCACTATCCCAGAGAGGGTCCTAAGACCTACAGCAGAGGTGCTTGTGTTTCTACAATAGCATATATCAATAATAAGTTTAAGATATAAATGAGTTGAATTCATATTATGCTTCTGTCTTCCCACATATAGTTTCAGGAACTTACCGATATCATTTCAACAAAAGCCTTCTCATGGACGGCCATACATAATATGTTGAAATTTCTGAGAATAATTATTTTGTCTGTATAAAAATTACAAAGCAGAAAAAAAGGCCACCGATTTGTAATGGGAAACTTGATCTCCATGAAAGTGAATTAAAAACTTGCAGATACATGCAAATAAAAGAGCCATTGATAGTTTAGGACTCAACTAATAAAAAGAAATCACCAAATACATTTTTTAAAATGCAAACACTGGCTAAACTGTGGAATCGGCTGTAAGCGCTTGAGAGGGGACTTCTCTGAGAAATTTCTGCTGGGCTTACAGATGCTAATACCTTCCTATTTTCCCACGCTGACATCATATGCAAACTACCATGTCAAGAACGCATTTGCAGAATACATAAGCAGTGGAATGAAACATTATTACTTCTTATTTGCAGCTGCTGCCAGCCCCTGAGCCCAAGCTCTAATTGGAATTACAGTGCATTTAAAAGCAATGGACACTCCAGGACCTGAATAACATACACAGAGCCGCCATCCAAGACCTACATTCTTTCAAAATGCATACTTCTGAAAACTCGAAAGTTAAATAAACCCCCATGCTTTGTGACTTGACAAATGCAGCGTTTTAAGGATACTTTAGCAGTTGTGAGTTCAAATCTTTGCAAAGTTTTGTGTGGATCGTTTTAAGCAGTAATAGATTTAAAATGGAAACATACCATACATGTATATTTACTAAGGTCCTATTTTTCTTTGATGAAAAGTAATTTTTAAAAGGCTGTTGGTTTCTTCTGGATTCTTCTCCATCGCAATGAGCAAGCTCCCACTTTAAATGTTTCCTGATTACTGGCTGCTTCTCAGGCTAAGAAAAGCTGCTAAATCAGCTAGGACAAAGGTCCCCACTGTGGTGCATGAAAAAGAAGATTTACAGTCATATGCTATGCTGAACAGCCTTGTCAGGGCAACACAGTGCCCTGCGTCTGTGACAGGCTAAAACAAACCACACGCCAGCTCTGATTTCAGTCTTACATAAGAGGCAGTGGGGCTGTGGCCTCAGTGCTCAGGAGAACAAACTGGAGTGGGAAGGAGGCATGAGGGAAGATAAGCGGGGGGGAGGGGGCCAGGCTGTGCAATTAGCATGTGCCTCGTTTTAGTGACCAATTTCCTCAGATAGCTGATTCTCAATGTTGATTTGCTTCTTTGCCCATTTTTCCCCCCTCTCTGACTCCTCCTCTGCTTACCTCTTATGCACACAGACTCACTTGCAATCACACCTGCCAGAAATAACACCCAAGCATTGGGGTAACTGTATCGTATTTGGCTATATTAACAACCATAGAAAGGAGATGCCAGGTGAAGTTCTAGGATAACAAGATCTCTTTTTAGCGGGGACTGAATTCGTAATACCATCTGACCGGCAAAGAAAGGAGGGGGTACACTGCTATGGCCTGGTGCTACCAAATAGTCACTGGTCATCTGAATTTTCAGGCTAGTATTTCAACTATCTTTCCACTTCTACTGGGACCTTTGTATTAATTCATTCCTCAACAAACAAACAAACAGAAAGCTTGTATTCAAGCTATGATCAGATAAATGCTTGTGTAAATAGATAGTGGACCTCTATTCTTTTTTTTTTTTTTTTTTTTAAGTTATTCAAATTGCATCTGCAAGAGGCTGGACTTTGGGTAGTTCTACACTCTCTTCTAAGGTTTAGCTGTGGCTAAACAGGACTGGTTGTGCCTGCTCATTATTTATGCAGCTTCCAAACAACAAACTCCTGCAACTGTCCAAAAAGAAACGAAAGAGCCCAGGGCTTGGGTGAAGCATACCTTTCCCTGATGTAGGATAGGAGAGCGCAGACAAAAAGCAATGACGGTTGGGCCCAAACTGGGCTTCTCGGGTTGCAACTGCAGAGAAAGGAAGGAAGTCCAGTTCAAGATCCATACAGACCACACCAGGCGTCAGGAGGCCCAGGTTCTAGTCCTGGTTGTGATGCTAACCAGGGTCATCTCAAGCAAATCACATTATTCCTCTGCTTCTCAGCTGCCTCTCTTGTGCAATAAAGGTTGATCTAGGGGCTCCTGGGTGGCTCAGTCAGTTGAGCGTCCAGCCTCAGCTCAGCTCATGATCTCACGGTTCATGGGTTCGAGCCCCACGTCGGGCTCTGTGCGGACAGCTCAGAGCCTGGAGCCTGCTTCCGATTCTGTGTGTCCCTCTCTCTCTGCCCCTCCCCTTCTCATGCTCTGTCTCTCAAAAATAAATAAATGTTTAAAAAAATGAAAAACCTGAAGTTTGATCTAGGTCAGCAGTTCTCATACTTTAGCATAGGTCAAGAACGATGACTGACAGATCTTGTTAAAGCACAAATTGCTGGGCCTCATCGTCAGGGTGTTTGATTCAGCAGGGCTGGGGTGGAATGTGCATTTCTAACAATTTCCCAGGTGATGTTGATGTTGTGAGTCCAGGAACACTCGCTGGGAACTACTGACCTAGATGGTTTCCAGTGGATCTGCAGGTTCTAAAGTACTGCACGTCATTTCATGTGAAGTCTAGCATTATACGTGTTTATGCCTGGGTCAGGAGAACTGGAGAGTGGCCATAACTCAGCCTTCTATGGTTTGAGTAGAAAATCACAAGATTCCAGTTTTCTTCGAAGTCATTCACTTGACAGTTAAAACAGAAAGTGATGACAAATGTCTACCTGAAAGTGTAAAATGCTTTTTTTTTTTTTTTAAATTGGCAATCAATTTGTGTAGGCAAATTGACCTGCAAACATACAGTTGGAAATTCATTTGTTGACAGCTTCATGTTAATAGACTGTGCTCTCTCTTTGTATCTTCATTTCCTGCATTTAAAATCATGTTTGTTATATACATTTCAGCATAGTCATTACATACTTGAAAGTCACTAAGAGAGTAGATCTTAAATGTTCTCACTATAAAAAAGGAATAGTAATTAGGTGATGTGATGCAGGTGTTAGCTAATTTTGTGATATCTAAGTGTATCAAATCAACACATTGTAGTCCTTAAACCTGCACAATATTCTGTGTCAATCATATCTCAATAAAGCTGGAAAAAATAAAAATCCTGTTTGTAATATAAATACACCTCATTGTTAAGGTGACTCTAGTTCTTGGTAAATAAATGCTGGTCTCTGCAGTCACTGGTGAATCACATGACGTTAATTCTGATTCTAGTTCTGTTGTTAACAAAATACAACCGTAATTAAGTCATTTTACCACTCTGGGTCTCAAAGATCTTATCTACAAAATGAGAGCATTCTTGCCTTGAGTTAACAATATTTGTTTATGGTTCTGGATTTCCAAATATGTAAGTACATGAAATGTGTATCTGTTTTAGAACCAAAATATAAATGAAAAAAGAGACAGACTATAGAAGTCCCATCTGGTAGTTCTAGATTTAAGGTTAGATAATTGTTTAAACAATTTCCTCTTACCAGGACGACCCCAAATTGGTCTTCCTGCTTCTGTTTCCGCTCCCTACCTCTCTGGGTAAGATCTCCCAATGGTTTCTCATTGCTTTCAGAATAAAATCCAAATTCTGTACTAAGGTTCTTACCCTTCCCCAACCCCACTTTTTCCAGATAGCCTTCTCCTAGTTTCCCAAACTTGATAGTGACCTTCCCTGAACAAGGCAAGTTGGTTTCCTTCTCAGGGCCTTTACACCAATAGGACCTTGCGTCTGAAATGTTCTCTAGGCTGAATCCTCCCTTCAATTCAGATCTCCAAAGATATCCTCCATGACTGTCCAACCACTTTCTGTCACTTAGTCTTGTGTTAACTGCATAGCATTTGTTACTGGCTATTGTTCTTGTTGGATATTTACATCTTCATCATCTGTGTCTGCGCACAATTCCTATGAAAATGTAAGTTCCACGATGGCAGGAATCCTCTCTATACTGATCACCCTGTTCTTAGAGCCTAGTAGAGTACATGGTGAATTATATATGGTCAATACATTCATTTGTTGAATGAATGAATGAACGAGTGAGTGAATGATGCTACAAACATGATATGGGAGAAATCGTTTTGCTCTGCGTAGAAACATAAGCCTATATTAAACTAGTTAAACATTTATATTGTGTGTGCATATTGTATGTTAGGCACTTTTCCAAAGTATATAAACACTTACTTTGCATATCAAACTTAAGCTGTAGTACCATCATCATACTTCATGTTTTACAAATGAGGAGATTGAAGACCAGAGAAGTTAATGGACTTGATAAAAGTCAGAAAGCCAGTAAGTACCTGGTCAAGATTCAAATCCAGGTTGTCTGTTTTCAGCATATGTGCTCTTACCCATTATGTAATGGATGATAAGATGAGGCTCTTAAGAGAATTACCCCCTCCAAAAAAAAAAAAAAATAAATCCTTACCAAATGACTATCCCATTTATGTTTAATCATTTCTACTGATGGAATTCTCACCTCTTCGGAATCAGCCCATTTTGTATATTGAATGCTCTGGTAAGAAGTTCTGCCATATCCTGTGACCCCAAATTTCTCCCAATGTTTCTTCTACCCGTTGGTCCTACTTTTCCTTAAGGCCTACAGAACAAATATAATCTGTCTTCCACATGACAACCCTTCAAATTTTAGAAGCTATTTAGCACTGCCTACCCAAATCTTCTTTCCTCTAATCTGAACATACCTTTATTCTTTCGATGGCTTCTTGCTTGGTAATACTTTAGCTCTCCTACTATACTGGTTGCTTCTTTAGTCTATATCCTCTAAAAATTCGGTGCCAGAATTAAATGCAGTATTTTTCTTATGGTCTGATCAACACAAAAAAATGGATAAATTTTCTCCATCATTATTGATAATACAATTATATTAATGAATGTTATTAACAGAATTTATCAATGGGTATTAACAGAAAAAACAATGCCTTTATGGATAGCCAAATCACCTACTGATTCCAACTTTTATTTGAAAATTTTAATTCACTTGTGATGTAGCAAAATTCTCTTTTTTTTTAATGTTTATTTTTGAGGGGAGGAGGGGCAGACAGCGAGGGTGACAGAGGATCTGAAGCAGGCTCTGCGCTGAGAGCAGAGAGCCCAATGTGGGGCTCGAACTCACAAACTATGAGATCATGAGGTGAGCTGAAGTCAGATGCTTAACTGACTGAGCCACCCAGGTGCCCCCTATTTTCTTTAATTGTATAGCTTTGTGTTAAAATCATACTTTATTTTTTAAATAAAATCAGTATCTTAAGGAAGTTAATCAGTTGAAACAATAACACCTGTGACAAGATTTCTTTTTCTAAAATAGTGTTCCCTCAAACTGTGGACCACTGTTTATCAGTGGGTTATAAAAACTTTATAGTGGATCGCTAAATCTTTAATTTCCTTAAAGTAAAAATAATTATGGAGAATGTCAAACACACAGAAAAGTGGGCAAAAGAACACAATCAACTAACAGGTGTATGTCACCCAGTCTCAATGATTATCATCTTATGGCCAATCTCATCTCAACCTCACCTACCCTCTCTCCTCCTGAATTATTGTGAAACAAATTCCATGCATCATATCACTTTACCTAAAAACAAGAACATATAAGCACTTTTTATTTTGATAACTACCAAATTATTATCACATCTAAAAACAAATGCCTCAATGTCATCACATATTTCGTCATTATTCAAATTTCCCATGTTCTTATAAACAAATTGTACAACCAGCATTGAAAAACTTGAAGATAAAGAGCACAGCACATGGAGGAAGGGCAGGCACTATTTAATGATATGTAAATTTATGTGCACAATGTGTGTGTGTGTCAGCACGTGTGTATGTGCACTGGGTCATAAGGAAAAATCTTTCAACAGTGGGTCCCAGTCAAAAAGTTTAAAAAGCCAGCTCGGGATGTATAGCAACATTATTTACCAACATACTGAATTTTACCTGAGCATAGTTCTGAAACATAATTTCCTTTCTTCCGGTGAAGAGTTAACAAAATGAGTTCTAGACTCATCCATTCACTCCCTTTGTTACTATGGACAGATTACTATATGCATCCCGAGGACTTCATTTGGGAAACAAGTGGGAAGAATTAGCTCAAGTTTTCCAAACTGTGATGCTCTGAGCAGTGGGTCCACTGGGTATAGCATAAAGGTTTGGAAAATGCCACATACCGTATCACCAACTTGAAGAATCATGATGTTCATTAATAGCATTCAAGAAGACTCAGAAAGAACAGAATTCCTTTTAATAGTTAAACCCTTTCCCCCCCCCCCCCCAGAACTTTCTTCTTTCATAACATTAATCAACATCCCTGGATGATCTCAGGAAAGCCCCTTCCAGTTCTAATGTTCTACATACTGCAGTTCTGGGGTCTAACATTAGATGATACCAAGGAGTTAATGTTCTTATATGAGAAAGGCATGGTTTCATTTGACTAGAGAAAGGTATCTGTGAAGAAAATCGAAAGCATAGCTCTGAAGTTGGTGGTGAGATTTATACCTCAAAGAGACAACTGCTTCCTTCCAGAGTTGCACCCCGGATTATCCTGTGGATTGAGACAGTAATCAGAGTTTGGAGACATCCGTCTGACAGTGATTGCTGCTGTGTGCCCTGAAGCGTCCGGCCAGATAGCCTGCCTGTCCACACTGCCATGCCGTAGCTGTTTGCAGAATTTGCTGCTAACCCTATCTGGCTTCGTCCAGAGTTTGTGTTGCAACAACCCTGTCTGGTTTGCCGCATCCAGGCTGGTTATTTTCTCTGGATTCCCAGAGATTCCATTTTGGAAACAGTACTTTATTATGCCCTTAACAGTAATCTATCCTCCTGGGCTACAACTGAGCTGCCCCTTGGCCACTCTGCCTGACGAGAGCGAGAGCGAGAGAGAGAGAGAGAGAGAGAGAGAGAGAAAGTCTTATTTTAATGTATTTGAATTAACAACTAGTTCTGTGCTCGAAAAATCTTCAGCAGTTCTGTCAAATCAATTAAAAATATTCATGTTGTAAAACACAATCCACAATAAAGTTTTGAAAATCAAACAATGGTAACCACTATCATTTTTTTTTTTCCAGGACAAACTTCTTGAGCTACAATTACTCTGAGAGATTTTTATATATATTATGAATATATTATGAATATGCTTAAGATTAAACAAAACGAAATTATCTAAGTCTCCAATTATATTGTGTAATTTTAGATGCCTAAATTTCCAATAATGTGAGAATAAATTTAATTTGCTTCAGTGGGCATGCTTTATCTGTAGATCAGTGCTGTCCAATAGAGTATAATGCAAGCTTCATATGTAATTTAAAATTTTCTAGAAGCCGCATTTTAAAAAGCATAAAAAGAAACAGGTGAAATTTTAATAACCCTTTTTAGTTAACCCAGTATATCCAAAGTATCATCATTTTAACAATGTAAGCAATATGAAAATCATCAGTAGGATATTTTAATTTTTTTTTTTTTTGGAGTCCTCAAAGTCCATTGTGCATTTTATGCTTGTAGAACCTGTCAGTTTCAATTAGCCATATTTAACTGCTCAACAGCCCCATGTGGCTAATGGCTGCCATATTGAACAGTGCAGCTGTAAATGTTCATATATTTGTTTTTCGTGCTGCTCCTTTAGATTTTGCTGTTTATGACCAGCATATAAGACTGACCCAAGAACTGCTTTCTTCCAGAGTAGTTATATAAAAGGGGAAGAGAAAACTGTTCGAAGTGACATCCTTTTCTGCCAAATGGACTGTCAAGTGGTAATTGAAAGGTAGAAGGGACCCAAGTTAGCATTGTCCAATTAAGAGTAAGTTGAGGAGAGCTAGAAATAAAAGCTACTTTTCTTTTGCTGGAAACTAATAGAAAAGCAGTTCTCAACCTGGCTAGGCTAAAAGACCACTTGTGGCATTCTTCCAAACTTATAGTTACCCAAGCCCCCTCCTTGCTCTGCTAAATGAAAATTTCTGGAGATGGAGTTCAGGTCTAATTTGCAGTCAAAGTTAAGAACCACTTATCAGTGGCTCAGTTAATCAGTGCTTATTAAGTCAGTTAGGGCTGGAAAAGGGTACAGTTCTCAAAAGGGTGAGTTCTCTTCCTTACTGTCATCTGCATGGTATTTGGAAGTGACTTTTCTTTCATCGTATTTTAAAAGCATAGATTGGTTCTTTTCTACTTTAATTGAAAAAACACCTGAGATTAAAACAAATTCCACCCTTAAAACATCAACTGAATTAATGGTGGGAATATATAAAACACTTCAAAATAATTGAGAAAATATTGATAACTGTGTTTTTTTGGAATTTGAATTTCTATAATAAATTGATGAGAGCACTTAGTGTGGTCCAAAGAAAGGGAATTAGAAATAACACTCTGCCCTTAAAGGGGTAGAATGACGCAAGCATCTCAGAGAATGTCAATGAGAATGTGAACATGTCCAACTTTCACAGAAAATTACTTGACAGTAGGTTGAAAGTCTCTAAATACTCAGCATTTGGTCCAGTATTCCCACTTTGATGTGGTTAAAGACAAAGAGTTTGAAATTTGAATAATGGATGGGAAGCGCATCATTCTTAATAGATTTTATTTGAAAGAACATAAATATCCAATAATGGTACAATTATTAAACAAATAGGATGTTTTAAGTAGAATATTCCAAATGAAAGCTGCACAGTGAGTAGGATGATAAATTTGTTTGTAGCGTTATCTCAAATTTGCAAAACAAAAGCATATATTTATACATATGCATAGAAAAGGCTGGAAGAAAATTCACCACTAGATGTCAAAGGGCTCACTAACCTTTGTTAATGTTTTTTGTTTGTTTGTTTGTTTGTTTGTTTGTTTTTTATGTATTTCTGCATTGTCCACACTCTCTGCAATGACTAGTTACTACTTTTGAAACAGATATTGCTTTCTGGGTAGCTGTCTTGTGCAGGGAGCGGAGGCCACCATGTAAATGGTGGTTCCTGAGCTTGTGCAGTGCACTGCTTGTGTAACTGTGGGCGGCAGCTGAGATTATGTTGCAAATCCACTTATTCTAAAAAAAAAAAAAAAAAATGCAAAATAAGAAACACTATAAAGAATTCATCTGGAAAAAAAATACTGAATTCCACGGGATGAAGGAAATCTTTTCTAACCAGAAAGCTCATTTCTAGTAGGTGATTTGGCCCTGTGTTATCTTGGAATCATATATCGTCGATACTTCTCAGCCAATAGGCACTGCTGTTTCGGAGAAGCTGGAGTTGTGAAGATACTTTCTAAATACAAAAAAACAAAACTAACCTCTTATCTCCACAAAGGTAATACCATTTCAATGCAAAAGGTAAGGTCTGCCAAGTAGAGAAGGTGACCATAAGCAAAGTGACAATAACAACACTACCTCACACACATGAGCCGATCTCCCTTCTTTCCCTGGCCCTGTCCACCATGATCATCCCATTATTGGTAATGCTATTGCCCGAGATGCTCATGCTAAGAAAAACAGGGACTCATGCCTGATTTCTCATACACTATATTCAATCTATCGGCAACTCTTGGTTCTTTCTTTAGAAAGTATTTTAATATACTTTTAATACATTAAATACTAAATTTTAATAACTCAGTATCAAAAAAAAAACAAAAAACAAAAAACAAAAACACTTTCAGGGCTACAGTTTTGGTCCAAGACACTACTTTATAGCCTGGATTAACCATGTCAACTCCCCACTCCATCCTTGAGGGGATTCCCATTTTTACACAAGATAAACTTACATTCCTTGCAATCATGCACAAGGTCCTATGTAATCATGGATTATGGTAATCATGAACACTCCCCTTTGAATTCTCTGACTTTATCTTCTTGCACTTTGCTGTTCACTTAACACATCAGGTATTCTCCCACCTCAGGGCCTTTGCACGTGCTGTTCTCTCTGCTTGGGATGCTGCTCTTTAGCAGATTTCCACATCTTTTAGTCCCTCACCAACTTGAGATCTAGGCACAAATGTCACCATTTCAGTGAGGTCTCTCTAACCACCCTATTTAGAATCGTGCCTCTTGAATCTACTATTAGAAATTCCCAGATCAGCTATAACAAACCTTCCCCAATCTTGGTTCCCTTATCATAATCCAGTCCCCTTCACTCTCAGCTGCTCTTTTGTCCTTTGTTAACTGACAGAAATTTGTGTTAAAAAAAAAATGATTCAAGAAGACAATTTAGGTGATACAAATAAACACTACTCAACACTTCATGAAATGGACAGTCTCTGCTTGGAGAATTGCAAAATGGGGCAGCAGGCAGGATACTTTTACGGGATACAAAATAAAGAATAAACAACAAGGAAGAGAAAATGAAAACAAAAAACCTGACTAGCTGCGGCCACACAGTTAACCTTGTTTAGGGTGAGAAGGAACAAAGAACCAAGTAGAGAGCCCAGAGTTGGCTCAATGCTTGGGGAATGGCTGAGTGAATGTACACTGTGTTTCTGGTCAAAGGGAGCGTTTATAGGGACACAAAAGTCAACTAAGTTTCGATTTGCTGGTGCGGTAGGAGCAGGTCTGTTTTGGACAGGAGTGGCTCTGTCTTGGGCCTAGAAATCGAGCTCAACATTTACAATCATCAAAACTGCCTTCCCACGTCTCCCTACCTCTACACCTTAACGAACCTCGCCTCTTCTTCCTCTCTCTCTCTTTCTTCCCTCCAAGGAAGATCAAAACTTATTTGAAGCCATGATCTGCACTCATGCTCAGATCCCATTCCTTCCTCCCTGCCTCTGGGCTATGCTTCACCAGGGATCACCTCACATACATTTTTCCTATGGTTTTCCATCCTCTCTACCAATCCACAACCTCGGATCTCTCCTCTTAAAAACAAAATACGACCAACACAACCCAACAGATTTTGATCTTGACACTCTTCTTTCCTCCTTCTCCTTGCCAAAATTCTTAGAACACAGCTCTTTGCTCTATTTTTATCACCACTAATTCATTCGCAAGTGATTTAAGATAGCTGAATCGGAACCCCCAGGTGTGGATTCTGATTATACGCATTGCACAAAAAGAACAGAGTAACACCAGTGCCGAATCCACAGGTGATGCAGATGCACTGCGCTGGGCTGAGAACCACCGAGAACTGCCTCAGCTTCTGCCAGTCCGTTTGCTACCTCCCCCAATTTTTCCATCGAAGCTTGTCAGTGGTTAACCTTTTAATCATCAGAGTCAGTGGCTTTTTCTTAGCTCTCTGCCTCCTGAAACTCTCATCAGTTTACGAAGCCATTGATTATGTCTTCCCTCTCGACCCCATCTTTTTCCCCCACTTGCTTCTGTGATGGTGACCTACAGTGGTTCTTCGCTTTCTTTCTTTCTTTTTAATGTTTGTTTATTTTTGAGACAGAGAGAGAGGGGGGAGAGAGGGGCAGAGAGAGAGAGGGAGACGCAGAATCTGAACCAGGCTCCGGGCTCTGAGCTGTCAGCACGGAGCCCGATGCGGAGCTCGAACCCACGAACCGTGAGATCATGCCCTGAGCCGAAGTCGGACGCTCAACCGACTGAGCCACCCGGGCGCCCCGGTTCTTTGCTGTCTTGATGCATCTTTGTTAGCACCTCTTTCTCCTGCCTCCTGAGTGCAGACAATCCCCCAAGGTTCTTACCTCAGCCCTCATCTCTTATCTCACTAAAGTCTTGAAATAGAAGCTGCTTTAGCAATTTCAACAGTGACCTTTCTGAGATGATTCCTCAAACTCTGGCATATCTCTCCTTTCTAGGTGTAAATTCAAATTTCTACCACCGTCCCACCGTCACCTTGAGTCTGCCATGGATAGCTAAAATCAACCCCATTATTGTTTCCTGTAACCCCAGTTTGAAACCTCCAAGTCCTTTTTAGATTATTTTATCTAGATTATCCCCAATAATCAAACAGAAGCAAAAGCCCACATTTTCCCTTTCTGCCAAGTCTTTGTGTCTGTCCTTTTTTTTGCATAACAGAAAATTCTCACTACTAACACTCTCCTGGATTAATAAACAGCCTGTAAATATCTTTCCATTGATAATTTTTATCTTTTTATTTGTATGTGTTTGCATATTATTAGATGAATATGCCTGAAACAAAATGTCGACTTTGACTCTGATTTAAAAGCTCTACCAGTGATTTATTTATAATTGGTTCTCACTAATGATAATAGACACATCATGCCCCCTGGGGAAAAAAATGATTTTCAGGTAAAATAAGAGTCACTAAACTAATTTCCATATTACAGATTATTATTCTCATGCTCATTATAAATCTCCAAAAAGGATGCATGAACTATTTCCAAACTTAATTGACCCCGGAATTTTTTTCCTTTCAGAGGAACTGTCCTAACTTAACCAGATGATTTCTCTACAACTTCTCTCCAACCTCACCTCTCTGCCTTTACCCTGGTTTGTTCCTCTTCTTGAGGGGAGTACCTCTTTCTGTGATTCTCAAAGGCCTTTCTCAGATATTACCTATGTTAAGAAACTTCTCCTAATTGGAGAATCGGATTCATCCACCTGCTGGAACAGAGAATGACTTAGCCATGATAATGTAAGATATAGTTACTATAAACATAGACTTGGGTCATGTCAAAGAGTCCACTGGGCTAGTTTTCTTTCTTTCTTTTTTTTTTTTTTGCATAAGATAATGGAGAGATTTGATAGATAAAAAAAAGTCACTACATTATTACCTCTAGTAGATCTACCAGTGTGACAGAAATCACCATTATTTAAACAACGTTTTGGGTTATAACAGGGCATCCAAAAGGCCCCATTTGAAGCACAAAATTGCTAGGGATTAGCTTTAATTAAACCATGGGCTCCAGCCAACCTAACACTAGCTAGCTATCCCTTTGAAAAGCAAAAGGAAGGACCCCTGAAATGATTGCTGCAAGAAATCCTTGTGGCAATGGAAGTAGAAGAGAAGAAGAAGAATTGACATTTCTGGCATAGTACATTAGGATTTCCAAAATCAGTTCCAAAACTTTCCACGTTCAAGTGCCACAATATCCTGTGTAACGAATCCCAATTTTAAGATGAGGTAAACAAGCTTCTGAAGAGTTCAATGTCCCCACCTTCCCCATGGTACACAACGAGTTAGTGGCCATGCTGAATGCAAATTCTTTCCATTTTTTAATGTTCATTTTTTTTTATTTTTGAGAGAGAGAGAGAGAGAGAGAGAGAGAGAGGGAGAGAGAAAGCACGAGCAGGGGAGGGGCAGAGAGAGAGGGAGTCACAGAATCTGAAGCAGGCTCGGGGCTCTGAGCTGTCAGCACAGAGCCTGAGGCGGGCTCGAACTCACAAACTGTGAGATCATGACCTGAGCCAAAGTCGGACGCTTAACTGACTGAGCCACCCAGGTGTCCCTGAATGCCAGTTCTAGAGATCTTCTTTCAAAGATCTGTTTATCCCTGTAGATGATGAGGATCTGGCTGTGACCTTTGTCATCCTTCTGAGGGCTGGAGTTGCCTCAGCTGATGGAGCTGGCTAGGGGTGGGGAAGTCTTCCTCCCAGAGGATCGGGGTGCACATCGAGGGGAGAGGACTGTCTGTAGCGTTTCTGCAGGATGTGCACGGTAAAAAATCCAGAGGAGAGCTTGTGGTGATGGGGCCCCAGAATCAAGGCCTCCAGGAGCTACAGTATTGCACATGAGCCTGATGAGGCAGGGATAGGAAGGGGCAGGGTAAACATGGAAGGAGGAGGGAGAAGAGGTTCAGGCTCTGAAGGCGGCCGATAGCACAGAACTAGCCCTCTAAACCGGGAGCACTCCGCTCAGTGAA
This sequence comes from Leopardus geoffroyi, assembly GCF_018350155.1. NCBI lineage: Eukaryota > Metazoa > Chordata > Mammalia > Carnivora > Felidae > Leopardus > Leopardus geoffroyi. The sequence goes on along the minus strand of NC_059342.1, from coordinate 16,578,679 downwards.
CGTGTATATTTACTTATTTTGACCCACTGTGTGCAAATTAGAAAATTACGAAGCAATCAGCGGAGCACATCCCTTCCCTTCCCCCATCTTTGCTTTGAACAATTTCCAGTACAGAACTGTGCAATTGTGCACAGACATCCTGCGGTTGCTGGAAACTAAGGAACGGTCTTTACGTGTGTGTGAGTGAAGAAAAGAGGGCTTGCTGTACCGGTGTGGGCCTTTTCAGCCTCCCTCACGTGACCAGATAGCAATCAACATCAATAGCTGTGTCCTCAAATCAGAAGGATAATGATAGAGAATGGAGCAAACAGGGGCACCGAGGCAAAGGGAGTGTGTGGAGGAGGCGGGGGCTGAGGGCGAGTAATGAAGACAGAATAAGAAAGCGAAAAGGCATTGTGCCTGCTGACAGTACATTTCACCGGCTCTTCCCCACCAAAGCGAGTCACTGGCACACTATTCTGAAAGATTCCATCCAATTTAAGCCCTAGGTCAAGGGATTGGAAACAAAATCCTCTAGCACTTGAGTCTAGCTTCAAGGTGTTCTATTTAATTGCAAGCCCACATCACATCTTCGTTTACACAGAGAGACGAAACTAGGCTTCCTATTATATGCATTTAGCTGAGACTGTGTCCCACTAATTTCTTTTCGTGCTCAGATGAAGTGATATTAATTTCCTTCGCATTACCACAAAGGAAAACATTTCCCAACTCTCTTCTAAAGATCATTGATAAAGGATTATATTAGCTTTCGATACCAGCGATTAGGGAGACAGTAAGTATCTACTGACTCCATTTGTTTTTATTGCAACACATATGCATCATTTCGACAGTTCAAACTCTTCCATCAAAGCTAAGGTCTTTCTTTTTCACTCCAACTTCCTTGGGCTTCTAAATTAATCTGTTTTTCTTTATATAAGGTTTTTGCTTTTTTTCCCAAATATGCTCAGTCTTGTCTCTTATTTATTAGTCACATATTATGTATCACTTTTTGTTTTCTGAAACATAGTTAACATATCCTTGTTTTGAATTTTATAACCCCAATACCTGAAGTCTTTCTGAATCTAGCTTTGCTGTCTAGTGTTTCTGTCGGAATGCCTTGTTTCCTTTAGCATTTGGGTCATTTTTGATTGCTAACTTATGTTTCTTAGAACTTTTTTCTGAATTCTTTGAGATTTGGATTGAAGTTTCAATTTTCTAGAGCAGATTGCATTTGCTTCTGTTAGGGATCTGAGGGTACCGGCAATTATTTAAAATACATTTTTGAGGGGTGCCTGGGTGGCTCAGCTGGTTAAGCTGCCAACTCTTGATTTCGGCTCAGGTCATGATCTCAGGATTGCGCGATCCAGCCCCACCTTGGCACTGAGCACGGAGCCTGCTTGGGATTCTATCTCTCTCTCTCTCCCTCTGCCCCCACCCCCGTTCACATTCTCTCTCCCTCTCTTAATAAAATAAAATAAAATAAAATAGTAAATTTTTAAATTGGATAGTATTCCCCCCCACACACATAGGTCCTATAAATGTGGGATGCAAATCCACAAAAGAACTATTTTGTGGTTATGAATTTCCAAAAGAAAGACTTTTTTCCTCTAATGCCAAGGGATTAATGGCCTTTCCCAGTTTTATGTGGGGGGTCTCTCACTAAAATCTCCATTTGGGGAAGGTCCTAAGATCATTATTCTGTCTCTTCAACTCTCTCCCCCACCCCCCGTGGTCATCAAAATGGAAGGTCCTCGGGGCTGGCAGATTCCTTGGGGCTGAAAAACGGCTTCAATGCACCTCTTCTTCTCTCTCTCATTCTGGATTAGGTATGTTTATAAGTTTATTGAAGGCAAAGCATTTTTTTTTCTATGCAGAACTTTATATTTAAACTCTGAAAATCATTTACACTTTAAACACATGTCAAAATGATAAACACTCCTTTTTTGTTTTTTTTTTGAACAGCATCTTGCCAAAACACAAAAATGTAGCTTAGGAAAACAATAAACCACAAGTTGAATAGATTCCGTTTAAGAAAACGGAAGGTGAGGGGCACTGGGGTGGCTCAGTCGGTTAACCATCAGACTCTTGGTTTCAGCTCAGGTCGTGATCTCATGGTTCGTGGGTTCAAACCTTGAATCCAGCTTTGTGCTGAGAGCACAGAGCCTGCTTTGGATTCTCTCTCTCCCTCTCTCTCTCTGCTTCCTGCTCATGCTCTCTCTCTCAAATAAAGAAAAGAAAAGAAAAGAAAAGAAAAGAAAAGAAAAGAAAATGGAAGGTGATTTAGAGGATAAGATGGTTGTTTACAGAGGGGATTGTCCTTTACTGTGGACACCACTTTTAGTTCTTAAACTATCTTTTAAATATAATAGTATAGGGGCGCCTGGGTGGCGCAGTCGGTTAAGCGTCCGACTTCAGCCAGGTCACGATCTCGCGGTCCGTGAGTTCGAGCCCCGCGTCAGGCTCTGGGCTGATGGCTCAGAGCCTGGAGCCTGTTTCCGATTCTGTGTCTCCCTCTCTCTCTGCCCCTCCCCCGTTCATGCTCTGTCTCTCTCTGTCCCAAAAATAAATAAACGTTGAAAAAAAAATTTAAATATAATAGTATAGTAATAGCCTCCACTTCTTCTCAGTTTTGTTCCCCCCCCCCTTTTTTTTATGCCTCTCAGAAGTCTACTTTTTTGACTCTGGCAATGTACTCTTGTTTCTCGTTCTCATTGATTGCTGGTGGGGGGTACAGCATGGCACAACCACTACAGAGAGATGGTTGGGAATATTTAGTAAAATAACAATTGCACTTACTTCTTGAACCAGTGATATCACTTATGGAACTCTGTCCTACCAGATTTACCTGCATGCCTACAAAATGGTGTACTTATGAAGTTGTTCACTGAAGCACTGTTTGTGAAAGAAAACATTCGAAATGATCAGTAATGGAGAGATGGTTAACCCAAATATAGGACATCTGACCAATGGAATACTTTGCATCTAGGAAAAAAGAGAAAGCTCCATGTACTAATAATGACATGTTTTAAAAAATATATTAAATAGAAAAAGCATAAAGTATAAAACAGAATATGTTACATTCTTCCTTTGGACAATAAAGGAGGAAGTTACTAGTATATTTGCTTAACGTATTGATTTACTTAAGTATGTACCTAACACTTCAGGAACTCTTCTGTGTATTTTTTTTATGACCATCAACCCAATTCATCCTCATTTAAGACCCTTTAGGTAGATGATATCTCTGCTTTTGCAGGTGAAGAAACTGAAACACAGGTTATGTCATATCTCCCAGGTCACATAGCTGGGGATAGAAGGATACACAAGAAACTAATAAAAATGATGAACTACAGTGGAGTAGATGGGGCGAGTGGTGTTGGAACAAGAGATCCCCATGTATACCCTGTTTATATTTATTTTATGTTTTATATAATTTTTAGTTGCTTTTGGTGCTGAGGGGCTGGGTGGGTAGGTTGATCTGGTCTATGTAATTATCAAACTTCAGGTTTTTCTGGAATTGTGCTTGAAAATCATGTTTTACTTTTACCCACACATGACAATCATAATAAAAGGGGGCCTCTGGTTTCCTATCCCCCTTTATTACTTTACCTGCTTTATATTAGCTCATGATATTTACCAATAACGGTCATTTGTATTATTTTTGTTGTCATGTTTCTTTGTTCATGATTCGTCTCTCTTACTGAAATAATGAATAAAATGCTTTCTGAGGGCCAGAACCTTATCTAGTCTATTGATACTATAGCCCAGACACTTAGAAATAATGGTCCCCTTTCAATAAATATTTATTGAAGTTACTAATAGAACATGCCAGCTTAATCTCTCTACATAAGCATATACATTCGAAGTGAGTGGTTTTGTACATAATTTTCTGCTTCTTTCATTTGTTCTCATCCGAACAGTGACCAATCTTGGAATGCCATGCATTCATTTTCATGGTCTTCTGGAATTAGTTTCCCTAAGACATTGCATTTCAAGGGGTGTTACAAAGAGCAACCAGCAACTTCTCGATGAAATCTAATGCAAAACATACCTCGAGCTTTAAGAATAAAGGTACGTGCTTCTCTCTGATGTTTGCTACGGATTTCTGCTGTGGTTCTTCACTGACTGCTTATTTTCACAGGCATTGCTCAACATATGAAACACATTCATGAATGCCCTTCTACAGAATTTGTTTTACAATTTAATTCGATCTCTCTAACCTCATAAAAAAATGAACTTTTTCAGCATTTGTTTTTCTATCGATGTTCTCATGAGTAGTGGCAAAGGAAGTCACTCAGAATTTTGTTTTTGTGTCTAATTGCAAGAGTCCATCAGCAAAGACATTTCAGGAATAAAGACGAAAACAGCCACTGTTTTCTTCATGGAGGGGGGTCATTATTATCTCCGTTTTTTAGATTATGGAGCTGAAGATCAAGGAGGTTGGGGAAATTGTCCAAGGTCACACAGCCCAGCTTGGATTCAAACCCAGTTTTATCTGACTCCAAGGTGCATGCTCTTCATCACAACTGGACTACCTCCCTTTTACTATTTAGCTTTTCTTTTTAACCCTGTTTATTTACTTATTGTTTGCATCTTTGTCTTTTATTGCAAGCAACTCAAAATTATTTTATGAAGTAGATCATGCATAATAAATAAATACATATGTATACAAATGCCTCCCACAGTTCTCATTTTCTTTGTATATGAACTGAAATTAATAATTACTAATACAAGGGGCGCCTGGGTGGCTCACTCGGTTAAGTGTCAGACTTTGGCTCAGGACATGATCTCTTGGTTCGTGGGTTCAAGCCCCGCATGGGTCTCTGTGCTGACAGCTCAGATCCTGGACCCTGTTTCGGATTCTGTGTGTGTGTGTGTGTGTGTGTCTCTCTCTCTGCCCCCTCCCCCATCTCGCCCCGTGTCTCTCTCTGCCTCTCAAAAATAAACATTGAAAAAACATTTTTTATATAATTACTAATACATAATTGAAGTACACAGTATTTATATTGCTATTGCTGAAGCAAAACACTACAAGAGAAAGTACTTTCACAGTAAATTGTGCTAAAGAGGTGGCCTCTTGGAAATGTTTTCCCTGCTTTTCAAATCCTAGTTTTGTTTTCTTTTATTTATCTTTAGGTTTTTTTTTTTTTACTGTGAATAGTGGGCAAATGCAGATAAATTTCTCCAGTGATAACATTTCATTCCACTTTTAAAATTACCCAAGTGTTCTTGAGAATAAGAATACTGTGTGTTTTATCAGTTAACGAAAAATCTTTTTATTATTTCTATGTACTGCTGAAACTCATCAAATGACATTTAAAACTTCAAATGGCATGAATCTAGTCAGCAATGAAGCTCTTTGAAAATGTTTCATTTTAAACTAATGAATAAAATGCTTACTTTTGTAGCAGAATGAAGAAAGTTAAAATGTCATTCTTATTTTTAGGAAAACAAACACCTGCTTGAAGATTTCTTACATTTAACCAGGGTTGAGGGTTTCATGTGGAGGAAACAAATTAGGCTTTTCAAGTTTCAGGAGGGGACTTGCTTTTGAGTAGACAAAAGTAAGAGGAAAAAAATAAACCCCTTAAGAACTAGAAAGCCATGCATACAACAGTGCCTTTGCTTTCAGATGCTTAAAATATTCATGTCCCACTCACCTCTGTTTACTACATAAGTAAGAAAATGTACAGTCTTTATTCTTCAAATCCCCTAAGCAGAAGCCAGATTTTTGTGCCAGAGAGCATGTGGAGGAGGAGGTAATGATGAAGGAAGCATTGTGATGTCCTTAAAAATATTAGATTAGGAGAATAAAGGTTTCCGTTCCACTTCCAATTCTGTTCCTAGCTGGTTCTATAACCTGAAGTGAGTCATTTAAGCTCCTGGGGCTCAGTTTCCTTATTTGTAAAATGGGTTTTATATATGACTAATATATATCCTCAAATATTGTGGGAATCAGTTCAAATAAGTGAACTGCACGTGCAAAGAAGAAAAGTTCAATATCAATAGAAGAGAGAGAATTCTTCCTTATGTGGGTCATGAGCATGTTCACACATTTGAGGAAAGCTTAAAAATGCTTCCTTTTCTATGCAAGTTAAAAGGGTTTTGAATGGCAAATATTAAACTTCTGTCTTTATCACTGTCTCACCAGGTGACCTTGGGCTAGTCAGCTGACATTTCCTCTTTGTAGTTTTTACATCTTCAGGATGTCAGGCCCCCCCACCCCCCCGCCGCCCCACCCTTTTTCTGCAATGGGAACAATTTAATAAATGACTCCAGCTACACAATCCATTTTTGGAACCTTGAAGTTACTGACTTGGTCTTATTACTGCAAGACAGTCAGAGTGGGCAACTGATTTGAAATAGTATAGCCAATGGGTTTGCTAAAGAAAGTAAGGGAAAGGGGGATTGTGAATTGTTTATAATCTTTAGTTACTTAATGGTGCTTTAATGTTCCCAAAAGAGGTGAAGAGTTTCAGTTAATGTATATTTCCAAGGACTTACATAAACTCAAAAAACTAGTTTGCTAACACAGTGTCCTTTCTTTACATCATCCTACAAGATTATGTCAGAGTTAATATAATTTCTTTAATCTCCTCTTCCTTTTCTACCACCTTTTACATTTCTCCTCCTCCTTATCGTCATCATCATCATCATTAAACACTGAATTCCTACTCAATTTTAATGCAGTGCCTTAGCTCCTTTTAAGCGCAGAAAGTGTAACAGCTGATTCCTCCTTTTTTTCAAACCAAACCTAAAAATAGATGTTATATTAACTATTTAAACCTAAATTTTAACTAAGACTGCATTTAAATATCTAAACCATCGACTATGAATAAAGTCTTGTCTTTTCTTAGTTAGAAGCAAATTTAATGGAAAAATTTAATACTTTATACAAGCAGGGCAATTTTTTATGTGATGAGACTTTGCAATAGATTTATTTTTTATATATGATTATGTTGTTTCCATTTGGGGGTTATCTTTTGAGCCAATGACCTGAGATTGTCTTCAGACACAATTTATTATTTCTTACATCTGTAACTTATAGATAATCAACAACGACAATCCTAAAACTCTACAATACTTTATTATTGAGTCATTGGTTTTTAGATTTAGTTCCTTATATTTGAAAAATATTAAATACGCTTAATTTGTACACATCTAAACTATACATTCCAACACACATTATTAATAGGTTTCTTTTATTAGCAAGTTACTGCCTTCCTCCAAATATGGATAGCTCTCGGGTATGATTTTCATGATATACCTTGAAACACTTCTGAAGCAGCCAGGTGTTGTGTGTGTGTGTGTGAATATGTTTACCATGAAACAACAAAGGGAGTCTAAAATCTGTGCAAATACTGAAATCATTTCTCAACATTCTTTTTTAAATTTTTTTAATGTTTATTTATTTTTGAGAGAGAGAGCAAGTGAGCAGGGGAGGGGTAGAGAGAGAGAGGGAGACACAGAATCCAAAGCAGGCTCTAGGCTCTGAGCTGTCAGCACAGAGCCCGACGTGGGACTCGAAATCATGAACCCATGAGATCATGACCTGAGCTGAAGTCAAACGCTTAACCCACTGGGCCACCCAGGTATCTTCAACATTCTTTTTTTTTTTTTTTTAATGTTTATTTTTGAGGCAGAGAGAGACAGAATGTGAGCAGGGGAGGGGCAAAGAGAGAGGGAGACACAGAATCTGAAGCAGGCTCCAGGCTCTGAGCTGTCAGCACAAAGCCAGACACGGGACTCGATCCCATAAACTGTGAGATCATGACCCGAACTGAAGTCAGATGCTCAACCGACTGAGCCACCCAGGAGCCCCTCAACATTCTTAAGTTGAGAGATAAAAGTGGGAGTTTTTGATTTCATGAGGGTAAAGAGAAGCCTTCTGAGAGTGTATTTCACTGGAAGTAGGAGGAGAAACATGGCAAAATTTATCCCAAGATTTTTTTCGTCTGTCATCCTAAGCATAGTTCTGGAATCCCAGAGACATGGACGCATATTCCCATTAGGCAGAGGCTCCCTTGGTTTAGCCACTCTGAGTAACTTAGAAGCAATTGGGAAAAGAAAACTGGGTAGCCTTTATCCAATGAACAATGTCAATCCCTCTCCTGTGGCACAATGATTTATTTTTTATCTCCTTTCTCTACGTATTTTACTAAAGTGAACTGAACAGTATGTCTCTTTTTGTAAAAGGCGTGCGCGCGCACACACACACACACTCACACACACACACTCACACACTTCTATGTTGCTTTGGGAAAGACTGCAGTTTTCATGTAAAATAACTGCATGTTTCACCTTGTTCTCCGGGGCTCCAAAATGCCAATCTTGTGATGTGCTGTCACAACTTATGCGTGACTGACTGGTTACAGTGCCCGCTGATCTATATGGAGAGGTGAGAATTTGTCACTGTGCATAAGCAGAAAGATCAGTCAGATACAGTGATAGATCTGTTCTTTGCCTGGATTCGTCTGCTGCTATATTAGGGTAGCTCGGCAGCTGCCAAATCCAATTGTTAGTCTGGGCTTGTGGTTGAGAAAACAGGAAAAGAAGAAATGATGTCCTGACATAGCCACTTTGGGGTGCAGTAGCTGCAGAGTGAAAATATTGTTGTGATAATTGTATCAAGATACTCCCTGACTACACATCTACCATGGGGGATATAACAGCTGCTTCAGCATCCTTTCTCAGGCAATGCAGAGAGTTCATATGTTTGGCTTTGGGGTTCAAGTTGGCATCTGGGGTGCAAGGGGGCAGACAGGGTCACACAGAACTCCGTCTGACTTTTCTAGGCATGCTAATTAGAATTAGCATTTGTAATTAAAAATTAAGCCATCACTCTGGTGCCGGGGGCAAAATATGGCCAAATGACCCTTAAACAAGCTGCAGTAGTGTTCTATAAAAATATTACAGATTTTGCAAAACTCATTAATGATGCTGAAGACAATGTGCTCATTAGATTGGAGGGTATAAAATGTGCACAGTAGCTTATCTGCTTTTGTGCTCATTCACTCAGCTGTGTTCATTACTATTCATGTGGATTAAAGAGAGAAAAGAAGAAATAAGATCAAAGAAATAATATCAAGACATTATCAATCATATTTAACTGGTGCCCTTTGACACTCGACCTCCATTCAGCATTCCATATCTGAGAGAAACTTCTTTCTCAGAATGCTCTTTGCTCCCAAAGGGCATGCTGAAAGGCATTCTGTTTATCCTTCATCCCTTAATGAACCTGGCCATTTTAATAATAGCAAGAAAACAGGGAACACAGGGAAGAGATACGTATGAACTAGCAGGAGAAACTTCATCAAAAAAGTCACATTTGGACTCAAGTCTGTTGGAGAATACTCTGGAGAAATGAATACTTTTGTCAACAGATCAGTTATCCAGATGCCACAGTGGCCATCCGCTATTCGGATGGATTGTTTTCGCCATCACGACATGGCTAAATTAATGAGTCAATGGTAAAATGTCCACCTTTAAAGGGCCCTCTACCAAATCCATCCTGTAAATTTTTTTTTCAAGAACGTCACCAACTCATAATTCTTAGTAAGAGAACAGAATCAATATTCTTCAATGTCTGCAATTTCAGCAGCAGTGCATACATTAAAAAAGAATTAAAAACATTTCTCTAGGTCCCTTCTAATTAAGGAATCATAACTACTGTAGCTCATGGATATAATAACAAAGCCAAACTTGTGTAAGAACTGGCGCCATTATCTCCTTGGACTGACATTCAGTCATGCAATCAATTTAAATAAGCTTGACAGGCCCATCCACATTAAATGAATTTTTAAAGTTAGGGGGTAGATTAAAAAAAAATAATAAGCAGCAGAGCTTGTTAACCCTTGGAGAACTGCATTGTGATTAAAAACAAAGATGTGGGGGTGCCTGGGTGGCTCAATGGGTTAAGCATCTGACTTGGGCTCAGGTCATGATCTTGTGGTTCGAGCCCTGCATCAGGCTCCGCGCAGCCTGCTTGAGATTCTCTTTCTCTCCCTCTCTCTCTCTGCCCCTCCCCCACTTGTGTTTTGTTTTTTTCTCTCTCTCTCTCACTTTCTTTCTCAAAATAAATGAACCTGAAAAAAAAAAAAAAAGATGTGGAAGAGACCCTGCTTCCGTCTTACTGTCATTAGCATTATTCTGGGTAAGAATATTGCTGGTACTGCCACTGTTAGTAATTTTTCAGGATGCTTTACAGAAAGATTCACAAATGCAGATCTCATCATATTCCCAGGGTGGGAGCAGCCGAATAAGGGCTCCTGTAGAAGTATAAAGAAAAGTCTCGCAAAATTTTGCATAAATATGAGAAAAGCCACAGGAACAACATTTTGACACTGACTGGATCCTATCAGAAGAAAATATCTATCATTTTGCTTCAAGGGGAAATTGCATTTGTGAGATAATTCCATAAAATGGATTAGAAAGTCTTTGAACGATGTTTGTGCAGAGCAGAGGTAGCAAATTCAAAGGGCTAGGCAGGTAGCGGAATGAGTGAAACGAGTCCAGTGGGCTCAGGGGACAGACAGCGTGTGCCCAGCTAAAGAGGGAAGCTGCTTCTTGGTGGCAGTTGTTGCCCTGTAAGAATGGAGACCCAAAGCTCCTGATGTTTTGCAAAGAGAAACTGGAAATTTGGATTTTGGCGAAGTTTCCTGCTTTTAAAATGAGGGCAACTTATTTCAAAATGAGCCCAACCCTTAAACTAACCAACCAAAAAGCAGCCAGACAAAACAAGACAAAAAACGCCATTGGGATTCATCATACCAGCTGCCATTTGCAATTTACGGAGCATGTTATCACATTATCCGCGATTGTTAAGTCTCCTGAATATATGAAGAAGACTGTATACGCTGAAGACAGGGATTGTCATCTCAAAGAGTATTATTATGTATATTTGGAGAACTGACCCAAGTAAAGAAAGCAATTCTCCAACAGTATTGCAAAAGTACAGTGTGCTACAGCATTGCATTCTTCCTTTTACTTAGTATTTACCTGGTAAGTATTTACTTCCTTTTACTTATTCTTAATAGTAAGAACAGATCAGATTTTTTTGAGAGATAAAGACCAGAAGGAGTGAATGAAACTGGAGAGAGAAAATAAATTCTAATCTTGGAGCGGTAGTTTAGGGTAAATATCAGACCCAGTTACTGAGAAAAAGGGAAGAAGCTGGGTAGGGCAGAGGATCTGTTTACATTTTGAATGGTCTTCACAGGCATACATTTCTAGGCAGTGTGACTGCTGTGGAAATAAGACTGCAATCACAGTTGGTCATTTCCATGATGTGTAGCACAGCAGAGGAAAGAGTTATAGAAATATTCAGGTTTTGATTCTTAGAAACTCAATATTGACTGCAGAGGTCATGGATAGCTGATCAAGGATAGGTAAGCTTGAAAGAAAATTTCTGATTGCAAACAATTCCACGGCATTATATGTTCTTTTATTTTTATGCACAGTGACAGTGTGTCAGCTTAGATGAAAAGAAACACTGAAAGTTTTTCATGGGCTTCAAACATCACATAGCATTAATTCCGATGAAAAATTTCCAGATGTGACATTAAATAGCAATAATTTTGACACTGTGAATTTCAAGGCTAGGAATTCATCACCCCCTCCATGTAAATGGCACCCCATCTGCAAGAAGACTTAGTCTTTATAACAGATTATCATCCAAGATTTAGCATGGTTAGACTCAAATTTTACTGGGGAGGCATGGAGAGAAAAAAGCTATTCTGAGTTGACTTATATTTATTTTTCTTCTTCTTTTTTAAACGTTTATTTATTTACTTTGAGTGAGAGCGCAGGGGAGGAGCAGAGAGAGGGAAAGACAAAATCCTGCTAACAGTGCGGAGCCCAGCGTGGGGCTTAAACCCACAAACCGCGAGATCATGACCTGAGCCGAGATCAACAGTCAGATGCTTAACCGACTGAGCCAAGCTCCCCATTATATTTATTTTTCTTTCAAAAGAAGATATCATAAAAATGTAGAGCTTATTTTTTTGTGTATCAAAGAAGCCAAATAATATTAAAATTTGATTGTCATCCTATTTAAAGAAGGCAATTACACAGTGGTTATACATATCTGAGGGTCAGATGTCTGAACCTAACATGTCTGAACCTTACAAACTGATCTCGTAATAGAATTGCATTTTATAGGAGGATAAAGTGGCATAAAACCATGAGTTTGATATTTGTGAAAAGGGAATGTCATTTAATCAGGGAGGGAAATTCAGCTTCCTCATTACTTCGGGATCTTCACTCTTTGCCTGGACATAATATGTAGATGACGGGGAGCTTTGGAGACACTTTTGATTTGGCAGAGTGCTGCACACATTGGAACTGGACAGCTTTGGGGTTATGGCTGCGTCTTAAAAAGCAGAAAGCTTGAAACTACATTTTACCTTGATCAGTCATTGCCACTTTGACACAATAATCAGTGAAATCCCAGTGCTTAGGTTGTCAGTTTACATCTTCAACCAGATGTGAGCCCACTCATGCTGACTGACAACTCTCAAAGCAAACTGCCTCCCCAGCAAAGTGTTCCCATGTACCCAGAGTCTCTTTATGAGATAGTGTCTTTGCGGGGGGGGGGGTGCAGCGTTATCCTTATGTTGCAGAAGAAACGTTGAGACGAAGGACTTGATAGTCTAGTGCCTCATGAAACAACAAAAGAGAAACGAAGGGTTATAAATCAATAGATTTCTGGGATAAAAATCACACTTAATACACGGAAATGATTGGGGTGCCTGGGTGGCTCAGTCAGTTGGGTGTCTGACTTCAGCTCAGGTCATGATCTCTTGGACCATGAGTTCAAGCCCCACGTCGGGCTCTGTGCTGACGGCTCAGAGCCTGGAGCCTGCTTCAGATTCTGTGTCTCCCTCTCTCTCTGCCCCTCCCCCGCTCACGCTCTGTCTCTGTCTCTCAACAATGAATAAATGTTAAAAAAAATAAATGGAAATGATTAAGAAAGAAGATGTCATTTAAAAAATATCTCAAGTGCTCATTGGGAAATAAACAATTAGCCCACATTAGGAATGAAAGATAGAAGAGCTGCTGTCTTTAATTTGCACCTAAAAAATGAAATAAAGGAAAATGAGTAATTTCAGGCCATAAGCCATCCGTGTTTCTGCCTGATTGGTAGACGAGTGCCTTTTGATTACCAGCAAAAATGGCAAGACTTGACAATTTCTCCTCTACTTCGTCCAACGTCCCCGGATCCAGCTGACGAGAAAGACCAAATTTCCTCTCCAGGCGGCCATCTGGCCAATTTCACTTGCAGAAAGCTTTGCAAAGATTTCACAGCAGCATCCACAACTTGGCCGGTGTCCTCTTTAAAGATATGGGCATCACTTTAGCTGTTGGGACTTTATTTGGTTTCAAATTCAGGGTATGTCAAGTATGATAGTTTTGATTTTGCTAAGCCCAAAGAAAAGAGAATTTGCAGTTGACTCTCGAAAGGAGTGCATACAGCCATGTTTCCTTCCTTAACCACTGAAATCTAATAGGGAGTAAAATTTTACTTCCCTTTGGAAAGTATTTTGGATACGTGTAAATGCTCTTTCATAATACTTGCGCTGGGCTTGGGATTTATCTGAGATCTGTAGAAACAGAAAAGGAAGATCAGTCTTCGGAGGAAAACATGAATGCTTCCATGTTTGGGGTGAGAGAATATTTGCACTGCACCTTTTGCCGAGGCATGACATCAGTCTGATATACTTCCATGTGATACTGCTCTGGAGTGTTCTAAATTAGTTAATATACCCATTTAATGACAAATCCTCATATTTAGGATAGTCACTAGTTTTTCTTCTCCTAGGTATCATGGTCTTTTACACACAGACATGTAATAATAAAACTTAGTCTCCAACATTTATTGTTTACTGTGTTATTAGGCACTATTAAAAACACTTTTAAAATACTTTGTATTAGCTCTTTTAAATGAATTTATTATTTTGATTATCAGAACAGGGCGCTCAGCCAGGTACTATTACTATGCCCATTCTGACGATAAGACATGGAGGCAAAGAAAGCCTCAACTTTCAAAGACATAAATATCAAAGAAAATTCTACAGGGAGCGGAGGCTGTGGAGAGTTTTTTTTTATGATTAACAACTAAATCATTAAATCTGATCTTAATGTTATATTTTTCCTAGCATTCCATTAACCATTCTCAGCTTATTGGGTCCTTATGTATCACCTTTGTTCTTCTGTTCGATCTTCTTGCCACTACAAACTACCCTTCTTCCCTTCCTTCCTTTTTTCAGTAACAAATCAATCTTCAGAAGGCCTAGGGTTTCAATACCTCTTCCTTTTATGAAAAAAAAAAAAAAAACCACATTATTGTCTAAAAGTTTGTGCTTCCAAATTCTCTGATGGCATGAGGAATTATTTTTAAAATTATTAAGCTTTTGCTACTTGCAAAAATACTCTCTTCATTCCTTAACCATCTTCATGGATAGAAAATATGGGACTCCCCTTTGAAAAAATGGTAAAACAAAGAGAATTCAGTCAACATTTTGATGAAAGAAGCTTCATGAGTTTGAATCCTGCTGGTCTGAAATCCTAGCTCCAACATTCACTAAGTAGATGACTCTGGGGATGTAATTTAATCTCTCGTAACTTCATATCCTCGTTTAAAACATGACAGTAATCACAGTATCCACTTCATGGGTTTGTTGTGAAGGTGGAATAAAGTCACGCATGCCAATCCCTTAGCACAGTGCCTGGAACACAGTAGGCACACAAGAAATGTCAGTTCCTCTTCTTACCAGTGCAATAAAACCTAAAACCAAGCCCACAGAACTGGTGCCTCCTACCTCTTCAATAAATGCTAATTGCAACATGGCCAGCAAAGAGGAAAATCCTATCAGTAATGCTACAAAAAAGGACACATTACATTCATAAGAAATAATTTTCAGTTTGGCCCCGAACTGAATTGAATGGAACGGAATTGAATTGAAAACCCAATTGTAGTCACAGTTAATAGTGCACAGGCTGCTTTATCGGTCTCTATCTTTCTTTCATTTGATTGCACGTTACAGGTGGAAAGGGTAAGAAGACATTGGCCTGGAACACTAAATCCTGGATTGAAACATCTAGGGCTGCTGCCTTTCCCACTGCCAGACACACGTCTGTGCGAGGAGAGATTAGGAGACACTCGAGACATTGATGCCTGAGGCTTGCATTACTAACCATAATAAACAGTTTTCTTTTTTCAGTAAAGCAAATACGAAGGGAGCAGCTGTACTAGAATAGTATTTTCACAGTTACTTCTAGTAATAACTGCACTTTAAAAGTGTTTTCAACACTTGGACTACAAGAATCCGCCACTCCTTTTACGTAGATTACAGTTTTACTGAAGTAGGGTCATTTCCTGCCCACCTCTTCCTTCAAGGTTTCTCTGCTCCTTGCCCCCACTGAAAAATGATCTCTTGTTTTGTGTCACTGAAGTTTAGGGAAAAGGAAGTGACAGATTTGGAGTGTCTTTTAAAAGCAGATAGTTTAAAAATAAATTATGGCAAACTATATTTATGGTCATCTGTTGATAGTCTACATAGATCTCAGTCTTGGAAGATTTGCTCTGAAACTCCATTTGGAAATCGTGTGCAATTACGTCATCACTCACAACATGGTGTTAACAGCCATCTATCTTCAAGTGCATGAAGTCGACTGGCTAACCTATAAACATGCTGCTGGAGAGATATACACACAGAGAAATATTTTGGAAGAATGAAAATATTCTTAGTCAAAGTCTGGCCTCATTTGCAGTGACAAATGGATTTGAAGGAAATTCTCTAAACTCTTAAGAAATGCACATGGTACGTTGTGCATTTGTGTGAGTAGAGCTCGAACTCAGGCCCTGGGAATCTTAGACAAAACATGAACTGCTGTGGGCTCGGTTCTCTGTTCTGTAAAACCAGGGGTTGAACCAAATGACACCGAGTTTATGAATTCTAAAATCATTCTTGGCAATAATAAACATGGCTATCCTTTTATTGTGTAGACAGATGAAAATAGTAATTCCCTGAAACTTCTTATCCTGTTATCACCTCTATCCCTCTTGCTTTATTTTTCTTTGTAGATATGATTACCATCACAACACTATAGATTTTACTTTATCAAAATCATTATCATTGTTGTCTGTCTCTCCCTCCTGGAGTGTAGGTTTCATTAGGGTAGGGATTTCTGGTCTTTTCTGTTTGCTGCTGTATTCCCAGATCTTGGAACAGTGACTGGCACATGATAGGTGCTTAGTAAATCCTTACAGAATCAATGAGTCCTATAACTGTTCATAATTTAGCATCCTGTTTTCTGTAGTAGAGTACTGTAATTAAAGCGTCCCCTTGCATTCTATCTAAAACTGCTTGAGAATAAATTTCCGATTTAAAATTTGAATAATAATCAAAGTCCTTTCACGCTGAAAGTTGTATTACTAATAACAGATAATGGTCGACTGCTCAGGCTAATAGTTTCTAGGTCCAAATTCTCATGGGTGTTATGGCTAGCTTTAATTAATTAGGATGTTTTTCCCAAACTGTGTTTTGTGAATAGCTGTAAATATATCAACATAGAATATTATGGAATAGAATTTAGATCTTTAAGCCCAATATTCCACTCAGTGAGGTTTATGTTTATAAACAGCCCTGAAAGTCAACCATACCAAGCTGTGCTTGAACATGTCAAAGATTGAGCCCAACACAGCTTTCCTAGGCAATTATTCCTCATTATGGATGGAAATCTGCTTTCTAGTAGCTTCAACACATAAGGCTTGGCTCTACCAGTGTCATAGAATGTTTCCCTCTCTAACATTTAATCTTTATTGTCTTTGTTTTTTTATTTGGGGGTTGGAATTGGTGGGTTGATATTTATTATTGTTGTTTATTGTCTTGTTTGTTTTCCGTGTTTTATTTATTTGTTTAAGTTTATTTATTCTGCAAGAGAGAGAGAGCATGTGAGTGTGAGAAGGGGAGGGGCAGAGAGAGAATTCCAAGCAGGCTCCACGCTGTCAGCACGGAGCCCAGCGCAGGGCTCGATCCCACGAACTGTGAGATCATGACCTGAGCCAAAATCAGGAGTCCGATGCTCAACCAGCTGACCCACCCAGGCACCCCTGTTTTTAGGGTTTAAAAAATTTTTTTTAACATTCATTTATTTTTGAGAGACAGAGTGTGAGCCGGGGAAGGGCCAAGAGAGACGGAGACACAGATTTCGAAGCAGGCTCCAGGCTCTAAGCTGTCAGCACAGAGCCCAACGTGGGGCTTGAGCTCATGAATCCTGAGATCATGACCTGAGCTGAAGTCAGACGCTTAACTGACTGAGCCACCCAGGCTAAAAACCCTGTTTTTAGGGTTTTAAAGCATTCATTGCTGAAGAGGATAATCACCTGCTTTTTCTTCTGATCAGCCATGAGCATCCATCTCTGCCTTAGGTATTTCTTCTTATATTGTTATAGAAGTATATTTTGAAATTAATTATAATCACATAATTAAAAAAACCCAGAAATCATAGCAGCAAGACCAGAAGTCATGGGTGACAGACACGGTACTGTGCATCTAAGAAAATACACCTTTCCCAAATTTCTGGCACAATCTTTAATTTTTGGAAGTTGACAGGAAGCTTCTATTGGATGTCTCACACAAGCATCCCCAGTAGTCTGGAATTGTGAGAAACAAGCGTTTGAAGAAAATGTACCCGCAGAACTGTGGCAGCCTTGGTCTACAGAAGTGAGAAAGGACAGTGAGTGCACACGGAAGAAGAAACTGGAGGACCGTGACGGACTATCCAGCTGAGTCTCAGTAAATCTTCAGGCTTTTTCTCACCGAAAAGTGTGTTGGTAAACTAGAGTAATGAATTTCAAGCTGCAATGGAGAATCATTTGGAAGTCTTTGCTAAAGGGGATGTTTGTTAAGTTACTGGGCCCCTGAGTGAGAGATTCTGATCCAGTAATGTGTGCATTTTAAATAAATTCCCCAGTAGTTCTCAGCAAGCCAGGAGCTGACCAGATCTTGAGTGGTTCCAAATTAGGCAAGTCTGAGAGTCCATTTTGGTTTTCTGACTGTGAAAATAAGTACGTGTGAAAAAGCTGTAAATTAGATAGGAGCAGACGTTACTTTTTCTTAAAATTACTGCATCACATCTTGTATTTTCTAACTAGAAATCCAAAGGTCTTGACTTTTGCTGAGAAGCTGATTAACTTCTTCTTCTTCTTCTTCTTCTTCTTCTTCTTCTTCTTCTTCTTCTTCGTCTCCTTCTCCTTCTCCTTCTCCTTCTTTTCTATTTTCTCAATGTCTCTCAGTCTCAGCTTCTGTGCTGGAGTCACCTGAGATACTTCTGGTAAGAGATTCTAATTTAGTTGCAGATTTCAGTAAGCAAAAGTAAACACTCATCAGGTTGCTGCTAGAATGGGCATGGAAAACAAAAACAGTAGAGTTCTACATTGATTCTAAAAATTGAAAACAGGTCTTCTTTAATCTACTCCTCTTCCTCTAAGTACATCTGAACTAAAAAGCAGGTTTCCCACATACCTGTTTGCTTGCTGTATTGATAGAGGTAACATTCTAACATGTGGTGTGGTATCTTCTTTTTTAAGAGGGACTTAGGAATCAACATCTGGCTGGTTTAATAATTTGTGAAATGCAAGATTGGAAACGGAAGATTATTTGACCAGTTACAAAGATAAATCTCTAGCTTTCTCTAAGAAAGAATAAAAATAAAGTTCCATCACTCTACTACCTGACGATTAACTAGTCTCTACAATGGTTTGGGCTCCAGCTGAGTTCTAAAAAAGGATCTCAGAAATGACTTCTCCCTGCCTTGATGTTAGAAATCCTTTTTATATGGCATGCAAGCCTTTAGCCAGTGATGAAAAATCAATATAAGCTCCAATTCTTTATAACTTCTATATTTTACTTACAAAGGATTTAATCAGTCACAGTAGGAATTATGGCACATAGTACTTTTTTCTTTCTCCATTCAGTTGACAAAATGAGGTATTGCTTGTTTTCTGAAAATTGGAGTTAACACCATCATTCTTGATCTAAAGATGATATAGTTCAGGTTAATCATTTATGTTTATTTACCAGCACTGGGGAGGTAGATCACTGCGCGGACTCAGCTTTAAATTAAATTAAATATAACTTAGTGAGTAATTTTTAAATACTATGTAATGCCCTGAGCTTTGTGCTAAAGCAAATCCAAGGTGAAAAGTAGTAATTTCCCTCTCTAAAAGTCTTATTATGTATAATTAGGATCTAGGATATATTTTCCAAGAAATAAAAATAAAAAAAATAGGAAAGATCAGTAGGTTTCCAGATGTTATCTTTGCAGTTATATAATTCTATTTTTTCCCTTTTCATTGTTTGAATATAAAATGAAGACAAATAATATAATTTTTTGAATTTGGCTTTTCATATTTGAGCTATGATGGTTGACCTAGGCTTTGATTACCAGACAAGGGAAGAATCAATAGTGGTTGAAAAAAAGTATTTACATTATGCAAATAGAGAAGAGACCACAGGAGTAGCTTGAGTGAACAATAGAATAAATATTTAAACATCATCTTCTATAAATTAGTTAAACCTTTTCATGCATGTATTTAAATCACCAGCTCATCTTATGGGAAGGAAATGAAAAGGTCAGCAGAAAATAAAGTTAATTAGCTTCTCAGCAGAAGTCAAGACCTTTGGATTTCTTTCAAGATCTCCTAAGACTCTGTATCTAAGAGATGATAATGATATAGTTGTGGTATCAATTATTTATAGCAAGTTTCCCCCCAATTTCATTCTCCATCACATCTAGTAAAATTGAATTTCTTTTTGGGCATTGCTCTTGCTTGGGTTGATCTTCACCGTCCCTTTCGCTGAAGGCATCTCACCTTTCTTCGGGCCTTTTCACATGCAAGGCAGATTAAGTCCCCCCTCCTATGACCTTATAGCCCTATAGGTAAAATTCCACCCTGGCAAACTATTATGTGTTATAATTACTAGTTGGTCTTATCTCTGGCTCTCTATATATGATATGATCTTTACTTATTTCCCTTTCTTCTCTCAGAATCGAGCACGGGCCTTGGCACATAATATTTGCTTAAAAAAATTGTGGTTAACCCAGTGAATGAAGCCGTGTCGATAATTTCCATGCTGCAAATTTAAAACTAGTGGCACGTGATATTTACTTAAAAAACTGTGAGTAACCCAATGAATGAAGCCTTGGCAATAATTTCCATGGTTCAAATTTAAAATTCTGGTCTGTAGTACCATGAATTCTTCTCAAGAGTTTTTCATAATTCAGGAATTAAAGACGGAGTATAAACATTCAGCTACATAATCAATTCATCAAAATTGTCTGGCCACACTTATTACTGATGGTAGAAAAAAGATTTAACAGGAAACAAAAGATTGTTTATTGCTATTAAAAGAATTAAATTTAAGAAGTGCAAACACTTAACACTTTAATAGTCTCCTAGAAAAAGAGTCCAGCTGGAAAGCTAGAAAACGTAACAAGTGGCTTTTTTTTTTTCTTTCAACATTTGATTAATGGGCACTAACAATAAGGTCAAAGATTTTATTTTGGAAGTGCTTGGCTGGAGTGTTCTAGCTGTGAAATGTTCATAGATGTAAAACAACACAGATGCAGGGACAAATATACTTTTAAATCAGATCCATGGCCGGTAAATATGGATTTGTGTTTTGTATCCAACCCAGTGTTCAAAGGTACAAGGTGGAGATCTAGAGATCTCTTCTTTAATCCCATGGCAATTCTAATAAACTTCTGCCAAAGGTAGAGGTGTTTAAAGAAAAGGATGAAAATGGGCAGATTAAGGAAATGCAGAGGAAGATCTGGGTCAAGCAAACTCTTTCACACGAAATAAGGGGAAAAGTTACAAGAACTGAGATAAAGTGAACGGAATACAGAAAAAAGAAGAAAAGATGGAAAAACAACAAAAGAAGAGGGAAAAGGAATCAATCCCAAGGGGGAGAGATGATCAAAAAAAAAATTACAGGCAAAAAGGATATATTCTCATGTAGGAGAATATAAATTGAAAACATAAGACTATAGCTTAGATAGGATTTATAGACTATATTTTATTATACATCATATAAGTTTATAATAAATTTACATATAAATTTTAAAAAATGACAGGGGGAAAAAAGGATATATTCTCATGTAGGAGAATATAGGTTCAAAACATTAGACTATAGCTTAAATAGGCTTTATAGACTATATAGTTTATATATAAATTAATTTATATATAAATTAATCCTACTATAGAGAAGAAAATTTGGGAAAATCAAAGCTAACAACCTGAGTCAAACATCAAGAAATACTACCAAATGCTTCCTGCTTGTTAAGTACCTAAACTCAAACAGCACCATCCCTGAGCTATAAATCAGTGTGATGAGCTAGGTTAATAAGGATTAGAGACAGAGCTGGAAGCCAGAAAAAAGGTATTCACAGGCATTTTACATTTTCCTTCCTTCTTTTTTT
Organism: Leopardus geoffroyi; assembly: GCF_018350155.1. NCBI lineage: Eukaryota > Metazoa > Chordata > Mammalia > Carnivora > Felidae > Leopardus > Leopardus geoffroyi. Next base: position 16,557,217 of record NC_059342.1, on the reverse strand, counting down.
TTTAGGTTAATAGTGATTTGCAGTGACGCCCCTATTCATCAAAACATTTCCTTCCATTCTTTAGTTTATTATCCGGGTACAGTAGAAAACCAAACAATGACTTCAGCTTATAGGTTGTTCCCTGTGAAGAATAACCTGTACGGATTCTGATTTATGCTGTTTCTCTTTTTGGTAACCAGTATAAAGAACTGAATATCAACACCATCCTCCAGGGAAACAAGTCACACACAATACGCTGCATTAAATGATCTATCTTAGCAAAATCAAAGAATTAGGCTCTCTCCTTACCGAGGAAAACAACCAATTTGTGATCGGTGCTCAGGTTAATAATGTGAACTCAATTTCTTGGCCTATATTTGACCTAAATACAGATAACTTAGAAAAAAATGCCAACCCCCCCCCGCCCCCCCCCAAGAATCCATAACCTGGAGAGAATAATTTTGGTCACTATTTCCTGAAGAGAAGGTGATATCTATCATCTATTTTTCTAATGCTTGTGAAATTTTGATGTCAGGCACTTTGGATCTAAAAATGCTTGATCTCAATTATTATATTAATGATGTATCAAGTAATGGCCATTTTCAACATGCTCGGTGGAAATCAATAAGTTCAGCACAGTGCAGTTCTCCAAAGATGATCAATTTCTCAGAGAGCTGAAAATGTAAAATTGAAATTGAAGGTGTGCTGCTATATTCAGCAACTACAAATGTTCTTTGAAAAGAAAGCTATTAGTTCATCTGTCTATCCATCCCTCCATCCCTCCATCCATCCATCCATCCATCCATCTATCCATCCATCTCCGCTTGGCTGCAAAAGGGGTCTTAAGTGACTGCTGAATAAATTTTTACTGAATGTATCTGTGGTGTGACAACAGAAAACAAAAGCCAGACAGGAGCAGAACCAAGGCCTGTTGGCAGCAGCAGCAGGAGACAGAGGAGGTAATACAGAACAGCATATTTATGAAAGATTGGAATATTCCAGCAATGTTGCTTTACCAGTCCTTGTGTTATCATAGTAAACCATCCAAAGGTGGGTAAATGTACCCATCCGTACCATCACAGACAGAAAAATGAGGTGTGGTTCCATTTCCTGGATGCATTCATTCAACATCTGTGTTGGGTACGATATTTTTCAATGGGGATAAAATGGTGAAAAATCAGTCTTGCGACAATCCAAGATTAGGGATGAACCGTAGAAACCTGATTCTTTTGGCTTACCCGTGTTACTCAATAACTGAATGACATCACCATGAAGTTTCAGGAGATTCCTATGGAAGTGTTCTAAAATAGATTATTGAGAGCTCTGCTATTTAGTATAGAGACATCATCCACTGTTGAGACTTTTATTTGCTGTGAAGATTTCTTGTAAAGTTTCTGAAAAGGCTCACTTGTGCAAGTGTTTAGAATTTATTTTGATCAGATTTTAAAATCTGAGTTTAGTTTTGCACTGCAGAGTAAATGATGGCCCCCCGTTTTATCCAATGAAAGACCCTGGGCTAATCCTTTCGGATTATGGTGAAAGAAAAGGAACACTTTAGTTAATTATAGAATGAGTTTGCATGATTTATCATCCCTAGATCTGTGATGGAAAACTTTCAAGGGATTCAATATACATGTGGTTATTTTTCTGGAGGATACTGTTGTTGTTACAGCTGGACTTCACCATCTGAATCATCTTGGGCTTATGATTAGACCCCTAAGTGAAACATTATTTTGAATAAATCATCTTCCCAGAATAAAAACAAGAGTTTCGGCTCAAGCTCGGTGATGAATGCGGTGGTACAACCAAGTTTTAGTTCACGGCAGGATTTAGAAGCTGGGAAGTTGTTTTGCAGATGTATTTTTCTAGCTGCTAGAGAATGCCAGCTAGCATCCGGCTAACCAATAAACTGCATACAGGTCAGTCACATGAAGATCGTTGCCTCATTGCATTTTGACCTGATTAATCCATCTGCTAAACCACAGAAGTTGACCATTTATTTCGTATTCATACCCAACAGGCCCAAGTGGTGTGGCGCTACAGAGAGCAAAAAAAACTAAAGGAGGTGAAAGACTCTAAGGTTGGTGGTAAGGCTTTAGCTGTTCTCAGACGAAATGCAGCATCAACACACCACAGGCAGGTTCCTAGTACGCGGCTGAGCAAGCCAGCCCCAGAAATATGAGCAACATATGAAATGCACTGCAGGTACATGAGGCTAACTTTTTAACACGCACACATTATACTTGATTGCTATCAGATAATAATCGTATTGCGAGTGAAGTTCCTGCTATATTTGGTGTTTATTGCCTCATTTAATTCTCGTACCTCTCCGACGAAGGAGGTCTCACTCAGCCTCTCATTAGGGGAAGAAACAGAGACTCAGAGGGGAGGGACTCAGAAAGTAAGCAGGGCAGGCAGAACGACTCTTAATTTCAAAGCTCAACGTTTTCGATTTTTTTTCCTTTTCTTTTTTACATCAGTCTGCCTTCCGCTACTATCCTCCTATAGCCATCCACAGAAGTAATGTGGGCTCTTTGCACTAACAACTTTTTATTTGTGTGACAAAAATTGCTTGTGAATGACAATCTATTAGACTTTGTGGCTGCAATAGATGAGAAGGAATAAGAATGTCTAGGCTCTAGTCTTATCGTCCCCCTGATTGCTTGGTTAAGCTGCTGACTTTTTTTTTCTTACAGCATTGGAAAAAAAGTCTTTCTTCATCTTCTATGAAATCCTTAAGGGCAGGCTTTTTCTTTTTCTTTCTTTCTTTCCTCTCTCTCTTTCTAAGTCTTTATGTGTTACCTACCTGTAGCAGTTAGTAAAAAAGTGGGCCTTTCACCGTTGAAGAAGGTTAACAAATAGCACACTATTGTACCTGCGTCTCAGAGGTATTTTAATTGATATGTAGTTAACAAAAGAGGTGGTGATGCTCCTGGAAATTGCTGTGAAATGTGAATAAAAAATGATCAACGGGACCGACAGGCACAGCTTGTCAGGCATGTTTTTAATTTGCATTTATGTAACTTTCCTATTTCTGGGCATCCGTGTGAGGACACATTTAAGAAATTAAAAGGGGAAATTTATTTTTCCAAAATGTTTGCTGACCTTCACAGCACAAAAAGCAATGAACCTGAGATTCCAAGACGACAGACTGTCGGGAATTATAAAGATGACTCCGGCAGTGCATTGTTCCGGCGGGAGGAGCTCAGGCCTTCCGCTAACAAAAAAGTCTAAGTCAGCATTTACTTAGAAAATTTCTTTTAAAAGAGTTACAGAGGCAGTCCAGAAGTATCAATATTCCCTGTACAAACTCATATCTTTGTTCTGTTCTCTTGCTCTTGTGCCGTCTCTCTCTTTTTGAATTTCCTATAAAAGCTAAATTAGGTCTCAAGGGTTCTGCACCACTAAGCAAGGATCTCTTCTAGTCCATTGTGATGGAAGTAAATGTACTCAGGAGGGAGATGTACTTGAAGGAAAGGCTAAAGTATCTCCCTTCATTGAATTCCCTTATCTCCCACACAAGCTACCCACCCTGACTTCTCTAAATACTTCCCGCGAGTGCGCACGCGCACACGCACTCCAACTGGCCCTCAGCAAAACAGTGCAATAGGCAGGATATTTATCTTAAATCAGCACAACCTTTCTGTGCTCGCCCCATCTCAACTCTGTCTAGAGAGGATGGAAGGAGCTTTCAAGTTTACAGGCCCTTGAGGTCTCTTTGTATCCCCTATGAAAGCGCGTTCTTGGGAAAGGATTTGGTAAACTCATTTACCACGGTATAAATGATATTGAGACTAAATTTCTCAGTGGTATGTACCTTATAATAGAATTCAGGAGCAATCAGACTCTTATTTTGAGATCTGTGACCCTTACTATAGTTCTAATGAATTATTGTGTTACTGGTGCATTGTAAGATGTGAGATGTGGGGCTATGTAGAAATACACTCTAATTCTAATAAAGTTGGAGACCAGGCACATTGTGCAGGACAGACCTATTCAATTTTAGAATCACCAAGGACATTCCAGGTCAGGATTTTGGAATCTTCTGGTCCTGATGCAGAATCCCAGTGCGCGTACCTTATACCCGTTTAGTTCCGAACAGACCACCTAATCTATAAAAATCTCTGATCCCTCGATAACCAGAACAACAGAGAACAGAGAACCAACAGAGAACCAGAACAACCTCAATAACCAGAACAGAGAATACTGGTAACATAGTATTATTATCCTTAAAGGCATGAATCCATGGACTTTGAAAGCTGGAGGCACCCCGGGGACAATCTTATTTAGAGACAAGGAGGCCAGCCCAAGAGCTGACTTGTCTGGGACACACAGTTAAGGGCAACAAAATGCTTCCTGGTTTGCATTTTAGAACTCTTCCCACTAAATCCCCAGAAGACAGTCTGGATTTTGTAAGACGGCAAATCATCACCTTGTTGGATACCGCTTGCATTTGGGTGCGAGCCACGCATTCTCGAATTAAGACGGGCTGTGTGTGAGACAGGTGCAGTGTATGGTCACTGGCGGCAATTTTTAAAGATGAATGTTTAGGGGTGCCTGGGTGGCTTGGTTGGTTAAGTGTCCGGCTTCGGCTCAGGTCATGATCTCACTATGTGTGGGTTCAAGCCCCATGTCGGGCTCTGTGCTGACAGCTCAGAGCCTGGAGCCTGTTTCGGATTCTGTGTCTCTCTCTCTGTCCCTCCCTTGTTCATGCTCTGTCTCTCTCTCTGTCTCAAAAATAAATAAACGTTAAAAAAAAATTTAAAGATGAATGTTTGTAATAGGAAGACCGGCGTTCAAGTGACTTCGAACGATCATCTTCTCATCCCAGATGCTCAGTTAATGGCGCCAAAAAGGGTCATTTTAACATATTGTGTGTGACATAAACAGAAAGGTGAACTAGAACTTTTCTCCCCAGGCCACGCACCTAGCTTTGCCCTGGCCAGCGCCCAGGAGGCATCTGAATGTCAGGCACTCCAGCAAAAGCCATTGAGACAGAGGAGACAAACAGTAGGACATCAGCTCGCAGCATCGGTGGCCATAAGTGAGCAATGGGGAGAGGGGAAAACACAGCTCCTAAAACCCTAGATTCAAATTCCAACTCCTCCCGGTGCTCTCTGGGTAACCTTGGACAAGTTACTTAACCTATCTGTGCTCCATTTTCCTCATCTGTGTAACTTGGATAAAAAAAATTTTTTTCTACTAATTTCAAGGACCTATTCTGATGATTAACTGAAGTAATTAATATAAAGTGCTCACAACAGTGCCTAGAATATAGTAAGTGATCAGTTAGAATTAGCTATGATGATGCAGAAGTATAGACTCATGCCAGGGGAACATGGGTCTTATAACACATTTATATTTATATAACATATTATTTCACATGATCAATTAATTGTAGTGGCATTTTAAAAATAAGTATCTTTACCTTTTCTGGAAATTCAGCCCTAAGTAGTGAAATAATTGTTTTCAAAAATGTCCACTGCTTGTAAGAATACTGGTTTTTGTTTTTGTTTTGTTTTGCTTTGTTTTAATTAGTAATGTCTGGTAAGAAAATATACATTTTTTTTCTGGATTCGAATAGAGTTCATCAAATGCCTTTCAAACATTACGGCTTTTATCTATATAAAACTTTGCATTCAGAAATAGGTTCTGCCTGAGAAAGCAGGTTTTGGACTGCTAACAAGGTGCTAACATCTGCACCACAACACTGTTCTTTTCTGCCAACTGAGTCGGTTTGTATCTAATTAGACCGTAAGATGCTAGGCTGAGTATAGTGCACATTATATAAGTCTCACCATTTAGATCTCCCAATGTCAGTACCTTCCGTTACAGCAGAAAACTCTGCTGAAATTATCACCCTCCTGATGGGAATCTTAAAAATGAAATGATGAACACAAGCGTTCATTTGTTTTTTAAAAAACTCGTTTGAGTTTTTTGTTTTTTTTTTTTTAAATTGCACATGCATCTTGCAGGTGTGTATTTGAAAGTAGATTCATATGAAATTTTTGAGTTTTTCCTAATGGAAAGCATATTTTTTTAGTGGGAAAAAGAGGAAAGAGTCGACTATTTTCGATCCTTTGTGGGATCTTTATAGGTTTGTGTGGTAAGGTATGGTAAAACAAAATAGTGAGTAGCTCCTACATAAAAAGTGGTAAGTTCCTTCAGCCCACCAAAAGAACAGATCAACGCTCCGTAGCTATGGGGGGAAAAAACAAAACAAAACAAGATGGGTATAATAATATTTAGCAAGACGGTATGTGGGAAAACATTGCAATTTATATCTGGTAAATGTTGTGTCTATAAGCTTTTTCAGCTGATCGTGCTAAACGAATGTACATAAATATAAGGAAAAAAGCACCAAACTATCATAACAATCTTGAATTTCTTCTCTGTAATTGGATGCAATACTATGCTCAGTCAGTGTTTTGAAATCAAATTCACTAGGTATGGTAGGACCTGGTAGGTGACAGTGAGGACACTTACTAAGAGAAGTTTGGGGAGGGGGGAACCTGAGATGTCAGCTAAGCCTGGTGACACCAGGGTAGGCCCCACCAAGCCTCCAGATCTCCTCCTTTTATCTAGTGACCCCTAAATTGTTAGGAGGTGAATTTTCAATGCAGAAGCAGTCATATATTTCAGTTTTTCAAAAGTTCAAACTCTAGGTCCCCAGCCTCAATTCATCTTGCGACAACAAAACTCTTCATTTGGAAGTTCAGCATCTCTCAGTTCCTTCCTTGGTCTAACCAAATTTCTACTTCTCAGAGAACTCTTTGGGAAAATTATGCATATGTATAGGCGTTGGTCTGAGGCTCTCTGAGCCTCAGCTTTCTCATTTACTATATAGAGATAACAGCACTTCACATTTTTTTGTGACAAAAATTCAATGAGGACTAAACGCCAACGCACTATGCTAAGTACTTTATAATGCTATCTCAGGTAATTTAACCCTGGCAATGACCCCACGGTGCAAGTGTTGTTTATCTTCATTTTACAAAAGAAGGTGAGGCCCAGAGAAGTTAAGTAATTTGCCTTAGGCCACACAGTACACACTGGAGGCTGGACTAGAACCTGAGTGTCTCACTTTTAGTGCCTGAGATTGTAACGAGCTCCCTAAGAGGTCAAGAACCTAATAGAATAGCTGACACACGGTAAGGGTTGCATAAATGTTAGTTTCCTCTCCTACATTTTGATTCATTTGAGGTGGTATACACATATAATTTCTGCCTTATACTTCTGTCCCCAAACTTTTGTCCATTCTGTCCTCCCCCCTCCCCCGGAAAAGTTCCTGTGCAATTCCTTGCTAATAAAATTCTACACAATTGGAAGGTTTATTAGTTCAAGTGGCTACCCACAAAATTCATCCTAATCACTGTAACATTGACCTTCTCACTTCCGAACTCACCTAGCCTTTACCTGTTACAGGAATCCTTTGGCAACGTGTTGTGCTCTTAGTTAACAATTCACATATGTCCCTTTGAGACCCCAGGGGTTCACTTCTCAAGAAAAGTGACAACATTTTGCATTGGTCAAGGACACAGAAAGCAGTAGCCTGCCCGGGCCTGAATCCCAGTATTGCCATTTACTAGATGTGTGACATTGGACAAGTTACTTAACCTTTCTGTATCTCTGTTCTTTTACCTCTCAAATGGACCTGATAATAAGCACTATTTTATCATAAGGTTGTGGTGAGGATTAACGGAGTTAGTATTTGTTAGGAATTAGACCTGAACATGACAATTATAAGAGCTAAAAGTTACTTATTTTTTTTAACAAATAAATTTTGTTCATTGGATATTTTCTGACGATTAGTAATGCTTAGAACATACCAGCTACACCAAATATTTGTTCATCAGCTAGCTCAGTGGCCATTTTTGAGTTACTTTTTCTCATGCTTCATTAATTTGAAGTTTCAAATACCTATTATGCATGGGTAAGGTATAGAATTTGGAGTTGGAAGTTCCAAGTTGTCTGACCTCCAGGGGTTCAAACTATAGAGAGGATAAACATGTAAGAAGTTATGCTTGAATATTAATTAATCACTCAATATGGGAATGTGTATAAATAATGTATTGCAGACTCGTTTTATTCATTGGGGCCAAGCTGCCTGGCATTTCTTAGAAATAGGTCTCCTTGTCTAATATCTAAACTCAATGAGGTTTACAATTCTTTTCCTATTCTCTTCCATAGGGCATTGTACAGCATGCTTTTAATACATTATCTTTCTTTTAATGCTTAAATACTTCCATTTACTCACCATTTATTGGGTGTCTGGTTTTGTGATGGGAATACAAAGTTCGATAAAAGATGTGGATCCTTTCTTCAGGCACTGGAAAGTCCAGCGCTGGGGCCAGGAAACTATTGCCCACCCAAATCTAGCCTAACACTTGTTTTTATGAATACAGTTTTATTGGAACACAGCCATGATCATTCATTTACATATAGACCATGGTTGCTTTTGTGCTACAGTGTCAGAGTTGAGCGGTTGCACACAGAACACATGGGCCATAAAGTCCAAAATATTAACTACTGGGGCTTTATAGAAAAATTTTGCGGGCCCCTGGTCTGGCGGAATGTACTGAAATGCCTCTTTTTTGAGAAGGATATTATTTCTCTCTCAGCATTGCTGGTTCTGAGGTTGGTGGTCATCCGGAACTTCTACAGAGAACTGGCACTTTAGAAACATGAGCTCAGTGGGGGCTCAGTCGGGTGAGTGTCTGATTTTGGCTCAGGTCATGATCTCGTGGATCGTGAGCTCGAGCCCCATGTTGGGCTTGCTGGTGTCAGTCTGTCAGCGCAGAGCCTGCCTCAGATCCTCTGTCCCCCTCTCTCTGTCCCCCTCTCTCTGTCCCTCCCCTGTTTGCACTCTCCCCAAAGTAAATAAATATTTAAAAAAATAAGAATTTAGAAACCTGAGTGAAATGAACAGTTGGTTATTGTCCAAAGTATCTCAGAAATGACTGTGCCTGGTTATCTATGAAAAGTCAAAAGGGAACAGGATATCATTCTTGGTTCTTAGAGTTTGAAACAGTTATTGCCTAGGTACTCAATCTAATGTAGTTCCTAAGCTATTAGGATATCAGGTTAATATGGACCTGAAAAAACTTGCAACGAAATTGCAAAGAGTGCAATTTCTGAGACCTTTTAGAGTTCATATTTTTAAATAAAAGTTACGAATTTCTCCTTAAATATGCTAATGAAATCTAAATCTCAAAATCTTTTGATATCCATATCATACATTTGAAAAGAAAATGCATAAATAAGGTCTTCTGTAACAGGAATTTTATAACATACACTTTCCTCTTTAAATTCATACTTCCATTTCACTCCCCCTGCTCCTTCCAGAATTTTATTTGGATGCCAACATTTTCATGTTTAAAAGACTTTTTAAATCACCGGGTTTACTTATCACCAAGAAAAGTATGTTTGTATATTCAAATTTAGCATTCCCCTCCCACCCTGGACATGGGTTCTGAGTTACGGTAACATTTCTTCTGGATTGATTTATTGCTATTGTTATCACTACCACACAACTGATACAAATTGCACAAATATATAACAAATTTTATGATTAGACATAAAAATAAATTTAAAGGAAATTAGTCTCTTAATGAGCCAGATGGGGCTCTTTTTTTCTTTCACTTAATTCTGGTACCTATACTTGTCTATTATTTACTCCTAGAATATGCTACAGCTTAGCCTCACTTTCCTTCCTATTTTTGTGTTTAGCAATGTTAAGCGCTGAAAGATGTATTCACATAAACATATAGACAGAAGCGAAACTAATTTTGCCATGGCAATTTAACTCACTCTTTAAACTCCTTCTGAAGCATACACCTCAAATCACATAGCGTTCTATCATCAAAAACTATTTTTAATGATCTAAAGTAACTGATAATTTGGTTAGATCTTCCTCCAATTTTGTTGAAGTTAAAGAAACGGAAACTACCTGACTTGCAAAAGGATGTTTTGCTCCTTCATTAGAATCATTCACTTTCTCAGCATCAAATCAGTATTTCAAGTTGTCTCTGTTTTAGGGCAATGGCAACTTTTCCATCTTGGGAACCGTGTATAGCCCATAATAAGATTTGCAATGAATGGGAGTTTGGCCTTTTGTGGAGTGGAAGTGGGGTTGTTGTGTAAGGGGAGGTAGGGAAAAGGAGCCAGCTTTTTCAGAGAACACCCGTAAAAACCGAGGACCTGTAAAGTGATGCTGCCTAGAAAGCCTTCATGTTTCTCCATCTCAGCGCTGCGGGTATTTGTGACAGAATAATTCTTTCTGGAACACCAGAATAAGGTGTTCCCGACCTTTACCAATCGGATGCCAGTAGCATCTCCCCAACTGTGGCAACCAAAACTGCTCCTAGACATTGCCGAATATCTCTTGGGAGGCAAAACCGCCACCTGTTTTGAACCATGGCCCTAGGGGTATGAGTACCCCTGAAGGAAGACTACCTTAGCAGTGAACATCACACTTGAATTCTGCCCTGCAGGGTACCAATGCGTTTGCAGCAGACTCAAGGGCAAACTGGGATTTCTTATCTACCTCAGAGCATAGGAATATTTATAAATTTCCCACAACCTTACCAATAGGAATCAATTAATCCTCTAGCTGCTTACATTTTGAGACTTCAGTATGTCTGTGATTGGGTTCTTTAATATCTCCAGGGATTGTAAAACTCCACAGCATTGCCAGGAAATACATACAGGCTAGTTTAGTGGAGGTAAAAAAAGCAAGTTGATTAATTTTTCTATATGAGTATCCTGATCTTTCCTCCAATATTTGAAATAATATATTTCTCAAATTAATATGAGCCTTTAGAGACAAAAAAGGCAGTATTAACCCATTCTTAATAAGATCTTAGGGAGAACCCTTCATTTCTCAGTGATGGAGAAAGCTTTTTCTTAACTGCATATTATTATTATTTACATTATTGCTATTTGCAGTACTTTTTATGAATTATAGCTTATGGCTTTCAAGACTAGAGTCTAAGATCTTCAGAGAATGAGAGTGAATCCTATCACCCCTGTATCTTCAACACTTAGGATAGTGCCTGATAAATATTTGGTTATGAACGAGTGAATAGTTGTGCAAATATGAAATAAGTTAATTGTCTTAATGTGTCATTAAACTTTCACCTTACCCCTATTATCATCCTAGCTGAACTCAGGCAAATGGATGAGCTAAAATACAATGAGTCATAAATAAAGTATAGCCTTACTATGCCAAATAAATTGAGCATTCACTTTGATACTAAGGACTAATCTACAAAGAATATATGGGAAATTTAGAATGCACAAAAAAAGGCAATGACAAAGAAAATAATTATCTGGTATCTTAATATCTAGAAGTGACTTTTAACATTTTTTGTATGTTTTTGTCAATTTCTTTTGTATGCATTTTATTTATTTTTAATTTTTTTAATATGAAATTTATTGTCAAATTGGTTTCCGTAGAACACCCAGTGCTCCTCCCAACAGGTGCCCTCCTCAATGCCCATCACCCTCTTTCTCCTCCCTCCCACCCCCCCCCCCCCCATCGATCCTCAGTTTGTTCTCAGTTTTTAAGAGTCTCTTATGGTTTGGCTTCCTCCCTCTCTAACTTTTTTTTTCTCCCTTGCCCTCCCCCACGGTCTTGTGTTAAGTTTCTCAGGATCCACATAAGAGTGAAAACATATGGTATCTGTCTTTCTCTGTAGCACTGCTAGGAATTTACCCAAGGAATACAGGAGCACTGATGCACAGGGGCACTTGTACCCCAATGTTTATAGCAGCACTCTCAACAATAGCCAAATTATGGAAAGAGCCTAAATGTCCATCAACTGATGAATGGATAAAGAAATTGTGGTTTATATACACAATGGAATACTACGTGGCAATGAGAAAGAATGAAATATGGCCTTTTGTAGCAAAGTGGATGGGACTGGAGAGTGTTATGTTCAGTGAAATAAGTCATACAGAGAAAGACAGATACCATATGTTTTGTATGCATTTTATATAACTTAGATCACATAATATATACCATATTTCGTTCCAACTTTTTTTATTATGACACTTTAGGTTTAGTGAGGTGAGGAATGATATTGTTCTTGCTCATCATTTTATCCCTAGAACCTAAAACACAGGTATGTATAATCATCACCTAATACTAGGGAAGTATACTGAAGTATACTACGGAAGTATACGTGGTAAATACATATTAGTGTAACAGCAACTACATACTGAATGAAAGTGTGCCGTAAAAAAAGTTTCCCTATATTATTGAAAATATCATGACGACAGTACAGTAAGTCTTCAGGCACAAGTCTTTAGGTATATAGGCTTGTTGATACTTTATTTCCTTTGGAAAGATTCCCAGAAGGTGAATTACTAGGCCAAAGAGTATGATCATTATTTTTTTTAATGTTTATTTTTGAAAGAGAGAGAGAGAGAGAGAGAGAGACAGAGTGCGAGTGGGGGAGGGGCAGACAGAGAGACTGAGACACAGAATCTGAAGCAGATTCCAGGCTCTGAGCTTTCAGCACAGAGCCCGACGTAGGTCTCCAACCCACGAACTGTGAGATCACGACCTGAGCTGAAGTCGGACGCTTAACCGACTGAGCCCCCCAGGCACCCCAAGTATGATCATTATTAAGCCTTTAGGCACAATGACTGTACCAATATAAACACCTGCTATAAAATATGAGGGTGTCCATTTCATCACACCCTGCTATAGTTTGACAGGTGAAGATGTTCTTCATATTGTTCTAATTCTTTAATAAGTGAGGCTGAGCTCTTCCTCACCCAATGTTTATCAGCCAATCACATTTCCTCCTTTTGGAAAACAGTTGTTTGTTTTTTGGCTGAGGACTATTTTTTTAAGGCACTGAAACCATACTCTTAAACCGCTAAAAAGCACTTTGTTTATATTTGGGGGTTTGCTTTGGCCCAGCTGCCCCAGGCACGCTCCTATCTCGCCCGTCCTGCGTGTCTCCCACGATCGCTGTGGGGATCGTCTAGGTGGCATCCACAGAAGCTGGCTGGAAACTACAGAGCACCACACACAGGTAGGAGATAATTTTCCTTCTCCCTGCTGTTACATTTGTAAAGATGTGACGCTGCGTGTGTCAGCTCCTCTCAGGTCTACACAGTCCCTTTTTAAAATGTTTTCAGAATTTTCCTTAAGAGCAGCCACGGTACAAAGACTGACAGAATTAATGAGCACGAAAAAAACCATATCCCCATTTCTGAAAGACAGAGTAAGCAAAGCAGGTATTTTACATGAGGTAAAACACAGAATCACCTGAGATAAGCCTACAATTTCCCCCACTATGATATTATTAAACACACCAGGTACTAAATATAAGATGAAGACAACTCAAATGCAGATTCTGGTGCAGTCCATTTTCTTTCTAATAGTAGCTGTAGTCAAATTTAGTCTAGTGTGGGAGTCGGGACCATTATAAAATAGGATCAATTCGAGACCTGGAGAACGAACACCAGGGTGGGGACGGTGTTTCGAGCTCTGTGTATGGTACAGCTTACCAAAGGGGCCTGAAAAATCAATAATAGTGCACTAATGATTGTGCTTTTAAAGAAATATGAATGGACTTCACTTGAAAGCACAAAAATTAACCATATAAGTGGCAGCTTGCTGTAAGGAATACTATGGTTTCAGCCAAAATGCAAAACACATTACACTGCAGTATTGTTAAGGCAGAGCAGAACTCTGTATTTATTTAGAATTCATGTCAAATTTAATTTTATTTTTCTTTATGTGGCAGGGCACAATTAGACATGGCTCCCCCTTAAGTTGTTGAGATTTTTCCTTAAGAAAATATTTTATGCTTGTACAAAACAAATTATTGGACAGGATGACGCTTTTGATGCAAATGATGTGCTGATGGGACTTTCAATCCCAGTCAATCACAAAATTAATTAAACTCAGGTGGGTCATCGGTGGTATACTTGGCTATTCAACCCATTGCTTTGCTTGAAGTGCTTATGGCCAAAGATAGATATCCCTCCTCTAGACAAACATAAAACTCGTAAGAGAAAATTGACAAGCTGAGGGACAAATGAGCAGGTTAACATTATAAATTATGAGGCAAGTGCATGTCAGTTACTGAATGAAGAGGAACTTCATATTTAAACATCAACAGTCTTTATGGCTACCTTCCCGTAAAGTTGTTTCCTTCCTTAAAGTAGATGCAGATAACGTTGGGATCTTAGTGGAGGAAAAATCTGTAAATACAGTTTGACTCAGAATTTGACATCTCTGTAAAAGATGGCATTTAGTTTATAAAACCAATTTTAGAATCTTTGAGGAAATTTTACTCTGTCTATATTTGGAATTTGTCATTATTTTTACTGGATAGTTTCTATCGAGAATCTGTAGGTATGTCCATAATACTTATTTTAATGCTTCCTGGGATCAGTAAATGTCATTCCCATTATTTTAGGAGTAAAAACGGTGGAGAGGTATTGTTTGCCCAAGGGGATCTTGTGATTGAGTAGAAAACAATTTTACTTCACGATTAGGTATTCTTTATATGGCCGAAACACTCATGAGAGCTTTGGTAAAAAGTTTTATCTCGAGGGCCAATGCTGGTCACACGGTGGTGGAAGGTGCATCTGCACTTAGCAAGTCCGAACGCCGTAATTTATTAGGCTGCTATGTAACTGATGTCCGCTGTGGGTGCAGCGGTGGCAAAAAAAAGTCATACAGCCTGAGAAAGAAAACACAGAGTAACGAAAATAGAACTGGAGTGAGAGTCAGAAGCCCTCGATTGAAGTCAAATTCTGATCTCAACCCTTTTTAACAAATAATTACGGACATGTCATCTATTTTTCTCCTTTACGAGAAAAGGATGTAGTCAACACTGGAGATCTGAGAAATTCAAATGAAACAAAAAGTATCTAAGGAATTCTGAAGGAATTTTCTAGGAAAACCACTTTTCTTGAGACTTAGAGGGCACCTATTACATACTGTAAGTACTCAGTAATCAAGATTTATGGAATCATATTGAAGCACCACCCACTGTTGGGAGGTCAGCTCCTTATCTGTCATGTGTTTTCTTTTACTTCTTTTGGTCACTGTAGTATGATTAAAAAAAAAAAAAAGTCTTTGTTTGACTCTAAATCAACACTCATCGCCAACTGCGTTAGATAACCTTTCAAAAATCATTAACGAAATTGCGGTGGAGAGGAATTCAGTATCAATTTATTTCATTAAAAAAGAACACTTTCCACAACAAATAAAATAAATTCTGACTAACTCTGACATGGATGGCAGCCAGAACTGCCCGTTAGAAATATTAGTAAACAAAACAAAATAAAACAAAAACATAACTGGAAGGGTGTTAATGCTACTAGCCTCCTGGCATTCTTATTATTGGTATTTCTGAGCTGTCTTTGGAAAGATAATCCTTTCCTTTGTTCCTTTGGTACTTCACTTTTTTATTTTAATCGCAAGAATGAAAATATATGTACAAGGGTGGAAGTGCCTAGAATTAAACCTTTTGAAAGATAGTCAGCATTAAAAAAAAAGAAGAATATTAGACTGTTTTAAGCTTAAGTTTTGAGCAAACTGATAATTAGATTAAGATCCTAAAAATTTCAAAATGAATTTATCTGTTTGTTAAAAAAAAAAAAAAAACATATTATTGCCAAGAAGCACTGCACCTTAATGATACGATGTGTTTTTCCTGAACAAATGTTCCTCTATTTAAGCAGACTGTGTGGCATTTGCTCATATTCAATAACTGTGGAAATTTGGAACAAGGTTTCTTCTTTTTTTTTTTTATGAAAAAGTGTTTAATTCCTTTGCTATGTGCCAGGAACAACTTATGTACAAGTTAATAGGAAATTTTCTGTGTAATAATTTTATTATTTGACCTGACAATAATACTGGTGGCCAACTATTCATTAGAAACTCAAGATGTCGAAGTCGTTTCAACTTGTGTGTTAATTGTTTGATTCTGGGATCTAGAAGCTAACAGCTGCTGGATGGTAAAATATGACTTGCACGTTCATTCCAGCTCAAGCGATACACTGAAATTTTTACTTGGGAATTTAGAATAGGGGTCTAATTCATGCTAATGCGGTGTTATGAAACACATCTAAAGTACTTTTATGACCCACGCCTTGGGCAAGTGAGATGAAACATATTTTAAATGTAGCTCGAAAAAGAACTAGTTACAATGATTTTCATTACACTATTTAGGCAAATAAAAATAGTACCACTGTCTGAATTTCCTATTCTCAGAATTAATTACAGGCAACAACACATTCTGATCCCATTTAACGGGATTGTCTTCAAATAGTCTTTTTAATAGAAGGATCAAAATAGGGGGTTAATGTTTACTAACTACTACGCATATTTCCATGAGAGCCAGAGTGAAAATCTAGACTCATATTACATACATCACTTCCAAGTAAAACCACTGTTCTCCACAAAGATTCAGTCTACATTTGCCACCTAGAAAAGCACACTGGCACAGGAATATCGTGGATCTATGTGTCCACTGTTGTGTAACACACCAGCACCAGTGCAGCAAGAGACGAGGGAGGAGGTGTCTAGAAAAACAGTTGCCTTCTTAAATAACTCTTCAATCAAAGCTTCTAGAAGCTAAAGGGGTCTCTGTGTCCCCTCTCTTCCAACCTCTCCCCTTTTAAGAAAAGCTCCAAGAAGAAATGGGGTCATTAAGCCGCCTCTGGAATTCTTCGAGGGCCAAGAAATAAACAGATCAAGTACAACAGCTGTTACATCATCAGGGTGTGTTATAAGAGAACAGCACCCTTCCTCGGTCTAATAAA
Source organism: Leopardus geoffroyi (assembly GCF_018350155.1). NCBI lineage: Eukaryota > Metazoa > Chordata > Mammalia > Carnivora > Felidae > Leopardus > Leopardus geoffroyi. The sequence goes on along the minus strand of NC_059342.1, from coordinate 16,540,441 downwards.
GTCCAATTAATAATCAGCATTTTAATAAACATATCTGTTTTTCAAGACTGAAAACTTATGACTCTGCCTTGCTAGCCATGTAGAAGTTTGAAGATGCAGTTCATGCTAATGCAGACGGTTATGACCGAGAGAGGCAATTTGGCTGCCTGCAAGTCTCAAATGGTGAAACTGACTTTGGTGAATTCTCTCCAGCCCCAGGTCTGGTTGTGAGATTTGTAGGCTCAGAAACTTGATCTCACCAGTGTTTCAGAGTGGATGAGATCTCTGTATGAGAATTCAAGGTAACAAAGCTCACGAGAGCGATTGTATAAGACGAGAATGCCAAATTATCACTTCAAAATGAAGAACCTAATTATGAACTGCAGTGGATACTTTTTTCAGTCTGATCAGTGATTTACCTACAGATAGTGTTGGGAAGGGCATGGCCAATAGTTCCTTTATACACTCACATTTTTATCAGGATCTAGGAGGCCAGGAATCTTCCTTCTTTAAATATGCTTAAAAGAAAGAATAACTCAAAAGTCGCCAAGACCATTATGTGTTGACTTTATAGTTTAATTTCCAGAGTTCAATCTTATATCCAATTTCTTAGAATGGAAGAATTTGAAGAATATCACTTATGGCCCTTAGACACTGCTGACATACCCTATCACTTCAGTAGATTTTATTCTCTCCGATGTCCAGTAATCTAAGATACCTTCTAGAGCAGATATCATTACTTTCAGGCATTACCTTAAATGTTAAAGAAAATGACTCTCAATGTGTATCAGCCATTTCCTTATTTTGCATAATTAAGAATTTCTCTGATAAAAACAAGTATATAAGGACACCGTAAGGTGTCCCTCCTTTTTTCCCCTCCCTGGTGCTATTTTTTTCTTACGCGCTCTAGTCTTACAAAATTATTTCTCTCCTTCAGTACATTTTCTTTTTGTAATTTAAAATTACCTTAGAGGTTTCTTTTAATTGTCACTTGAAAATCATTTTACTAGTAAAAGTTTTGTATGAGAACAATACTACTACTTGTTCTACATCAGGAATGCTCTTTTTGGAATAGTTCTGATAAACTAAATTTCACATAGTACCAACTGAAAAGACAACTGGGGAATACAACAGAGAAAATTTTAATATATTTCATTCATGATGAGCCAATTAATTAACTAAACCTGGACTTGTATTCATCCTTACAGGCGCATCGCAAATATCACTTGCCCTGCAAGAGTGGTTCTGATTGTGTCTCCACAGCATTCTCTTCTGCTCTTGCTTTGACCATGGCTTTAACTCACGAGTTGCGTATTCTTTGCCAACGTGGGCATGCTTAAGGCTCAGTTCTGTGCCTTGCTTTGAGTAGATGCTCAATAAATCCTGAATAAATAAATGTGAGTCGCACACATTCCTGCTCGTATATAGGTATGTCTGCGAAAGATGAAATCTTAGGCCTATACTTTTTAAAATGGAAACTGGAAATGGAAACATTTGGGAAGATGATCTTATTCTTGTATTTGAGAGTCCATCTTACTTTGGACTCTGAGAAATGAGTGGCTCAATGAGTTGGACAAAGTTTTCAGAACAGTGGAGAATCAAAATTAGCTGGTTCCAAATAAGGAAACAAAGATGTATTTGGAAGTGGTATTAAAAAAACAGAAGATTAAAATAAAATATTTTATATTTTTTTTTGTGTGGCTGGTAATACTCATTTATTCCATGCCAAGAAATGACTGTAAATGCCAAGGCCTTTTAAAAATAAGCTTTTGCAGTTTCCTTTTTAAGGATGATTTTCTGTCCAAATTCATAGAATACCTTTTGTACTTCAGATTTAATTTAAAATATTATATATCTGCTGTTGTCACATGTTCACAACATAATTCTAATGTAAAGAATGTAACAGTCTTTGAAGAAGGATGCTTTACTGAATAGCCATATGAAAAAGTTTAAGAATGTAATTTAGATTAACTTGTAATATTTATTGTTAAAAAAGCTTTCCTATGAGATAAAAATCTATGCAACAGTTTTCCTTAAGCAACCCAAATCTTTCATATGCCCCACGGTACCAGGATACTGGGCTCACGTGAGTACAAAGTGAGAGCTGGTAACAGAAAAATAATTCAGTACACAATCAGATTAATTTTCCCATTCTTTGCTTTCTGTAATTCCTCTGAATTAGAGAAATAGAACCCAGGACCACATGATATGATGAATAATCACACACAAAAATGACATCAAGAGATACTTGAAGCAAAATACTTTGGCAAAGTGAGTTACAAAGTCAGCCTACCCAGCCAGTCAATAAAATATTCATGAGGCAGAGGTGAGCATGCCTAAGTCAGAACAAATTACTTTTGCTCTTTTATAAGAGCATGTTTTCAAACCAGTTTTTAGCTTCGTGTTTTGGAAAAAGGTGATATGTTCATTGTGTCTTTCGTAAGACCTTGCCTGAGCCAAGAACATCCTAATTTAATTCTAAGGCGAAATTTATCATAAAAGTATAATAATTATTACAAAGTTATATTCCATTCCAAATATTCATAAAATAGGCACTAACCAAGAAAAATACGTGTTATATTAAGAATAAAACAGTATACCTTCTAAGTGTTATTTTTAAATGTTTTAAATGCTTACCATGCAAGGTAGTAAACAATGTAGGTAAAAACATATATATTTAATAACATTTTGAACTCCTCAGATACGCACAACTAAAATTGCACTTATTGAGGAGAAAACAAATATGGGGCTTGAAATATTGATGGCCACATGATATATCTTTTTATTTTATTTTATTTTTTACGTTTTTAAATTTACATCCAAATTAGTTAGCATATAGTGCAACAATGATATATCTTAAAGGGGAACAGAGCAGACCGAAATTCCAAGTGGCTTGCAATGCATAATAATTTTGTGACACTAAGATCACACTGTTTTTTCATAAGAACCAACCCCCCTCAATGCCATTAGTTAACCACATGGTTATTATAGTTAGCTTGATTCACTATAAATGCCGTTATAACACCTGTGGTTTCCCTCATTAAGAATTGAATGGATGGGGTCAGGGGTTGAAAGGGCAGCATATGCACTATGAAAGAACTAGTTAACATAGCCTATTATATTGGTGCACTGGTAAATCTCATTTCTATTCATCAGATGATTAGTTCAATCAATATTTATTCCTCTATGCTCCCTTTGTCTTGTGCTACAAAGGAGACATCCTTCAATTCATGGCATCAGCCTTGTTATCTATGAATTTGTAGCTTAATTTGAGAGGGAATATTTTATTTATTTGGCAGTCCTGAGTTCTTTGATTCCTTTTCTCTCTAATTATCATTAGGTAGTATAATGGAGTTTTGTGTAGATTATTTATAAATAGATGCCATTAACAGTTTCTTTTTATGCGACTCAAGTACCACATGTATTCATTTCTTTCTTTTGAATGCTCTGGAAAGTTGCTTCTGTTTCTCTAAATATGTTTGAATTTGGAAGTCTGGATTGTGAAAGCAAAGATAAGAATGATTTTCTCTCTCAAATATTCATTCTTCTTGTCTGAGTGGGCGGTTATAGGCACATACATATACATATTGTGTATCAGTGTGTATCAACAGACGCCTCCAAAGACTGCTATTATCTGCTAGGGATTCTGTTAAGTCAGAGATTCTATTCAAAGTAAGATAAATATTTGCAAGAAGCTGTAATTGGAAGATGATTACAAAATTACAGGAATAATACTTTATGTGTAGAGCGCTCATTTTATCAAAGGTCATTATTCATTCCATTGCAAAAGACTTATTTCATTTGTCTACTTAATTTCTATCCTTTAGATAAGAATGGATGGAATGGTAAAACCACATATTAATTAGTAAGCACAACGTCCACTACTAATATTTACTTTCTGTATATTTTAACATCACAATAAAATGTTTCATTAATGTCTTTTACATTAAATGAACAGCACTATAATTTAAAGCCTTTATGTTTTGTTGCCTTTATACAACAAACACAAAGAAAAGAAATCCTTTTCTTAATGACAGAATAAGAAAAATATACGTATATACTAAGCCACCTCAATCACTAATAACTTTTGCACTAATAACATAAAGTGCTCATAACCTTTGATTTGTTTTAATCTGGCCAGAATTTGATGGCTTTAACCTGGAAATTACTTCTCCTGCTTCCTCATATAATTATCTGTAAGGCTTAGATTTCAAGAATGTACAGTAACAATGATGTTATTGTTCACAATTTAAAACCTTACTTGATTTACAAATTTGCCGAACACCAGCATATCTACCTATGTAGAATGTTTTTAACTTGATAATTTACTAGAATACTTTTAAACTCTGTATTAATTGAATGCTACAATATGCACTTTAAATTAGAGGTATATATACTCATTGCAGTGAAAAAATCTGTAAGTGTTGTGAGTCACACTTTTATTTTTTAGAACTATTGTAGTAAAAAGCATAAAAACTACAATGGCCACGTTATGTTTCTGAAAGGTGGACACAAGTTTATAAAATGTGATATAATGGCTGAAAAAAAAAAGTTTTGCTTGTCTTTCTCTTTTTATCTACAAAAACTTGAGTCATGTTAAAATCCTAGTGCCAATTCTATATATGCTACTTTTAGGGAAAAAGTAGGTATTATTACATAGTTCGAGTGGCATTTTCATGAAGACCAACCCTAAAACTTAACATTTTCTTGGTGCTGTAAAATCCTTGGTGCTATAAAATTAGGTTTCATGATTCTGTAACATTTAAATTTGAAATACAGTGTATCCTCATCACGTTCACACCAGAATAATTGCTTTTAAGGCTATTAATAGTTTAGTATTTAACAAATTGTCACCAAAATAAGTAAAGGCTAGCATTCATATTTAAGAGTGTAAAATAAACATGCTATTTATGTTAAAGTAAAGCTTCACATAAACTACTTTAATAATGATACAAGAAATCATCTTGTAAGGATTTTCTAAACAGTATAGCAAAAACAGTATAGCAACACTATACCATTCTTGATGTAAAATCCAGGACTTCTAAGTTTTAAATGAATTCTAACAAAGGCGTTTTAATCTTGTATCCCTCATGTTTATGAGGCCTGCTGTTCAAAAGTTCCCCCTTTATATTTCCATCCTGGTTTCCCAGTTCCTGATTATCTGAACATCTAGACAAGTAAAGACAACCCTTGCTGTTTCTAAGACATATCCCAAAAGCTGAAGATGTCCGACACTTCTGTGTCATAAAACTTGCTGTAAATTCACTCAGGGTGTTGGAGATGGGGGGAGGAGAGAGTCCCAAGTGGTAACCACCTAGGAACATATTTTATGTTTCTGGCTACATATTTTTTTTCCCAACAATACTTGAAATACAGCTTCAGAATTTTTCTTTAAACTGTTTAAATGTTCACTTTTCTAGGAATAAAGACAGCTTACTGATGATTATTTAATGAACATTAATGGACTATTCACAGACATGTCCTTCCAGCAATGTTTTTTTTTTTTAATTGGGAAAGGTGGAATCTTGGTTAGAAATATTTAATTGGAATTTGTGGAAGAAATTAAGATAGAAATCTCGGTTAGAAATATTTAATCGGCATTTGTGGAAGAAATTAAGATAGAGAACTCGTTTAGGAAATCGAAAGGCCTGGCCAGCAGGACGTTCAGAGCTCCAGACTTCCAAAGGGCTACCATGCCTCTCAGAGCAAGCTACTGTTTTTCTCAAGTTAGCAGTTAATAAAAATTAACTACCTGAAAATAATAGATGAAAACTGGGCTTTCAAAAAGCCAAGCCCCATCCTTGTTTACAGCAAGCATAAAACCAGATTTCTAATCCATAGAGGCCACAATCACCTATTGATTGCGAGGACATCTGTGCCCCTGTTTTGGGAGGTAGGGCTTTCTGCGGAGGCAGGGCTGAAAAATCTGACCATTTCTGTGTGCCTGTGTACTAAACAGCTGACAGGTTTCTCAGGAAGGAGTCTTGAAACCCACACCTGTGCTCACCCTTTTCTCACCTATGGACAGGGTCCAATTAAAAGTCTTCCCTTTCGCCTTTAGAAGCTATTAGAAGCTATTCTTTTCGAATGCAATCTGCAAAGTAGCATCTCTAGAACTTAAGTGGTACCCTCTCGCAGACAAAGGGTGACGTGCTTTGTGTGCCAACAAATACAACCTCCTTCGCCCCAGGCCAGCCCAGAGTAAGCCACCGAGCTAGGGACAAATCAGTTCAGTAGTGGGCACGATAATGACCTCCAGGATCAGAGCCTTTTAACCCCTTTCTTACCCCTCTAGCTTCCGTTGAGATAAAGTCTCTTTTAACTACCACAGATCTGCCCGAGGTCGGAAGGAGGTGGAGGGTGGCTGGGTTTGCTGGATTGGTCCCGAGGGAGACCACTTAATCCTGGTCCAAGTTTATGTGGCACAAAGCGTCCTGACTCAGGATAGTTACCAACTGCAAACACTGAAGCCGAGGCCAAGGCACTGACAGGGACCCCTTGGAGATGAGGAGAGAGAGAGAGAGAGAGAGAGAGAGAGAGAGAGAGTGTGTGTGTGTGTGTGTGTGTGTGTGTGTGTGTGTGTGTGTTGGGGGAGGGGCGTGCACGGGAGAAACGGAGTGGGTACACAGTAAAGCCAAGTTCAAAAACCATCCCCTCCCCTTGTGGTAGGCTGATTAGTATCCCAGGCACAAGAGAAAGCTGATTCGATTCGGCTCTCACTTCTCAAGTTCACACTCAAGTTCAACCCCGACTTCCACAAGACCTCTGAGTAGCCTGGATCTCTTCTCAACCTATCCTTAAAGAACAACTCCTGCCTTCGCGGGAAGGGGCAGTCTGTAGGAAATGCACAGGGATGGCTGAGGAGAGACAGTGAAGGGTCAACAAAGGAGAGCCTGGGAGGTAGAGGAAAGGAATCTGCCACCTTGTAAGCTTGCAAATTTTTCTCCAGTGCGAATCCCCGGGTCGCCCTTGTGAGTTAGAACTTGTAAGCTCTTCTGGGCAGCCTGGCTGGCGTGAAGCCTTTTGGAAAGTGGGTGTGGGCCTCGACTGGTTTCTAAAGGTGAGCCCTAGGCGAGGCGCCTGGCTTTCAACCCTTCAAGCTGCTGCAGTCCCTGAAGCGAGCGCGGTGGCGAACCCGGACTGCCTGGGCATACAGCTCCTTCAGGAGCAGCGCGATCAAGCTACAACCCACTCCTGCCTCATACTCCTCGGGTTTTCTTCAACTTAAGGGGCGAGTGAGCGGCTTTTACGCCGCAGGCGCTAGTGCCGGATCGCAGCGTAGGTGCCTCGTGGTTTCGGACCTTCAGTACATAAGAACACCGCCACGGGAGGAATGTTGGAAGGGTCGAAGCAAGGGAATTCCAGGCGACCTGGCAGCCCCAGACCAGAGGAGAGGAAATTGAAAGGAGAGCGGATGGTGGTGAGATGGGACAGAAAAAGGAAAACAAAGACCCGGGGCATCTTTCACTTAAAGGTTCTATACTCGCCAATTGCCCAGTATAGTTTTCTGAAAGAATTTAGACAGTGGAGCATGTGACCAAATCCCCAACTGGGCCCCTCAACCGGAACCAGCTCGCCAGCGCAGATGCCCCACTCCCAGTGCACGGGTCAATCAACCATCCCACCAGACCGTCCCTGTCCCTGATCTTCAGCTACTTCCCTCACACCCACTTCCTTGCACAACCTCTCTGTTCCTTCTCCTCCTTCCCTTTTCCTGCCACGTCCCCAGTGCCCAGCCAGCTAACCCAGTCCCTGCCCCTAGTGTCAAGCTATGGGGACTCACTATGCCCAGCATGGGGAGCATGCCGCCTGCTCCCTCGGGGCCCTCCTAGAGAGGTGCTGGGGGAGTGAGTGGGAGGTGTGCACTGCCCGGTGGAAGGTGACGAGTGTTTGCAGTTCTTCCTGTCGGTCCATCTGTCGCCGGGTCAGGGATGTAGGGAGGCCAGGGACTGGCCGTTTCCAACTTTCTGTTACCAGGACCCGGAGGGCACGCGGAGGGTAGAGGAGTGCCCCCACAAAACCGAAGAGTGGCCAGGAAGAAAAACGGGGGGGGGGGTTGGGAGGTGAGGCAGGTGCCCAGAGGCTTGCACGCATCCCCATGGCACTCTGGCACCGGGCCCGCTCTCCAAGAAAAGAGTGAAGTTGTGGCCGAGCAGAAAGTGAGGGAATGCGCGCAAGAAACTGAGGGTCCCAGCACTGCGCGGGGAGAGACGGACAGAGTGACTCCCTAGAGCCGGCCAGGCCATCTGCTGGGGCAGCCCGAAGGGTGGCCAGAGGAAGCGTCTCTCCCCTGTCCCCCGCGCGCTGCCCCACAGCTGCCAGCTCACCCCGAGAGACCTGCCACCGCCGTCGCCGCTGGGGGTCTTGGCTCGAGGGCTCACCCGGCACCGCCTCCCGCAGCGGCCCTTCGACAAAAGAACCTTCTCTGACGCGGGGAGCGCGGGCTCTCCTATCCTCTGGAACTTTCTCCGCACAACTTTTTTCGGGGTGGCGCTCGTCCCTGGACCGCACGGGCTCCGCGCGAGGACCTGGCCTGGGCGTAGCGCCGGCGCAAGAGAACCCGCACAGGGGACGATCCCGGAATCCGCGTCCAGTCCCGGGACACCGCCCCTCTGCCCACCACTCCCACGAAGGGACGCGTTCGCGGGCCGGAACGCCGGTGGGCCTAGCAAGCCCGAGTCTGCGTGCCCGCGCGCTCCCGGCCCGCCGCCTGCCCGTGCGCCCGGCGCGCCCCACCCCGGCAGGCCACCGCTGCGCGCCCGGCGCTTCTAGCCGCTTCTGCCGGGAGGCAGCCCGCTCCCGCTTTCCCTCCACCCAGGGTCCGCTTCCGTACCCGGGAGTGACAAGCAAACACGGCTCGGTGCAACTCGCGGACGGGGAGACCGCAACTAGCGTCGCTCCCCTCTCCAAAAAGCGCCCTCCTGCGTCCCTCCAGAACTCCCGAGAGGCATCAACACCTTCCCACAACTTTCTACGCCCAGGCCGCTCGTAGCCCACCTGCGAACGCGAACTCGAGCACTGCGCGCCGCGAACCTCTCTCCCCCCTCCCCCCGGGCAGCGTGCGCTCCCCTCCCCCATCTCCCCATCTGGCTGGAGTTGGCCGGACCCGGGGAGCCTCGGGGTCCGCGGGCTCGCTTACCTCGCATGGTGTGGCCGCTCTCCCGCTCCGCGTAGTCATTAAGCTGCTCCCAGCCCGAACCCCGGAGAGCCCAAAAATCCTGCTCAGCACGAGTGAAGAAGGTGGTCGGCAAAGAGCTGCTCCGCCGAGAAAACCATCCCTTTAGGCGGACGCCGTGGCCAGAGGGTGACGTTTGCCGCCGCCGCCGCTGCTATGTTAACAGTTTTGATGATGGTGGTGATGACTGTTTTGATGGTTGTTTGGTTGTTTGTTTTCAGGAAGGGTGGAAAAAAAAAATGGGCTGTCTGGCTGGTGCCTGGGTTTTGTTTTGCTTTTGTTTTTTTTTTTTTTCTTTTTTTTTTTTTTTCCTTTCTCTCTAATGTGCTTGCTTTTTAAAAATGCCACCGCCTCCGGCTCAGAAGATTTCTTTTGTGATCACTTGGACTGAGGAGGAGGAGGAAGGGCAGCAGCGGCAGGAGGAGGAGTTGGTGGTGGTTTTGTTAGTTACAAAGAAGGAGAAGGAGCAAGGGGGGGAAGAAAAGGAAACAGAAAAGGAAGAAAGGCGGTGTGGATGGCAGAGCATGTGCGTTTTCACATGACATCTGTGCCTGTTAGCGGATCCAGTGAATTTTCACTGTTCAGTTACAGGGAGGAAGGGAGCGAGAGAGAAAGAGAGGAGAGAGATGGAGAGAGAGAGAGCCGAGAAGGCGCTTATACGCGAGGGCGGGCTTGGCCGGGACTTCCAGGCCCCGCCTCCTGTCAGCGCCGCCGCCAATCAGCGCCCGGCAGAGCTTGGAGGGGGCGGGGACCACGGGGGAGGGGACGCGATTCCCGGAGCGGGGCGGGGGGTTGCAGCCTGGAGCCCGAAGACGGCCGGAGCTGAAACCGGTCACTAGACACTGTCCGAACTGGGCAGAGGAGGGGGAAGCGCCCAGAGAGTTGGGCAGACCTGCAGGTGACATTCAGTTCCGACTCGGGGAGGAGGGAGAAGGCACTTGACCAGTCCTTTCCAGGCGAGGGGCGCGGGGCTCCCCGGGTCCCACGTTCCGTCCCTCTCTCGAAGCGATTGCCTGCCCCGATAGTTAGTTTTGAATTTATGGCAGCGCTCCGCGGAGTCCTCTCTCGGTAAACTCCGCATCTCTGGCGGGGGTTTCCAGGAGCAGGACGCTTCAGCGTTAGTGGCAGAATGATGCAAATCAACTTCATCACTTTGAGCCTAGACCAAAATGCAGTCCCGTGCAAGTGTCATCTGCTTCCTTTGAAATCGTCTTTCAGATGCTTCCCGTCCCGAATCCTAAAAGCAAAACCCACGAAACACTAAGATTTCGTCTGTTAAAAAAAATTGTTTAAAAAACATTTTAATATCTTCTTTTTGTCAAGGACATTTTTATTAGCACTTGGAGGATCTCCTGGCATTGGGCTACCCTATTCAAGGATAACAGCCTCAGTGGACAGTGTGGCCACCTCAGTGATGCAAGGGAAATGGCTGAGGCCACAGGTATGATTGTCTGGTGCTGTTTATTTGATTGAGGTGCAGGGCTATTTAGGAGGGAAGACTTTTAAGTCCACTTGCGACCAGAAGACACTTATCTATTTATTGGAGACTGGCAATTAAACGTAAGTATTTTGTATTTCTTAGGTGAAAACTGCCATTTATTTGTATTTTGATAAAAATCCAGTGCGTATTTCAAAACTGTTCCTTTGCAAGTTTCCCCTGAGTGGACAAAGTAAACATATGGTGATCACATCTACTCCCTCCCGCTGCAGTAGGTTAACTGGTCCCCTCAAAGGCAGAGGTGAAAAAATTGGCTTCCTCCACTTGGTCTTAGGCATTGAGGCTTCAATTCATTAGTCTACCTGTTGGCAGAGCGGGCCTCATCATCATTCATGTGCCCAAATAATTTGATCTTTACTGGTATTTATTCAGATTTCGTCATGTAACACAAAGTGCGGTGCACAATTGGCAATTATGTAGTTAATTACTCCACCCTACAACTGCGAAGTAGTTTGTACTCGCCCCCCCCCACCATTTATATAAAAAATAGATTACTTGCTGAATCTTCCCTAGCGCTGAATTGACTTAGCCCTGCTATATGCCCTTCAATTTGCAAGCCAATGTGTAATTTAGAAAAATTTTAGTATTAAGACTGAAAGTTGATTGAGTCTTTAATTAAATGAAATGAACAAAAGGAAGTGACTGTTCAGAATAGTTATTCCCTTATAAATACCTTTCCCCTAGATTTGTAATTGACACAGTAGTTAATCTTTTAAGATAATATTTAAGGCTCCCTGGTTTTTATCATTTTTAATCAAGTAAAATATATTCATCATAACTACATTAAAGCTGCACTAAGTTATGCCTAATTTAGTTGCTTCATTAAAAATTACTGAATGTAAAATAGTCAAGAAACAAATTGTGACTATATCATTTTAATTTTATGTGCTTCCAACAGAGACACAGGAATGGTGAAAGTTCCCAGGTCTTTGTAAACACTATAATTATTATTGTTGTCATCATTTTAGATTTCTATTTCTGATTAAAGAGAAATTTCAGAATTCAAGAATTTTAACTCTTTCTTAGTCTCAAATTTCTGAACATTTATTGAATTCTTAAATTTCTTTTGCTGCTGCAATATCTGTAATTCTTAAAAAAAAAAGTCAACACATATATGACAAGTGCCTGTCCCCCTCCTACACATTTTTATGTGACTTTTGCCTTGTCGGTACAACAACGCATAATTTTGCTTACAACTCTATCACATAGTTTTTAATCCCTTCTGAATACTTCTGAAAAAAATTGTCAATTAGAAATACTTAAGTTATATCATTTTCAAAACTGTATATATATACATATTATATATGTATATATGTATACATGTGTATGTATTTATATATATTATATTATATTATATTATATTATATTATATTATATATGGTGCTACAAAAGTATTTCTCTTTTAGAGTGGAATAAATGTTGATCACTGGTTATACTGTGGTGATCTGGGATATTTTGGATCTTCCTAAAAATTCAAAAACTGAGTTCTTGAGCATTTCTAATAAATTGCAAATTATGTCAACTGAATGGAACCTATTTGTGTAAAATAAATATTCAGGACTTAAATCAGCATTTTCCAAGAAGTCATAAAATAGTTACATATAATCTGATGTTTTTGTAACCTATCTGCCAGCAACTATCCATATTTTGATTGGCATAATAATACATTAATATAATGTCCTTGCTCACATGAAATGCAGCGTCGGTCATTACTTGAATGATTGTAGAACTGTTTGGTTTCCTATAGTCTTGAAGCTCTGCTTTTGGCTCTGGGCCTGAAAGATGTTCGAAGCTGCTATCTAAATTGTGATAATTTTAAATGAAAATCAGTAGGTCACATAGTGCCGTGCTTAATCTCAAGAACAGATACAATTTTACTTACGTTCCTGCTAACTGTGTTCTGAACATACCACCATCCCTCAGGTTCAGCTCTAAGGCCACAGAGTAGTAACGACAAGAAATATCCTGACAGAGGCAAAGGTTTGTCATGAGCCAACCAGTTAGGGTGAACACGGCATGTAGGATTATTTCGATCCTCAAATGCTTCAACCAAAATAGGAAGTAATGCTTCACCACATTCTGAGCTGGCCAGTCTATAGATTCTACTTAAAATATCTCTGCATCTTGGAGGAACATTGGCAATATTGATAATGACATTACATTTAGAATGACTAAAAGACTGGGTGTTTAGGGGGCTATGTGGCTGTGAAAGTCACGACAGATATACAAAGCTACCTTAAATACTGGGAAAACGAGAAAAAAAAAGATAACTTTATATGTTTACACCTGTTAAAAATAGAAAAGGTGAAGTACTGAGCTTACTGTTGCTGGAGGCAACCAACAAAGATTGAATGAAAAACTTTGGTAAAGATGCTCTGGTTTACAGATTTCTTTAGTGGGCTGAGAACTGTCTAGATTAGCTCTAATATCTTCTGCAACTCTACATGTATTCACATGGAGACACTTACTACTGCCCCAGCAGCTGCAGCAGACCTGTGCTTCCTAACATGAGAACAGGAGCCAGGATTTCCCAAGACTTTGGAAGAGTTCTGGGTACTTTATAGGTGCTTGATAATTATTGGCTGAATGAATGCTTTCTACTCTTTTGTCCCCTGGATGTGAAACAGAAATATAACAAACACCTAAATAAGAGCTCTTCTTTCTTAGTTTCTAGTGGGGAGGAGAAGGGGAGGAAAGAGAGAGAGAGAAATGAGAGTTTTATTTTTTCATTTTAAACTCTCCTAATCTGTGGAGGAAAAAAAAAAAGAAACATTGATGTTAGGGTTTGGTTACATAATTATAAAAGAAAGCAAAATCTAGTTATTTTCATATTTGTTACCATTCTGTTTTATTCTCAGATGGAGGGTTTTCATAATTTTTAAAATTCTGCTTCATTTAAAAAAATGCTTATTTACTTTTGAGAGAGAGAGAGAGTGTGAGCACGTGTGTGAGCAGGGGTGGGAGGCAGAGAGAAGGAGAGAGAGAATCCCAAGCAGGCTCCTCAATGTTGGCACAGAGCCTGATGAGGGGCTTGAACTCATGATCTGAGCTGAAGTCAAGCGTCAGATGCTTAACCGACTGAACCGCCCAGGCACTCCAAGTTCTGCTTTGTTTTTAAGTATGAATGCAAATTCAGTAACTTTTCAGAATGCAATAAGAGAAAATATGTTTAAAATGTATATCTTGTGCTTTATGTAATAAATTGGAAAGAATGCATGGGCCAAAACAAAATGAACCCCAATAGGTGGGATAGGAGGTAAGGTAAGCTTTAGGAAAATGGCAAATTAGGGAAAAAAAGAGCTAACATTTATTGGATGAACCACATAGTCTATCAGCCTCTCTAATTTTTATTTCCTTAAAGAACCTACATGGTGTGTATTATATCTCACTCCCCTAACCCCTGCCTTTTTTTTTTTTTTTTAAGATAAAGGCTTAGAGGGGCGCCTGGGTGGCGCAGTCGGTTAAGCGTCCGACTTCAGCCAGGTCACGATCTCGCGGTCCGTGAGTTCCATCCCCGCGTCAGGCTCTGGGCTGATGGCTCAGAGCCTGGAGCCTGTTTCCGATTCTGTGTCTCCCTCTCTCTCTGCCCCTCCCCCGTTCGTGCTCTGTCTCTCTCTGTCCCAAAAATGAATAAACGTTGAAAAAAAAATTTAAGATAAAGGCTTAGAAAGGTCAAGTAACTTGTCTAAGATCACAAATCTAAAAATGTTGGATCCACGATTCAAACCCAGATATAGTCTCTAAAATGTAAGTTCCATTTTATTGTTTTCAGTGCTAAATTCCCAGAATCTAGCATTTTTCCTGGCAAATAGTACATGCTCCAAATGCACTTGTGGACATTTGGACTCTTGTCCACTGCACAGTACAGCATATCTATACACTCCATGACTGAAGTAGTTATTTGCTAAATGCCATTAAATAAAGAACAGTGACTTTAGAGATCAAAGGATACTGTGAAAAAATTATTATGCCTGATTCAGGTCCATCACGGAGTCTAGGAAATACTTTTGTAATAAATATTTCAGGTCATAAATAGTATGGGGCTGAATTAAAATGGTACCAGTAAGGGGCTCCTGGGTGGCTCAGTTGCTTAAGCGTCCGACTTCGGTTCAGGTCATGATCTTACAGCCCATGTGGGGCTCTGTGCTTATAGCTCAGAGCCTGGAGCCTGCTTTGGAGTCTGTATCTCCCTCTCGCTCTGCCCCTCCTCCACTTGCCCTCTGTCCCCCTCTCTTAAAAATAAACAAAGACATAACAAAAATTAAAATGGCACCAGTAAAAATGAAAAAAAAAAGGGTGGGGGGAAAGGTTGGACATGTTTTGAAAGGCAAAAGCTATAAAGTCTAGTTCATGGTGATATGGTGGTACTTGTGGGCAGTGCGTTGGTTAAGATGAGAAAGAAGTCAAACCACAGCTTCATAATTAGGAAGCTGGTAGAATGAATATACCATCAATAGAAATAAGGAAGGAAGGAAGAGTAGGTTCTTGACTGAATAGAGGAAAATGTTGAGATTAATTTTCAGTTTTTGTGTATATTGATGACAATATCTAACAGATGGTTGGGTAGGTAGAACTGAAGATTTGGAAATTGTTAAGAGGTGAAAATAAAGATTTTTAAGATGCTCAAAACTATTAAGCAGAAGCAAAATAACATGAGAAGAAACCAAATGTCTCTTTTTAAGGGGTAGTAGGTGGAGGATAAGCCAGTGAATAAGAGGATGGATGGGTGATGGTGGACTATGTTGGTATTGTATCAGAGAAGCCAAAGTAGGGAAGAGTTTCAAGAAAGAAGGAATGATCAACAATGTCAAATATGCAGAGAACTCAAGGGCCATTGGGTTTGCTGATTAGGAAGTTATTAGTGATTCCCAGGAAACCTTCAGGACAGAGGACTAAAGAGCTATTAAGTCATGGATGAATGCAGGGAAGAGTTTGGATTATCCTTTCTAGTTGTTTGGGGGATGGGAGAAGGGTGGACCATTAGCTGAAAAGATGGTAGATCAAGTTCTCTCTCTCTCTCTCTCTCTCTCTCTCCACACACACACACACACACACACACACACACACACACACACACTTCTTTCCTTCTATATAAATCTGGGACTGAACAAAATGGTAATTTTAAATATAAAAAGAGAGTCTGAACAAATGAGATCAGTGGTCATAGGTTAGCTTTGGTAACAACAGCACCTTTTCTTCTGAGACCAAAGTCAAGGAACAGAATGGATAGATAAAGACCAAGCAACATTGTAAAGTTAATGGGATTTGAAAGCATGGGTAGAGGGAAAATATTAAGGTCTAGGTGCCAGCAATTAATTTACCTGTGCAATCCCATGCAAGTCACATTATTTCTGCATCCCAGTTTCCCCATTATACAGTGAGTATCTTTTTTTTTAAGTTTTTATTTAAGGGGTACCAAGGTGGCTCATTCGGTTAAGCCTCCAACTTTGGCTCAGGTCATGATCTCGGGTTCATGAGTTTGAGCCCTGCGTTGGGCTCTGTACTGACAGCTTAGAGCTTAGAGCCTGCTTTTGATTCTGTGCGTCTCTCTCTCTCTGCCCCTCTACCGCTCTCTGTCTCTCCCTCTCTCTCTCTCAAAAATAAATAAACATTAAAAAATTTAAAAAACTAAAGTTTTTATTAAATTCTAGTTAGTGAATATACAGTGTAATATTAGTTTCAGGTATACAATACAGTGATTCAACAGTTCCATACATCACCCAGTGCTCATCACAACAAGTGCAGTGAGCATCTTAAGGACAGTAACTCTGTCATTTTCATTTTGGTATCCAGCACCTGGTGTTCTAGAAACTGCTTGTTAAATGATTTAGTTCAACTTGACAGTTGGATCATTAGTGAAACTTTTGTCTCAGTTTAGTGCTTGTCCTGTTATATTTTGGTAAACTCCCAATTTTTTATCATGACCCTTGAAGACTTAAATATAACAAATCCCCATTTACATAAACTAGATTGAGTGGATCTCCTTTTGTTGCAAACATACAAGCTCTACCAAAACAGGCTGATTGAAAAAACATCAAAGGCACAAACTAACTCCTGGCTGCCAGTATGTTCCAGACACTACATAGCAAAAGATGAGTTATGCTTTATTTTATAAAACTAGATTAAAATATTTTAATGTTTCTTTAGAAGAATAAATGCCTGTGAATAGCTAATGAAATTACTTCAAAAAATAAGGCTGGTTCAGAATGAATTTAAATGTAAAATAATGCTTAGCCAAAAAACCAGAAACTACACTAACAGTAAAAAAAATTTTTTTAACATTTGTTTATTTTTGAGAGCTAGAGAATGAGCAAGGGAGTGGCAGAGACAGAGGGAGACACAGAATCGGAAGCAGGCTCCAGGCTCTGAGCTGTCAGCACAGAGCCCGATGTTGGGCTCGAACTGACAAACTGTGAGATCATGACCTGAGTCTAAGTCAGATGCTTAACCAACTGAGCCACCCAGGAGCCCCTACACTAACATTTTAATAGAGAGTAACCTGAAGAATTAGAGGGAGAGTGAAGACTATAACATTTTTTGTGCCATATATTTTGTACTGTTTATTTACAAGAGGTAAATGTGTGTGCGTGTGTGTGTGTGTGTGTGTGTGTGTGTGTGTGATAAAAAAAGATTTTTTCAAGACAACCAAAGTAGAAAAAAAGGAGATTAGTACAGGGGACTTCCCTTACTAAAACTTACTTTAAAATCATTCCAATAAAAATAAAATATATTGTTGGGGCATCGGGGTGGCTCAGGCGGTTAAGCGTTCGGCTCAGGTCATGATCTCGCAGTTCATGAGTTTAAGCCCCACGTGGGGCTCTCTGCTGACAGCTCAGAGCCTGGAGCCTGTTTCAGATTCTGTGTCTCCCTCTCTCTCTGCCCTTCTCCCACTTTCACTCTGTCTCTCTCTGTCTCTCAAAAATGAATAAACATTAAAAAAATTAAAATATATATATATTATCACAAAAGTAGGTAAGTATCAGAGCATACATAAATGATTTAAGACTGTGAGAACTTTATATAAAAATCAAAATGGTTTTTAGGTTCAGGTTAGAAAATATGCATTTTAATATCATGGGCAATGCCAGATTTCTATATCATATCACATACAAGAGTACATTTCAGATGATTAGAGAATTTAATGAAATATATAAGTAAAAGCCCAAAATAATAAAATTATATTTTTGTGTATATTTATATAATGTGGATAGGGGCAAACTTTTCCAAAGTAGTAAACCCAGTCCCTATGAAAATAAAAAGTTAGATGTATGTCCTTATGTACAAAGTAAAAAGGTGAATATTTTGAATGGCAAAAGGCCCCCCAAATAAAGTGAAAATACACACAGCAGACTGGAAAAATACTGCTGTAGAAACAAGTAGTAGTTTTTATAAAAATGCATACACACTTATACATTATAAGAATTGGATAAAAAAAATCTCAAAACGGGGGGTTGGTAGAGAAGAAAGGGGAGCTGCTTAATTTAGATTTTTTTTCCTGATTGTTTTTGCTATAGATGAACATTTCTCCTTTGTGTTTGTATTTGTTAATGCTACTGAAAACTCCCTTTCCAAGATCATCTGACAAACTTTAAGATACTTTCTTGTTTGTTATGAACTAGATGCAAATGGAAGGTTTCGTATGGCTTCATCTTAGCTGCTGATACACTGCAAAATTTATCTTGAATTGGCTATTTTTCTCTATATTCCTGCCCCATCAATTCAAGCTACTGTCCCTCACCTACCTAGATGGGTACCAGGTTCTCAGAATTTGTCTCTCTACCTCCATTTTTGCCCCTTAACCTATATATTTTCCAACTGGCAGCTAGACAGAACATTAAAAAATGTAAGTCATATTGGGGCGCCTGGGTGGCGCAGTCGGTTAAGCGTCCGACTTCAGCCAGGTCACGATCTCACGGTCCGTGAGTTCGAGCCCCGCGTCGGGCTCTGGGCTGGTGGCTCGGAGCCTGGAGCCTGTTTCCGATTCTGTGTCTCCCTCTCTCTCTGCCCCTCCCCCGTTCATGCTCTGTCTCTCTCTGTCCCAAAAATAAATAAACGTTGAAAAAAAAATTAAAAAAAAAAAAATGTAAGTCATATAATAGATAACCCCTTGCAAAAAACATTAGAGTGTCTTTCTATTGCACTTAAAAATAACCTTATCAGGGCTTACAAAGTGGGTGAAAACATTCTGGTTTGCACTGACGCCCTGAATAATTATTAGAAGTGCCCTGTTTCATTCTCAAAAGTATTCCAGTCTGAGCAATACGTAATACAGTTGCCCTAATTGTAAGCGTCTGCTGGCTTAAAGGTTATGTTTTCAGAGAAAATCGTCCCTCATCATACTATCTAACAGAGTACTCATTCATAATGCTTTTTCAGAGCATCTTTTTGTGATCAGATCATAATTATGATTATTTACTTTTGTCTTGTTATTATCTAATGAAGGGAATGAATTAATTTATAATTAATATTATTTGCTCTACGAGGCAAGGACCACATCTGTTATTTTGTATCGTATCATCAAGACCTAGTATGATGGTTGACACCTACCCCATGCTTAATCGAAGTGTGTTCAATAATCACTAATTTGGACTGATTGTCAAAATTTAAGCAATGTAGGGGCACCTGGGTGGCTCAGTCAGTTTAGTGTCAGACTCTTGATTTGGGCTCAGGTCATGATCTCATGGTTGGTGAGTTCAACCCCACGTTGGGCTCTGTGTTTTTTAAAGTTTTCTGTTGGTTAAAGTTCTCTCTAGCTGCCAATTGGAAAATATATAGGTTAAGGGACAAAAATGGAGGTAGAAAGACAAATTCTGAGAACCTGGTCTTCATGTAGGTAGGCAATGGACAGTAGCTTGAATGCTCCTTGATGAGGCAGGAATATAGAGACAGCTCATGTGCCCCCTCTCTCTCTTTCTCAAAACAAATAAACATTAAAAAAAATAAAACTTAAGTGATGTAAGTAATGCTTTTTGTTTTCTTTTTGATAACTTGGACTATACATTTGCTAAGATGTCTTCATGTCTCATTATGGGCACATTTAAAAATACATGTGATATTAAGTTTTTCTTTTTAAGACGATATATATCGTAATGATTAAGTATATCAGTTCTGGAGTAAAATGAAACAAAAAAACACCCCCTCAAAAAAACCCATAAATTGTTTTCCATTCCAGATCTGCTATTTTTAATGTGAGCTGGTAGTTAACATGCTTAAAATGCGCTTAAAAATATTTAAATAGGACTAATGAACTCAAAAGGATAAAAGGAGATATGCTAACATAGTGCTTAGCACATCATGATCATGCAAAAATCATCAACTATTTATAATTTTATGACTTGCTTGTGGAAAATCTGTTTAATGAGTTAGCGACAGCAAAGTTTTCAATTCAGGTCAATTAGACGTTGCCTGTCTATCACAGTTCCCAGTTACTTGTAAACGATCAACAAAAGCACAAATATAAACTAATTTATAATTTTATCAGTTGTTTTCCATTTCCTTTTCCCCAAATGCTTTGCGACCCTGCTTTTTTTTTTTTTTCTCCTTTCTTAGTCTGAATTGATCAATTTTGGAGTATTCCATTTATTTTTCTCCCATTGGTTTGCTGGTTCCACATCTTTACTATTCTTTTGGTAATCCTCCTAGAGATTAAACATGTGTCCTTGGATTATTAGAACAAATATAAATGAGTACTTTTACCACACTGCGGTCAATGCTAAGACTTTAACACGTTGAACTCTGCTAACCTTCCCTATCCCATTAGTGCCATTAGTGTTATTGTTGTCATGTATCTTAGTTCTACATATATTTTAAACCCCATAAAATATTATTAATATTGTGATTATTATTTTGCATCATCAGTATTCCTTCAGATTTGCCCCAAATTGAGTCATATACTTTTTTTTCTGCATTTTTGTGTTTCTCTTGTGGATCATTTTCCTTCTGCTTGAAGAACTACTTTTAGCATTCCCTTTCATGTCGGCTGCTGCTGCTGAACACACTTGGTTTTTGGTTATCTGGAAATGTTTATGCTGCTTCACTTTTGAAAGATGGGTTTTTTACTGGTTGCTGGATTTCTTTCTTTTTTCCACACTCTGCTCATATCATTCCATTGTCTTCCATCTTACATCTTTTCTGTTGAAGAGTCACTTCTCAGCATTATGGTTGTTCCTTTGAAAATGATGTATCTTCCTTTTTGGTCTCAATTTTGGGATTTTCTCTTTCTCTTTGGTCTTTAGTTGTTTTACTGTGATGTGCATAGATGTGGTTTTCTTTTCAGTTGCCCTGTCTGGAGTTTAAAACACTTTTTGAACTTATGGCTTGGTATCTTCTATCAATTGGAAAGTTCTTGACATTTTCTCTTCAATATTGCCCTGGCCCCATTTCCTCTGTCTTCTTCTGGAGGGAGATGGCATTATATGTATGCATTATGTATGGCGTGTATGTTTGTATGTATGTATGTATGTATATGTATACTTTCATTTTGCCCCATATATCACTTTCCCCCTCACTGTGTCGTTTCTATCCTTTTGTTCTCCAGGCTTCCATCAGGTTATTTTATATTCACCAACTTCTAGCTCACCGATGCTTTCCTTAGCTGTATCTTTCAGTTTGTTGTTAAGTCTATTCGGTTTTTGTTTCAATTATTCCATTTTTCGGTCCTAGAATTTCTATTTGATTATTTTTTATAGGTTCCTATTATCTGGTAAAATCCTCCATCTTGTCATCTATTGTTTTAGATTTTAATTCCAGTATAGTTAACACACAGTGTTACGCTGGTTTCAGGTGTATGATACAGCGACTCAAGAGTTCTATACATTACTCAGTGCTCATGATAAGTGTGCTCTTAATCCCCTTCACCTAGTTCACTTATTTCCTTGAACATATGAATACATTAGTATTTTAATCCATAGGGACAATTTCAATATCATGGTCATCTGTTAGTTTTTATGTATTTACCAGAATTTTTTATTGAAATTATAGACACAGTCTGTAGTTACACAGGCTAATGTCTAAATGGTGGTCTAAATGCTAATTTTTATGGTGGTCTGTATCTTTCTGTGTTTCAGTGAAGGTTGAAATGGATAAAGAAAACAGAAGTGAAGGCAATTTTGAAGATTTTAATTTAAAAAAAACAAAACAAAACCCAAAAAACGTTAACAGGCAGGTATGTGGACCAAATGACCCAGGGATTCTCCATTAAGATTAAAGAACTTCCTGTATGTTTCCAGTTCTCAAATATCAAAACTGTTATTTGAGACTGCTGCATGTCTATAATATCACTAAAAACACTACTCTCTTTTCAACTCATTCACCGAAGTCAGACCGTTTCTCAATACAGAATGCTTTCATCTTTTCTATTGGGAAAACAGAAAATAGATGGGAATCTGAATTTTGCTTAAGATGTTCTGAGATTTCATCCTTGGTGCTTAACACCACATTTCTTTCCTTAAAATAAAGAATGTACAGCTAACTGCAGCTACTTTAGGGACCGAGATTATAATCACCATGCAACTTCCCTTAGAATGAATTCACATACATACATGCCATGGGATTGCCCAGTTTGAATGCCTGGCAGACCTGGAGACTGACGGCATTTTGATAAATGATGCACATACATAATTTGAAAATCTAAAATGCACTGGCAGAGATCAGGAGATGTTTGTGTTAATGAAAGCATGATTTTCTGGATCAAAGCAGACAAGGGAGGCCCAATTCTCTCAGATGAGGAGGGCTGCAGAATATGTTTAGTGAATGAAAAGAGAGGTTGATGCAAGATGAGCTCTTTAAATAAAGGCAAAGTACTTTATCAATCCAAACCAATTCCGAATAGTCCGTCCTCCTCTCTGGAGGACACTGGGAGGAAAGGTATGAAATCAGCATGCTTTTTAAAAACTCTAAGTAAGTATATCAGGCCTCTCCAGTGGGGCACTTACAATCCCAGTCAGCTGGTATGAAAATCTGGAGAAAGAAATTTTATGTTTTATTTGAATGTAAATTCTCCTCAACCTAACAGCCAGGACATAGAAGACAGAGAGAGAGAAACATGGGAATAAAGGTGGGAGAAGGGAATAAAATATGAGAGAAGGATGTGAATTCAGGGGTTTCAAAAGCCTTGAGAGGAATGGGGAAGGCACATGATGTCTTGCATACAGTGATAACTCAAGTGTATTATATATTTAGTGGCACATGTTTCAGATTAGTCATTCTGTGATGAATGAAGACAAACACTGGGCTGGGACATATGATGGAGAGCAGAAAAGGAAGAAGGGGTAAGGAAAAAAGAGGTGTAGATAGTGGAAGCTTTCTTTGTTTGGACCCACTTACTGGCTTCTGGTAAGGGCAGTTGATTACTTAGGACTGGAATTGGTTGTCTTGTTTCCTGAGTAGTGCCTGAGGGTTTGTTTATTTGTTTGTATTTTTGGCAATTCAGTCCCAAGGGTGTTCTCACCATGGTACCCCTAAACTATCTGTCCCTATCTTTAACCACTATGCTCTATGGGGGAAAAAAAGAGTGATGCACATTTCGGCTCAGGCTAATCTACAACATCCAAATATGAAACCAGTAATACAGGGCAAAATTGACACTCTCCAGATAAACGTTTCAGAAAGGACTTTGTTTCTCTTTCCCGCAAAGTACACACATAACCATTAACTAAGATGTTTTATGATAAAAAAAAAATTGGTAAAGTTAATATTGTTAATTTGGAAATTACTTAAGTTTAATGAAATTAGTGCTATGAGACAGCTATTATCTTTAAAGAGGGAGAAAAAGTTCCTTCCAAATGCCAGGAAGTTGACGAAAGGTATAATACATCCAAGTGAATCATTTTTTCCCCACTGTATAGGATTGTTACACTTACAGTACAGGAAAAAGGGGAACAGGGCTTTGAAAAAAATGAATTTTTGCTGGTCAAAAGTCTCAAAGAGTTATGTAATCAAAGCAGAAAAGTATGAAAATAATTAGTCATGTCATATTTGAAATACATGTGTAAGCATGTCCCCAGAGAGGGCTGGTGTATGTCATGTATTTAAACTCAAGTTAAGCTGATAAATGATTGTAGAGTGTTGCTTAGATCCCGTATTTGCTATTCTTGCTTCTGGAGACACTGGTGGAATTTAAATGAAATAGGTAAGTGGAGGCATTCAAAGCAACAGACAAGCATGTGGTTTCTGCCCCACTCCAAGGGGCAAACCGCATTCCTTTCCTGTCCTAACAGATTTGGAGAAGGGAGAATATTAGTGTCCAGCAGAGGTCGCAGTGCTGGAGTCAGGAATGGTTCAACAACCACCTACTGGCTGAAAGGAACCGGAGAACCTGAAGACCCAGAAGTGGCGATAATAAAAAGGCCCGGCATCTTCCCATAGTTAGGAAGTCAAATCAATATTTGACCTTCAAGCCCCCTGAGCTCAAAATTAAGTATACAAACCAACCATATTCACCTGCCTTAATACTTGTGATTTTTTTTGAAGTATCAATGAGGAGCTCTCAGCTATTAATTTTTCATAGTTGCCTTCAATCAACAAGAGTATGTCTTATATACCTGTCTGTTGAGTCAATTATTGTGTGTGTGTGTGTGTGTTTTTCTGGCTTATTCTAGGTTTATTCCATTTAAATGTTAAGATACTAGGTCTTTAGCAAGTTGGCCGCACGTGTGAGACCAACCTCATCATCTTCATCAACCTCATCAACCTCTTCATCTTGTGAGACCACCTCTTCTGGGCAATAGTAGGTCCTTACATCAGCTCTATGGAAGCATCAGAAAGTCTAAGGAAAAGGCAAGCAGGTTTTGATCCTGTGGACAGTGATGGGTAAGCAAGCACAATGCCTGCAAGGACAGGGATGTGGTAGGAAAATCTGGATGATACAGTTATAAATGACTGAGATGAAACTCAAGGAAAAAAGGAATTATTTTTAAAAAAGCAGACGTTGTGGGGGCGCCTGGGTGGCTCTGTCGGTTGTGTCTGACTTCGGCTCAGGTCATGATCTCACGGTTCATGGCTTCGAGCCCCACGTTGGGATCTGTGCTGACAGCTTGGAGCCTGGAGCCTGCTTCGGATTCTGTGTCTCCCTCTCTCTCTGCCCCTCCCCCACTCTCTCACTTTCTCTCTCTCTCTCTCTCCCAAAAATAAACATTAAAAAAATTCGGGGCGCCTGGGTGGCTCAGTCGGTTAAGCATCCGACTTCAGCTCAGGTCACGATCTCGCGGTCCGTGAGTTCGAGCCCCGCGTCGGGCTCTGGGCTGATGGCTCAGAGCCTGGAGCCTGCTTCCGATTCTGTGTCTCCCTCTCTCTCTGCCTCTCCCCCGTTCATGCTCTGTCTCTCTCTGTCTCAAAAATAAATAAAACATTAAAAAAAATTAAAAAAAATTGAAAAAAATAAAAAGCAGATATTGTGAAGCTACTACTATGTTTACAGGTAGGTTTTTCATTCATTTAAAAATTCATTGAATACAGATTAAGTAAAATCTGACATTTCAGTCACCAATATATTTCAACAGAGCTCAAACCTTGAGTACATTGTGTTACAAAGACAATAGAAATGGTTAAAAATCCAATATTTACTTAACTAGGAATGCTTCTATAAAATATTCTAAGACATAAGCCTGGAAATTTTGCTTTAAAATTTATGTGGAAAATTTGTAATACTCCATAACCAAAAAGTTTAGCAAACACAATAAAAAACAAAGCTAGAATTTATCAATAAGATAAATTTTTTGTGAATCACGTTTTGTGAATCCCATCAAAATTTTATTATTATTTTATTTTATTTTTTATTTGACAGAGAGAGAGTTCGAGGAGGGGAGAGGAGCAGAGAGAGAGAAAGAGAGAGAGAGAGAGAGAGAGAGAGAGAGAGAGAGAGAGAGAATCTCAAGCAGACTCCACGGTAAGAGTGGAGCCCGACTCAGGCTCAATCCCACGACCCTGGGATCATGACCAGAGATGAAATCAAGAGTAGGACAGTCAACTGAATGCGCCACCCAGATGCCCCCAAATTTCATTTTTAATGCTTTATTTTTTTATAGCAGTTTGAGGCTTACAGGAAAATTGAGCAGAAAGAAGGGTGTCCATATGCCCCTACACTCCACTGCCAGAAGAGTTTTTCCTTTTAATAGCATCTTGCATTAGGGTGGTAGTTTTGTTTTGTTTTACAATTAACGAAGCAATATTAATACATTATTATTAAATAAAATCCGTACTTTACATTGGGGTTCACTCTTTGTGATGTATACTCTGGGGGTTCTGACACGTGTATACTGACACGTATACACATGTGGCATACAGAGTTGTGATTTCACTACTCTAAAAGTCCCCTGCAAGCCACCTATCCATCTTTCCCTCCCTCTTCCCACCCCTAACCCTGGAAACCACTGATCCTTTTACTGTCTCCATAGTTTTGTCTTTTCCAGCATGTCATAGAATTGAAATCCTAACAGTATGTAGCCTTTTTCTGATTGGCTTCTTTCCTTTAGTGATATGCATTTAAGTTTCCTCCATTTCTTTTCATGGCTTGGTACCTTTTTTATAGGCAGTGAATAATATTTCATTGTCTAGATGTACCACAGTTTATTTATCCTTTCCCTTTCCTGAAGGACATCTCCCTGAATTTCCACTTGGAGCTTTATATAAGTAAGGATGGAGTCTGGGAATCGCAGAAAGACCAGTTTAATTTAGATGAATTAAATGGAGAGTTTTGCTGCTGTTTCTGTTTTACACTATAAGAAGCCATATGTAAGTAGGCTGGTACGATGCCTTCATGATTCCATCAGGGACACAGCTCTCTCCTATTGGTTCCTCAGACACTTACAGAATAAGGCCTTGTCCTCTTGCTTTTTCCCTGAAGACCTCCAGATATTTTCGCCCCCACCCACATTACGTCAAGAACAAGGGGGAGGCAGAGGGTAAAAGGTGCAGCACGCCAGCTAATGGTCTTCCCTGGGAGAGAGGGAAGTGGCCCTTGGCAGCAAAAACTGGCCTGGCACTATCTACCCGGACTTGGTGTTGCTAGGAGCTGGCTTGGCACCCACAGCTACGCCTTGGAAACTGGAGGGACAGCACTAGAGATACCAGAATAATACAAAGGGTTGCAGAGAAAAGATGTGAAAAAAAACCTCTGACTATTCACAACTTGGGCTCGATGTGACCTTACTCCACAGTATTCTGCCCGAGTGGACCACTGCAAATATGGCCAAAACGTTACATTCCCTCTCTGTCTGGATTATGTAAATAGTTTCAGAGAAAACAAACTGAGAGAGCAAGTGGCAAAACTGTGAAATACAGTTATATTTGCAAATAGGAGAACCTAGTTTTGACATTTTCTTAAATAACCAAGATTGATTCTTTAAAACATGAAATAACACAAAGTGATACATAAACACATATGCATTATGAAAAATTCAAATAATACAAAGTGTATGGTGTAAAAATGACAATCCCTTCTCCCCTCCTCCACAATCCTCTCTTTTCACTAGCGGGGGCTGCTGCTAGAATACGAGTGCATTTATTAGAAAACACCTCACCTTATGTTCATACCCACGGTTTTAGTTTTTCTTTTGCATATACATATACATACATGTGTCCTTCTGTGTGTATATGCACATATACATATATACATACACAGGTATATACACACATATTATGTATACACACATATTATATATGTGTATATACATGTAAAATATTCTACAAATTGCTCTTTATTCCCATGTCAAAAGAATTGCTAGGTATAAGATTTAGCATTTTGACATTTTGGTGGATATGGTCAAACTCCAAAATGTCCCTTTCCAATTTTGATTGTACAATGGTGTACTGAACATTCATTTTCCCTTATCCTCATCAACTGAGAGCCCATTTTCCCATTTAGCACTTTGTACCCACTGTTGTTTTAATTTTCTGATCAATGCTGATGTTGAAGATCTTTCCACATGTTGATGGGCCTTTAGGAATTGTTCTGTGTATTATTTTTATCATTTTCTTGCTGATCTGTAGAGGCCGTTTTATACGGCATGGATATTAGTCCTTTGTTGTAAACGTGTTAAGTTACGAACATTTCTGTCTGGACCTTCTCTTCTGACGTTTTATGGTGTCTTTTTTCTTCTAAGAGATTTTATTTTTATGTAATGACTTAAAAAATATTTTCCTTTCAGCTTCTGGGTTTTGTGTTTTTTAATAAGGTTTTTCCTTACCCTCTCCCAAACGATTATAAGAATATTCTCCCTTGTTTTATTTAAATATTTTATAGTTTGGCTGTAGGTTGATTGCAAAACAGGAACTCTATTTTTTGGTATGCTGTAGGTAGGAACCTAACTTATCTTTACCTACTTGGTGTAATAGAGTCAGAATGCTTGAGTCCATTTTCCAGCTCTGCTATTTGCTTGTACTTCTGTATTACTTGACTCTTTGGGCCTCACTTTTAGCATCACACAATGTGGATAACACTTTTACCTACCTCATAGGATTATAGGATGGATGAAATGAATTCTTCAGATGAAAAATACTTAAAATACTTCTCGGAATAGTATAAGCCCTTCTTCATATATATTAGCCCTGCTCCATCCTCCCAAAAAACCCAAAACCTGAAACAGAAATAGCAACAAAACAAATCCAGTCCTTTCTCTAGTGGACTGATACACAATATTTACTATAATTTCTGTTACATAAATGGGTCTGTTTTTTTTTAATTTTTAAATTTAAATTTTCTTTTTTTAATGTTTATTTGAAAGAGAGAGAGAGAGCATGAGTGGGGGAGGGACAGAGAGAGAGAGAGGGAGAGAGAGAATGTGGGGCTTGTTCTCATGAATGATGAGATCATGACCTGAGCTGAAATCAAGAGTTAGATGCTTAACAACTGAGCCACCCAGGCATCCCTGTTTCTTGACTCTATTCTGTTTAATTGAACTTTCTGTCAATTCCCTCTGTTTTGATTACTATAATTTTAAGACATATTTGCTATCTGGAAGAGCATATACCTCTCATTATTGTTCTTTTTTTTTTTTAAATGACAGTCTTGAACGTGTTTTTTGTACAGATGAGTTTTCTTATGGAAATTATCAAGTTCCATAAGAAACGTCTTGTTGAGTTCAATCAAAGATCTTAAAGTTCCAGACAAATTTGGTTTAAGATTGCATTACATTTGTAAATTACTTTAGTGAGAATTGATATCTTTATGATACTGAGTTTTCCTGGGAAGATGGGAATATGGTATATTGCTCCAAAAATGTAAGTCTTCTTTTCTGTGCCTCAGTAAAATGTTATCATTTTCTTCATATCTTGCCTTTCTGATTATAAATTGGCTGCGGTACTCCACGTGTTGTTACTGTTAAGAGTCAAGCCCAGAGGGACAATGTGGGAGTCTCACCGTGTCTCAATAATTTTGACTTGGACAAGTTCCCATCTCTGAACCAATCATTGTAACAAGACAAATGTGATACACAACTGGCTTAAGTTTAGTTCATGTCCCCCACTGGGAACTCCTGGGTGACAGGAAAATTACCCAAGAGAGTAGAATGTATGTGATGTCAATTATTCCAATTTGGACGCATATTGATATTTGGTCTGATTTAAAAAAAAAATTTTTTTTTTTACTAGGTTCTTAAGTATCTTTCTCAGGAGGGACTTCTAGATCTTATGCTTTCTGAGTCCCTGGGTGTCCAAAAGTGTCTCTTTTTTTCTTGTTTATGTTTATGTTTATGTTTAAACATTTATAAAATGTTTAAAATGTCACTCCATTGTCTTATTTTTCTATAGTAAATGAGAAATTGATGACTGCCTGCTTTTCTTTATTTTCTACATAACGAACTCTTTCTCTCTCTCTAAAAGAAGCATGTAATATTTTCCTTTATCCTTGGAGTTAAAGTTTTCATCAAGAGGGCTAGGTTTAATATGATTTTTGATACATGAATCTTAAGTATTTAGCTTAGTTTCTTCCAATAGCTCTGTAATTCTTGCTTTTTTCCCTCCTCTTTCTGGAACTTCTATTATATGTATTATATCTAGATTTATCTTCCATTAATTTTTATTTTCATTCATGATTTTCACTGTATATATATATGTATGTGTATATATGTATATATACATATATATAAATAATCAAATACATAATCAAATATGTAATGGAATGCATGTGTAGGCATATGTGTGTTTACATGTACAACAGCTCCTTCATCTGGTGTTTGGTATCATTTAATTGGTGGTTTGTTTTATTATTTGATTCCTCTACAGAGGGTTTAAAAATGGAAATCATGTCTATTTTATTTCCAAAATTTTGTTTGTCTTATTGACTTTCCTCTCCTCCTCTCTCCTTCCCCTCCTCTCTCCTTCCCCTCCTCTTCCCTTCCCTTCCCATCCCTTCCCTTCCCTTCCCTTCCCTTTCCTATTAAGATAGTTTCTTTAGATTCCACTCAATCTTCCTGAATAGGATCTTCTGTTCTGGTTGCTAGCTTGGTCCTCCTCCTTGAAATAACTAAAACCCATTAAATTGTGTTTTGTTTTTCTTTGTCAATTATGCAAGTTGGGGGTGAGAACCTCTTGGGCAGTGCTGTATTGGCCAGCAGTGGAGACAAAGGTAGTACTACATATTTTCAATAGTCTTTTTCTAGGACTGAGGATACTTTTTTTCATGAACTGAGTGGGCTCTTTTACCAATCTGTTGTAACTTTTAAAAAGTTTCAGCATTAAAGTTCTCTGCCCCATGCTTTACTATGGAGGCTGACTTCCTCTTAGTCTGGTTCTTCATGTCTTCTGGAATGCAAGAACCTCCTACAAGTCTTTTCTGGGTGTGGTTGAAACCAGATCCTCAGATGTTTGTGGGGTCTCCTTTAGGCTTTAGAAGTAGGCCACGGTTCTCCCACCTCCTTCCCACTTCCCTACACATCTATCACTGCTTGAGTTATTTTATCTATAAGCTCGCTGAGAAAGGAAGCAAAGGGATTGCATTCAGACCACCATCTTCCAAGAATTGCCTCTGATTTATCTTTTGATAGGAATATATTCAAGAGGATCTGAGGCTACTGTAAGTCCATTCCTCTCTAGCAAATGCAAGATGCATTACCTGTTTTAGTGTATTATTTGCCTTTTGAAAAATTTTATATATTCCTGAACTCTTGTAACCTCATATAATTTATTTCTCTTTGTTCAAATCAATGCTAGGCATCTGGAAGATATAACAATTTTTTTTAGACTCTGCTATTTATTGACCATTGCTTAGTTACCATGAAAATTCATTCTTCTGAATCATTTATTCATTCAGCAAATAGTTTTTAATCCCTTCCTTTTGTCAGTTACTGCATTCAGTCCTTCAATGTCTTCTAGAAATCCTCACCTCTCATTAGGTAGCACAGACATCCTGGGGAGAGGACTGTCATGTGGGCTTGTCTGTTCTATTGTTTGACTTAATACAGTTTTCATTTATCAACTTAAAGAATGTTTTATAACTGTTTTAAAAACATGGCCAGAGTTCTCACTAATCCCACCCCCCAAACCTTTACAATGTGACTTTGCAGTTCCTCCCATCAGAATGTGGGGTCTCTTTCCCCACCCTTCGCATCTAGACTGGCCTTTTCACTTGCTTCGGCTAAAACATGTGGCAAAGTGACGATGTGCTGGTATTGAGCTTAGGTCATTCGAGGTCTGGCAGGCTTCAGCTTTCTTCCTTAGATCCCTGTGATCACTGTGGGAGCCAGTCTGGACTGGCCTGCTAGAGTAGAGATGAGCCATTTCAGCTGAGACCAGCTGAACCACCAAAGTGAGCTCAGCCCAACTTGCCAACTTGCCGAATTGTGAGCTAAATAAATGGTTGCTTTAGGCCATTAAGTTCTGGGATTTTTTTTTAAGTGGAAAAAGATTACTGATACAATATTGAAGTGAAATTTATAATTTCATTCTATTCACTCCTAATAGGACCTCTGTTAGGATATAGGAAATAGATTGCAAAGTAACTATGGGCATTTTGTTTCACTTATTTCTATCTTCATTGAATAGGTATCTATATCTATATCATCTATATCTATGTTTATAATATGTACATATATCATCTGAATCTAAATATATTTGTATCTCCATCTACATCAGGAGGGCAAGCTCAGTCTAAATTAGAATTCAGAGTCTAATATCTAGTAAGCAGCTCAGCTGGGGCTTATCATAAAGATACATTTGGATGGCTTAATTTGCATTAGAAGGAAGAGAGGCTCTAACGAGGGCATTTTGGAAGGAGCAAAAGAGAGACAAAAAATTGTTTCTTTTCAAGCCCAGATCATGGGCCATATATGAGCCCTATGGGCATTCTCCTCATTTCTGTGGAATGTCATTTTGATTTGGTGCATTGATGCTGGAAAGGAATATGCCTGTTTTGACAACTTGAGGTTCATGTGCTGGGAGGCTCTGACTTAATGGAGGGCATCAACAGAGTGGCAACAGAAAGGTGGGATCTTAAAGTGGAGTTACAGGTGATGGAGGAGAGTTGGGGGGAAACTTGAGAGGACTCTGTGAGCCAGGTGTACCACAAAGAGTGACAAAAATAACTATAGGGGACTAGGCAGGGAGAGGTGGATAAATAGTGGAACCAGAGTTTTAATATTTATATGAATTCATTGCTTTCCATTGGCTGGTGTCTTCTGAAGGTTTTAGGTCACTGTAATAACCAATAATTTACTACCAATGCTCCTTTTAATTTTCTTTTTTTTAATGCTTATTTATTTTTGAGAGAGAGAGAGCGAGCATGTGAGCAGGGGAGGGGCAGAGAGAGAGGAAGGCAGAGGATCTGAAGCATGCTCTTTGATGTGGGGCTCGAACTCACAAACCATGAGATCATGACCTGAGCCGAAACCAACAATCGGATGCTTAGCCAACTGAGCCACCCAGGTGCCCCTAATTTTCTTTTGACTGCATGTTGGAAGTTAAAAAAAAAAAAGCTGTTAGAGGAAAGATGTTAATAAAGAGTGAATTGCCTAATGCCAAATGGTAACAATAGACTTTTAATAGTGAAGAAAATCTGAAGTCAAAATGTACAGACAGAAGTAAAAATAGTCAGAGAAAAAGTAAAAAGTGTACTTATTTGTCATAAATGATATAGAGGAACAGATTAGTGAAGGGAGAGTAATATATTATCTGTGAGTGTTGTGTTGTGTTTCAAAACTTACACTACGTATGTCATGATTTAATTTAGTTTCTCTTGAAAATTTTTAGTTCATCATTGCAGTACTATTTATGACTACTAGAACTCAATATACCTTATGGAGTCAAACATTTTCTGTTGAATTTTCAATGCTGAAAAACAAACTATTTCAGAACATAATCATTATTTGGGTGCCTGGGTGGTTCAGTTGGTTATGCGTCTGACTTGATTGCGGCCGAGGTCATGATCTCACCATCAGTTGTGAGATCAAGCCCCACTTTGGCTCTGTGATGAGAGTGGAGCCTGCTTGAGATTCTCCTTTTCTCTCTGCGCCTCTCCCACTTGTACTCTCTCAAAATAAATAAGCATTTTTTAAAAAGAACATAATAATTATTATATTTAGGAAAAATTCCAAAGACATTCGATCTGAAAAAAGTTTACCCCAATTACATCAAGTTCTAAGTAAAATAAAAATAGCCAAAGAGGAAGGAAAACTACATCATTTGAATGGAGCTTTCTCATTTTTTGGATGGCACCAAATTGTTTTGGTTTTCCTCCTACTTCAATTAACTACTACTTTTTGGTGCTTTACTGCCCGTCAGTCATAAATATAAATGCTCTTCAAGGGTTGATCCTTACCTCTCTTCTTTTCTCTCATTATTTTCTCCATGATATACTTTCTCTATTCCTTCTAATCTAATGGTGTAACAATGCAAATGACTCCTTCCTTCCTTCCTTCCTTCCTTCCTTCCTTCCTTCCTTCCCTCCTTCCTTCCTTCCTTCCTTTCCCCTTCCTTCCTTTCTTTTTATTGAAGTATAATTAACATACAATGTTATGTTAGCTCCAGGTGTACGACATATTGATTCAACAGTTCTATACATCACTCGGTGCTCACCATGATAAATGTAATCACCATCTGTCACCATGCAACATTATTATAATACTATTGACTATATTCCTTGTGCTGTAGTTTTCATTTCTGTACCTTATTTATTTTATAATTATAAGTTTGTATCTCTTAATCGTCTTTATCTATTTCACCCTCCTTCCACCCACCTCTACTCTAGCAACCACCACTTTGTTTTCTGTATTTAATACTCTGTTTTTTGTTTGTTCATTTGTTTTGTTTTTAAGATTCTACACATAGGTGAAATCTTATTCTTTACCTTCACTTTTATCCCTTCTCTGTGTGCTTCCATTTCCAATTTCATTGACACCTCAGTTCGGTTCTCTATCCTACAGTGTCTCAAACACTATCCAATCTGAATTACTTAACTCATCTTTTTCCTCTTTCTTTCTCTCTCTTTCTTTCTTTCTTTCTTTCTTTCTTTCTTTCTTTCTTTCTTTCTTCTTTCTTTCTTTCTTGTTTATTAGTTCTTGAGAGAAGGAGAGAGAGAGAGAGAGAGTGAGCAGGGGAGGGGCAGAGGAGAGGGAGACACAGAATCCGAAGCAGGATCCAGCCTCTGAGCTGTCAGCACACAGCCCTATGTGGGGCTCAAACTCACGAATCCTGAGATCATGATCTGAGCTGAAGTCCGACACTTAACCATTTGAGTCACCCAAGCACACCATCCATCCTTTTTCTTTAACTTATCTTTTGATGACATTGAATACTGATTATCAACTACCTTCAAAACCACAGACTTGGACTTCTTCCTTTTTGTTTTTTGTATACCCAAACCGAAAGGTTTCCAAGTTCTGAAATATCTATGGTCTATGACTACTTGCAGCTGTTCCTTCCCTTCTATTCCTTCCACAACTACCCTAGTGTAGGTATCATTACATCTTACCTAGACCATTGTATTAGCCATCTCACTTGTCACCATTTTTACTTGGCTCATTTTTTTAAATGTTTATTAATTTTTTGTATTTTTGAGAGAGAGAGAGAGAGAGAGAGAGAGAGAGAGAGAGAGAGAGAGCAGGGGAGGGGAAGAGAGAGAGGGAGACACAGAATCCAAAGGAGGCTCCAGAGTCTGAGCTATCAGCAGAGAGCCCTATGCAGGGCTCGACCCATGAACTGTGAAATCATAACCTCAGCTGAAGTTGGACACTTAACGACTGAGCCAGTCAGGCCCCCTTACCTCAATTTTATCCTCCCATTAATTTGATTACTGCCTACATATGTATATATCTAGATCGAGATCAAGATCTCGATCTTGATCTAGATCTCGACCTCGATCTCGATCTAGATCTCGACCTCGATCTCCTTTTTTTAAACCTCAAAGTGTTTCTCACTGTTTTTGAGTAAAACCCAAACATATTATCGGTCACTTAAACCTCTTCATTGAGACATACCATTCCAAACCTATTTCCAATTGAACTTCTTTGGGTACCAAAAAGATTTAGTCAAACTCCGCCACTACACATCCTTCCCTGGGTGTGTACACTGATTTCCTTCCTGCCCTGGTTCTTTTTTTTCCTCTGTATTTATTGTAGTGCTGGGTATTTTTTCTTTCCATGTCAAAATATCCATATTATTATTATGATCCATAAAATTCTATTTCTAATATAATCTCTATTAAATTCAGTTAAAATATACTAAGCATTTATGCTATATTCTATGCTAAGTACATTATCTTGTTTACTTTCATAACAAGATATTACTGTTCTTATATTCTTATTATACACTAATATTTTTGTTATACATTGCCGTAAATATGCCTTTCACAGAACTGTGGCATGAGTTATATTTAATTCATTTGGGCATTTCTCAAAGTTCTTTTGGGAAGGGCAGATGCTCAATCAGTATGAATGCACAAATGAAATACATTAATGTTTCAGTAGTTCTACCACATTTATTCAGATCCTGCATTGTCAAAAAGGATTTAAGAGAGCTTAAATTCTTTTCAATCAAAAAAAAATTTTTAAGGGAAGTAAAGAAAGGAAAAATGAAGTGAGTTCATACATAAGATTGGTTCACATTAACGTGAAGTATGGTTTAGTATAGATTGTCAGAGGTGAACCACACATTTGGTAGTTAGCCAAGACAAAAAGATCATTTATTTAGAGTATAACCAATTTCAAGAGATGGGAAAGAAGTAAGTTACCAAGAAGGAGAAGCTTAACTCTCAGGAGGATTATGTTTGTTGTAGTAAATTACATCCTCAACACCATACTTAACGTCCAAGGGATGTGAGTTACCTTAAAAACCAAATTTATCCTCAGTGTTACTTTCTCAAGAATGATAGGTAAGTTAACACAAAACAGAAATAACCATACATGAAATGGACTTCTTTCAAGAGTGGTAGACCGGGTCATACATTATTCAGGTGACAACTGTACTGAGCTGTTTCAGTGAATTGTAGAGGGCATGAGGATATACTTCATGGACTCTTTCTTCCTTCTCCTCTCTTTTTAAACAGAAAAGAAGAGAACAATTCAGTGTTGTGATGGGTTTTTTTAAGATACCCAAAGTTATCAGCTACATAGGGGGTCCCTGTTATAGCCCTTCTATGCAAGGGAAGGAATGACAAATACTTCCACAGTATGATTATACATGTCTATGATACCAAAACCATAATCACGGATATTGTGGTTAGCAATGATGGCAGACAGCGGTAGTACACGCACATGCGTGTGCTCACACACGTGTGCACGGACGCACACACACGTCTATTTCAATATATATTTGCTGTTATTTCACAAAATAGTCTAAGACCAGCTATTTAAACTCAGCTTTTTTCTCTCTCAAGGCTTAATCCTTTTTGTCAGATAATTGTCACTCGTAGTGATTATTCTGTTTTTGAGATGATTAGACATATTTCATTAGTACAAGTAAAGAAACTTCTTAACAAATTACTCTTTAAGAGTAAATAAGAAATTGTGTGTGCCGACTTCAAAAAAGCCCTTGAATTTCCTACCTGGTGTTTACTGTCAAAAAGCACAATAGGCTTTCAAACAGGTTCTCATAAGGAAAAATTCTGTTTGTTTTGTCACACTTTTTCCATTAATTTAAAAACCAGTGAAAGCCTGAAGACACTGGGAAGTGTGACAATAACCCCCAATTTTGAGTTTTCAAAATCTCTTGGGAAGCACATTTTGTGGATAATTGCATGTGCTTTGTGAAAGAACTTCAGAACCGCATGAGCTTCTGGATTAAGTATATACTATTTTAGAAAACAAAAATATCTTTCTTATGCTATCGCACGCCCTCTGTTTAATGAGCCTCATCAATTTATGACAATGATGGAACCAATTGGTTCAGACCAACAGCTCTATAATGGTTATTGTTAGTATCTCCTAAAAATTATGACAATTAATCAAATATCTCCTAAAAGACCAACAATTAGCCGAGACAAAACAAAAAAAGGTTAATAATTTATGTAAGTGTGTTTTTTGTGAAATATGTATAACTTATGCATTGCTGGTGGCATTGTGGATCGGCATGACCCACTTGGAAAGCACTGTGATATCATAAAGCATGCACTGCCATCTAGCATATGGCATAATGACAGGCTACCCACTCTTTTCAATACAACAATTTCTTTTTTTTTTAATTAAATTTTTTTTTTTTAATTTAGAGAGAGAGTGCATGTGAGTGAGTGGCAGTGGGGCAGAGGAAGAGGGAAATACTTTTTTTGTTTCTTTTTTTTTAATGTTTATTTATTTTTGAGAGAGAGAGAGAGAGAGAGAGAGAGAGCAGGGAAGGGGCAGAGAGAGAAAGGGAGACACAGAATCTGAAGCAGGCTCCAGGCTCTGGGCTGTCAGCACAGAGCCCCATGTGGGGCTCGGACTCATGAACTGTGAGATCATGACCTGAGCTGATATTAGAAACTTAACCATTTGAGCCAGCCAGGTGCTGAGAGAGAGAGAGAGAGAGAGAGAGAGGGAGAGAGAATGTTAAGTAGACTCCATGCTCAGCATGGAGCCCAATGTGGGGCTTGATCATGACCTGAGCCAAAATCAAGAGCTACCAGGCAGCCCAAAAATATTTTTTTGATGACCAGCTTGTAGCCGTGGTTAGATGACAAATCTAAACCTCTCCTTATATTTCTCTTATGACTAAGTGCTACCGTCTTTCCTGAGACTTTGGGCTAGGTGTGTTTGTAGGTGTGTATGAATATGTTTCTCTTTTGGACAATAACTGCCATTATTCAGTAATTATTATTTTTATCAAACACTATGATACATACTTTACATGTATTATCCCTTTTAATTTTTATAATAGTCCTTTTTGGTAGATATTATTATAACAGTTTTAGAGTTTTGTCAAAACTTGACCTAAAAAAGATTAGTTAACCTAACTACATCACAGCTTGAAAAATGCTCCACTGACAAAATGGCGAAATTGGAGCATATGTAACTGACTCCAAGGCATATTAGCCTTAACTAGTAAACCCTCAATTATTAATTATTTTTATTTTTTACTAATTTTTTAAAATGTTTATTCATTTTTGAGAGAGAGAGAGACAGACACAGAGACAGAGCATGAGTGGGGGAGAGGCAGAGAGAGAGGGAGACACAGAATCTGAAGCAGGTTCCAGTCTCTGAGCTCTCAGCACAGAGCCTGAGGCGGGGCTTGAACTCAAGAACCTGGAGATCGTGACCTGAGCCAAAGTTGGATGCTCAACCAACTGAGCCACCCAAGCGCCCCTTTAATTTTTTTCAAGTTGAGCAGTATTTGAGTTATTTGTGCCAAATCTTACTTCCCCAGATGCGGATTAAAAAACATCTAGAGTTGTCATTTGCAGTCTGAGTCACATTGAAAGATAGCTGTTGAAACAACCCTATATATGAACCTTTTGTGTGTGTGTGTCTCCTTTCTCAGCTGTCTGTATATTTCCAAAAGTTTTTCTGTGCTTCTTCTAATACTCTGGGATAGAAAACATGTCATATGGACATGATATGTGCCACACTCAACCTTCTCTCTGGGACCCCTGCCCTGTACCCTTTTGGCTGTCAACGGGATCAATCATTCTTTTACTCATAAGTCTGTAGTTCCCAGGAAAATGCCCTTTGAGTGGCCTTGGACTATAGGTTCTACTTCACAGCTGCCCCATAGTCAGTGTTCACAGGGTTCCTTGTCCTGTTTTGAGACCACCTCTGTTTAAGGTCTGTAGATTAGAAGAGGCATCAGATAGATGCAAAGTAATGACACAGAACTGAGCATCAAAGAGGGACATTTCACTAAAGGTGTAAAGAAATGTAACCAAGATTTACTTGTACAGTGAGTGAATATTCTGCAATTTATATGGAGTTTCTTTTTTTTTTTTTTTTTTAAATTTTTTTTTCAACGTTTATTTTTGGGACAGAGAGAGACAGAGCATGAACGGGGGAGGGGCAGAGAGAGAGGGAGACACAGAATCGGAAACAGGCTCCAGGCTCTGAGCCGTCAGCCCAGAGCCCGACATGGGGCTAGAACTCACGGACCGTGAGATCGTGACCTGGCTGAAGTCGGATGCTTAACCGACTGCGCCACCCAGGCGCCCCTATATGGAGTTTCTATTGCTGATGGGCATTAGGTTTGCTTCTCATTTGGGACTATTACAAATTATGCAGCTATGAAACTCTTGTACATATATGCTGCTGAAATACACATACATTTATATGGACATATATTTAGGCGTGGAATGGCTGGGTCATTAGATATGGTTACGTCTAACCTTAGCATACAATGCCAAACAATTTTCCAAGTGGTTTTGCCCATTTACTCTCTACCAGCCTTTTATGATAGCTCCTAGAGCTTCTCTTTCTCAACAACAGTTGGCATTGTCCGGCTTCTTATTTGTAGCGAATATTCTGGTGGGTGTGTACTATCATCTTTTTGTGACTTTAATTTGTATTTCCATAATGACTACAAAAGTTAAGCACTCTTGCAAATGTTTATAGGACATGTTTATATCTTCTTTTATGAAGTGCCTCTTCAAGTCTTTTGCTTATTTTTTTCTTTCTCATTGTCTTTTACTGAAGGATTTGTACTTCTTTATATATTGTAGATACCAGCATTTTCTTGATTATATGTGCTGTAAATAACTTCTCCCATTCTGTGGCTTGCCTAGTTACTATTTTGTGACTTATGGTAATCAGTTCAAAATCTTAACATGGTCCAATTTTCAACATTATTTTAGATATAGTAATTTTTGTGTCACTTTAGAAGAATCATTGCTTACCCCAAGGTCATTAAGCTATCTTAATATACTTTATATGCTTTATTGCTTACCTTTTACTTTTAACTCTGTAATTTATCTGAAATTTATTTTATGTATGGTGTGAAGTTATTTCCCCCATATGCAGATCTTATTGACCCAGAACTGTGAAGACAATTGTCCTTCTCTATTGTTCTCCAGTGCCACCTTATCATAATTCAAGTGTCCCTGTAGGTGTGGTCAGTTTCTGAATTCCATTTTCTATTCCTTTATTGATTTAGCTATCCTTGCACAAATCCCACAGTCTTAATTAATGTAGCTTTAAAAAGTAAGTCTTAATGTCTGGTGAAGCAACGCTTACCTCCTTTTTCTTTTTCAATTTGACTTCTCTATTCTTGGCCTTTTGCATTTACATACACATTTTAGGATTCACTTGTGAATTTCTACACACACACACACACACACACACACACACACACACAATCCCTGCTGGGATTTTCATTGTGACTGATTTGAACTTATAGATCAATTTGGTGAGAATTGACACCTTTACAATGTTGTTGTGCAATCCGTGAACATATTTTTTCCATTTGTTCTGTTCTTTTTAAATCTTTTTAAACAATGTTTTATAGTTTTGCTAGAGATGTTAACATGTTTGCCAGATTTATTCTGAATGTTTTTGATGCTTTTGTAAATACTATAATCATAACATTTAATTTTCAAATGTTTTGGTTGAAATATAGGAACGCAACTGATTTTTAGTATCAACCTTGCATCCTGGAGCCTTGAGAAACTCTTGCAGTAATTCTAATATTTTTTTCTGTAATATTCTATATCTATATCTATATCTGTTCTATATTATATCTATAATATATTCTATATTATAAGAAATATTGTATTTCTTATAATATTCTACATAAGCCCTCAAACCATTTGCAAATATAACAAATATTCATTTCCCGTCTCTTTACCATGTATGTATGTACGTACATATTTGCCTTATGTCACTGGCAGGATGCTCAGAACTATGTTAAATACAAGCGGCGATGGTGGTCATCTTTGTGTTATGCTCAGTCTCGGAGAGAAAGCTTTTACCATTTCACCATTAAGTGTTTGCTGTACTTTTTTTTTAAGACTCTATCAGATTAAGCAAATCTCTTTCCTTTCCTAGTTTTCTAAGTTTTTAAAAAATTTTACCATGAAGTATTATTAATATTTATAAAATCTTTGAGCATACTTTTCTGTTTATTCTGTTAATATGGTGAAAATATGTTTTTTCCCTTTTTTCTGTTAATGTAGTGAAATACACTGATTAGTTTTCTAATATCAAGCCAACCTTATATTTTTGTATTCCTGGAATAAACTAAACTTGCTTTCTCTGAATTATGACATACACACACACACACACACACACTCCACACCCATGTTCAGTATTAACACATTGAATCATGTGCGATATATATATTAATCAGTATGCTAATGTTTTTGTTAGTATTTTTTTAAATTAGGTTTTGAGAAGAAATCACATATTATGGAAAATTGTGTGCTAGACATTTATCCATTTTCTCATTCAATCCTTCTGCTTTAGGATGTATATATCATCAAACTTTCTATACATAAGAAAATTAAAACTCAAATCATTGATCTAATTTTCTAAGCCATGAAGATAACCTAATTTTAGGTTTCCTGTTTCAATGCCAGTGGATGCCCACTGTTCAACCCACACTTCAATATGTTGCCTACAGTGTAAAGTCTGATTTTCTAGAATAGTATTGAAATGTAGTAAGAATACAGGAAATCTGCAGTCAGAGAAGCTTGGGGACAAGGCTCAGCTTTGTAACTCTCTGTGTAACTTTGGATAAGTGGCTTATATTCCTCAAACTTCAGTGTCTTCACCTAAAAAATGGTGAGAATAGGAACCAGTTCATCAACTTGGGATGGGGATTAAATAAAATAAATAGAACTTTAACAGACGTAGGATTATTCAGAGTTTCTGTTTTGGGAGGATCAGTTTTAGTATGTTGTGTTTTTCTAGAAATTTGACTTTACTATTTAAATTTTCAAATATATTGACAGGGATATTACAATATCATCCTATCATCTTTGTAATGCCTTTAAGAGCTATAGCTTTGAACTTTATTCATTTTTCATCTT
Source organism: Leopardus geoffroyi (assembly GCF_018350155.1). Classification (NCBI taxonomy): domain Eukaryota; kingdom Metazoa; phylum Chordata; class Mammalia; order Carnivora; family Felidae; genus Leopardus; species Leopardus geoffroyi. The sequence goes on along the minus strand of NC_059342.1, from coordinate 16,498,441 downwards.
GGTTATTTGTGCCTCCTCTCTTTTTTCTCAATATGTCTCTTCAGAAATTTATATTCTTTTCAATGAGCCAACTTTAATTTTGTTGATCTTTATCTTATGTTTTCTTTATTTTTCTTTACTATCTGCTCTTTATTTTTCCTTTCCTTCTACTGACTTTGGATATATTTACTGATTTTTAAAAACTTCTTGAGATGGATGCTTAAGTCATTGATTTTCAGCCCTTCTTCTTAAGCTAGGGCACAATGAAAGGACCATTAAGGCATTTTAACTACATTTACCTCCCTCCTGATTTTATATATGCTATTGTTGTGTATAATATGTAAATATATTGTTGTGCATGTATATTTATCACATATATGTGAGATGCATATATATATATTTATAGAGGAATTACAGAAACAAAAAGCATAGAATTTACTAATATATATCTATATCTCTATATATTTATCTCCTTCCTGACTTTATATGCTATTGTTGTGTATTATATGGGTGTGTGTATATATACATAAAGTATAATACACAATAGTACATACATACTTAGTATTAATATACATATATTATATATATATTTATAATACATAAATACTATGCTTTTTGTTCCTATAATTCCCTTTAATCTGGGCTAACCCTATGACTTGATTTGACTAACAATGCAGTAGTATGACATGTATAACATCCAAGGCTAGATTTAAGAAACTTGCTCATTTCCGCTTGAGTCCAAGCTGCATAGAGAGGCTAAGTGAGAAGAACACATGCACTTCAGTCAGAAGCTGCATCTGATCTTCCAGTCTATCACCAGCACTTCTTTGTCAGTCGTGCGAATGGGCCATCGTCAGCATGGCCCAGTTGAGCATAATGACTACATACCCAGCTGACACCATGTAGGACAGAAGAACCATCCAACTTAGCTCAGCTCACATTGCAGAATTGGGAGAGATAATAAAAGGTTGCTTTTGATTTAAGCCATAAAGGTTTACCAACCAGCAGCTGGCATCAAGAAGTGAGTGATGGCCAACTGAGCCCTATCACACCAAAGTGAGGCAATGACATTATTTCCTGTGGACTGGCTACCAGAGCCTAACCTTGAAAGTGTGAGTATTAAGTGCTGTTGTCCTAAAAGAGTAACATAGGTCAGTGAGGAGGTTGACATTGCTCCTATCACACTGTATGCTGACCTACTGGAATTTACATTAAAACTTAAAAAACAAAACAAAACTCAAAACAAACATGAAAGAATTGAGCGAATTTGTGCACTGTTGGTGGGATTGTAATTGGTGCAGCCACCGTGGAAAACAGTATGGAGGTTCCTTAAAAAATAAAAAAACAGAAATACCATATGACCCAGTAATTCCACTACTGGGTATTTACCCAAGGAAAACAAAAACACTATTTTGAAAAGATACGTGCATTCCTATGTCTATTGAAGCATTATTTACAATAGCTAAAATATGGAAGCAACTGGTGTCCATCAATAGATGAATGAATAAAAAGGATGTGATACATATATATATATATATATATATATATATATATTTGTGTATATATATATATATATATATATAACTCAGCCGTAAAAGAATGAGATCTTGCCATTTATGACAACATGGATGGACCCAGAAGGTATTGTGCTAAGTGAAATAAGTCAGACAGGGGAAGACAAATACCACATGATTTCACTTATATGTGGAATCTAAAAAAGAAAACAAATGAACAAACATAAAGCAGAAACAGACTCATAAATATAGAGAATAAACTGATGGTTGTCAGAGGAAAAGGGAGGATGAGCAAAGTAAAGGTTGTGGGGGTACAGGCTTCCAGTTCTGGAATGAACAAGTCATGGGGATGAAAGGTACAGCAGAGGGAATATAGTCAATAGTATTGTAATAATGTTGTATGGTGACTGATTGTAGCCACACTTGTGGTGAGCATAAAATAATATATAGACTTACTGAATCACTATGTTGTATACCTGCAATGAATGTAACATTGCATGCCAACCACGCTTCAGTTAAAAAAAAAAGAAATTGAAAAAAATTTTAAAAAAGGGAATTGAGTGAATAAATATACAATCTTCCCTTATAAATTTTTTTTAATAGTGATGAGATGTAATGGTGATTATCTGGATAAATTTGTCAATTCTTCATTACATGAAGAAGAAAAAAGTCAAATATAAATTAATTAAAGAAACAGTGGATGGAAATTAGCTGGATTGTGGCAAAGAAAAAAAAAACCCTGGAAATCCTTGAAAACATCTTGAGCTCTTTAATGCAATTATGCATTTCTCTGGATATGGGGTCATAATATAAATATGGACTTGTAACAAACACCTTGTTATTTCCTATTAGAAGGTAAGTGTTAACAGTGAATTAGGCTTTGTATTTGCAATGTAATATAAAATTAAAAGCTAGCATGAGTGGACATTGTGTTTTATGAAGTTAAGCTACAGATTTGAGTCCTTATGTTTATTAAATTTCTCAAAAACAAAACACGTCTAGATTTTTAAGAAACATGTCAGTATCTTAATACCTATCAATTGTACTATATTTATAGATTTACAAAGCAAAGCAAGAAACTGCTTGGTTAAAATGCTGTGCTCTACATTTCGTAAGTACATGCCCAGACTATCTCTAGGAGATGGTCATTATATTTATCTTCAAGGAGTAAGTGAGATTTCTTAAATTTTGCAGTGAATCTGACAGCTAGTTCTTTCAACATGGTCTAAACCTCTCCATCTATTTTAGTCCTTTTCCTCTTGCTTATTTTCTCATGGAAATAGAAAACATATCTTATAAATCACAAAGAAGATGCTCAGTAATTATTGCTTAAAGAAGCAAGTGATTTAAAAAAAACACAGAATTTTTAATTTTTAGGGAAAGGGAAAGAATCAGAATATTAAAAAAGGATGCAGCCAGGGGGGAAAAAGCTAGGTACTCAGCATTTAAAAAATACATTTTTATGGTATGCCTCATTTTTCTTCACTGCCAGACTGCCTTTTGCATAAAGAAATATGATTTTTGTTGAGGAGGCTACAAACAGATTCTTCCAATATTCATTTTCTCTATGGTGTGAAAGCAGTGCACTTTTTAACAGTGACAGACCTTTCATACTTTATACAGTTTTCATTTTAAAGAAGGAGAAAAATTCAAGGAACCAAAGGAATATCAATAGTTATTTGACATCTTAAAAGACTGAAACTTTCAAGAAAATAAACATCAAAGCCTTTATTATTTTTGATGGAATAGCATCTATCTCACTTCCTAAGAGTAAGCCAATACTAGGACACATGAGATTTTTAGCATTTAAATACACACCAATATATTTCAGCATGTATTGTCTAGGAACAAGGACAGTCTCCTCCATAAACAAAATACAGTTATTACACTGTGTAAATTTAGCATTGACAATTCTATTATCTTCCACAGAGTTCGTATGCAAATTCCTCCAATTGTCCCAATGGTATCTTTTATAACTTTTTGTTGCTTTATTTGATTCAAGATCCAACCAAGAATCGTGTGTTAATATTTCATTTGTTATGTCTCCTTAATCTGGTGTGGTTTCCCAGCCTTCTTGCGTCTTTCATGATATTGGCATTTTTGAAAACATCCAGCTATAATTGTGTTGAAAAATGCCCTTGCTTTGGATTCTTTCCTCATGATTAAATCCAAGTTAAATATTTTTTGACAGAAATACTATATAAATGACATTGTGATTTCTGTGGCTCAGATAGCTGTATTTGATTATTTTGGTTAAGGTGGTATCTACCAGACTTCTCCACTGTAATTAAAATGTACTCTGTAAGTGATACCTTGACATGGTGAATATCTTGTTCCTAACATTTCTACACCCATTGGTTTTCTTGACTGACTCAATGATTATCTTGGTGGATGCAATACAGTGATTTTCTGTTTCTATTGCCTGAGGGATTTTGCCACTTTTTTATATTGAATTAATGTGGTGTGTGTGTTTTGTTTAGAGTTATCTAATATCTTTGCTCCTTCCTAACCATATCCCCAATTTCCCTTCTCAAATTCAAATTTGAATTCAGATTTCCACTTTCCAATTCTCCTCCATGAGATGTGAAGCGCCTCCTCAGCTCTGAGGGTGTGACTGGGTGCCAGCCTAATCTCACCTCTGACCGCGATGAGTGCTTCAAGAAGGCCTGTCATCCCAAGCCATCTAAGAGATCAGTGACTGTATTTGTACTGAGGCTTTTGCAAAAGTAAAGCTTTCTCTTTCACAGGAGGTATCACAGAAAACCATGACTGTCTCTCAGGAACTTCATACTATGTGCCTGGAAAGTTCACCAGCTGACTACCCAGCAAGTACTGTTGTTATGAGTTGAACTGTGTCCTTCCCTTCTTCCCTCCAATTTATACATTTAAGTCTTAAACCCTAGTAGTGATAACTCAGAATGTGGCTGTATTTGGAGGTAACACCTTTAAAGAGGTGATTAAGGTGAAATGAGGTCATATATGTAGGCCCTGATCCAATGGGGCTGGTATCCTATAAAGGAGACGATTAAGACACAGACACACAGAGAAAAGGCCATGTGAAGACAAAAGGAAAAGATGGCCATCTATACGCAAAGGAGAGAGGCCTCAGGAGAAACCAACCCCCAGCTGACCCTTTGATCTCAGACTTCCAGTGTCCAGAACTGTGAGGAAATACATTTCTGTTGTTTAACTCACCCAGTCTTTGGTACTATGTTATGGCAGCCCCGGCACATTAATACAGCCATCTTTATGTGAAATAATGGCAAGATCCCTGAGCTATGGAAATACTCTATGGAATCTGAGAGTGGACTCATAGTCACAGAATGCAGAGCAGAAGATACAGACAAGCAGTTCTCAAATCTACATTAACAGAAGCCAAACTCCCTGCAAAAAACATTGAGTTAAGTGAAGCAGTAAATTGTCTTAATTGCTAAAACCAACTTAAGCTATTTTGTTTTTTCTCAAAATGCAGATTCCCACAGCTACAGGTAGTATAGCCTCAGCAGTCTAGCCCCTTCCTGCCTAACCTAGAGTTGCTGACCAGCTTCAGATTATCTAGGTCACACAAGGTAGAGGCAGGCTCTCAGGAGGAGTCAGATGGAATAACTTGAGTTCCCAAGGGAAAGGACGAACTAGTCTGGTGACCACTGGGGGTGGGGTGTGGGGAGTTGATTAACCTTCATGTAATGGGTGTTGTCTTCCTTGGAGACAAGGCAGAAGTCAGATATAAGACTGATGAGTGTTATCAAAGTTCAGTGGATAGAAATTGCAGAAGAAAATGTGTAGAATTGAGCTTTGCCCTTTTCAATTATTTTAGAGGAAATAATTGAGGCTGTTTCAATTATTTTAGAGGAAATCCTTGACCTCTAGGTTCTGACCTGCCTTTTTCTTATTTAATGCATCTGTGGTGTTTTTTTTAAGAAAAGCAACTGGATGAATTTCAGACGTAATGTAAAGATTCACTGATAATTTATGTGTTTGTTTTAGCTCCCCATGCTAATTAAAAATAAGCGAATGAGTCTTAGGGAATCATATATGAAATGAATTTTCTCCCAATTATGCTAATATTGCATACTTTTAATGAGAATAACTGTACAAACACTAATAAAATTCCTAGATTCAGCTTCTGAGAATACAGAGAACTTGCATTTACTTATGACTTAAGCATTATTTTTACTTCACAAAGAGGTATAGTTTCTTTGGTTTTATAAACCAAAACTTACCATTTTAAAAAGAATTTATTTTTATTGCTGACAAATACGTAAACATGACACCTTATTAAGTCTACTAAAAATCAAAGAAAGGGACTGCAAATCTAGCATACATTTTGAGTTTCATGAGCTTCATTGAGAGCCAGTACCTGGAGGAATACGAAGCAAATTTAAAAGATGTCAGGGTCATCTCAGCTCTTAGATGTTTTGTGTCAGCTTCTCCATCTTGAGGTCCCTTCTGTATGCTTAAGGACAAGGAACATGTGTACAACATAGGTTCTAGGAGGCTCTGTGATTGATAGGAAAGTTGCTTGGATAGTTCAGGCTGTCCAGTTTGCTTTAGATAGAAGTGGAATCTTAGTTAGCAGAATACTCTTGGGATCTAGTTTACCTGTATAACATTGTACCTAGGTAAACTTAGCAGCTTAAATTCCAAAAGGCTAGATTGTTAATCAACAAGCATACCTGATTTTGTGCAAATTCAAGATGTGAAAACAATTTTTTCACCAGTTTTTCAATGTGTAAGGCTTACCAAATACTCACAGTGGAATGACATCACCTCCATGGGTGTAACTTTGGTATTCGTGGATAATTGTTATCTGGATAATTCAGCAACCTTCTAAAGCCATTCTTCCTCTTTATCCCCCTAGTCCACACCACAATCATTTTCCTCACTACGATCAAGATATCTTTGCAAAATACATGTAGCCTGTTATCAAGGATGAAGAGGTGATACCTAAAGAGGTCTTCTAGGTGGTGAAACAAACAGGAACACTACAGAAGGCTTCAGCCAGCCCCTCACTTGAAATTCAAGTGATACCGTCAAATTTAAATAGAGTCACAGAAATTTAAGAGAGGGTTTCATTATTCTCTGTGACTTTTCTCTAAGACAGATGCCTAGGCTTGTGACCTTAAACCTCTTTTTTCTCTGAGGACATCCTGTGGAGGTTTGCTGAGAACATCTTTCCGATCGCTTCTTCCTGTCCCCTCTCTTTCTCCTTTGTCAGTTGCTTTCAACCAACCACTGGTTAGCATCCCCTCTTCCCATGACCCTTCCAACCATCCCTGGGCGTGGGGACTCTTCTTACTGTAGATTTCACTGAAATATGGGTGGGAATAGAGTTGAGTCCTTTGGATCTTGAGAAAGAAAGGGAGTGTGCATGGGCTGTCACCATTTGGGGTCTCATAGTGGACCACTAAAACAAATCTTTACCCTATGAAGATCATTACCTTTCCTATTCTTTATTATGATAGAAGGATTGTTTGGTTTCTCTCCTTAGCCTTGAAATACATTACGTTATTTTTTTAAGTTTTATTTCTTTATTTTGAGAGAGAGAGAGAGAGAGAGAGAGAGAGAGAGAGAGAATGCGCACATGCTCGTGAGCATGGGAGGGACAGAGAGAGGGAGAGACAGAATCCCAAGCAGGCCCAGTCCTGATAGTGCGGAGCCTGATGTAGGGCTTGAACTCATAAACCGTGAGATCATGACGTGAGCTGAAATCAAGAGTCCAACACCTATTGGACTGAGCCACCCAGGCACCCCTATATTACACTATTTATCGTGCCATTTCTGGACTTACCAGTTCTTATAACTTGGTTTGTGAAACCCTATATAACCAGGTCCCTACCACCTCACCTCTTCCATTCTCCTCTCAGCCACCCCCCTGCCTCCTCTGTGCTCTAGCTATGTCGGATTTCACAGGTTTTGACCACTTAACTACCTCAAGGCCTTCATAAATGTTTGCGTCCTGAAGGATTTCCTAACACCTCACACTCTGTATTTCACCTGAGCTCCTTTTTTTTCTCTCAGGAATCATCTTAGTGCTTTTCAGGAATCATCCTAAATGCTACTTTCTGATGCAAGCCCCCTTAGAGACGAGGCTATATTCCCCTGCACAGGCCCCATGGCATCCTGTACAACTCCTTTGCAGCAAACATCTTTAAAAGACACTTTTGCAGTAAAAGTATAGAATTTTAAACTTAGAGAAGTTGAAAGAAGAGTAAGTAGAACATTCTTTTTTTTTTTTTTTTTCCCAACGTTTTTTATTTTTTTATTTTTGGGACAGAGAGAGACAGAGCATGAACGGGGGAGGGGCAGCGAGAGAGGGAGACACAGAATCGGAAACAGGCTCCAGGCTCTGGGCCATCAGCCCAGAGCCTGACGCGGGGCTCGAACTCACGGACCGCGAGATGGTGACCTGGCTGAAGTCGGACGCTTAACCGACTGCACCACCCAGGCGCCCCTAGTAGAACATTCTTTACCCAGATTCACCTACTGTCAATATTTTGTTCCATTATCTTTGTCATTTGCATGTCCCTCACACTCACACATAATATTATTTTTCTGAACCATCTGAGTGTAAGTTACATACGTCATAGCTTTTTATCCTTAAATACTTTAGAATATATTTCCTAAGAATGGGGATATTCTCTCTCATAACCACAATAGCCAGAATTGTGAGCTTCAGCAATCTTATCATTGATGCATTCCTTTTATCTAATTACTGTCTATGTGCCATTTTTGTTAATCCACCCACGGGGACAGGATGTAGCTCAGGTTCATCTCCTCACTTCTTTAGTCTTCTTTAATTCAGAAAACTTCCACAACTCGTCTTTTGTCTATTAATAAATCGATACATTTTTAAAGAATAGAGTCTTGTCTTCTCTTTTAAACAGAACTGATGCCCTTTTGGTTTTTGTCTGATGTTTCCTCGTAGTTAAATTTATGTTCTGTATTTCAGGCTAGAGTGAAGCCTCAGTGACACTGTGTCATGTCAGGGATCTCATTGATCTTTTAATTATTTCCTTACATCTGTTCTCTTTGCTGGAGAGTAATCACCAAGAGGGAAGGGACCAACTTCATTTTATTTACTATTTTAGCTCCAGAACCAACCACAGGGCCTGGCACATTACAGGTACTAAGTAAGTATTGACTGGCATCAGAAAGTAGATTTTCGCCTAACTTTTCAGAGCCCTGCCTGGAAGTGAGGAACTTTGCACCATTGTGCAGGGTTGCCTTGTGACTATGAAATTAAAATAGGTCAGGATGGAAACCCCAAGGTCCCTGTATTGACCACGAAGTAAAGCTAGGCTACTTTTACCTCCTTCTAGAGCTTCTGTCTTTTACTGTTGCCAGATGCACCATCCTCAGTGATGAGTGAATATGCCCCATTCAAAGTGGCCTCAGTGTGAGACAATACATACTTCTCTTCACTTTTCTAAAAAAGCTGAAGGCATTTCCCCCCCTCCCCTCAGACAGCAATGAATGCATATTAAACCAACTGTAATTGTCTGCTAAATGTATTTCATAAACAAGCAAACCAGAACTAGATTTTTTCGAGCCTTTAAAATACTTGGGATACTAAAAATATCCTGTCAACCTTGAGCACAAAGCTGTCAAGCCAGAAACATTAAGCATTTCTGAAAAAGAATTCGGAGGAGGTTGGTGGAGAAACATTGAAATTCATTGTGAATCTCATTTTTTAAGAATGAGTAGGCAGCTATAACATTGATGTGTATTTATCCTAAATGAAAAGAATGAATGAATTCCACTCACATTGTGGGATGCACAACTCGGCGAGGTGAGATTTTGCACAGTATGGAATTTTCTCCTTTTGCTTTTCAGGAGTGTTTTCTGTGGTTGGTTTGTCAAACGGGTATATGCCATTATAATGGTGAGATTAAAGCTAAAATATTTAAAACTAAGAATATATCTATATGTTTATATACATTGAAGAAATGTTCTCAAATAGGAAAGTGTCTCAAAATGTTTTGCAGAGTTTGACAATTTTTTAAAACCCTCCCATTTGAGAAGTATCTATGGTAATGAACTGTTAGTCAGAACTAAAACTGAGAAAGATTAGAAAGAAAGAAAGATAGAAAGAAAGACGAGGCAGGAATGATCCTCACTGAAGAGTATTTTCTGCTGGGGAGTCTATTGGCATTCAGTTGTCTCATTTAATTATCCCTTGTGTGATTCAACCATTATTTATGAGCCTCTTCTTGTTCTTAAAGAGCTCTGGGCTCTGCGTGCCAATGTTATGGCATATGATGAGGCAGGGGTGTGCGTGTGATAATGCATCCGTCCACACTGCTGGCATGTTTTCTATCTGAACTCATCAGCTGCCAGAAGGACGAAGAATTCTCTCTTTAAAGATAAAACACTAACTGGGGTTTCAACATTGTGTGGGGTTTGGCAGCCATCACATGCTGCTGCATTATTTAGGTAGAATACAGTCCCTAAAACGTGCGCAGGACATGTTCAATAAAAATCATTTGCATGGAATTTACACCAGTTTCTGTCTGGTAATATCTCTGCCACTTGCAACGAAGAAATGAATTCATCAGAAACAGGATGATTTTAATTAATGGAGATGTTGAACATGCAAACAATTGAAGGATTTCCACGTTTTTACTTTCAACCCAAACTCCTCTCCCCCGCCCCACACTTCATTCCCAGTTTGAGTTAAATACTCCATGGTGGACATGCCTTGCTTTCTGCTGAGTTTGAACGCTGGGATGACAAGAAAAGCAATAGAAATATCCCACTAGTTTCTGAATGGAAAAAAAAAAAGAGGGGATGATGATTAATAGGAAAAAACACTGAAAAAATTTGGTTGCTGAATGTTGCCAGCAGTATCACAGATGTTTAAAACAAAATAAAATCAACTTGTAGCATTGATTTAGAATACAACATGGAGGTAAGCGGTCTTTAATGAGGTTAATCCTGATTTTTATCATGAGTAGCTGAACTTGGCTCCATTTCAAGCTAAGAACCCATCCTTTAATAAAGATTTTTTTTCTGAAAATTATTACTTCAGTTAGAAGGAATTGGTGCTTAATAGCTTTTAATTAAAATGCCATGTGTAATGAGATTTTTTTTCTCTTTTCTGTGGGAAGAGTAGATCCCTAACACTGCAAAAATCTCTGATCAACCAGGACTCGAGGATGCCAGTAAACAAAAATTGTTTGATAGAAATGACTAAGCACATTGTGGTAAACCACTGATTCTACCAGCTTAGCACAAGTTCACTAAATCGTATTCTCAAACTAGATTGGCATAATGCAATAGATACAGTTGTAACTGAGAAAATGAATAAGTTCTTACTTATCTTTTAAAATGACTATGAATAATGGAATATGCATGTAGTGTTATGAGTGTCAGCCAATAATTACTGTATTGATTTAGATTAGCTTCCTAAGATACAGCCTACGTGGTCTGAGTTTGCATGTCCAACCCCTTTTAAAGAAATATTAAAATCTTCAGTATCATTAGTAAAACTGGCAGATTCACTCATTTCTTCAGAGGTTTGATCCCCATTAAAACACTTTTTTTTTTTTCCATTTACAACATTAAGGAAAGGATCTAATGAAGTTTTAAAACAAGAAACCCTATCTGCTCTCTACACACCGAGTATGGACAGCATGCAGCTGAACAGAACACGGGATTTCAAGTTTGACTTACTTGCTGTCTAGAGTTTTCATTCAGTCAATTGGGCCATTAAGATGAAAGATGTAAGGCACCCACAAACAATTCCATATTTTAAAAGACTCTTTAAGCTTATCTCTCTATGAATAATGAAATCTTCAATCTACCTGTGATACTTGCTGCCCTCCTCCACTATCTCCATGGAACTGCCCCCAAAGAATAACTAGTCATAACCAGCCATAACTATTAATGATAATGGTCATACCATCATTACTTTCAATTACTTAAATATGGTGGTAAATAAATTTTAGAAGAAAGAAACTGTCAATTAGGGCGATTTTATTCATTTTACCTTCAATTTGGACAAGATTCCATATCATCTATAATGATTTATTTTACAAAATATAATAGTCTTTGCTGTTTACAGATCAAATGTAAATTTCTGTTATGTATCAGCTCCCTTAAATTCCTTTTGAACATTACTAAATAATAAATTATGATAAAATCTGTTCTCTTTCAGAAAGGTATTTTCAGTTATTTTTAATGATACATTTCAAATGTGGAGAAAACCACATAGAAGGACTATAACAACCCAGTATTAGCAAATGTTAACCTTTCCCATATCAGCTTTAGATATTTTTCAACTTGTCTCCAATCCAATACCCCTTTCTCCTTCAGATAACCAGTCCCATGAAGTTGGCACGTGTCCTTCCTGATTGTGTTTTATATTTTACTGCAATTTGTGTGCACATAGGACTGTTTTGTACTATTTTGTTTTTAAACTTTATATAACTGGTATGAGATCATGTGCATGATTCTGCAACTTGCTACGTTGTTTGAATATTTATTCAGAATGTTATAGACAGATTTAATTTTGTCATTTCTACTGCCATGTAACAGTGGCTCTCAAAATGTGGACGCCGAACCAGCGGGTGTCACTGGGAACTTGTTAGAAATGCAGATTCTCAGGCCCCATTCCATTCCCATTGAATCAGGCACTCTAGGGGGCAGGTCCCAGCCATTTATGTTCTGATAAGCCCTCCCGGTGGTTCTGATGCTAAAGTTTGAGAACCACTGCTACATACTGTTCTATCGTATAAATTTATTTATTCACTCTTATATTCATAGATCCTTCGATTATTTCCATTTTTTCGATATTACAAGCAATGCATGAATGAACACTCTTGGGCATACATGTTCTCTAGAAGTTGAGTCGCCAGGTGTAAGAAACAGATGTAACAGGATGCTACTATGGAACTTTTACTATCTCACTGTAGGCAGAAGTCCCAAGACGACAGTTTTGCTGATGAGCAATACTGTCATGAGAGGCTTGGATGAGCTCACAAAAGCACCCATGAAAGGCAGAATTGGCTTTCCTTGCCTGTCCCGACTAGACAGCACTGATGGAAACTCATGATAGTACTAGCCAAGTAAGACCAATCCGACCCTTCTGTGGGGCCCCAGCAGAACTGTGCTCAAATCTCTTTTCCAGAGAGGACTTGCCGTGAGAAGTGCAGTGAGAGGGCAGCCTTGAGCGGCTGCATCTTCAGGATTTCCCACGGCATTTGAGCCAGAGAGTTGCTTTGGCCTGGCCATTTCTGCCCAATGAGGAACTCATCAATGGCCAGTGTTTTTGCCAGAACATTCCACTGGGCGTGCCAAGATGTTTTCAGATTTACACCACAGTCTGAGTCTCTTCCTTTGCAATCTTCTTTTCTGCCCCATCTCCTTTTATAATTCTGATCGAAGTCTGAACTCTCTCTCTGCCTATCCCTTCTTTCTCTCTTTATCTTTCACAGGTGTTATTATCCCTAATAAATCTTTTACACTTGGGGTCTGTTTCCCATAGGACCCAAACTGACACACCTTCTTCCTCCCAGCCTCAACACCACAAAACTATTTCCCAGAAATCAAACACTGCCATTAGAATGTTGGGGGTGGAGGTATAACAAAGAAAAAAAAAAGCTAAGGATCATGTTCTTCCTTTTCCATTGCTGACTCCTCCCCTCCCATAGGCTGGCGCTGGAGAACAGAGAGAAACAACTTTTAACTACAATTTGTAGAAAGTATGCAGTATTCAAGTATTGAATACTGAAACGCAATTTTGTCTTAAAGTAAGTAGAGGACTTGAGATTCACCAGGAATGTGTGGCTGAGTAATGGAACTTGTCACAAGAAGAAAAACATAGTTATTTTACGATTGCATTCTGCTTGTTTACAGTTTGAATTATATACATTTCAACCTTTACTAAACATTGCCAAGTTGTTTTCCAATGTAGGGGCTCCAATATACCCTTCTGCTTACACAGGAATCAAGAATTCCTGCTTTCCCAAACAACAAAACTAAAAGCCAACCTACCGAATGGGAGAAGATGTTTTCAAATGACGTATCTGATAAAGGGCTAGTATCCAAAATATATAAAGAACTTATATAACTAAACACCTAAAAAACAAATAATCCTGTTAAAAATGGGCAAAAGACACAAAGAGCCATTTCTCTAAAGCAGACATCTAGATGGCCAACAGACACATGAAGAGATGCTCATCATCACTTATCATCAGGGAAACGCAAATCAAAACTACAATGAGATATTACCTCACACTTGTCAGCAGGGCTAAAATCAACAACAGAAGCAACAGGGGTTGGCAAGGATGTGGGGAGAAAGGAACACTCATGTACTGTTGGTTGGAATGCAAACTGGTGTAGCCACTCTGGAAAACAGTACGGAGTTTACTCAAAGAGTTAGAATTAGAACTACCTTAAGATCCTACATCACACTAATGGGTATTTACCCAAAGAATACAAGAACTCTAATTCAAAGGACTACATGTGCCCTGATGTTTATAGCAGCATTATTTATGATAGTCAAGATACAGAAGCAGCTCAAGTGTCCATCTACTGATGAATGGTTAAAGATGTGAGACACACACACACACACACACTCAGAACATTATTCAGCCATAAAAAATAATGAAATCTTGCATTTGCAATGATATGCATGGAGTTGGAGAGTATTAATTCTAAGAGAAATAAGTCAAAAATAAGCGAGAAAAACAAATGCCATATGATTTCACTCCTATGTGGAATTTAAGAAACAAATCGAACAAAGAGACTCAATTATAGAGAAGAATCTGCAGGTTACCAGAAGGCAGCAGAGGGAGGAGGATGGATTAAATAGGTGATGGGGGTTAAGGAGTGTGCTTGTCATTATGAGCACAGGGTGACATCCGGAAGTATTAAATTACTGAAATGAATATAACACTGTATGTAAACTAACTGGAATTAAAGTAAGAACCTGAGGGGCGCCTGGGTGGCGCAGTCGGTTAAGCGTCCGACTTCAGCCAGGTCACGATCTCGCGGTCCGTGAGTTCGAGCCCCGCGTTGGGCTCTGGGCTGATGGCTCAGAGCCTGGAGCCTGTTTCCGATTCTGTGTCTCCCTCTCTCTCTGCCCCTCCCCCGTTCATGCTCTGTCTCTCTCTGTCCCAAAAATAAATAAACGTTGAAAAAAAAATTTTTTAAATAAGAACTTGAAAAAACAAAACAAAACAAAACAAAAAACCAACAAAACAAGAAGAATTCCTGTTTTTCCATATCCTTGCCAATATTTCTCTAATTTAATAAGAAGTTGGGGCACCTGGTGGCTCAGTTGGTTAAGCGTCCAACTTCAACTCAGGTCATAATCTCCCGGTTTGTGAGTTCAAGCCCAGCGTCAGGCTCTGTGCTGACAGCTCAGAGCCTGGAGCCTGCTTGGGATCCTGTGTCTCCCTCTCTCTGCTCCTCCCCCGCTTGCACTCTGTCTCTCTCAAAAATAAATAATAAGCATTAAAAAAGTTATTTTAATAAAAAGTTATATAATGCTAGTAGTAGGCAGGCTCCGTTCTAAGAGCCTTGAAAGTATTAACTCATTTATTTAATTATCATAACAATTCTCTGACACAGGTAATGTTCCCATTTGACGAGAAAACAAAAATAGAAAGGTTAAGTGATTTGCTATAATCAGACAACTACTAAGTGGTAGAGTTAGGATTGATCTGAAATGAGACAAGATGTGTTACTTGTAAAATTTTATTAATTTTTTTCCCTATCTGAGAGTTGTTATCTTGCATTTGCTTAATTATTAGCAAGATTGAAAAAGATCTTTTCAATGTTTATTTTTTGAGAGAGAGAGACACAGCACAAGCAGGGGACGGTAAGAGAGACAGGGAGACACAGAATCTGAAGCAGGCTCCAGGCCCCAAGCTGTTAGCACAGAGCTCAACGCAGGCCTTGAACTCACAAACTGTGAGATCATGACCTGAGCCGAAGTCGGACACTTAACTGATTGAGCGATCCAGATGCCACGAAAAATATTTTTATAGTTACTGACAATTGAAGTTCCCTTCCTATAAATTGTTTTTTGATATGCCCAGTTTTTCATTGAATATTTTGTTTTTTCTCTTGCTTATTTGTAGTTCTTTATCTCTCTAGATCATTCCCTTGCTGATCATTTTCTCTGTGACTGATCTGTTTTTCTAGACTTTTTTTCATGTAGATGTAGACAATGTTATCAATATTTCTTTTTAAAATACTTTTTGTGCTTTGTACAAGACAATTATTTTCCAACCTGAGTTCAAACAGACATTCTATACATTCTTCCAAAATTTTAATTTTTTTTTGTTTTCGATACTTCTAAAAAGAAAATTCATGTAGCCTTGGGAAATAATCTAACTTTATTTTCCATTTGGAGAGTGCAATGTTATAATAAGTTTTACCGACTAACTCATCTGTTGCCTTCTGACTTGAGACACCACGTTTGTCAAATGTCAAACTTCCACAAAACAGTACAACTCTGTCAACTCTGTTCCACTTCCCTATGTGTCTGTTTCTAAAACAACACCACCATGTTTAAAACAAACAAACCCAAACAAACAAAAACATAGCCTTACAATGGTGCGCATGTCTCATAGGGTGAATCCTCCCTTCTTTTTTTTTCCTATGTCCTTTTCCTCCAGATATTTAATGCTTTTCCTTGTAATCTTCATTTGGCCCTATGTACTAATTTGGAGTAATCTTCTTATTGACAAAATTAATCTCCTTTTCACTTTGCTTTGATTTTCTGTATTTTTTAAATACAGAAATCAGGATTGCCAGATTTAGAAAATAAAAATACAGGATGCTCAGTGAAATCTGAATTTCAGACATACAGCAAAACATTATTTAACTAAGCATATCTTAAATATTGTATGGAATTTGCTGATACTAAAAGTTAGTTCTTGCTAAAGTCAGGTTGCGCTGAGGGTCATGTATTTTATGTGGCAACCCCACTATTTCCATTGTTTTGATCCTGAAATTAAGAGGATGTGATCTATATGATAGTGATTCTTCGGCATAAGACTTGCTTTATCTTCCTGTTTTTCAATTGTTTGTATGTGTTTGAAAACAACAAATATATTTTTTATTTGTAGGCTACAATGTGCCATACACATCCATTAGATGAAATATATTAATTGGGTTGTTGTGAACTTCTATACCTTATTTATTTTTTTGCTTTGTCTATCAATTTTTGGAAGAGGCATGATATTACTGCAAATTTATCTATTTTTCCTTAACATTATGAAATTACACTTCAAACCAATTCGTTAGGTTTACACAAATTCACAATAGTTACATCTTTCTGGTAGACTATTCTCTTTAAATTAGGTACTGTCACATTTTATCATTACTGCTTTTTTTCTTAAATTCTATTTGTCTGAAGTTCTTACCATTACATAAATCTCCTTTTGGTTGATATTTATCTTCTATAACTTATCCTATCTTTTTATTAACTTTAGTATTGTTATTTTATGAAAAATTCTTATAAAAAATTTAACCAGATTAAAAAAATGAATCTCACAGTCTTTATCCCATTTTTTTTAAGTTAGTGAGTTTATTCTATTTAAGTACATTGAGAATACTGATGCATATTTGAATTTATTTCTACAATTTAATCTTTTAAAGAATATTATTATAAAATATAACTATATCAATTAATAATACAATAATAATATAAAATATTACTATTATAATATATAATAACATATATTATGTTTATGATAATTCTTTTCTTTTTTCACAGTTAAATTGGCTTGATAATTTTTTTCTTTTCAATCTTTTCCTACTTTGGAAATAAGATATTTAATTTATATTTTAATGTTTAATTTTTTAACATATACTATTAGTTATTAAATTTGGGGTTTTTTTAAAGTTTATTTATTTATTTTGAGGTGGGGAGAGACAGAGAGAGAGAGACAGAGAGAGAGAGAGAGAGAGGAAGGATCCCAAGCAGACTCCATGTTGTCAGCACAGAGCCTGATGCAGGGCTCGATCTCACAAACTGTGAGATCATGACCTGAGCCAAAATCAAGAAAGAGTTGGACGCTTAAGTGACTGGGCCACCCAGGTGCCCACAGCTACTAAGTTTTCTAACAAAGTCCAAAATTATTCAGTATTTGCATCCTTCTCTAATATAAGAAATGTCTCATGTTTCAACTACCCACTAAACAACACCCCACTTCATATTCTTTAGACCTTTTCCACATTTTTTAGGTATAAACATGTTTGTTCCCTACAGCAAATGTTTGATTACATTTACCAACACATTTTTAACGGGTTTTGTGGTTATACATTGTGTTTTATTTAACTCCTTTCTGTTCAGTTTTCTTTCTGCGGATGAACATCCTTTATTGATTCTTTCAGAAAGTGTCTATGCATGACAAGATCTTAATATCCGTATCTATGTAAAGATGAACATTTATTTTAATTCTTCATAAACAAATGTCCAAATTCATTAATTTTGTCTATTATCATCTATAATATTCATGTCAAATGTCCAGGGAGAATTAATCTAATAACTTTTATAATATTTACATGAGACGTCTAGGTCTGCATACCTATAAAACGAAACTGAAATTAAATGAACAGAACTTCGTATTACTTCCATTCTATTTTAGCCACAAAGAAATACAGGTTATAGATGACAGTATAATATTATATTATTTTGTTTCATTACACTTAGTTCTAGTTAATCATAACTTCTGAAACTGATCACTTTTTCTTCTTTGAAGTTCTCTATTAACTGTCTGTAAAAATATTTCCATAAAGGTGATAAAAAGAAGTGAAATAGAATTGTTAAATAGAAATACACACACACACACACACACACACACACACACACACTTTCATTTACTACAGGTCTGAATGGCTCTGAAGCAATCTTATTCTTACCCCTTTATAAATCAAAGCTCTTTGAACATGCATTTTTGCAGAGCTCGCTTTCAGCACCAGATTTTCCTCTCTGTATTCTCTAAGGAGAATTTTTAGGAAATAAAATATTATTTTTCTCTTACGTGATGTACCTTTCTTGGCATATTATTTAAATTTTCGAAACCTGTTCTTAGGAGGATTCATTTTCTCAGAGTCATATGGTTTTGTGAAGAAAAACAAAGTCAAAAAGACATGTTAAGGTCTATCATACCAGACAACATCTACTAGCAACTTAAGAAGAAATAGTGTATATACAGGACCTTGTCAACATGCCTTATTATTTGTAAGGTTATCTTAAATTGTGTAGATGGGGGAGCTGGATTCCCCTCCACTGATACTCCCTTTTGTGGTGACAGCTCACTATACAGAAAAAAATGCCTATATGAAGAAACCCTAGTGTAATAATAATAATAATAATAATAATAATAATAAAGTTTGCTCCTTCAAATTCCTTTGAAAGAGTTTTGCTTAAAATAATCTTTTATAAAGATGATGTGACTTTTATGAAAAACTTAAGTATACTATCTTTATATTATATTAAACATTCAATCATGCCTTATTAAATGTGTCTTGAGTCCATGTTGTCAGAGCAATTGATTTTATTTTTGGGAATGCATCAACACTGAAATATATAATGCCATCAGAAAATATGGAAGGAAACTAAACTGATAAGTTATTCTCCATGATTTAGTAATTCCCTCAAGTCATTCTAAGACAAGCCTCCCAAAAAGAAAACAAATAAAGGTCCAAGAATACTCTAAATAGGCTATGTGAGCACAACTTATTCTCAGAGGTATATAACAGTGCTATCATTATGATTTAACATTCTGGTGAGTTTTTGTACTGAAGATGGAAAGTTATACAAACATTCCAGGCTTAATCAATAAAACAAAGGCACTGAAGCCTTGGAAAAAATAAGAAAGTAGATCTTTAAGCTAAATATTGTTTCTTCAGTCTAAAGCACCTGGTGGCTCAGTTGGTTAAAGTGTCTTGACTCTTGATCTTGCTCAAGCCCCACATCAGGCCCTGCACTGACAGCCTGCTTGGGATTCTCTCTCTCCAGCTCTCTCTGCCCCGCCCCTGTGCTCACTCACACTCTCTCTCTCAAAATAAATAAACTAAAAAAAACCACAAAAATGTTTCTAGGGTATCCATTACACCAAAATGGATGAGCGATTTGCACTGGCAAACTCTCAGCTTGGACCTGGTCGAGTTGCAATGTCAGGCACGCTCATTAAAGACACTAGAAGATATGTTTCCTGAAAACAGCCAAAATAGTAAAGTAGTGCTCCTTCTTTCCTCTCAGCCACTTCACTCTCACCACTTCTGAAAGGAGTGAGTGTGCATCCCTCCAACCTCTCCAAACCCACCTGTTAAGCTCCTCAGAGATCTACTGGGTGTCTACAATACTCCATGCATTGTGCTTGGTGCTGGAGTATAAAGGGTGTAAATGGGAGCAATGGAAGAGCAGGGCTTTTCATTTTAGTTGTTCAACTTCCCTATCTCCATTGCTGAGCACTGTCTGGAACACATTAAGGTGGATTTAATAAATACGTGTTCAATAAATGTAAAGGGGTTCAGTAAATCAAGAAAACTCCCTATGACAGACCAAAAATGTTCATAAACTCTTTGGATTTCTACCCTTTTCAAGATGGAGTCTCATTTCCTTCCCCTTGAAACTGGGCTAGCCATAGAGACCTGCTTGAACAATATAATGAGATGGCACTTGCTCTCTGAGACTTCTGAGGTCCGGTCACAAGAAGCCATGTGATTTTTCTCATGCCTGTTTTAACAATTACTTGAGAGCCTTGAGACACCCTCAAAGAAGTCCTGCTACTCAGACCACCATGCCGAGTAGCCATTTGTAGGCATTCCAGGGGATGGTATTAGCTGAGCTAAGCCTTCCAGCCATCCCCTCCAATACAGCAGACAAATGAGAGGCCAGTTTGAATTATCCAGATCAACTCATCCACCAGCTGATAGCAGCAAGACTTCAATTGATGGCACAGAGAACAAGAAAATGGCCCAGAGGAACTCTGTTCAAATTCTTGACACATGACATTATGAGACAATAACCATGGTTGTTATTTTAAGTTACTAAATTTTGGAGTGGTTTATTATATAACAGTAGGTAACTGGAACAGTCCCCCAAACATTACAGTTTAGGATGTAAGTGAATAAAGTTAGAAAGTTTCAGAGATTCAGATGAATAAACAGATATTTATAATCCAAATATTGTTTTCCAAATCAGAGATGATAAACCAAACATAGGAGTCTGAGTATTTACTCTTTGAAATACATGAAGTCTAAGCTAATGCACTCCTTCTGAGGGGAGAAAGAAATGAAAATGTGACATGCTACATAATAATTTTTCCTTTTTGATTTAGATTAAACTTATGTCAATGAATAGAGTAAACAATAATTGCCTTTTTTTTAAGTTGTATTCCTCAGGGCTTCTCTGGGGGGATATTAGAAACTAGCTGTATAACACAAGGACATCAAGCATAAAATATAACAGTTGATTATCTAGAATTGACCCATTTGCTAGGAACGAGGCAAATCACATCTTACCATTGAGTGTTTGGTATCATGGAAGCTCCAGGTAGAGGAATGGTAATTTTTTTTTACTGAATTTGACGAAGAGTCTTTGTGGGCAATGTCTGGAGCACTGCTTTGGTCTTTCATAAGATTGCCTTTTATTGTTCCTTTCAAGTTCTTTTAGAGTAAAAAGTTCATAGATCTCCTTTATGGAAGATATTTGGAGTCTGTGAATGTGGAGGTACCATTAGTATTTGGGCAAGAGTTGAAAACTTTTGAACTAGTGTTGCTGAAACATTACAGAAATATTAAAATTTAAATTTGGATGTGGTTGACTTGCTTCTTCTATTGTAGAGTGACCTAGAATTTTAAACTATGATGTATCAGGTATCTTCCACTTCCTAATTTATGAGTCTACATGTCCCATAATTCTTAACTTGGATTGCTGTAGTACTGTGAGTGCTCCGGCCACATTTTTACGTCATCTAATAGCCCTGGAGATCCTCATATTCAACTTCCAGTGGACAAAAAAGGCTGCACTTGGGAAACAGTGGGCTCCCTCTTGAACTGGAAACCTCTGGTGGGCTCCATCAGGTATCAGTGTGGGTTTTCTCTCCTGGAACTGACACAATTGTATCATAATTGACAGTATGTGAAGTATATCTTACATCTCTTCCCAGAATGCTCTAGTGCTCTCTGATGCTGAGGAGTGACTCGGGACTAGCTATTCAGACTTTCCTAAAGTTCAGACAGTATGATTGGGTTTCCCCCTTCTGTATTTAATTTTTATATTTTATTTTTAGTGAGGTTTGAACTGGAGGTAAGTGGGGAGAAATTTTCAAATAGATAAATAAAGTGAATATAATTATATGATTATGATACTAGAAACTTAATTACTAAAGAAATACTATTCTTTTTAAAATTTTAACGCTTTATTTATATTTTTGAGAGAGAGAGACAGAATACGAGTTGGGGAGGGACAGAAAGAGAGGGAGGCACATATTCCAAAGCAGGCCCCAGGTTCTGAGCTGTCAGCACAGAGCCCAATGCAGGGCTCGAATTTGTGAACCATGAGATCGTGACCTGAGATGAAGTCCAACGCTTAACCAATGAAGACACCCAGGCGCCCCTAAAGAAAGACTCTTCTTGAGTCTAAAATGTTTAGAGGAGTTTTAGTCAAGAAGCAGTGGGGAAGGGGAGAAATAAAGTTTTCTCCTGGGAATAAAAAAAAAAAAATTGAGCTTTCACACATTAAGACTGTTGAACACAGAAGATAGTAAGAACCTTATCTTGGCTCTAGCTAAAGGCTGGCTGGTCTGGGACTTTAATAAAGGGAGTTTACCCTAACTGGAAGGGTAAGTGAGGGACATTTTGTGGAAGACCTAGGATGCAAGGTAGGAAGTTATTTCAAGGTATTTGGGGATAATGGCCTTATTTAAACAAGAAAATAATGAAATTAATGCAGTATTTTAGGATAAACTCAAGAAGATACTTAACATATATTTAGCACTGAATGTATCCCAAATAGTTTTTATATGCTATCTAACATCACTGTAAGAAAATGTTAGTACCATTTGATAAATGAAGAAATTGAACTTTGATGAACAAACCTGCCCATAACATCACACACCTAACAAATGGGACAGTTGGGATTTGACCCCATTACCTAATTCCATAGACGTCGTTCTTTTATGCATCTGGCATGTATCTAGAAATGCTTTAGTTAATTAAGCCAGAGTAGATTCAGGGCAAAAGTTAAGAGATACTGGCAAGTCAAATTCAAAGAGACTTGAGACTTAACCGATGTGGAAGGCAACCTAGAAAAAAAAGAATGAAAACTACAAAGTTTTTCCTAGGTGGCTGGAAGAATATGATTACTAGCAAAGCTCTGCGTAGCGCTTAGATTGAGGGGTAAGATCTTCCCTAAACTCTCCTCCAGTCTTCAAATCCTGCATCTCTGTGTGAGTCTGGATTTATGCAGTCTGATTTTACTACAGTGGTATGCGCAGTTTGAAGTGGTAAGTACTTAGGTTGTCATACACTGTGAAGAACACTGGGAAAGAAGTTAATTCACTATGTTTGGTTTGGTCAGATGGTTCCCTGGGGCAGACTAGCCCTGGATCAGGGATCCAGCTAATAAGAGAAATTCCGATGAAGACCGCCAATGGCACAGGGCATGCTTAGAAAGAACAAGTGGGATAGACACATCTTTTCATATTGTGATGCCACCGTCCCTCAGTCACGCTCATCCATCATTTTCTTCTTTGCCTACTGATTCTTGATGTTGGTGCCCATACACTGCTGTTTTATAGCTCTCCATTCCAGCATTCCACCTGAACACATCTTTCTCTCTTCAACAGATTCTCAAGCTATAGTGCCCCCTCCTTTCATCAACGATGATATAGAGAAAGTCCTGCTTTGACCTACACATCTTGTTGAAAATAATTTTTGCTGATCTTTACTCTTGCCTTTATGTTCCCGCAATATCTGAATTTTAATTGACCAGCAATTGCAATGACCCTCCCAAGCTATAGGTCTAGCCCAATGAAGTAAGCGCATTCTCATGTAACTGGAATGCTAGAATGCAGGGTGCCTCACAGAAGAATCTGAATCTGGTTCTCAACAACCCTTCCCTTACTAGGGAATGATGCCTATGGTTTTAAGTCAGCCAAGAGTTGGTTTAGCCCAACACCACAATAAAGCCTAAATCAGAGAATGGCTACCTTCAAGGTTACTTTCTGACATGACTCCACAATCTTCACCCATTTTTCTCTGATCTTGAGAAAAATAAAGAAACTTGAGACAAGATTCAGGTGGGAATTTACAAATAAATAATTATTGACTTCACTTTAGTTTGCAGCTCATGGGCAAGCAGCTTAAAAGGCATAAAGACTCTTTGGGCTACAAAAGTGAGGCAAGAGGAGAAAACAAACGGAAACCAACAGCAGTACCTAAAGTTCTTCCAGGAAGTGCAGATCTCCCTTGCTGCTCACTCAGAGGTTGCCCACCCTCTGGCTGATGTACTCCTGCCCAGTGCTGCTTTGAGGGTGGCTAACCTATGGCGGGGGAATCACATGACCCAATTAGTGTCTTCAGGGTATATTAAAAATGTGGAGAACTGGTATGAGTTGAAAAAGGCAAGAAAATGCAAATATTGTATTAAAACTTATAAATTATTTGTGTACATTGTTCTATTTTTTTCTCATGACTTACTCAAAATGGATTTCCACTGTATTCCAATTGCAGCTAGGACTCTAGACACTTGCTCTCCATTTTCAGTCAAAAATATCCCATTAGTGGGGCACCTGGGTGGCTCAGTCACTTAAGGGCCCCAAGGCCCTTTTGTAAGGGGGCAAATGTTTTTTTTTCCTAAACATTGGAAAAATCTGGAAACAACCCCATACTGAAATTAGTATTAATGGAGGTCATTGTTTATTATTTGAATGCCTGGGTTTTCTTAAGGATTGATATATTCAAGTAGCTACATGAATTAAATTTAGGAGCTTCTAAGTTAAGAACTTTCCATCAGAAAACATCCATTAAGACAATAGGAAGTGGGGTGCCTGGGTGGCTCAGTCAGTTGAGCATCTGACTCTTGATTTAGGCTCAGGTCTTGATCCCAGGGTCATGGGGTCAAACCCTGAATAGGGCTCTGCGCTGAGCGTGAAGTCTGCTTAAGATTCTCTCTCTCTCTCTTTGCCCCATCCCCAGCACTCATGCATGCTGTCTCTCAAAAAAAAAAAAAAAAAGACAATAGGAAATGGAAATAATCCCCATCTACCAGCTTATTAGGCTTTAAATAAAAATCATAAGTTAGGCATGAAAAAATAGGAGGATGAGAAGTGTGGTATAAGAGGGACCCAGCACTTGGGGCAGCTTCCATTTTTCGTTAGGAACTTGACATCGTATTCTTCCCTTGTCTGAACATATTTTTTAAAAAAGCCTCAGACGCTAACGCATACCATAAGAAAATGGTTGTGTCCTTAAAGATTTTCTTCTGTTAAGTAGATTTGCATTCTAGCAGAGTGTACTCTTTCAAGTCATTGTGGGAGAACCTTCCACAGAGGCATTTTCAAGCATCAGTCGGCAGCAGATGGAAGACATTCTTTTGGGTAAGTAGCCAGGGGACTTGGGGACGTCACGTTCTCTGCAGAAAGGTTCCTGTGCCCCTCAGTGTGTTACGAGCTCTTGGATTGGGATGGTGATTATGTTAGTGAAAATGTATAGTCAGATGACTCAGGGACACAATCTGTCTCTTCCTTCCAATGCCTAGTCACTGAATAAATCCCCCAGAAAGAACCCTGATACAATCCTGGGAACAAGAATGAAATTAAAATTTCTTGCCAGTTGTTTTTGGAAGGGACCTTGAAACACAGTAGAAATTGAGTTGAATTATAAATTAAAAAGTGCCTTTTTTTCCTTTGCATATTATACTCTTTGGTCTGAGATTTGCTTTCCCTGCATAAGATGCATTGCTTTCCTTCAGGGAGCTTATGTTCTAGGGTGTTTCAATATAATGATTTTTAAAGGAAATAAACATATTTATATCAACACTAGAAACTGAAGATAAGAAAACATATTTAAAACATTCTTGGGGCGCCTGGGTGGCGCAGTCGGTTAAGCGTCCGACTTCAGCCAGGTCACGATCTCACGGTTCGTGAGTTCGAGCCCCGCGTCAGGCTCTGGGCTGATGGCTCGGAGCCTGGAGCCTGTTTCCGATTCTGTGTCTCCCTCTCTCTCTGCCCCTCCCCCGTTCATGCTCTGTCTCTCTCTGTCCCAAAAATAAATAAACGTTGAAAAAATAAATAAATAAAAAAAAAAACATTCTTTAGCTGGGCTCCTGGCTGGCTAAGTTGGTTAAGCATCCGACTTCCAACCAGATCATGATCTCACGTTTCTTGAGTTCACGCCCCTCATCTGGCTCTTTGCTATGAGCACAGAGCCTGTTTTGGATCCTCTGTCCTCATTGTGATCTCTCCCTCCCCGCTTGCGCTCATTCTCTCTTTTAAAAATAAGTAAACATTAGGGGCGCCTGGGTGGCCCAGTCGGTTAAGCATCCAACTTCAGCTAGGGTCATGATCTCATGGTTCGTGAGTTCGAGCCTGCGTAGGGCTCTGTGCTGACAGCTCAGAGCCTGGAGCCTGCTTCAGATTGTGCCTCCCTCTCTCTCTGCCCCTCCCCCACTCACGCTCTGTCTCTCTCTGTCTCTCAAAAATAAGTAAATGTTAAAAAAAAGTAAAAAAAATAAGTAAACATTAAAAAAACCAAAAAAACATTCGTTAGTAATAACTCGCAGTGTATAAAAATTTCCACAGAATGTGTTTGTAAAAGCACACCTTTACCCTTTGACTATTGATTCTCCTTGGCAGAGAAGGGGCTCAGGAAAATGCATACACTTGATTTCAGTAGAAGGGAGCTCTGGTTCCAGACACACTCAAATGTGTACCTTTTGATCTTCTGATGGTATAAATACATACAGGGCACTTGGGAGCTAATTAACCTAAAATCTGGTTATGCTATTCATCAGCAGATGGGCTTTCAGTTTAACTTCACTGTAGAAAAAATATGGTGATATCTCAATTATCAAATCACCTAAGAAGTAAATTGCTTTGCGTATACACCTCTCCCTTGTTTAATGACTTCCACTCTTTTCTGAAAAATCTGCTGCTAAGTAAAAAGCTGTTAAGTGAAAAAAAAAATGTATTAATTCTAATACGAAAATTTATGAAGAGCTTCATCCCGAACCACAAACAAAACAAACAAAAACTTCATTGTAGAATGAAAACAATTTAATACAAGTAAAAAATAATCACTTAGTAAGCAGGAAAACACCTTCTGTCTGAAATATCACTTCTTATAGAGTGTATGTAGTTAGTGTGTTTTGAGTGGAAAAGTCATTGTATCAAAAAAAAAAAAAGAAAGAAAAGAAAAAAAGAGTGTGATGTAAGAAGTTTGCTAGGGGCTTTTGAGAAAGTTCTTTCTCATTCTTCTGGGAGAGCTTTGGGAAGTGATCTCTTCTTTGTCTTCTTATGGGCATTATTGATCATGGCCACGAAGCCTAGAGCCACAATAGGCATTTCAGATACCAGTGTGAGGATGAAACTCTCTTAGGAAGAAGACAGGACAAAAGTTCATGCAAGGATTAAGAGCCATTGGATTAAGGCAATTTTGTATCAAGTTACTTAGAGTCTAAGGCATTTGAATTCAAACAAGTAAGATTCTAGGCAAGGAACTGGTAGAGGAATCGTATTGGGGGCAAATTTGAAGGACAAACAGTCACAGAGACACACATATTCTAGCAAGAAATGATGCTCATTGCACTGTACCCTGTATGTCTGGACTGGATGGGTAGACAAAAGGAGAAAGTGGAATGCTAGAAGCCAGAGACAGACTATTTACCCTGCAGATACACATGGCTGTTGTTTGTGGTTTACTTACTTCAGGGGGCTCATTCCTACATGGGGTTGGAAGTTTGTCACTGCTGAGACTCTTTCTAAATTATTATTTTTTTAATGCTTATTTATTTTTGAGAGACAGAGAGAGACAGCATGAGCAGGGGAGGGGGCAGAAAGAGGGAGACACAGAATCTGAAGCAGGCTCCAGGCTCTGAGCCGTCAGCACAGAGCCTGATGCGGGGCTCGAACTCATGAGCCACCAGATCATCACCTGAGCCGAAGTTGGGTGCTCAACCGACTGAGCCGCCCAGGCACCCCACTGCTGAGACTCTTTCTAAAGAAAAGAATCATTGATAAATTACACTGGGATTATGAAAAACATGTCAATAATTTAAAAGTCAGTTGGGGTGAGTAGAATTGTTCCTGGGATCTTAGACTTTTATATGAGCCAATAATAATGTGGTAGAATCTGACTAGGGTCTTATCATCATTTCATGGATCAGGATGCTGGTGAGTGGTGAGATCAGAGGAACCAAAAGAATCGCTGTCTCCAGATAGCTCTCCTAGTTGAGTCTACCATATTGCATGAGGCAGACACCAATAGTACGTTTGTAAACAATGAGCATCTCTGTTGAAATGCAGAGGTTTTTTTTTTTAATTCATTTTTTTATTGTGTATTTACTTTTGAGAGAGAGAGAGAGAGAGAGAGAGAGAGAATCCAAAGCAGGTTCCAGGCTCTGAGCTGTCAGCACAGAGCCTGATAAGGGGCTCAAACCCATGAATCATGAGATCGTGACCTGAGCCCAAGTCAGAAGTTTAACCTGCTGAGCCACTCAGATGATCTGCAGAGTTGTTAACAGAGATAAAACATCAAGCCCATAATGCTCAAACTGAGCACTTAAGTCGTCTGGGGCTCCACTGCAAATTCAAAGAGGCACTGTAGGATATTTTAAAATTCAGGAAAAACACAGTAACATTTGTTGGACTTCCTGTGAACTACTAGCTGAAGGTAATTAACATTTTTAACATTGATTGCTACCTTCCTTTCAATGAGTGGTGCAGACCAATTTGACTCCACAGTTTGAGAAGTTTGTGTAGCAACCAATAGGTGCTGGGTTTTAGGACATAAATGCGTATTAAGGTGCTTGGACCTAAGTGTTTGATAAATGGGACTGTAAGATATTTCTTTTGGCCCAAGGATGCTATGAGACAATTAAGAATACCATCAACCAAGATAATATGAGGCCCCTTGTGTTCAGCTGTTATCACGTATTAATCATTGGACAATATTTTAACCACTTAGATCACATAAACATGGCACAGGCTTTTATGAGAAAGAGAGAAGCAGAAAAGCTCCTTTGCATGTGGGTGTGTGGTTTCCAAGAAAGCTTACTTGGACAACCATGAAAACTCTGACTTCCAGAAGAGAAGAGAGGGCACAAATACAGAATGTGGTTAGTGAACAAAATGGTCGTGACCTCTGTGTTTTTTGTCTAAGACCAGGCTTCCTACTACTTCGCTGAGAGACTCCAGGTCTGGTGTGATCTGGAATGACTTCTGAAGCTTAGACTGAACTGTAATGTGTGTTTTTTTCTCCTAAATGTTTATTTATTTCTGAGAAGAGAGCAGAGGAAGGGCAGAGAAAGGGAGATTGAGGATCCGAAGCAGACTCCAGGTTCTGAGCGGCCAGCACAGAGCCCAATGAGGGGCTCGAACTCACGAACTGTGAGATCATGACCTGAGTAGATGTCGGATGCTTAACTGACTGAGCCACGCAGGCGCCCCTGAACTGTAATGTTTTTAAACAGAGTATGGCAAATGGTCACTTGCTCATTATATTCTACTCTTTCTTTGGCATTGATTTCTCCAAAGCCTCAAAATTAGACATAACTTTAATAGAAAGCATTCAAGTGTAATAGCCTTTTATGAAGCAGTCATTTTTCTTTCTAAGAGAAAGTCCAAGGCACCAAAATAATACCACAGAAAGAAAATATGTCACTGATATTGTAATATCTATTGACCAGGAGGAATCTCCTTTTCTCCATGTAAGTATTATCAGAGAATCATGATCAATAACTATCCAATATTCCTAAAAGTACCCCAGCTTGCAAGACCCCATCAGGGTTACTGTTATGATATAACTCCAATTCACTCAGGCTCATAATACAATTGAGTACCACCTTCATGTACTAAATTTTGGGGTACAAGCATTCCCTACGTTCGGGGTAAACACCAGGGTCATTTCTATCTATGGCTTTGCTTAAACTCTACTATTTCATCCAGAATTATTGTATAGTTTAAACAACAGAAGAACTCTTGGGATTTCTTATCAACTTATCCAGACATTGACAGAAAGCATTCATAAACTAGGAATACATATATATTTTTTGGATAGACTGAAGAAATTCTAGCGTGTCAAAAACTTTCCTTTAGATTATTCTCTTTTAAGTTATATCATCATTACTGGTTCATCTGCACTTTTTCTCTCCATATCTGTCAAACAACTGAAATGATTTTGTGGGATTTTTTTCTCCATGTTAAATATAGGCTTTAAAAAAAATTCATTGCAATTGAGCATGTCATTTATCCTTCTGCCCATTTTTCTTATATTAAAAGGTCTCCTGCTGGAATTTAATTTCAAGTTAAATCTTTACCCCACCCTCAGGCTGTGAGACTGAATTAAATAAATCCCACTAAAAGTAATAAACCACTCTTAGCTGTGGTCTTGTGATATCAGTTGTCAGCCTGTCAGAGCGAATCTGAGTGTTAAATTCACTGCCTCTGCTAGTGAGGAAAGAATCAGAACACCAAAAAGCCCAGGAAGGCAGGGTCGCTTCTGTCACTGCAGTGTTATCTCAGCAGTGCTACTTAGGCATGCAAGAAAATATCTTTGAAGATGATTTTCTTGATGACACTCTTTTAAAATTCATATTGATGGTAAAACATAAAGGCTCAGCTATGGTTATTATACTTTATTTAGTAAGTTGTGAGCCTGAAAGATCTATTAACAAGAAGGCAGATTTCTTGTCTGGGAGGCGGGGCAAAACAGGAATATCATCCTGATGGAGACTGATAAATTTTAGATTTAAAGTAAGTTAGTCAGGATTTGTGCCTAAATATATTGTTGAAAGGCATATCCTTTGAGAGAAGGAAAGAAAAATGATACATGTCATCAATTTCCTCTTATGAAAATTTGTGAGGAGATCAATCCACAGAACACAGACAATCCTTCAGACTTCCAAATAAAATGCTTTATAAAGGGGCACATGACACTCTCCCTCAATGACCTCCCTTCAATACCGTGTCTGTGATGCAGGAACACTGGGAACAACCCCAGTATCAGGCTGGATTTATGGGTGTGACTAATAAGAGGTGACAGCTGGCTTCAAATCTGTTGGCTTGTCATTCAGTGGACCAATTTACAAAATACTTGTTTACCCTTAAAGCACTGAGGTTGCCCAAAAAGAAAGGTCTCTTCCCTCCACCCCCCTCAACATTAGTTTCTCCATATTAAATTCTGAAGAGTTAAAGTTTTATAAAGAGCCAAAAATCAATATTGTCAGTGATTTGGTGTTTCTAAGGAACAGGACAACAGCTCAGCAGATTAACTTCCTCCTCTCCATGGATAAGCACAATATTGCCTTCTGTAGAAATATAGCTGTAGGAATTCCCGGGGGTGGGAGAGATGAACACATCCAATTCTCTGAACAAAATTTCAGTAGAGAATTCTGGCATGTAGAAGATGATAGACGTCTCCCAAAAATTATTGCAGTTGCGACTCTTACCTTTCTACAGATGTAACATCTTTATCCAGTCACCTGCTGGGCATATGGTTTACACTAATGCCTCGTAATTCCTCAAGCCCCTCCTCCCAGCCTTTTAAAAACTCTTTTTACTGCCTGATTTGGAAATGAAAATGGTTCTAGGGAAAGCATGTCCTAGGAAACAGCTTTTCCCCTTATTTTGAAGTAAATATTGACAGTGAATATTGTGTTTGATTTCTTACAACTGAAAACATGGTAGAAAGTCATATTCTTTCCTAGCCTCACAAAGAGATTATTTTCAAAATACAAATGTGAGGAAAATACTTTTCAAGTTCTTAAAGGAAAAAACCAATAAATCACAGCAATCTCTATTATAAAACTGGGACTTTTTAGATGGTGGAAATATATGTTCACATCTGCCATTAGGTTGCTTAGCAGTACTAATTCAAATAACAGCCAATAGATTTTGTGCTCCAAGGCCAGGCCTTAGTTTTAAATCATTAGATTATATGTTTGTTAGAATTTCCTTTTCTTTTTTTTTTTTTTTTGTATTTATAAACCTGTGCTAATTTTATTTTATTTCCCTTCAATTTTATTTGCTTATTTAGCAAGTTATCTGAAAAAAGGAAGGACTCGGAACCAGAGAGATTCGTTCTAAAGTCCAGCCACTCCACATACCAGTGGTTTACCCTCAGGCTAATTTTCCCATGTTGAGCCTTGGTTTACGTATATGCACAATGGGATCACACTGCTTCTCTTAGGGGATTGTTGTGGGGATGAATAAGAATAACATGCCAAGCAGCTGTTGCAGGGCCTTGCATGTATCAGACCCTCTCTTCTGACTCTGACCTATAGTAGGTTTTATTGCCTCTGATAACACAAACTAATAGGTTTAGCTAAAAATCTTAGAGCAAGTGTCCTCCAAAAAATTAGAGTGTAGGGAATTTTTCAGAGTATATGAGTGATGATTTGAAAAAAAAAGAAAAAAAAAGAGATCTCAAAAATATCCAAGGATTTTCCTATTGAAATGGAAACTCGATTTTGGTCTTAACAGATTTTCACAAGACCCGTTGGTTTTACAGCTAAACAGTGAACGCACCGCTTGTAATTTCGTTCACTTATTTACTCAACAACGATGCACCACTAGGCCATGATGCGCTAGGATCTCAGCAGGGCCGAGGGGCCTAATAGTGAGCAAAATTACCGCCAGGTTCCTAACTGAACATGGGGGAAGGCAGACGATACACCTGAAAAACCACAGCAGTGATAACATGGGGAAGCAATGGGGCTATATCAGCCATCAGCAAATAGCAAATGGAGCCCACGGGGAGGTTCCATTTCAAAACTTCCCTCCTACCCCATTCCATGCTCGTAATCACTTTCTATCTTTATACCTGGGTTCCAATTTATTTAAGATTGAAATATTCACCTTTAAGGAATACATGAAGAAATCAACACTTTCTAGTGTCTTTTTTGTGAGCTAGTTGCTAATTTAACAGTGATAGACTTTACACTGAGCCCCATATCAAGTAAGGCTGAATGGCACCTGTGTATCCAGTTGTCCAGAGATGAGCTAAACAGGTAGAATGCTATGCTACAAGTAATGTAAAACATCTTTTTGGTCAGTATCTGACCACGGCATGTATAACTGCTCAATATTCTGAGTTTTTTTTTTTTTTCCTGTGTGCTTGGAGATTTCCCCAAGTATTTACTTTAACTGCAAAGTGAAATTATACTGGAAAATATCAGGGAGCAACATTGGGAGCCCCCCGTGAAGGATCAAATTCTTAAAAATCAGAACCAAAATAATGACGGTGATGATAATAAAAATTACAAACATCTAATGTTTATCGAGCACTTACTACGTGCTGGTCATTGTTCTGGAAGCTTACATCAACTCACCGGATAGGAGTTAGTAGGCTCATTCACAAAAGATTACAGGCCGTGGCCACAAGCTTCACCTTTGTGACAGCTTAGGTAAGTTTTGCCTAATATCACCAAAATTAGAAGAGTTTGCAGCCCAGAGAATAATTGGCCTTTCTGGGTAAGTATTCTTATAAAGAAAATGGAGGGTGAGACGGCTAATGGCTACATGCTCTTTTATCTGAGCCTCTGGGGGCACAATGAATGGCTTTATTTCATAAACTTAAAAACAACTCTTTTCCTCATAAACCATTTATGTTGCTGTTCAGTTAATTCAGTATGGCCAAAAGGGATACAATTGGCAATATTTTGACTTCCCCAAATCTCCTTGATCTTATTTCTTTCACAGGGAAACATACTTTTGATTTAGCATTTTAAAATCTATGGCCACTTTTCAGGAACCCAGGCACACAGTACATTTAAAGACCGATGTACCGTTAATTTATAAACTAGATGAGAAGCCTCGTCTTCGATGATGACAGGCCCGTGCAATGCCTTTTTATATATTTCTCAATGTCTAGCCTAGTGGCATGCACATCACTGACGTCTCACAGACATTGATTGCTTTACGTGTGATTACAATATGAGGATTTTACTCCAGTCAGATGCTAAGGAGATGCCACATTCCCATTTTCCTTTTCCACAGATACTGATGTCTTCTGAAGATGAGAAAATCTTTGCCTTTCAAAAAGTTATTTTTCTTCCTATCAAATTGTGTGCTAGAATTTTATCTTTAATGTTTTGATGGCTCTGGGTACATATTTCAGTAATTCTAAATTAAATAATCATGGAGTATGAGAGCTGGAAGAAACTGTCTGCAGCATGGTGTCTGGGGATTACAAACACAAATGCCTCCAAGGGTCAGGCAGGTAACATAAATATGGGAATCTGACTGGGCTTAAGATCATAGCGAGGATGAAAGCAAAGCCTGTAGCAAACCAGAGACTGTATCACTTGTCAAATTCAAACCCAATTCTGACCATAGAAAACAGATCTGAGGGTTAGGTTTGGTCCACCAGCTACCAATGGTCAACACTGAAGTTAATCCTTTAATTTAAACAATTAATGCATTTGATCCTGCGTTTCTCAGTTTTTCAGGGAGTTGAAATGCCAGCTTACGGTTTGGAGTCAGAAAGAGCCACGGAAAGCACCTACCCAGCCTAACAACCTTAAACTACATGGCTGGTGTATTTAGACTTTGTGAATTATTATTTACATAAATATGCACGGGGCAAGGGAGAGAGCCTTAAAGTTACCTCTATGTGTACTTTTTTGGTTTTTGAAATAAAGATGTAAAAATACTCCAGTGAATTTCTTTGTGTGTCTTTTGCTGGCTTTGAAGCCACATAAACGAAGGTCTATCTTTTATGAGCTGTGTCACCTTGAACAATCGGCTAGATTCATTGAGCCTCACTTTCCTTAACAGCACATCCGGTTTATTTACCATAAAGTTAGTTTGAGGATTAAATAAGAAAATTTCTATAAAGTGTCAAGCACAAAGCTTCATATTTGGTGATCAGAAAATGCTGTTTCCTACCTTCTATGCCCTAAACCTCTTATTTTATTTTTTCCTGGATCTGGGCCTATAACTGCCTTTAACCAGTTGGCAATAAATTGGTCTGCATTCTATGCTTTCACTCCAGCTGAGATCATCAACAGTGTTGTGGTTTTGTCTGTAATACATTGTTAGATGAGTCTTTTTATGTAAGAAAATGAATGTAAACATTTTAAGGAGCTTCCTCGGAGATGCACACCCTCTGGTTAAATAACAATTTGTATTCTTCAGAGCACGTTATTATCATCACTATTATTATTTATTATCATCATTATTATTTTGGTTAATATATCTTTCCTCTTTGTACCGTTTCTTTCAAGAAAAAATAAGATGTTGCAGAAGGCCTCCAAATGTTATGGGGTCTTTAAATGTTCACAGTAGGAAATCTGGGTCTCTAAAATTAGCACTGGTGATTGGACAGGGCAAGAAGCAGCTCTATTATTATTTGAACACGTTATCAGAATGGCTACAACTTAGAGTCTCGACTGGATCCTCTGGAAAAGAAGCCCAGCCAAATGTTCTGTTTCAAGGCACCACTTTTTAGAATTTTTGAAAAGAAAAATTCATGAATTTGGTCAATATTTCTGTGCTGTTCCATCTCTCTCTCACACAACACACACACACACACACACACACACACACACACACACACACAGTGAAAGTGGGCAAAAGGGCTGCTAGAGGCTTAATTAATTTAATGTGGCCCTTTGGGTGGGTAGTAGCAGTTAGAAGATTCTCCTTTTTAGACATACTGAGTGCGTTTTCTTTAAGCACGCATTAATAGAAATATGTTCTTTCAGCAAGCAAGAGGAACCCAAATGTGTTTTCCCCACAAAACTATACTTCACTAAGAAATCTGGGGTGCTTGGGTGGCTCATTGGTTGAGCGTCCGGCTTCGGCTCAGGTCATGATCTCACAGTTTGTGAGTTTGAGCCCCGCATCAGGCTCTGTGCTGACGGCTCAGAGCCTGGAGCCTGCTTCAGATTCTGTGTCTCCCTCTCTCTGCTCCTCCCCGACTCATGCTCTGTCTCTCTCTTTCAAAAATAAATAAAAACATTAAAAAAAATTAAAAAAAAAAAAGAAATCAGCGTATCAGCATTTGTTATGTATTTGGTATATTCTTCATTATTCTGTAACCAGGAGATCTCGTGTATTTAAAAAAGTTAAAAAGGTGGAGGGGCGCCTGAGTGGCTCAGTCAGTTAAGCGTCCGACTCTTGGTTTTGGCTTAGGTCATGATCTTATGGTTTGTGGGTTCAAGCTCTGCATCAGGCAGCACTCAGGCCTGCTTGGGATTCTCTCTCTGGTCCTCCCCCCACTCTCTTTCTCTAAAAATAAATAAATAAACTAAAAAAAGTTAAAAATGTGGGGTGCCTGGGTGGCTCGGTGAGTTGAGCATCTGACTCTTGATTTTGGCTCAGGTCATGGTCCCAGGGTCGTGGGATCCAGCCCCTAGTTGGGCTCTGTGCTGAGCACGGAGCCTGCTTGAGATTCTCTCTCTCTCTCTCTCTCTGCCCCTCTTCTTCATTCTTTCTCTCTTAAAAAAAAAAAAGAAAGTTAAAAAGGTAGAAACTAGGAACACATTTGGTGACCTTGCTGAACTTAATGGTATTCATGCCACTTACCTATAATTTGGCTGCTGTCATCTAGAGGCAGTCTGCTTTCTTCATAACTCCTGTTTACATACTGATCCATATTTGGGGTTTTGTGGATAGCTATTCAGATGAAGGGCACAAATAACCTCTCAAATATCTCTTTGTCCTTGGTGAACACTAATTGCTTTTAATTTTGATTTACTTTTCCGGTGGTTCCACAGCGTTGTTTGTGATTTCTACTGTATTTGTATTTCAAACAGCTTTAGTCAGTCTTTTGTTTGGCCACGTTTCTTGCCTTGCCACTTGTCATCGTTCTCAATAATTTTTCTACCCATGTGAGGAATGGGTCCCTCAACTTCTCCTCCACATGCTCTGAGTCCTTGTCATCAGCAACAACCTCATCACTACATCGTGTCACCCTTAATTGGTTAGCACCGGTGACACAGCAGGGTGGAGAAGTGTTCTGTTATTATTTTCACATGTCATCAGGATGGCTACGACCTGGAGCCCCAACTGGATTCTCTGGAAAAAGAAGCCCAACCAAGTGTTCTGTTCCAAGACACCATAATTCTGCCTCTCATTCTGATCACTGCTGCTCATCATTCCAGCTCACTCCTCCCACTTCCCACCATCCCAAATCCTGCCACCCCACCCTCTTTGATGCCACAACCTTTCCCCTGGGTCTCATCCCCACTCATGTCCTCATTTCCTTGTGGATTAGGCTATACCCCTTGGGCTATCATTATGCTCTCTCCCTTGCATGTGTTCTTGACCACCTTTCTTCTCCTTTTCTTCATCACCCTCCTAGCAAAAACCCAACTTAGGTCAACCCAACTCTGGCTGCCCACATGGTCTGTGCTCTGCCTGTGTGGCTGGACACAGCCGGCAAACACAATACACGTGTGCACCCGGGTCTCACGTTAAATCCATAACATCAGACCACAAGTGGGCCTCATACAGCTTGGTAAACCGGTAGCTGCTTCCCTTATCAACCCGCTTTCCCTGCTCATGGATGGCTACTTCATTTCTTTCCTCTTCTCAGACTGGCTGACTGCCTCCACTGTCATCACATGCAGTCGACGGCCTTGCTCTCTGTTTCAGTCACAAAAGAACTTCCACGAGACATCACTGTCAGTTAATCGTTGTTAAAGGAGCTAAAACTCTTTTCTCAGGACGTTCAAAATTATTAAATCCAGTCAAAGCAGCTATTTACATCTTTACTTGATGTTTCCAAAGATCAGAAGTAATACACACTTGTCGTCACCAAGAAATTGAGTGCCTGGGACTTTCCAGGCTTTAGCATTGAACATTCTACATCCTGAGAAACCTCCTGTTCCTAGGCAAACTGGGACAGTTTGTCACCTTAGCAGGAGGCAAAACACCATATAGGGAAATACAGTAAAAATGAAAAACGAGTAATTTTACCTGGCCGCCTTGCCATCCTTTCACAGCACTATGCTCATACCAATATACCCAAACATACACTCAATAAATAACAGGTGGTTTGTTGTCTTTTGCTTTTACCAAAATTGCATACATTTCTCTGTAACTACCATTTCTCTTTAACTCTCTTCTTTTTCCTGATTGAAAAGAAAAGGAAGTTTCCCTTTAAAGAACACTGAGAGAACAAAACTGAATGTTGTATTTCAACATAACTGGATCTAGCCAGCTGAAGCTGATACACAACCATGATTCCAGGACACCAAACCCTTGGACCTAACTAAAGACTCTTTTCTGACCAAGGAAAAACAGGAATGTTTACCCAAATGCGTAACGGTTCCATGAAGTCATTTAGTATTGCCTGGAGTTTAGTTTTTAATCCTGATTGGTACAACCACCATTAATTCTACCTTTGTGACGCTTAGAAAGTCCTGACTTTCTCCTTCAGAGAACCACTCAGTAAATTTTATTCACTATGGAGTGTTCCACTGGTTGACAAGGCCACTTTTGCGGGGGGTGGTTTGGTAGTCTTTGTTTTAAAATTTAATACCTAACAGTACAGAATGGATATACATACACATACACACATAAACAAGCATGCATCTTATTTTATATACATAGATGTCATACTTCATTTGTTATTATTGTCTTAGTAAACAATAATTGTCTTTTTGTTCTATTTCTTGCCTCTCCCCCAGTAGACTGTTACTTAAATTTCCTGTGTTAACCTGTGGGAAAATATTCTCTAATTTTCTCCATGCTCATAATATGTATCTAAAACTTCCATAATCGTGTATGATGAAAGATGAATTTTGGTTACATTTGCTCAATAAAAAATGGTATATTAACTTTAGGGTAAAAAGCCTTCACAAATGTCTCCTAATGATCCCTCTTCCTGGTAATCATACTCTTGGTTAATCCCTTGCCCTTGAATGTGGGCTGGGGCAGGCTCTTTGCTTCTGAGGAATACGGCAAACATGATGGCATAGAAATTCCAAGATTAGGTCATAAAAAATTGACTTCCATCTCACTGGCACTCTCCTTTGCTTGCTCATGTAGGAGAAGCCAGGTGCCATGTTTTAAGCTGCCTTTTGAAGAGGTTCAAATGGCAAGGAATTGAGGGTGACTTAAGGTAACAGTAGGCAATTGAGGTTCTCAGTCCAACAGCCTGCAAAGAACTGAATTTTGCCAATAACTACTGAGTGGGCTTACAAGCAGATCCTGCCCCTGTTGAAGTTTCAGATAACTGTGATCCTGACCAAAACCTTAACTGCAGTCTCATGAGAGACCCTGGGCAGAGGACCCTGTTAAGACATGCCTGGATCTCTGGAGGAAGAGAAAAATCTAAGACAATAACTGTGCTGTGAACTACTAAGTTTTGGGGTAATTTGCTATGTAGCAATAGATTATTCAACATATTCCTCTAAACATTACTTTTCTCATTTAATCATACACTATGGAAGTCTTTTAAATTACTTGAAATCAGTTTGATTAATTCTTTGTAATGGCAGCATAATATTACGTGGTGGGGATTTGTCATAATTTATTCAAATATTTCTTTATGGAGAGTCATTAATTTGCCACTATATTTCTGGCATATAGAAGTTTTAGATAAGTGTTTTGAAAATATTATTG
Source organism: Leopardus geoffroyi (assembly GCF_018350155.1). Classification (NCBI taxonomy): domain Eukaryota; kingdom Metazoa; phylum Chordata; class Mammalia; order Carnivora; family Felidae; genus Leopardus; species Leopardus geoffroyi. Next base: position 16,459,185 of record NC_059342.1, on the reverse strand, counting down.
TAGGTTTATTATCTTATGTTGTCTATTTCAGATATTCATTTAAAATTGGGAAAAACACACAGGCAAGAAAAAAATACTAAGCGAGCCACTTTTTCTATTGTGTAAAGAAATCTAAATCAAATTATGATAAAATAATTTTAGAACAAAATGCACTGTCAGAATTATAGTTTGTTTTTTGTTTGTTTTAGAGAAAGAATTTTGGCATTTTTAAAAAGTGTAAAAATAAAAAGAAATACTTTATTTATTTTATTTTATTTATTTATTTTTTCAGTACAATTCGGTGATTTATTCATTCAATTACGCATTGAGCATTGACTAGTGGTGGGCATTGTGCAGACAGTCAGGGACACAGTGTAAATGAGGTGGACATTACCCATGACTCCATGAAAGCTAGAAATACTTTAAATATATTAACTATATGTATTGTCTTTAAATTCCCTTCAGAAGCATAATGAAGATGAAATTATTTAATCTTAGGATGGAATGAGTGTTAAAAATTACCTAGTTTAATTACTCATTTCAAGTTTTAACTCCCATTAAATCTCTGCCATTGGAGGGTATTTAAACAGTAATTTCAATTGTGTAAATAATGTAAATATGTATTTTTTTGCCTAAAAATGGAAATATTATGGATAATACTGAATTTTTTCTCCTCCCTCCCTGAGGGAACCAGGGTTGGTATATTGATGTGTGTAACTATGCTCTTTTCTATACTTTTGAAGGCCTTGAACTCTTTTGGATATGTGTATAGTTATTCGCAGAAACTATAAATTATGTCATATTGTAAATATCATTCCACAAGATATTTTATCAAGTGGCATTTGAAAATATAATTTTAATACTGCCTTTTACAGTGCTTCATGATTGATAATTAAATTTAAGGAATGGAGAATGATGTTTCTTCCTTTTTTGTTATTTTCATATTTATATTGAGTTATTTACTTATTTTTGTTCTGTTATGTGGAATCAATATTGTTTTAACTTTCCAACAATGCACTGGCCTCCATTCTAATGAAATGATGTTAGTAGCTGAGCCGGCAAACAAAGTTCCTTCCATGTAAAGTATCCCTAAGTACATTTCACCCAAGGAAACGTTTTGAAACCATGTGAAGTTGAAATCTTGCCTGCAAACATTTCTACTGACAATCGTTTTCGTAGTTTAAGTAAAGGCTAGATATGTTTTTTTAACACTCGATGTCCTAATGCCTTTAAAACAAAATTTTTCAGCCTCAAAAGCAAAAGCACATTTTAGAAATGCCTGTGAGTAGAGTAAACATTTCAGCCAAAAACACATTTGGACTGCTAAATTCCCTTGGTGAACCAAATGTTTTACTTCACAAATGGTTTTTAGATTTGCCTTGATTCAACTCTATTTCTTCTTAAACAATACTGTGAGGATTTCATAAATTAAAAGTCCTTTCTTCTTGGAATATCTGTGCAGTTCAGATTCAGTTTGGCAGATATTTACAGAGCATCTTCTTTGTGACAAATACTGATTCAATGATAAATACTACACAATCCCTGCCTTTAAGGAACATATAATCCAAGGGGAGAGGGAAAAAAAATCATGCAATTAATTCAGTATAACATGTGAGAGTCATTAATTAATTAATAAATCAATTGATGAATTCTCATTTCTAGAAAACCTTTCATGGATCAGGCATTATCCTAAGTACTATTACGTCTGGCCTGTCAGAATTATGAAGGAACCTGCAAAAGAGCCCAAAAGATAGGTGCCCAATCTCTGTAGACAGAGATCAGGGTAACCTTTCTGAGAGATGATACATGAGCCAGTACTTAAAGAAAAGAAAATAGACATTGTACAGGCAAAAAAAAAAAAAAAAAAAACAAACCCACAAAAAAACCAAAAAAACAAAATAAAACAAACCACAACAAACCACATTATCAACAAACATGTGAAGTCAAGAAAAGTATTGTGTGTTGGAGAAATACTGCAACACATTTCAGCAGTGGGCAGGGCAGAGGTGGAGGACAGATGGGGGAAGTAGCAAAGACCAGGTCATGAAGGAACCTGCAGCTTCTTCTAGGACACTAAGAAGTCAAGAGTTCACATTTTATCTTACACATATACCAAGATTCGTGCTGAAGCCCAGCTGCTTACTAACTCGGTGATAATAAATTTAGGCTTCTTTACTGCCTTCATAAGTGTTAATAAAGAAAATCTGACAAATTTTCAGTGGACTGGAAAAAGAATGTTCGGCAAATTATACGTAGTAATTTTGGCGGTTAAACATAATATGACTCACTGTGACATAAAAAGTTAAGACTAAACACCCAACAGTCTGGTTTCCCCTATAACATGATGTTGTGGTAGGGACCTTACATGCCATTTTAATAGTGTCAGAATTTTCCGTGATGTTTGGTTTAGCTTGATGAGCAAGGAATTTGTCTAATGGTGAGTGGTATGTATAATAAGCTTATGATTCTAAAATGGTTTATGTTGTGGCTAAAGTGATACTGAGTTTCAAAAACTTCTACAGAGCTATCAAAATTTAAAAACGTTGTGAGCCCAAAGAGTGCACTCCAGTTTGGGGGTTAATATTATGATGGGAACGCTCATTTCAGTCAGATATGCACTGTTAAAAAACTAACAGAAATTTGGAAAAATCATGTAAGCTTTCTGGTTCTTAGTTTCTATAAAACTGTGGGGATTAGATAAAAAATCTTTTAATCTCTTCCAGTTATAAAATTATGCGAGTCAAAGTCATCTACTTTGTGGTAAACTTGTCTCACATCTGAGTGACAAAAATATGTAGTAGTTGAGTTACTGGCAGAGTTGTCCATTATCAGAACATATTAACTTATTAAGTACCTACAGTACTGAAGTGCTGCTACAGTTGGTATTTTGTATTTTGTATTTACTAAATGCCTACAGTACTCAAGTGCTATTACAGTTAATGAGAATATGGTGGCTATGATCATTTGTGCTAGCAATCAAATCTTTCTGTTTCTCTGACCTCATGGGTGCTGAGAAGCATTGTGCTTCTGGGCCCATTTGTAGTTGGATAGGGCCATGTACCTACTTTTGGCTAAAGAGGTGTCAGTGAAACTGACATATGTCATTTTGGGGCCATTACAATTGCCAGTTTGAGTCCCTCAAAAGCTCTTTTCCCTCTACCATGAAGATTGCCACTGTTCTAGATATCATTTCTTCCATCAGCCTGAGGAAAGAAAAAGATTTGATTTTTGGAGTTATATTATAACATTCAGATGTCTGTTTTCAACAACAACAACAACAACAACAACAACAACAAAAATACAGGGCATACAAAGAAACAAGAGTGGTCCACCCGAAGAAATTAAATAAATTGACAGAAACCATCCCTTGAAGAAGTCCAGAAATTGAACTTAATAAGAAAGCATTTTAAAACAACTATCTTTAAATTTTTTTAAATGTTTATTCATTTTTGAGAGAGAGACAGAGAGAAACAGAGCGTGAGTTGGAGAGGGACAGAGAGAGAGGGAGACACAGAATCCAAAGCAGGCTCCAGACTCTGAGCTGTCAGCACAGAACTTGATGTGGGGCTCGAACCCATGAACTGCGAGATCAATGACCTGAGCTGAAGTCGGCTGCTTAACCAACTGAGCCCCCCAGGGGCCCTGAAAACAACTATCTTAAATATGCTCAAAATCCTGATGGAAACCAGGGACAAAGAACTAAAAGAAATCAGGGAAATGATGTGTGAGCAACATGAGATATCAGTACAGAGATAAAAGTTATAAAAAGGAACCAGACAAATTCTGGAGCTGAAAATAACAACTGAATGAAAAATGCACTAATGGATTGCAACAGCATATTTGAGCAGACTGAAAAAAGAAACAGTGAACTTGAAGATAGGACAACTGAAATTATCAAATCAAAGAAGCAGAAAGAATAAAGACAACTAAACAGAGCCTAAGGGATCTGAGGAATACCATCAAGCTGTCCAAAGAATGCATAATGAGAGTATAGAGGAAAAAGATAAAGAGAAAGAATGTTTCAAGAAGGAGTGACTGATAGCTCTCCCAGATAGGATGAAATACATACATCTACACATTTAAGAAGCTCAATGAACTATAAACAGAATGGACTCCAAGAGACCCACTCAAAGATACATTATAATAAGCTGTCAAAGATTAAAATATCATCTATCTATCTATCTAATCTATCTACACACACACACACACACACACAGACACACACACACACACACACACACACACACACACACACACAAATAGGGTACTATTCAGCCATAAGAAAGAATTAAGTTCTGATACATGCTACATTGCAGATAAACTTTGAAACACTCTATGTTAAGTGAAATAGTTTACCCTAAGAACAAACATTCTAAATACACAATATTTAGGATAGGTAAATTTATAAAGACAGAAAGTGGATTAGAGGTTATCAGGGGCTGGTGGAGAGTGAATATGAAGTTATTGCTTAATGGCTATAGAATCTCTGTTTAGAGTGAAGAAAATGTTTGGAAATAGATAAGGATGATTGTACAGCATTGCAAATATAATTAATGTCATTTAATTGTACACTTAAAAATTATTAAAATGAAAAATTAATATTATATTTATTTTACTACAATAAAAAATAAAAAATTGCCCTTCTGGATTGAGTTATCAGTGCAATTATTAGTATACAATTCATCACTATATATACATATCTGCATATACTATTCATATATTAATAATTAAATATAAATAGTAGAGATTATTGGAAGTATATCCTTTAATGAAATGTATGGAAGTTTATTTTTCTTTTTTCCTTTCCTTTCCTTTCCTTTCCTTTCCTTTCCTTTCCTTTCCTTTCTTTTCTTTTCCTTTCCTTTCAAGAGAGTGTGAGCAGGAAGGAGGGGCAGAGGGAGTCAGAATCTTAACTAGGCTTTATGCTCAGAGTGGAACCTGAAGTGGGGTTCAGTCCCATGACTCTGGGATCATGACCTGAGCTTAAATCAAGAGTGGGATGCTCAACTCACTCTTGTCTCGGAAATTAATTAAAAAACAAACATGCATCTATGAATAAATATTATTTATTGCTAGAATGAGATAACATGCAGGATCAAATTTATTTCTCTTTTACCTTTTTATGTTAAGATGCTGAAAAATATTGTTGGTGTAAATTTTACAAATAAGAATGGAAGAAGTGTTGTAACGGCAACCTCACACAATTCCTTCACTGATGTTGGTGTTGAAAAGTAAATGAGAGCCACCCAGGATATCATTTCTCAATCTAAAGGCCATGTTTTGAATGGTCCCTGGAATATTTTCTCTCAAGCACAAGGTATGGAAATAAGATTAGGCATGGTTGAGGATTGCATCATCTTCTGTTTGGAAAGGCAGACAGGCGATTGTGAAAGAGAGAACAGCTTTTGCGAAAACAGAATCAATATAATACCTGAAACTTAGTCCCTTGGGAAGTCTTTGTCTACCTCCACAATCACTAGTACTTTCATACTTCTGCTTTTTCAGAAAGCACATGAGGTCAAGATCCAAGGGATTTGCCACCATGCTAACCTCTGGGACTAGGAAGAAGAGAAGATAAAGAATTGGGTGCGTTTCCAAAAAATTAACTGCTTCAATGCTATTCTCCATTGGCATACATAAACTAAATTTCATTGATGTTCTAATACGAAGTTTCAAGAAGATTTAGCAAATAAGATGAAGAACAGGGAAACACTAGTTAGAGGTTACCTTAAGAAACCTTTCGTGTAAATTAGTGCCTATTTCCATCACACCATCAGAGTAATTTAGCACCCTTTCCTGTATGTTTTTGTTTGTTTGTTTGTTTAGTGAGTTGGTCCTTACAAGTTCATTACAAGTAAGATATTTATGGGTTATTTCACTCTGAATTAAAAGCTTCTGGGGGCGCCTGGGTGGCACAGTCGGTTAAGCGTCCGACTTCAGCCAGGTCACGATCTCGCGGTCCGTGAGTTCGAGCCCCGCGTCAGGCTCTGAGCTGATGGCTCAGAGCCTGGAGCCTGTTTCCGATTCTGTGTCTCCCTCTCTCTCTGCCACTCCCCCGTTCATGCTCTGTCTCTCTCTGTCCCAAAAAAATAAATAAACTTTGAAAAAAAAATTAAAAAAAAAAAAGCTTCTGACTAAGGCAAAGAATACCAATTAAGGAATGCTGAGGTCCATGTAGAAAGCAAAGGCAGGTTTTTTTCTTCAATTTTACAAAATTTCTTATTTAAGCTCTTTCAAAACTTCACAGAGGAAATGCTACTCTGCAAACAGTAGGAAAAGAACAGAGAAATGCCTTTTATGCTAGCATGCTTCCTTTGATCATCGGGAAACCATAAGCTGGTAAAATACTTTTGACTGGTAAATAAGAATACTTTGTCAATTAAAAAAGTTAAACAAATATGTTCATATAAATTCTTACATGAAATTTGGCCAACATCAGGGCCATTTAGGCTTTGTCTATGTTAAACAAAGACCTGAAGAAAGATCCGATGACTTCAATTGGAAGTCTCATGCTTAGAGTTTCTTTGATTCCACTAGTATCCTTTATGATTCACGCTCCATGGCAGTCAGAGAGATCTTGTACAAGTAGAGATTAGATCCTTTGATTTATCTTATTTTGAAAAATCTTTTGGTGGCTTCTCTTTGTACCAGAAACAAACTTATCACAATGACCTTGAAGTCTCCTCCTGCCTTATCACATTGCGCTTGTCTCGGAGCTCCCTGAGTACATCTTGACCTATGTACTCCAGTTGCTGTTATTTCTGTGCGTGTTCCCTAAACATGCTAAGTGTATTCCCAGTTGGGGTCTTTGCACATGTGTTCCTTCTGTCTGGAGTGTTCTTTCTCCAGATCTTTGCCCTATCTGGTGGCTTTTCATCCTTCAGGCCTCAGTTCAAAGGTGGTCTCTCAGAGTCTTTTCCCAAATTGTCTTCCTGTTCCCTCACTACTCTACCCTATTGCACATTAGAAAGAAGTTGTCTTGGGCGCCTGGGTGGCTCAGTTGGTTGAGCGTCTGACTCTCGGCTTCATGACTCTTGGTCATGATCTCACTGTTTGTGGGTTCAAATCCCACATCAGGCTTTGTGCTGATGGCATGGTGCCTGCTTGAGATTCTGTCTCCCTCTCTCTGCCCCTTCCCTGCTCTCTCTCTCTCTCTCTCTCACTCCTTCTCTCAAAAATAAATAAACATAAAAAATTAAAAAAAAAGAAGTTGTTTTCATAACATTCATCTTTAGAAGCTTTCTTGTTTAGTTATTAGCCTACTTATTTACTATTTCTTTCCTTCTCCTATGTTGTGACTTCATCAAAGAAAACCAGTCTTGTTCACTATTGTATTTTCATCTTCTAGAACAGTATAGATGCATAATACACCTTAGTTCATAACTGACTAAATGAATCATCTGCTTTACTTTTCAACTAGATTATTTCCTGCCAAATTCACCCAAGGACATTTTTTCCCTTTGCACTGTGCAGTTTGCTTTAATTCTTAAAAAAAAAAAAAAATTGATTGCCATGCCCACAGTGAAATTGACTTGAATGAAATATTTGGCTGATTGGTCTTCCACTAGAGTAAATATCAGCTGGCTAATAGCTGACGGCAAAAAACTGGAATCTACAAGTTCACTGACGTTTCTCGAACTAAAATGAGAAAGTGAATTGGAAAAAAATCATGCCTTTTATGATCTGGATTTTCATTCTTTATATTTGGATCTGCTAGCTGACCTGAAAGTCCCAGAAAATCAAGTTACTTTTTTTTTTCTTTTTTTTCATACCATCCTGTTTGTATTATGTCCTGGAATTTCCACTGGGGGAGGGCAGAACTGAAAGCAACGCCCTGAGCTGGGAACAAACGAAAAGTACCATCTCCTTCCTTGTCTCTGCTTGCTTAGAATTACATACAGCGAAGTTTGGGATTTCAGCTCTGGGCTAGGTTTGCTTCTGCCCTTTTGGCTGCAATCAAATTGTAGAATTTTTCCACTGACAAGATCAGTCTCTCAAGAAGCAAGTCATGGTGCTCTGATGTTTATCATTTGTGCCAGTAACAAACATTTTTCAGTCATTGGCTGTGATGGCTAATTTTAAGTGTCAAGTTTACTGGGCTAAAAGATGCCCAAATGTAAAACATTATTTTGGGTATGTCTGTGAGGTCGTCTCCAGAAAAGATTAGCATTTGAATTAGCAGACTGAGTAAAGATCATTGTTACCGATGCAGGTGGGCATCATCTCATCCCTTGACAGTCTGAATAGAACAAAAAAAAGGGCGAGACTGGTAAATCCTCTCTTTCTGCTTGAACTGAAACATCTATCTTATCTGCCCTCAGATCTTGGTGCTCTTGGTTCCTGGGCTTTCTGACTCAGATCAGGACTTCTATTGTCAGCCCCCTGATTCTCAGGCTGTGGTGGACTTGGACTGAATTATACTACTAGCTTATCTGGTCCTCCGGCTTGCAGATGGCAGGTCACTGCTATTCTTGGCTTCCATAACCATGTGATCCAATTCCTATAATAAATTTCTTATATAACTACATATATCCTATTGGTTGTTTCTCTGGAGAACCCTGGTTAACACGCTGGTAGAAACCAGGCTCTGACAAAATTTTATTTGAAACCAAGAGTGATAAAACCCAAGGTTTTAAGGTTATTGAACAAAACCAATTTAATCATTGCTCATTCTAAAATCATTTACAATTAAAAAAAATTTTTTTTCAAATTTATTTATTTATTTTGAGAGAAAGTGCACACGCGAGCACGAGCCAAGAAAGGGGCAGAGAAAGAGGAGAAAGAGAATTCCAAGCAGACTACATGTGCTGTAAGAGCAAAGCCCCATGTGGGGCTCGAACCCACGAACCACGAGATTATGACCCGAGCTGCAGTCAGATGCTGAACCTACTGAGCCACCCAGGCGCCCCTTTTTTTTCTTCTTTAATCCAAAGTAACTAACCCTAAATTCTTAACCAACAAGACCTTTACATTTCAGCTTGGAACAAAAGTCCAGTTATCCAAGGATGCTTGCTCCTTAATAACCTATAGCTACTACTCAAACATTTAATTTAGTTACCATTTTTACTTGCTTTCATTAAATTTAAAGAAAACTCTGACCCTATCTAATAGGTTGATAATGCAACGATGGATGCACAGCTGGAAATATTCCTACGAAATTTATCCTTCTCATAGTTTAGTTACCTTTTTGTTTCATTGTTTTTTTTTTTTTTTTTTTAATGTTTTATTCATTTTTGAGACAGAGAGAGACAGAGCATGAACGGGGGAGGGGCAGAGAGAGAGGGAGACACAGAATTGGAAGCAGGCTCCAGGCTCTGAGCCATCAGCCCAGAGCCCGACGCGGGGCTCGAACTCACTGACCGCGAGATCGTGACCTGGCTGAAGTCGGACGCTTAACCGACTGCGCCACCCAGGCGCCCCTGTTTCATTGTTTTTAAAGTATACTTGATTGTGCAGTTTTGAGCTACAGCCATTGAGTCAATTATCCCCCAAGGCCCTCCTAATCTTCTTTCCCCCTATTAATACTAAATGGGTGTTCCTTGAGGGATAATGCCATGTCTATGTGATTATGTTTGCCTGGTGCTGGGGTAGTAGATACATTCCATCTCTTATGTCAACTGCAAACAGATTGTTAGTGACCTTCTGGAGAAGCAATCTTGAGGCTATGTCTGACATCACTAGGAAAAACTGTTGTGTCTGATTAGCAATGCCTGCCATGGTCGTGCAAGGGAAAACTTTGTTATCTCTGCCTTTTTGCTTAAGGAGGTCCCGATGATCGACTGGCATATGATAAATGTTTGCTAGTTAGATGAATAAAATTTAATTTTATTTGGACCATCCTCCTAAGTAGAAAGAAAATTCTGAAGTTCTTTTCATCCTAACCTTTGAAATTTCCTCTCTGACACATTAAACTCAGTTAGTCCGGAAACTATTTCCTGGACTGGCCAGTTAAAATCAATGCTTTTTTTTTTTTTTGCCTCACCCAAAATGAACTTCCGAAGTTGTTGATCTCTACCATTTACTTCCCACCCAAATTATGTATATGTCTTTAAACACTATTTTTATATTCCTATATATCTGGGGTAGTAATATCTGTGATCTAGCCATTCTAATTTTGTCATGTCTACAGCTATGGTTGGTTATGGGCAAAATGATGAAGTAGGCTAAGCATGCTCCCTGGGGCTCAAAGCTTAACTCTAAGGTCTATTTTCTTCCACATGGCCCTTTCCATAGTATCAAAACCTGCTTTCAGGAAAAGGTTTGCTATTATAGGATGTAATACTTTTAAGAGAATATATTAACCTTTATAGGAGCATTTAAAAATGCCTTTTCTAAGGGGCGCCTGGGTGGCTCAGTTGGTTAAGCCTCTGACGTTGGCTCAGGTCATGATCTCGTGTTTGTGGGTTCAAGCCTTGTGTCAGGCTCTGTGCTGAAGCTCAGGGCCTGAGCCTGCTTTGGATTCTGTGTCTCCCCCTCTCTCTGCCCCTCTCCTGCTCACAGTCTATCTCTCTCAGTCTCTCAAAAAATAAATTAAAAAATGTTAAAAAATAAAAATGCCTTTTCTAATTCTAGAGTAAAAGTCTATCTTACATTTCAAATCATGTTGAACAGGCAGTAAAATAATTTTTGAACATTTGACACTTGCTTTCAGAAGTTTGTGCCCACTCCTTGTTTGCACACATCCTTTACAATTTCCCATCTTATACTCTACAATCTTTCATGATTATAACATTTATTCAATCCTTTCTGTAAGGGCCTAATAAAGCATTTATAAAACAGCAAGTTAACAAACAAATAAAACATCAAGAAAACAACAAAAATCTTGATATAAATGTCTGGAGACAATTTAAAAATGAGGTTCTTTCTGTCAATTAAAACGCCTACATCCTTAATCAAAATATGAAGAGGGTTTTAGTATTTCTTCTACCTTATGCTTGGCCCAAAAGTCAAGTAATAAAATCTACTTCATAAGCTGTAGGAGGATTATAAGGAGAGATAACAGGTTAATATAAATACACTATGATGGATACTGAGAAAATAATCGTTATTATTACCATGGGTTATTATTACCATTAACCCTAGCTTGTATCTCAAACATGCTTTCCCTTCACTACTATGCCTGTAAAAATGTAATTTATTACTATATTAAACTTAAATATTTGTAGTAGTAAGGGGAGAATGAACATGAAATTCTTCAACAAATTAATATCTATTTTTCCCAACCAAATGTTTTATAAGGACTGAGGGCAAGCAGCAAAAGTGATTGGTTTGAATTTCATGTGGTTTTTCTAACTGTACCATTTTTTTTTGTGTGTTTCTGTGCATGCAGGAAAAAAAAATGTTTTAAAAAATATGGTTAAAAGGGAAAAAAAACCCAAACCAAACAAAAAAGTTTTGAACAGCCCCAAACCAAAATGGTCCTTTGAGTAATTGAAAATTAGCTCTATGAAAACTCATAAGAAGCATACACCATCAACCTCTTTTATTTTCCCATTTAGTTTACTTATAAGTGTGAGGGAAGCTGCCTGAACGAAGAAAAAAATATTCATAACTTCATTGTGCTTTTTATAGCACTACACATACAATGAAATTCAGTACGTATTACTGAAGAAATATAGCCAACAGTCCACCAAATTTCTGTTGAGTTTTATAATATAAATTTGGGGGCGCCTGGATGGCGCAGTCGGTTAAGCGTCCGACTTCAGCCAGGTCACGATCTCGCGGTCCGTGAGTTCGAGCCCCGCGTCAGGCTCTGGGCTGATGGCTCAGAGCCTGGAGCCTGTTTCCGATTCTGTGTCTCCCTCTCTCTCTGCCCCTCCCCCGTTCATGCTCTGTCTCACTCTGTCCCAAAAATAAATAAACTTTGGAAAAAAAAAATTTATAATATAAATTTGTCAGTGGGTATGGCTCCCCAGCTGAGAGCTTCATTTCCCATCTTCCTGGGCAACTAGAAGGGGCCATGTGACTATTTCCCACAATACGAGGTGAGTGGAAATGATTATGTCACGTTAGGGTCAAAGTGGTAAAGTGTGTTAGCTCCATGTCTCTCTCTTTCTCAGGACTCTGGATTCAGGCTCTGAGGCCCTGAGGGATATGGAGACATGAAGACAAAAGTTGCTAGGGCCTCAGTCACCCTTAGACTCATTCACGGAACTGTCACAAAGAAATAAACTTGGGGTTTATTTGTTACAGGGGCTAACAATCATCTGATGCATAACAGCACTCATTTTTCATTCATATACCCTGGAACCTGCCTAGTCCCTGGCAAATTTGCATTACTTTCAACACCAAGTCCAATTTGTGACTCCACTCCTTATTTCAATTTTTATCCTTATTTCAAATGTCCACTTTTGACACCTTAAGTCTCAAAGGTTCTGACATGCCACATGTTAACAAATCTGGTAGAATATTAGTTACGTCGGCATTTTTAAGATGTGTTACCTTTTGGCACATCAAGACAGGATGAAGAAAGACCACAACTTTGTACTATTCTTGAGGAGTCTTTCTCCAGATTGTTGCTTAGAGTGATTATATATTTGTTATTTTGGTACATAACTGCTCTGTGGCCTATCCGGACAGTCAGCAGCCTGTCGTTTGAGTTAGAAAAGTTACTGTCTTTGTTTTTCCAGATAGTCTCTGTATTAGGAAAAGCATGATATTTATAAAACACTCCTGAATGAAAACAGAACAAAACAAAACAAAGCAAAACCAAACATCCAAAACAGAAGTTTTTGTTTGGCTGGTGAGAAGGACTAAAAATCAAAGAGTACATTACTTCAAATTGGTGTCTTTCAACTATAATTTCACAAAGTTGTTGTTCGGAGCATTTTATGTCATATTTTCAAACATATTTTTTTCTTTATAATGGTAAAATAACGGTCATTTGGTCTTTTTCAAATCTGAGTTGTTTTGTGCACCAACACAATTGTCCATCACTGGACATGTTATGAGAAAGGCCCAGAATGATAAGTTTACTTTATTTCAAACACTCTGTACCTTTGTAATACTACAAATAAAACGCCGTCTTCCAAATCTGCTCTGACAACCTCCACAAGAAGTTGAAATTCTAAATTAAAAAAAAAAGTCAAATTATGCTCTGTACAGAATGAAAATATTTTAAATATTTTCATCTTCTTAGATGAGGGAAGTCTAAACCATTTGCTACCCATCAGATATTGATCATAAGCAGAAACTGTATCTAGAATATCACATTAATTCTGGGGGCTGCATTAAGTATTACGATGACTGTCACTAGGTGACAGCATAAATGATAATGTGCAATGAGAGAGGGGAAGGTATGAACCTAGGTTCGAGTTTCAGTCCTGCCACTTAATAGCGTCATGATGTTGGGAACATCAGCTAAACTTCCCAATTCAATTTTCTAACCTATAAGTTGATGGCTTAGAAATAATGCATATAAATTATGTCTGCACATATCAGGTGTTCAATCATGACTGCTATTAACTCTTTGAGCTCTTAATTACACATGGAAGTCTTGTCATGTGAGAGATGTTTGAATTCCATAAATTTGATATTTGTTTCTTAGGTTTTAGAATAAGCTATTGTGGTAGTGTTAGGAGTAATTTTTTTTTTATCAGCCAGCTCTTGCCACAATCATGCCGTGTAACAAATCATCTCAAAATGCGGTAACTGAGAATGCAATTTATTGTCGTGCTCTAAAGTCTGCGGGTTAACTGGTAGATCTGAATTAGGATAGGTTCATCTGTGCAGACCTGATTTAGGTGGCAAGGTCATCTGAGTTCAGCTCCAGGCTGTGCATTAAATCCAAGTTGGCTCAATGTGTCTTTCACGCAGGGTCCAACTAAAAGGAGCAGCATTTACCTGGGGTGAGCTCTTCTTGTGTGGCATCACCAGGCACAAGGAGCCAGGTAAACCATTCAAGCTCATCTGCTAATATTCATTATAAAGCAAGTGACAAGGTTAAGTGTCAACTAGTGAAGTGGGAAAGTCAAGTCACGATAGGTCAGAAGACAAACAGATATTTGTGGAGTACTCAAAGTATCACCAGATTTCAGACTATAGGACATAGAGGAAAGAATTAAAAAAAAAAAACTGTTTTGGTCATCAGAATAGAAGAATCAAACAGAGGGTGTTTCTAGACTTTAGTTACAGCTCAGAAGCAATAGAATAAGATGAGGAAGAGAAGAAAAATAAGGAGAAAAAGGGACAAGCAGTTCTCAGGACTGAAGTGCCATTGCACTAAGAAGAGACTTCTTTTCAACAGAAATGATTTTAAAAGCAGCAGTTAGTTTCAAAAAATAGCATGAGTATTTAGCTTCGTCACAAATTGAGACCGGCAGAATACAGTTATTAACGTGGACTTATGTACGTTCGATATTCAGACTTATTTGGGCACAAGCTAGTTACTCTTACATCATCTCTGAAAAAGATGTATTATTCATGCAATAAAATACATGGTGAATCAAAGTCAGGAGATGATTATTTTACATGAAATAAACTGTTTCCACATAATGCTAAAACCATTTTGGCGATGTCTATTTACATGAAAAAATGCACTAATCTTTAATGACTCTATTAATTAAAACAGATCTATCAGAATACTCACTCTTTAATAAATTATTAGCTTTAGTTTCATTACTGTGTATGCTGAAAAGTGTATTTTTAAAATTGTTACTTTGAAAATATTTATTAATTTAGATTTTTCATAAGCTCAGATTGATTCTCCTGAAAAGACTCGATGAATATAATTTTATAAGAAAAGATTACAATTAATTTTCATTTAAGTGTTCAATCAACAAATTGTCTAGATGCTGAAGATATAAAGATGGAATAAAAATAAGAATCCCTGCCCTGAAGAAACTCAGAGAGACCATATAATATACAATTTTATACAATATGTTAGGCTCTGTAATTGGAGAATACACAAAATCATTTGCAGTACCCGGGAAGTGAAGTAATCGTCACTGTGGTGGTGTTTGGGTTGACTTGGAAGGACAAGCAGAAGTTGGATGGGAAGGTTAGGTAAGTGGCATTCAGACTGAAGGAACAATGTGGAAGTGTGCAGAAACATGACAGATGATGGCAATTGTGGGAAATGAGTCATCTGACGTGACTGGAGTATTCCTCCTTCAGGGAAGTGGTAGGAGACATGGTTGGAAGCACAGTCTGGAGTCAGAATCAACAGACAAACCAGGTTGTCTGCCCTTCTTATAGACCTTACACTCTTAGCTGCCCCACGATGACCAATCATTTGTAGGCTCATAGAAATTTTGAAAACGGTTTCTGTTGGAAGTTTGGATTAAGAACATGTGTAAGGGGGGCGCCTGGGTGGCGCAGTCGGTTAAGCGTCCGACTTCAGCCAGGTCACGATCTCACGGTCCGGGAGTTCGAGCCCCGCGTCGGGCTCTGGGCTGATGGCTCAGAGCCTGGAGCCTGTTTCCGATTCTGTGTCTCCCTCTCTCTCTGCCCCTCCCCCGTTCATGCTCTGTCTCTCTCTGTCCCAAAAATAAATAAACGTTGAAAAAAAAAAAATTTAAAAAAAAGAACATGTGTAAGGAAGCTTAGGACAGCCATCTGCTTTCATAAGCATGCAAAATCAGCAGATAAAGTCTTCAGAGACGGAATGATAGAGAAGCAAGGACAAAAGCCAATGTGGGTCTGGGAAAAAAGAAAAGAAAAAAAGAAAACAAAAGAATGCAGCTTCTCTGGATCATAATGCTTTCCAGACACTCATTCTGGAAGCCTGTGAAGCCAGTGGTACTTTTGGCCTTGAACCACTTGGAGAGTGCCCTTTGGTTTATGTTAGCTCACTTTTAATTACATTCACTCAAACCCTCTTCCTAAGTCAATTTCAAACTTTGGCCTTTGACAGGTGAGTATTAAGAAAATATTTAAATGTTATAATTGTATTAATAATATAATAACAATAGTGACGGTACCTCATACTCGCTATGTATTACTGGTGACAAGGTACATGTGAGCATACTTTACAGGTTTTAACTCAGCGAATCTTCCAAAGAATATGATGTCAGGTATTATTATCAAAACCAATTTATACGTGAGTAAACTAAATTAAAACATTTCAGTAAACCATTCTTGCCCAAGGTTGATGTGCCAATCCACAGTAAAGCCTATTAGACAGACTAACACATCGGTTTGGAGTCTGATGCAATTCAGAAAAGCCAGTTGGTAGGTTGCTGTGGGCAAGACCCAGGCTGGCATGTACAGAATGGACTAAGGTAGTGGCAGTGGGGAAGGTGGGAAGGTGATTCAGGACATATTTAGAAAACAAAATCAACAGAACTAAGTGTGGAGAGGGGGGGAGTAGTCAAGGATTTCCCCCATATTTCTGGGTAGAATAAAGGTGGTGCTAGGTCATGCTCTGAAAGAGTGGATGCTTTAGTGGAGGCTGGGAAGTGTCTGGATGCAACACTGCCTTCATCACTATAATCTCTTCAGGTCACTCTGTCCACTTATCTCTTTCCTTCCTCAGTTCCTTGCAGTCTTCCCTCTCTCAACTTCACATCCCAGAAATTCAGAATATCCGGATCTTTTTGTCTGTCTGTTCATCATCATCATCATCATCATCATGTCTTCTCCAAAATCTATCATCTTCCCTTTTCCCCAGACACCTAGACATTTGAAACTCAAAAAATGTGGAGTTGTACTACATCTCACCCACCCTTTTCTGTCAT
Source organism: Leopardus geoffroyi (assembly GCF_018350155.1). Classification (NCBI taxonomy): domain Eukaryota; kingdom Metazoa; phylum Chordata; class Mammalia; order Carnivora; family Felidae; genus Leopardus; species Leopardus geoffroyi. Next base: position 16,442,530 of record NC_059342.1, on the reverse strand, counting down.
TCTATTTTGTCATCCCTTATTGAAGCAGTGAAAGGAGAATGCTGCCCTAACCAAGAAGTGAAATGGCCAACAGGAAGGAGAAACTTGTAAAACAAGTAACATTAGAGATGATATTTTAAAGTATAATCTTGCCACAATAGTTTCTTTTGGGGTAGGGGAATGGGGGGGAGAGCCCATTGATGCTAGTTAGTATAAGGAACAAGGGTACAAGAGCAAATTATAAGATAAATATATCTACTCTTTCAAGCAGTTTCCATTGGAAATGAATGGATTATGGGTCACAGTTGGAGCATGGAACTGGGTGAGGGAAAAGCTTTAAGTTGAGTGAAATTGGTGAAGATTTGGACATTGACTGCCCCTACATGGATTTCTTCCTAAACCCCATTCCCTATCCCGTTATCACCTCTGCTCTTTCCTGATTCATCCTAACTCATACTTAGCTCTTGCATTCACCATCCTGATACCTTTAGCCAACATTGCCTCACATATTGATCCATTGACTACCTTTTAGACTATTTTTAACATTTACTTTCTATCCTTTTGTAATTTATCTCACTCAGGTTCTTTGCTTCTGTCTTGCTGTACCCTACTTTGCAGATGAAATATAAGAAAGCCTTCCATAAGGTTAATCTATTCATTTTCAGTGTCCATTTTTTCTTGTTCCATATTCATTGTGTATTGTGATTATCTTTAATGGCTATATATGAGGGTATTTTGGTTAACCTAAGGTTCTAGCTTAAAATTTGCAAGTGGTTCCTCCAGTCTGTCTCCCTATAAACAAAAGATTATTCTTCTTCCTTTACCTCTGACATCCAACTACATTGACCAACCATCCTGGCTTGCCCAGGACTGTTCTGATTTAAGCACTGAAACTCTCATTCTTGTAGACTCCTCAGTCTCAGGCAAACTGAGATCATTGGTGACCCTACATCCCTCCATACCTTATGTATCTCTTATCTCCCTCTTGCACAATCACAAAACCTAGTTAAGGTACTTAATTTTTCCCTTTACTCTGGATTATTTCAATGACCTTCTAACTTGTCTCTAGTCATTCCTTATTAAAATACAAACTACCTTGGAACACCAGATTAATTTTTCTACAGGGTTGTTTTGGTATGTCATTGTTTTGTTCAAATACTTTCAATGCCTCCCTTGTGTCCATCAAATGAAGCTTAAGTGTCTTAGGTTTGTATTTGATGTCCTGCATAATTCTTCACCAGCCAACTTTTCTCATTTTTCTTTTGATGACTCAGAAGTCACTTCGGTACCTTTTAGACCTTTGGTCATTATTATAAATAAGTGTAGTGTATTTTTTAAATTGGAATACTGAAGTGACTCAGTACAAATTTCTAGTCAATAAAAATCTGGACAAAGCAACTCTTTTTGTATATCTATTTACATTTGTCTCTTTCCTAAATTCTTATGTTAAATTATGGAGTAGATCGTAAAAACAAATTAGTTTCTTTATAGAACAAGTTCAGGTTAGAACACTTGTTACAGCCCATACAGTAAGAAAATAACCACAAAATAATCTGGAAGGTGACAATACTTTACTAAGCCATGATTATTTTTCTAGTCATCCTCACTGACAAAACTAACCCTGCTTTATAAATCATCATTATTTTCAAAAGTGTTCAGTTACTACCTACTTTTCTAAATCCTGTTTCATTATTTCTTTTGTAGTTACAGAAGCCCAACAGCCCTCAATTGTATTATTTATTTTGGCTTCACAATCATTTTTTAATGTCCTAAAGAAAATATCCTCAGTGGGCCATGAAAACAATACCTTGTATATTTCTCTTTTTAAATGACTGATAACATAGTCTTCCTCACATGGAACAATAACCTAGAGTTTTTTCATTTACTCAAAGCTTCTTTTTTCTTTTTCCCTGGGATTTTCAGGCCGTTTCTTCTCTTCACAGTTAGCTTTATTGATGGGTTTACTTCTGTCTGTGGAGGGGTTTAGGGCATCTCTATTTATAACCCTCCAAGCCTGGTCTACACTCCTGAGGGGTTCTGCTTGCTCATCCACTTACTCTCCTCCTTGTAAAGACTTTGGTGTAAATCCAGTGCTGCCCTTCAAAGCAGGCAAGTGGCTATTAACAGTGCTTGGTATTTGCTAATATACATACTGCCATCCATCATCTCTGTGTCCTTTTGTTGCTCAGATGCCAACAATCTCACCACTGGTCTCTGCTGTGACTGTTCCTCTATTTTAGGTGCGTTTCTCATTTAGAACAAAAATGTGTAAACGTTTTGTGTGTAATATGAACTGTTTTACAAATATTCCTAAGTTAGCACTGTGTTTCAAATAAAAATGCCTTTGAGTTATATATGCTTTCATTTTCTTAGATCGCTATATTAGAGTAAAAATCTGCATCAACTACCCATTCTTTCCTGCTTTCCTCCGTAATAAACAATCTATGTATCTCCAGAAATAAATATCACATATTGACCTGGAATAGGGCCTCTGAATCTGTGATCGATTTAAAACATGACTATAACTACTTTGACACTTCTGCCATCGAGAGATGTGGTCTAGGTTCCCTCTCCTTGAATTTAGGTAGAGTTGTGACTCTTTTGGCCAAAGAGAATAAAAATCCCAGTACTTGTTTTATGGATATCAAAAAAACTAATTCTAAAGTTTATATGGACGGGGTGCCTGGGTGGCTTAGTCAGTTCAGCGTCCGACTTCAGCTCAGGTCATGATCTCACGGTTTGTGAGTTCGAGCCCCGCATCAGGCTCTGTGCTGACAGCTTAGAGCCTGGAGCCTGCTTCAGATTCTGTGTCTCCCTCTCTCTCTGCCCCTCCCCCACTTGTGCTCTGTCTCCCTCTCTCTCTCAAAAATAAATAAATATTTAAAAAATTTAGAGTTTATATGGAGAGGCAACCCCCCCCCTCCAAATAGCCAAAATACTATTGAAGGAGAACAAAGGGGGAGGACTGATGCTTCACCTTCAAGATTATTGTCAAGCTATAGTAACCAAACAGTGTGGTATTGGTGAAAGAACAGGCAAATAGATCTATGGAACAGAATAAAGAGTCAAGAAACAGACCCACAGAAACAAAATAAATTTTATTCGATTTAACAAAACAAGAAAGGCAGTACAACGGAGCAGAGATCGTCTCTTCCACAAATGATGCTGGACTAACTGGACATCCATATGTAAAAAGAAAAAAAAAACTGAATCTAGACAGACTTTACCTCCCTCACAAAAATTTGCTCAAAATAAATCAGAGACCTAAATGTAAAGCCCACAACTACATAACTCCTAGAAGATAACATGGGAAAAAACTAGATCTCTTTGGTATGTTGATATGCATGAAGTAAATTCCTGGGATTTTGATCATAACCACATTGAATCTATACATGCAGTTGGGAAGAACTGACATATTTATATCAAGTGTTCCTATCCATGAACAAGGACCCTCTCCATTTACTTAGCTCTTCTTTGATTTTGTTGATCACAGTTTTGTAGTTTCTCTCATATAATTTTTTTAACGTTTATTTAATTTTGAGAAACAGAGCACCAGTCGGGGAGGCAGAGAGAGGGAGACACAGAATGCGAAGCAGGCTTTAAGATCAGAGCTGTCAGCAGAGAGCCCAATGCGGGGCTCGAACCCAGGAGCTGCAAGATCATGACCTGAGCCGAAGTCGGATGTTTCACCGACTGAGCCACCCAGGTGCCCCTTGTAGTTTTTCTCACATACATACTGCACACATTTTGTTAGATTCACACCTAAGTAATTCATTGTTTTTGGTGCTAATGTAAATGGTATTATGTTCTTAATCTTAAATTCCACTTGTTCATTTTGTCATACAGAAAAAGCAATTGACTTTTGCCCATTAACTTTGGTGTCCAACAACTTTGCTATAATCATTTATTAGTTCCAGGAGGGTTTTCCAGATTTTCATATAGATGATCATGTCATCTGCTAACCAGTTTTATTACTTCCTTTCAAATCTGTGTATCTTTTATTTCCTTGTCCTATTGCATTAGCAAGGACTAATCCTTGTCTTGTACCTGATCTTACTAAGGAGGCTTTGAGTTTCTCACTATTAAGTACGATGTTAGCTACAGCTTTTTTTATAGATAGTCTTTATGAAAATGAGAAAGTTCCTGTATATTCCTAGTTAACCATGAATGAGCATCAGATTTTGTCAGGTGGGGTGCTTTTCTGTACTACAATAATTCTGAGCATCGGATGTGACTAAGACTATTTAATTTCTAATTTTCAGTCTCTTCATCTAAAAAGAAAACAGTAATGATGCCTTTTATTGTTGGCATTTGGGGGGGATAATTTTACAGGAGAATGTATGTAACAGTGTCTGAGGAATAAGGCCTCAATAAATGCTGGCCATTATTACCATTACAGGCAATAAGAATAATAAACATTCTTTTTATTTTAGTGAGGCTAATGGCTGCTTTTTATTTTATTTATTTATTTATTTTTTTTTTAATTTTTTTTTTCAACGTTTATTTATTTTTGAGACAGAGAGAGACAGAGCATGAACGGGGGCAGGGACAGAGAGAGAGGGAGACACAGAATCAGAAGCAGGGTCCAGGCTCTGAGCCATCAGCCCAGAGCCCGACGCGGGGCTCGAACTCACGGACCGCGAGATCGTGACCTGGCTGAAGTCGGACGCTTAACCGACTTCGCGACCCAGGCGCCCCTACTGCTTTTTAAAAAAAATATGGTAAAATACACATAGTGTAAAATTTACCTTCTTAGCCATTTTTGAGTGTAAGTTCAACAGTGTTACTAATTTCCAGAACTCTTTTCATCTTACAAAACTGAAACTCTTTACACAGTAAGCAATTCCCATTAGTGTCCTCACTAACACTAGCTATTTTCTGTTTTTTTTTTTTTTCTCTTTTCTCTCTCTCTCTCTTTCTTTTTTTTTCCTGGTAGTAGTTACTCAAATAGGTATAAGGCAGTATTTCACTGTGGTTTTGGTTTGCATTCCCCTAATGATTACTGATGTTGAATATCTTTTAATGTGCTTTTTGGTCATTTGTAAAAGTTCTTTGGGGAAATGTCTTTTCAAGTCTTTTCCCAATCAAAAATTTTATATTTTTGAACATTGTTTGTTTATAAGTGTTCTTTATATATTCTGGGTATTAACCCCCTTACCATATGATTTGCAAATACTTTCTCCCATTCTGAGGATTGCTTTTCACTCTGTTAACTGTGTAATAGTTATGGCTGCTTTTTAGAAAATATCTTGATATATTATTAATTCAGTCAAAACCAAATTTTATTTTATTTTATTTTTTTTTTTTTTAATTTTTTTTCTTTTTTTTTTTTTCAACGTTTATTTATTTTTGGGACAGAGAGAGACAGAGCATGAACGGGGGAGGGGCAGAGAGAGAGGGAGACACAGAATCGGAAACAGGCTCCAGGCTCTGAGCCATCAGCCCAGAGCCCGACGCGGGGCTCGAACTCACGGACCGTGAGATCGTGACCTGGCTGAAGTCGGACGCTTAACCGACTGCGCCACCCAGGCGCCCCTCAAAACCAAATTTTAAAAATGAATCATCATAAATGTAAATATGATAGTAAAATTAACCTTGAATCAGGGATGATTCTTATTTTAAATCAGGCTTCACTTTGAGATTCACAGAATGGATAGTTTTGATGAGACAGTCAAGTAATCAAAGGAATATGACATAGTTTCAAGGGTAAAGGAATATTCCTCAATCGTTGGGATTTTGTTAGTCAGAGTCAATCCCAGTGAAATGTGGAGTATCCATCAAGTGCTACATTGGTACCTTCACTGTAATTCACAGAGGCCATTATACTGACTTCTATCCACCATGCTTTGCAACTTGTTGATGGAAAACCTCTATACTCAATGTTGTAGCCCTTGAGGCATAGGCAGGGACCTAGTGTAGTAGTTATTGATCATATTTTGGCTTCAGGTATTGCTGCATAGAAGGGAGATCAGCTTTTCTTTCCTTTTAAGGAGTTTAGTTTACTTATTTTTGGTCTTGCCTTGTAATTACATACCTCACAGTCTGTTTTAATTGATCACTCAAAGTCTTCTCTATCGAGGTATCCATAAATCTCCACTATGCTTGCTTTAGCACAGATGCTTTAAATAAAGATTTATGTTCAATTCAGACTTCCAGTTAGAAAATATATTCTCTTTCAGTTAGGTAGAAATCAGCATGAAAATTCTATGTTGGAGTTTAGTAAAATAACAGGAAAGTCCTATGGAAGTTTAAAACTCACTAACCTTTGGGCAAAATCTCGACCTTTCTACATGTGAGCAATATTTGAAGTAAGCTTAATATATACATTTTGAGGCATCAGTGAACAAAAATTATCACCAGAAATTAAAAATTTCACACATTCCTCCACCCTCCAAAAGCAATGGGGTACCTGCTCTCCTGAACTTTTGAACCCTGGATGAATGAAGATAATTTGTAAGATTTTGAATGGCATCTGTACACGTACATAGCACGATTCTTAGTAGTTTCAACTTAATTACCTTCTCTAGACCTGTAATGTACTTTAAAATACATTAATTATACACTGATCTTGAGAAACTACTGGAAATGTATTAGAAGCAGATATTTGTATGTTGGAGAGAGGCAAATGGAGTCAAGAAACCTGGATCCTAGGTCTGCTCTATCAACAATTATCTCTGTGACCGTAGGCAGGTCACTCCTACTTTCAAGCTGTCATTTTCCTAATTGATCTAGGCCAGATTAAGGCCTCTAGAATTTTATTTTCCTATATGTATACAAAAATTGTGCAAAACACACACACACACACACACACACACACAGACACACACACACGCACACCCCTTCCTATTTGAACTTACCTCATGTCAATTATTAGCTCTGTCAACTCACCTCATTTGAAATAACAGTATACAAGAAGTGCTTACTTGCTCAATTACTTATATATTACACTCAGAGGGCAGTGGGCATATCATAGTGAATCCATTATGGATGCAGAATGGACAGAATGAATATATTATGGATCCTGTTTCTGAGATTCGTAATTTCTAAGGCATATCTGTATTACTCTGGCAGGGCATCAAATAATACTCAAATGTATCAAAATAAGAAAAAGGATTAATATGAAAAGAGGGAAAGTTATGACTTTGGCTACACTCTGTTGTAGATATTAATTTCATCATGGCAAAGAAGATTGTGACAATTTTCATTTGGTCATTAATGTCTAGATACTATCTAGAAGAAAATGACCAGACAGAAGAAAAGGTTGAGAATTACTGACATGGGTGAAAGGTTAAAATAATTAGGATTTTTAGCCTGGATTGAGAAGTCTTGGGGGAAACTTACGACTATCTGTTAGTAATCAAAGTGATGCTATTTAGATTTGGGAGGTAAAACTGAGATTGAAGATGGACATTTGGTAAATTCAATTTAAGTTTCATGGAAATAGAGCTTTATTCAATATGAGGAAAAACTTTCTAACAATTTCAACAGTCTAATAATAGGTTGGGTTGGCTTGTGAGATAGACCATTTTCCATAATGGGAATTGTTCAAGCAGAGGTCAGATCAGTAGAGAAAACTCAAATAGCTTTCTAAGGCAGATAACCTAAATAAGCAAAGTGGGTCACAGAGGGCAAATCAGCAGCGTGTATTCCACCTGAAGTTTGCCAGATTTCTGATTTTTCTAAGGAAGCAGGAAATTGGGATTTTTATGTTAGTTTTCTGATACATGTTGGCTTAATTTTTTTTTTTTTTTGACACTGCGTGGACTAAACAAGATCTATTTGGTTTGAACATAGATTGATCCATGTACTTTGGTCTCTGAGCTCCATTTCTTATCCCTAGTAGCCTTGTCATCTGTAGACCAGTCACAGAACTGAGTGTTTGGAAAGATGTGGGAATACTAAGCTGGGGTATCAAGTCACCACACTTGAGGAATGAGTAGTATTTACAATTAACTTATGATGTAAAGTCATTGTATGCACTAAGTTATACATGTGCACAAACCATATAGGACCAAGGACCAACTCTCCCAACAAAATCTGTTAGTATGGAAAGAAACACAGGCTGCCAGAACTTCCCCAGGCAGTTCTCTCAAAGAAAACTATGTAAAGATAGAACAGGAGGGAGGAAATTTCAAGTAGATTCTGTAGATCTGCACAGTGCTTCAGGAAATGAAGCCTCAGGATTCAAGGGCCACCAATTAGGATCAGTATAACTCAGGAGCTGGCTGTTGGTGATTTCCTGATTTTTTTCATCCTTATGAGGTCCAGTACTATTTATAATTCTTTAAATCTTTTAAAATAAGAGTTAAATTCTTTATTTTTCTATTCTTATTCTTCTTTTCTTTTTCCTGTCTTCTTTCCCCTCGGGAGTCTGGTCCAGAGCCTTCTCCAAGATTTCCACAAATCCTCACGGCTTATTTACTCAGTACCCCCTTTTCTCTGAGAGCTTCTTCCTTTCACTCATGTCTTGTATCCTGTGGCTCTTGCTCCTCTCAGCTCTTCATCAATCCAGATGTGAACCAGACAGTGGGGAACCCTCAGGACAGGGGCAAACTAAAGGTGAGAGGAGGGAGGTATATCTGCTACTTAGTTCCAGTCAGTTGTTGGAGATATGGACCTTTTCTTTTCCCACTGAATTATTATAGGCAGTTGTATCAGACTTTTTTCATGGAGACTTGGAAGAAATAGAGGGAGGTTATGTTTCAGAATGCTCTATAGCATAATTTTGAATATTAGACCTCCTACTGCTTACCCCAAGTTCCCCAGTCCCCCAAAAGAAATTTGTCATAGGCAATTTTCCTGTTCCTTTGCATTCCAGATTTCAAGTATCTTCCTGGCCCCTTCTCTTCTCTCCTCCATAGCCCTCTACCCTTCTGCTCAATCCTGAGATCAAGTGTCAGATGCTCTACCAATTGAGCCACCCAGGTGACCTTTGCCCAAACCTTCATACTCAATCTTTCATGCTTCCTCATGAAGGCCAACTCCATGCTTCTCTCTTAACTCCCTCTCATTCTACCTTTGCCTGTCCAAAACCTCATTAAATTATTCTAAACAAAGGTTCTACTCTCAAGCTCAGGCCTTTTAGTCACACATCACACTGGTAGACTGGTAGAATCTTTGAAATTACTCTTTTCTTTCTCAGGACCATGTTCTTGAGTATGACCTTTTTCTACACCATCTATGTAAGTGAAAAGTAGACATCCACAGGTTTATCTTTCTCTCTCCTATGAATTAAAGTGATCCGCTTAGAAAGCAGGAATATTCAGCTGTTTTTGTTCTAAATTGTACTTTTTTTTTGTTTTCACTTACACAGAGATAGTATATATGCATATGTTTTACAAACATTTTGAAGCAAATGGATTTCTGCTGCTTGAAATCTGCTAAAAGTGGATGGCTCAGAGTAGGTCTTAGAAAGACTGAAGACTGGGCAAGTATTCAGGACTGGTGGGAGAAGGGTCCAAAAGGAAAGCTTCAGAAGCAGAAATCATGGTGAGAGGAGAATGTGGAAAAAGAATGCATATTTTCATACTCAGGTCTAGTAGAGTAACAGTCTAGTAGAGTAACAGTTACCAACATGGTAGATGTTGAAGAGATCCTTTCTTTCTCTCCCTCTCTCTCTCTCTCTCTCTCTCTCTGGACCAAAGAGGGAAGACTATCTCATCTTTTTTCCTCTTCTTTCCTTTTTTTTCTTTCTGATTCACTTTCATTATGTGTGTTGATCCAAATTACTATTAAGTGTCCCCAGATCATGGTAGCTTTCTTCTTGGCTTGACTCTATTAGACCTTCCTGCGCTCAGATGAAGTCAGCTTTCTTCTCAGCTCTCTGTAAGTATGCTGTACCTGCATACAACTGGGAATTTCTTAATTCCCAGCTGCTCTTCTGGACAAGCAGTGTGGATTTATCCATGGTTCAGTGGAGAGACCACGTGTTCTCGTAGGTGTCTCTTTTATAGAGAAATTATGAGAGCAACCATCAGCGAGGAAGAATATATCTACTTTGGTGCTAGGTGGTCTGGATTTAGTTGTCAGCTTTTTACTAGAGTAACCTAGAAATCCTAACTATCATTTGGGAACTTAACAGATCATGGGAGTTATTCCCTACCGAACAAGTGAGTTACTGCTTCTATGGAATAATGAGCTTGGGTAATAAGGAACAGCCCCTTCTATTGTGAGAATTGTGAGATGATTCTTTCCCATCATCCTGCCACCCTCCTACTTTGCTCCTAGCTGGTTCACTGTCTAGGCCAGTCAGAGGGATCTCTCAGGTTCAATTTTGGTAATTCTGCTCATCACACGACACACGGTATCCATTCCTTACTCAAAGCCTGTGGCCCCACTAATTTTACTAGTCTGTTTCTTTCTACCTATTCCTTGAAACTCATAGAATGCAAACCCAGGAGCTGTCACCATTAGCCTTTTAGTCATGTGGCCTAGGAAATCCAAAAACCTTGCCTGAAGGGGAGAGAAATACATTTTTAGAGAGGAACAGAAATGAGAGAGGGAGAGAGAAGGGGAGAGAGAGAGAAATGGAGAGATGAAGAGAGAGACAGAAAAGGAGAGAGAGGCTTGATAGTGTTTGAGTTCCTGCTTCCAGAAATTTCTGAGGCCTGGCTAGATTTCTATCCTGAAGATCAGGCAGGCATGAGACTTTTGCCCTAACCTGGTTTGTGACGGATTTCTGCTATTTGTAAGAAAAAATGCTGGCAAAGACATTCTGCTTCCTTTAGAAATTGTCACATCCAAACAGAATGTTAAATTTAGTCATAAGAGATTTCTCTTTTAACGTGGGTCTAGAAGAAGCCTCCAGAGTTTGTGTTATATTGGATTATTTAAGCTTTTCTTCTTTGTAGAAGCTGCATTATGTGGTGAGGGGTCACTCGAAGTCACTTGGATCTGGGTTTCCATCATAACTCCATTATCTGCAAGCTTTGGAAGTTTGAAATGTCCTTTAAATTTTCTAAGCCTCAGTTTCCTCATATTTATTGAAAGAATATACCATTTATCATGCAGGGTTGTTTTAAGAATCGGCATAAAACAACTAAGGTACCTAGCACAGTCCGATTTTAATACATTGAAATTTCATACCACATTTTCTAATTTTGAAAAAGACAACCCCCAAACATGATATATATTTATAACAAGTATACCGAGCAATAAAACAAACAAATTTAAAAAACTAGGATTATACAAAAGAAGAAAAAAATCAACAGGGCACAAAATATATTTTTCAGGTGTATATGTATGTGTGTATATATGTACGTATATATGTACACATCTGAAAAATATATGTATATTAAAGTAAATAATATATACACACACATATATATATATATATACATGTTTTTTTCTATTAAGGCCTTCAACTGATTGGATGTAGCTTACGCATATTAAAGAGGATGATTTGTTTCGCTCAAAGCTTACTGATTTAAATGTTGATTTCATCTAAAAATATCTTCACAGAAACCTACAGAGTAACATCTGACCAAATATCTGGGTACTATGGCTTAGCTACGTTTACATATAAAATTAGCCACCATGCTAAGATTGATTTTAAATTTAATTCTGAGTCTCCTAGTAGCCAAGGGGGAAAAAAAGAGAAGCACATTTTTTTGTAGTCCTTTGTTAGGAAGATATTTTCCTTCATATAGATCATTTCCCCTCATACATTAAATTTATACACATGTGGCTACTTTTACTTCTTCATGGTATGAATACATCGACTTTCTAGATATCTTTGAGTTAGGAACTATGCCATCTCTGCATCCTATCTGTCACCAAATTCTTGTCATTTCTGACTCCAAATTCTTTACAAACTGTGTACTCCACTCCCTCTTTCTTCCAGTGCCTTAGTTCAATCTCTCATTGTTTTCCACATGAACGTTGGCAATAGCTTCCAAACTTATCTCTGCTTCTGCTTTGGTCACTTCAAATGTAATCTTTACACAGCCACCAGACAGCCCCTTTCAGGACACAATTACTATGCCACCTCCCTCCCTGTTTAACAGTTACCTCTAATGTCACAATGTATAAAATCCAAAGGCTCAACATCATTCTCTTCCGTGCATTTTAACCTTTGACCATATCAAATTATCTAGAACTTTTAGAAAATGCCATTATTTCAGACATTTCTCTCCCTGTACATTGCTGTTTCCTCTGTTGAAAATGCTCTATCCTCATTCGCCTACACAAATACCAGTCACTCCTCAAGACTCAAAGGCCACCTCCTTTGTCAGACCTTCCTTGACACATAAACAAGCAGCCACTCCTTCTTCCTTCCCCCGGAGCAACTTACACATCCCCGTTACATTTCCTTGGGTGTTAAGAGTCTGAAATTGGAATGCAAAGTAAAAAATCACAAAGAATTACAACCCCCCTCCAACATCCCTTAAATTAAGGCGACATACTATCCCTTAAATTGTGATATGCTATTGCTCTGTGAGTTTGATACAGTGGTTTTTTCTCAGACACTGGAGCAGTTGGTGCTTTCATTAAGTGCACCATGTCTAGCCAAAGATGACCAGGATGACCGCTGACCACCATTTTCTGTCACATGCACACCCTGTGGTTTACGTGCTCATTGAAAGGAGCGGTGTGGGGAATTACTTGCACTGTTTAAATTGTCACTGCCACCTTCCTTCCATCCTCCCTTCCTCCTCTCCTTTCTTCTTTCTTCTCTCCTGCTATGCTTCCATAGTTTAATACAAGCAGGGTAAATTCTTATACCGTACAGTGTCTAACTTGATCGTACTTCATTAATTTAAGTATAGCACTCAGTTGCACTGTGATGTAAATCTGTGTTTTACCTTCTGTCAATCCCAAGTGCATACCAGAGTGGAAAGTTCCATGAAGGCAGACCTGTATATTTCATCTCTGTTTCCTTTCCTCATGCATATTAGGACTTCAATGGCCATTGAGTGCATGGATAAGATCAGCTAATGGAAGGCAAAGGCAAAGGACGGAACTTCCTTTTCGCTTTAACTATGAACTTTGCATGTGATGAGAAATTTAACATTTCTGGTCATTTGTCATCAGCTTCTGCAAAGGGATAAAACTAGTCTACTTGATACGCTTCTGAAAACTAATATAGGACAGTTAAAATACCACATAAATGCTAAATAATAAAGTGACAAGCACAATATGTCAGGGGACGCATGGCAATGCAACTATGTCTGTAAAACATTTACTGTATTTTGTCTCTAAAACGTACAACAACAACAACCCACCAAATGGCGGCATCTGTGCTTATTTCCTCCCTGGTCCTCGATATTTGGAATACTTTCAATGTTCAATGCCCAAAAACGCAATAAATATTTTTACTTTGGTACATTCTTATTTTAACATTGGAGTTGGTACCAGCCAGAATCGTGGGGTTACTCACATCACGTGATTCTCCTCCTACCATTCAACGTGTTTACAAGTGAAAACATAAAATGAACACCAAAGGCAGTTTGGGAAGGAGAATAGATGAATGGGAGGAGGCACTGAAAAATGCATATTGAAGGCTAGGTGTGGAAGGCCTAAGAGGGGTACTATTTACAGGCAATCTTATTAGAAGTGGTGGTGGCGGGGGAGGAGGTGGGGATAGTAGGTACCTATGAGCTATCATCTAGGAGCACCAGGCGGCACCACAGCCTTTTCTCCTGGCTACCACCTCCCTGTGTCAGGGATAATTCCAGAAACCCAGAATTTGCAGGAAAAAGGTGAAGGTTGGAGAGTTATGTGGGTTGGGAGAGAAATGGGTACATAACACAGAGATCAGAGTTTCCTTGTGTATCACGTCCCGGGAATGACTAATCATGGGATCCTGCCAATCTTTAATATTTCACAAGGCATAACAGGACACAGTATGGTACTGTTAAACTCAAATTCATGAATAGGAAAAAACGTGTAGCTTAGGGTAATACTAGACTATCAATTTATTAGCAAGTTGGCTTGTAAGTTCCTAAAGACAGAGAAATGTGTAGAAAACAACCAGACCAAAGCAAACCAATCCAAACCCAAAGCAATCACCGTAAGTTACTTAGCACATATTTAACAAAGCACTGGTAGCATTCAAGAAGATCTGCTTGTAGGATCAAGAATATTCTTTCTCTTCTGCAGTTATTGGTTTCTTGAGGAGACTGAACTGTGTAGCTGATCAGATTTCCCTTTTCTAATTCTCTGTTAGTAAGCTTAGAAATGAATATGGGATCCAACTGTAGCCAGTATAATATTTTGCAGGATGGTAAAATCCCTGTCATATCCCTGGCTTCATCTCACATCTTGCTTATACATTTTCATCTATGTCTTATGTTATCTTTTCACTTTCACTTTTAATTTATGTTATGTTGTAGAAGTTTATGTTCCCTTGAAAGCTTCTCTAAATGCTTTCTCAAATAAAAGGGGAAAGGCATGTAATTGATTACACGATTATAAAAAATCTCCATTAATATACATTGCTAGGTACCAAGAATCAATAGAATTACTCCGGCCCTCAAGAACTTTACAACCAAATTATAGACTTGTGAGGAACTGTGCCCTAGATAAAGAATCGTTTTAAGATAGAAGTTTTAGGAGTAGAGATATCTAAGGATAAACTCAAGGGAAGGAGGAATACTTGATTCCACGATTAACTTTGTAGTTCTACTGTTAGCTTTGTGTGGCCTCGGGCAAGGTGGATAACACTCTCCAAGCATCAATTATTCACTAGTAAAAGGTAGCTTCATCTTGGGACAAACACTTGGATAACGTAAGGGGATGAAACACATGGTGTGTAATATTTGACTATTGTTATATAACATTTGATTACAGTATCACTCCCCGTAAAGCTAGTAGAAAAAAGCCTATTTAAATCATGTCCTAAAAGGAAAGATGTGTTTTCAGTGAAATACAGTACATTTTCAACAGGAAAGTGCCACACCACTGAGGACACAGGTATGGTAGATGCTGTTTTCATTTTAAGCTTCTATTTTCTGCAGCTGGAGACCAATATTTGGCATTGTGTTGCTAGTGTGAGAAAGTAAATATTTTTGGAAAAAATGCAAACATAAGCCTCTCTAGGGTTTTAAGGCTAGAAGGAAGGAAACTGAAAGAGAGTAAAATTGGGAGTATTCTTCACCGACTACTTTTCAGTTAACTTTAGAACAATCAAGAACAAAAACCCTGTCATTTGCATTGAATTATGTTCCTGAACTTTTCCTCATTTTTTAGTTTATTGATATTTTATTCTTTAAAAAAACAAAATTTTTTTTAATGTTCTGAGACAGAGACAGACAGAACATGAGTGGGGGAGGGGCAGAGAGAGAGGAAGACACAGAATCTGAAGCAGGCTCCAGGCTCTGAGCTGTCAGCACAGAATCTGACGCAGGGCTCGAACTCACAAACCGTGAGATCATGACCTGAGCCGAGTTGGTTGCTCAACCAACTGAGCCACCCAGGCGCCCCTTGATCTTTTATTCTTTTTAAGCAGATATATAACAGATGTAACAGGGTGCACTGCTTTGTGTACTGAAAGTGAGAGAACATAGTAGGCTCTGGAGTCAGGCAGACCTGGGTGGATCCCAGTTTACTCTGTGACATTGGGCAAGTCCCCTAAATTGTCTCCGCCTTGAATTCCTTGGATAAATGGGCACAATAACAGCAGGCTTGTGGAAAGAAAAACCAACATACAAAGTTTCTGGTTCAGGGCCAGGCCTATGGCAGAGAATCAATAGATGGCAACCTACAGGGCAGAGACGGCTCGTTCAAAATTATCTTCTTATATGCTTTTGACCTATTTAGGAGAGGCAAAGAAATGGCGGCTTTGCTCCGTTACTTTGCTCCACTAACAGTGGCAGATGATTTTAGATAAATTTAATTGTCTTCAAACTATTGCACAAGGTCAATCTCCTATTAGTCTTTCCTGGGTTTTGACAAAGTCACCCCCTCCAGGATCTCATTTGCCACTGAAATCTTCCTTGATCAATAACTACCTTCTTTGATAGCCCTATCTGCCTTCCTTATTCATTTTCAGAGGACAAGGCCAGTGTTTCAGAAAAAAAAATGTCCTAGTAGCCAGCACAAAATCATGCTAATTTCACCTTTCCTTCATGACATAATTTTCCTGATGCTACCATGTCAGGGCACCCAAAGACGAGCCTAACCCCGACTCCTCTTTTGCTTTTGTTTTCTGAACTGCTTCTCATTGGTGACTAGAGAAACCAGCCAATACCTCTTGAGCACATGCTTTGGATAAAGCATCGTGCCTAGTGCACTGCACATAAAGGCGGACAGCTCAGAGCCCAACCTTAGGTTTGTAGGAAAGGAGATTTTCTTAAGCTTCCTGTAATTGAATTGAATATCTAATTTGCATCTCTAGTTTACTAAGTTACATTCACTTAATGTAAATCAAATTGGGGCTCTCCCGCCCCAGATTTTAGGTACCAGGAGATGGAACAAATTCCAGGTATCTTCATTTGTCAGTGTTGATGTCTGCTGAAATATCTTCATGCGGGTCTGGTCTTGAGTTTGGTCTACACAGGTCACCCACTGACCTCTCTCATTCCTTCCTGCAAAATCTCTAAGTGTGAGTTCAAGTCTCTCAGGACATATTTCACTGCTCTTGTACCGCTCATGGAATGAGTTTGCTTACACGTACATCCCAAGTATGTGGGCTCCCTCCTATGCTGCCCTTCAATCCTCAGGAACCTGACAGGCATGACTTCATTAAGCCCATTTGTGAGGAAACTGAGTCTCAGAGAGCCTCAGGAACTTGCCTGTGACTATATATTTCACATGCAGGGGAGCACATTTTCAAAGCAAGGTCCAACTATTTGCATAATTCGACTTCCTTCCACGATGCTGAGCTACAGAGTTAAAGTATTAGGCCTTTTCAATTCCTATGCTAAAATCTATTATCTAGTACTATCTAGTTTAATTCATAATTTTAAGTTAAGCTTACCTTTGGAAAATAAAGACCAGAGCTTTGAAGTCAGTGTTTCTAAGATACATTCGACATCAGGATTACCTGGACTGTTTATTAAAAAGACATATTCTTGGGCCCAATCACAGCCCTCCACAACCAGTGTCTCTGGTAGCTGAGCCATGAAATCTGAATTGTTAATAAACTTGCCTCATAATTCTTATTCATGCCAAACTGGCAAACCGAGTTTTAACATGTGTAAACAAATTTATTTTGATTGCTATGGAGGGTCAGAAAGGTCTGAAATACGAGACGCTACAGTTTTTGAGGCCAGGTAACTACTGAAAACTTTGGAGATGAAGGAATGGCCTTGATCCTGGGGTAGGGGAAGGGGAAAGAGGAAGAAAACTGAGAAACAAAAGATGGGTTCCTGAGACAAATTTCCCCTTCCTTCTTGATCTGGCCTACAAGCAGCCCTGTGTAAGAATGTATAAGCTGGTGAGAAAACTTATTTAATATTTAAACCCAAAGTAACTTCTGGGTTAAGAACTATATTCCCAAATGTTATTATTTTTAATTCCCCCTGCCCAAATACCCCAAGGCATAGGATGTTTGATATAGCACTTGAGGTGCTGGTACACTTTCAGAACCAAAGCAGCTTTTCTATTTTATTCTTCACATCACAGTAAAAAATGTGTTAGATGGGTTGAATGTCTGGTTTCAAAATTTCAGAAATTTGCACCTAAATTGCACCTGTAAAATATGTTCTCACACATGCAAGCAAGTCATTGTACTTGCAAATTATTGTTTTGCATATGCAATTACTTGCTTGCATCTGGATATACATTTTGTGGGACAATTAAGTGTTTATGTTAGAAAATTAGATCACTAATTTTATGTTCATTTATATAAAGCTTAGAACTTAAATTTCCAGATTTTTTTTTTCCACAGAAAGTGCAATATATGCTGCATATGGTCTAAATGGGTTTGGGGGGGAACATTCTTTTATCCCGTCATTTGTTAATTTGACAAATATTTCCTAAATGCCACTGTGGGTCAGATGCTGTGCTAGATGGTAGAGTTTCAATGATGAGCCAACAGCCCACAATCCGGAACATGGGTCTTAACACTGTCCAGTTGGGTTTAAAGAGACAAGCAGTATGTAGTATATCGTTTGATAGTTTCAAAAGAAGCAATTTGCATTATTTGTAATCATGTAAATCTCAAGTTGCGTCCCAGTATGTGCCATACCAAAGTCGAAAGTTGACAATTGTCATTTATTCCCCATTATGTCCAGCTGATGAAGTGACTAAGAAAATGGGGAAATCATTTCTGAGTCTATTTTGCTTTCTTTAAAATTCACAGCATCACTAAGATAGTTTATGTGATTTCTGTGGAATCACTGGATTCTGCAATAGACAATACACGTATGATTCATGAAATTAGAGTTTGGTTAAAATGAAAGGTTGGAATAGTCTTTGAATGAATGCCCTTCCTGTGTGACGATATTCAGGGGTTTTGTGATAAACACACTGAGGTTCTTACACTTGTCTCTGGGTATAAAATTGTATTTTAAAGGACATGGTTTATTGGAATACTGACTTCACGATTAGAGAGATTTTATTTTGCACACTTGCACACTGCTCCCTATCTTGTTTCTATAAAGCATGTAAGAAAACAATGGTCTGTAACATACATTCAATTTTTCACTCAGAACCTAATTGTAATGATAAATTTAGAGACATTTTGAGCTGAAAAAACCTTGCAGGTATTTTTGTGTGTTACCTTATTTTACAAGTGAATAAACTAAGGCTTGGGAAGGTTAACTGAACTTCAAGATTATATAGAAGCTCAGACAGAATACAAACTAAATCTGTTATATAGGCCTTCATTGTTTGAAAAACAAAACAAAACCTTTGTGAAGAAATGTAATGGAAACCAGTTAATATTATCTTTGCAGGTGTTATGGTGATATTTATTGTGGACCATCTTTAACTAAATGAAAACAAAAATTATATGAAGTCAGAGAAGAGTCAGAAAAACAGCAGAAACCCATCCTCTTTCTAGGCTAGTGTTCTTTCTAGTAACAACAAAGCCTGATACTCATCAAAGGCCAGGAAAGAGAAGCAAAGGTGGTCAGAGAAGGAATAAGAACAGACATATCTAGGCATTTTATGTGCGTACACATGGTCCTTTTTGTTTCAATCAGAATCCCAAAAGAAAACAGATGTCAAGCATAAATTAAGACAATTGCAAGAAAGTTTATTTACACAGGACATAATTACAGAAGCGTGGGCTTGCCAGAAGAACGATAAAGAATGTGAAGTAACCCTGGGTTAGTAACTGCAGAGCTGGTACCACCTCTAGACTTGAAGGAATGAGGTGAGAGAGTGGTTACTAGAAGCTAGAAGAGAATTTTTGCAGAGCTGCCTGGAGAGGCCAGTGACCTGCAGTGGAGGAACACAGCCAGCTGGAGGTGAGGGGCCCATGGGGACAGATACCCCAATATCATTCTCTCCTCACCTCTCATTTCTTGCTAATGTTTCTATCGCCTAATTGTAAGTGGAAGCTAGAGAGCAAGGAAGCCCACTGATGTCATCCATTAATTGGAAAGAAGGCTGGGTGAAGAGTTACGGGCAAGGATCTGGAGATGCAAACAGATGGTGCAAGGTACATTCTTCCAAAAAGGATTTAAGCACTCTCATAGAGATGTGCTGATGTCCCAAGATAGTATAGGTTAAAATACAGTGAAAGAAAGGAAGGGAGGGAAGGGAGAGAGGAAGAAACAAATGCTATTGGAAAGAAAAGACCCATTTATACAATTGCTCAAATCAGATGGAAATTTGTTTAACCCTCCTAGTACAGAGATAGACACGTGTTCAAAGGCGAGTAGCTGCTCTGCTCCATGAGGGCATCCACTGCCTTAGATTCATTCTCTCTTTTCGTATTGTCCAGAACCATTGTGTTTGCATTTTAGTCTGCAGGGAGATCAAATTATAGGGAGAGTGTGGAGGGCAAGGAGCTTCCTCTTAAGGAAGTGACTAAGAGATTGCACACATCATTTTCTGGGTTGGATACACACCTCTACCTTCCCAGATTCTTTCAATGTTGGACCCCTCTGGAACCCTCAGGTGTTTGCTTCGTGTTGGCCACCAGTGGCCTGATGACTCAGGGCAGGTGGCTGGGCACATAGGATTGACCGTTCTTTTGCCCTGGGAAACTTGGGCCCTCTACTTGGTCCATCTAGAGAAGTTCTACACTTGAACAGATGCAACCTACAGTGACTAGCTGTGTGTCACTGAAACATCTTGCATACTTCACTTGCATACTTTTACATCTTGCATACTTCACTTCTCTCTATCCTCATCCTTGATCCCCTGAATTTACCACTCCCCCAAAAGCATCATCACTTTCTTCTTTGCTTCAGGCTTTATGTTCTAGGGTAACTGCAATAAGACATATCCATTTACATCTAGCTGATCAGACCTGTTCTAAGATGAAACTTGAGACAAGGAATTTCCTTTAACAAACACAATGAAACATGGATCTTAGGGAGGAGTGAGAAGTTTTTGCCAAAGGGGAACAAAATAAAGTCAAGAATGATACCAACAAATTAACTGAAACAAAATAAAATACATAATGTAGACCTTTGCACAAAAGAACTAAAGTTTGGTTTTAACTTTCACAGAAGACAACATGAAAAAGAAAACATTGTTCATTCCTGTGTTTATGTTAACTAGGAAATAGAGGGGAAAAAAAAAAAACTTGTATCCTTAGAAGAATGCCACATTCTTGATATGAAGATCAGTAGAATTTTCTCCTGAGTCCTAGATTAGTTACTAATACTATTGTAGGTAAGTAACAACAAAAAAAATCCTAGCAATTGTGACTTCATAATGAAGATGTTTGATGACCTCACTTAATAAAAAATCTGGAGGTAAGCAGGGCACCTGGGTGGCACAGTCGGTTAACTGTCAACTTTGGCTCAGGTCACAATCTCGCAGTTCATGAGTTCGAGTCCCGAATCGGGCTCTGTGATGACAGCTCAGAGCCTGGAGCCTACTTCAGATTCTGTGTCTCCCTTTCTCTGTCCCTCCCTTGTGCACACTCTGTCTCTGTGTCTCTCTAAAAAATAAATAAACATTAAAAAAAATTTTTTTAGTTAAAAAAATTTTTTTAAAGAAATCTGGAGGTAAGCATCTTATTTTTTATGTAGTGGTCCTTCAATATCATTAAGAAAACAGGTTCTTGTCATCCTTTGCTGCCCCATCCTCATTACATGGTCTTTGATCTTTTAGCTTGTCTTAATGCCACGATGTCAGTGTTCCAAGCACAAAAAGTAGGAAGCGGGGACGGAAATGTAGGGCTAGGAAGAATTTTCCTCTCATGTTTCTCAGTTTTTATGGGGACAGGGGAAATTTCCTAAACCTCCCATCCTACCCTACCCTGACCTCTGTTTATGTCACATTGGCCAGAACTGGGTCATCGTGGCCACCGGAACATGCAAGAGAGGCTGGAGTTATCAGCATCTACCTTTTTTGAACCTGGGAGCCTGGCATAGAGAAGGGGGTAGAGAAAGATGGATGGAGAGGCAGCTAGCATGTTTTTATAAGTTCTCACAAAGAGAATACTGTGATATAGTGAATAATACCCTGAGAAATATGTTATACTATGTAGATGACATATTCTGCATGGCTATACCTTAAGTGCCCTCCATATATGCTGACTGCATTATATTACCATATGACACAATGGGAATAATTCACCACAGTGAGGACAGAGAGGGTACAAATGGGTGCAGCCTCGCTATGTATGCACCTAATCTGACTTGCATATTTTACAATATGGGAGACAGTGTTTAGACTGAGTGTTCTGAAAACCTGTTCTTGAATTTTATTCCTTTTATCCAGATTTTCAAGGCTAATGAACATAGCACTGAGCTTGAGATGATGCTCCCTGACAAACGTCTGAGCATGGCTATTCAATTTTTCCAGTTGTATATAGCCCCAGGTGTAAGTTAGGGGCGTGGCTGCCTGTCTTTGGGGGAAAGCTAAGAAACCTAATGTGAATATATGCTTGCTATCTCTGCTTGGAAGTAATTTTGCCAGGGGGCCAGAACTGTGCTCAAAAATAGTTTTGAATTGGCTTCTGTGCCTGCACAAATGGGCAATAAAGTCCCCCAAGATATACTCTATACTGTATTGCAGGAATCGTTATACCTGAGGAATTTTAGGGCAGGTGAAATCAGATGCTTGCCTGGACAAAAGTAAAATATCCATAAAATCCCTGTAAAATGCTAACCTTCCAGTAGTGCAATTTCCTGGTGTACCTTCTAAGATAAACTGCTAGTGAGTGAGCACCAAAATAACTAAATGAGGTAATTCATTGTATGGGTTGTTATTTATATACCAATTAAAAGAAATAGAATGGCTTCCAAAAATAACTACTTTAGTATTAGAATAATTTTTCTGTGCTTCTCTTTGGCAATAACCAGCAAATAGAATTGGTGATTCAGTCCATTACTAAAATGAAATAATAAAACTATACTGTCTTTATACAACAGAATCTTTGTCTTTTTCTTCTTAAAAGCAAAATGAGCTAACATTTATTGAGTAGTTTACCTACTTAAATCTCTCAATACCAATGAAGTAGATGCTACCTTCAAAATGTTAAGTGACTTAGAAAAGTTAAGTGATTTGTCCAAGTCATACAGTTTTTTTTAATGTTTATTTATTTATTTTGAGAGAGAGCATGAGCAGGAGAGGGGCAGAGAGAGACAGAGAGAGAGAGAGAATCCCAAGCAGGCTCTGCACTAAAAACCCCGAGGTGGGGCTCCATCCCATGAACCACGAGACCATGACCTGAGCTGAAATCAAGAGTCAGATGCTTAACTGACTGAATCACCCAGGCACACCCCAAGCCATACAATTTTAAATGGTGAATCAAGGATAACAGGGAGGCTTGAATCTACTGAGTCCAAAAAGTAGGCAAGGTTAATTTGGCAACAAAAAAGAGAACTCCCCACAATTTCAGTTTGGCATAGACCCCGGGATCTTTGAGCTCAAGATCATACAGCGAAGGAGGTCCGAAGTTTCTGTTTTCCTCAAATGGTGTCCACTTCATGAGAGAAAGCCTAGCAATGTCGTGAGGTGAAGCTTTCAGAAGATTTTTCACAATCTAGCTCCATCTGTTCCATAGCAAATGAAAATCCCACTTACATTTCAGCATTTGGTTGTTGGTAGCATTGTTATTTTTCACCTTTTTCTCTACTTTCCTATGTATGTTAGTGATAAGCTGGATGACACTATGTCAGGCATGACTACTCAGATATAATGTTAAAATGGAACTCTTGTTTTATGGATTTTTAAAGTGTACTGACTTTTAATTATTTACTTTGTCTTGTATTTTTAAATTCTTAGCTGTGTCTCCCAAGGCTATAACTCTAGTTTCATGCCTCATTCTAACATTCAGAACCCCCCCGCCCCCCACACACATACTTCGCAGATGGCACGGGAAGAGTGCGCGCGTGCACACACAAAGCTCATACGCCAAACATACCACACAATCACACACATTCACACACATCTGCTTTCTTTCCTACCTAGCAGCAGTCACATGCAACTGAGCAGAAATATGGGGGCACAAAAAATGGTACAAGGTACTCCTGGACGGGTAGCCTTTTAAAGTCAAATAATGTAAGTAAGGGAGGAACATGGAAAGCCAAACCGGCAGGGCTTATGAAGACCTTAATTTTTTCAAGCCATTCATCAATTCAGGGTATCAGTGACACAGACCTGTCTGAGTTCATTAATCACTCTGTTGGCCACACCATGGGTCATGCAATTCAAGGGACAGTGGTGTTTACGGTTAGAACAACCTGGTCTGGAGCACATTTTGCCCCATAGCATCTTAAGTGTCACTGAGTATCTACCCTACACCACCCAAATAAAGACTTTCATTTGTCTCTATACATGAAAGATTTGTTTTTGTTCAAAGTGGATGGTAACTAGTAACGTGCACAACAAGGAACATTTGTGACAGCACATCATGAACTTAGGCTAAGTAAGAATAGAGTGAGAATAGAACCCAGGATACAATGAATTGGAAAGGATTCAATTATAAAAGGCACAACATCTCAGATTTATAATAGGGAGAAAAAAATATATATGATGGAATAGAATATATAGGTAATTTGAAAGCCTGAGGATAAGGGCAGGGTCTCTTTATTCCCTCCATTTAGTAGTTTCGTCCCATAAGACAATCTCATATCTCTGAAACAAAGTGGTCTTTTTCCCTTATCTTTAAAGATTAACCTGTAGGGGCACCAGGATGATTTAATCCGTTAAACATCTGACTTTTGGTTTCAGCTCAGGTCATGACCTCATGGTTTGTGAGTTTGAGCCCTGCAGTGGGCTCTGTGCTGATGGCACGGAGCCTGCTTGGGATTCTCTCTCTCCTTCTCTGTCTGCCCCTCCCCCTGCTTGTGCACGCACTCTCTCTCTCTCTTTCTGAAAATAAATAAACTTAAAAAAAATAAAAGATTTACCTTTATATTCCACAGGATTTACTGAATGAGTTCTCACTTTGTTGATGAAAGCTGTCCATCCAATAATCAAGCACAGGAGTGATAGTTACGAAGCAACATTACAATGGAATCATTATATCCATACAGTTTAGAATACCACACGATGCTTCTTATATGATAAAAGTGATTTGGAAAACTCTTACTGAAAATGAGAATAACAATTTTTCCCAATAATTTTCCATTTAAAATTATTTTATTTCATCCTCAGGGTATGTGTGCTGAGAGAATGTTAAAATAATGCACAGTCAGCACAAAGTGCTGAAGCAGCAACAACAATAATATAATAATAATAGGAGAGGGAGAAAGAGGAGGAGGAGGAGGAGGAGGAGGAGGAGGAGGAGGAGGAAGAGGAGAAAGAAACTAAGTCCATTGTCCAAAAGTTGTTTTTTGGTCTCCTGGCAAATATATCAAAAATATATCATTCTTTCTCTTAAAGGAACATATGTATATATCCATAATGCCAGATAGAAATTCTAAAACTGTAGTTTAAAATGGTGGGTATGAGCACGTGGTTGAAATAAGATTTAATTCTGCCTAGCAGACAGGGTGGCAGAAAGTGTTTTGTAGAGAAGGTTAAATTTAAACTGTATCTTAAAAAATGGTCAGAATTGGGACTTCTATATAATGATGGTGAACTAAGTAATTTGAACTAAACTTTCTCTTTAAAAATATATCATGTAATTTCAGTATACTTAACATACAGAGCTATATTGGTTTCAGGTGTACAATACAGTGATTCAACAATTTTATACATTATTCAGTGCTGGTCATGATAAGTGCACTCCTTAATCCCCATCACCTATTTCACCCATCCCTCCACTCCCTTCCCCTCGGGTAACCTACAAATTGTTCTCTGTAATTAAAGAGTCTGTTTGCTGCTTCCATATCTTGACTTTGTAAATAATTCTGCAATAAATATAGGGGTGCATGTATCCCTTTGAATTAGTCCTTTCATACCTTTTGGGTAAATACTCAGTAGTGTGATTACTGGATCACAGGGTAGTTCTATTTTTAACTATTTGAGGAACCTCCATACTGTTTTTCAGAGTGGTTGCACCACTTTGCATTTCTACCAACAGTGTAAGAGGGTTCCTTTTCCTCCACATCCTCGCCAACACTTGTTTCTTGTGTGTGTGCGTGTGTGTGTGTTTAAGTTTATTTATTTTGAGAGAGAGAGAGAGAGAGCACACAAGAGGAGCAGAAAGAGAGGAAGAGAGAATCCCAAGCATGGATTTCAAATCACGAACCATAAGATCATGACTTGGACATTTAACCAACTGAACCGCCCAGGCACCCCTCTTGTGTTTTTGATATTAGCCGTTCTGACAGGTGTGAGGTGATTATCTCATTGTAGTCTTGATTTGCATTTCCCAGATGATAAGTGATGTTGAGCATTTTTTCATGCATCTGTTGGCCATCTGACATCTTCTTTGGAGAAATATCTGCTTATGTCCTCTGCTCATTTTTAATTGGGTTATTTGTATTTTTTGGTGTTGAGATCTATAAGTTCTTTATATAATTTGAATACTAAACCTTTATTGGATATGTCATTTGCAAATATCTTCTCTCATTTTGTAACTTCTCTCTTAGTTTTGTTGATTGTATCCTTTGCTGTGCAGGAGCTTTTTATTTTGATGCAGTCCCAAAAGTTTATTTTTGTTTTTATTTCCCTTGCCTCAAGAGACATATCTAGAAAAATGTCACTCTGGCCGATGTCAGAGAAACTACTGCTTGTGCTCTCTTCTAGGATTCTTTAAAAAAATTTTTTTAAGTTTATTTATTCTTGAGAGAGAGAGAGACAGAGCGCAAGCAGGGGATGGGGAGAGAGGGGGGGAGACACAGAATCCGAAGCAGGCTCCAGGCTCCGAGTTGTCAGCACAGAGCCCGATGCGGGGCTCAAACTCACGAACGGTGAGATCATGACCTGAGCCGAAGCTGGACGCTCAACTGACTGAGCCACCCAGGTGCTCCTCTTCTAGGATTTTTATTGCTTCAGGTCTCACATTTAGGTCTTTAACCTTTTTTGAGTTTATTTTTGTGTATGATATAAGAAAGTGGTCCAGTTTCATTCTTTTTGCTATCCAGTTTTTCCAACCCTATTTGTTGAACAGACTGTCTTTTCTTATTGCATATATTTGCCTCTTTTGTCGAAAAGTAATTGACTATATAATCATGAGCTTGTTTCTGGGCTTTCTATTCTGTTCCACTGATGTATGTCTATTTCTGTGCCAGTACGACACTGTTTTGATTTTTACAGCTTTGTAGTACAACTTGAAATGTGGGATTCTGATACCTCCAGCTTTGTTTTTCTTTTTCAAGAGAAAAACTATTGGCTATTCGGGGTCTTTGTGGTCCCATGCAAATTTTAGTATTATTTGTTCTAGTTCTGTGAAAACTGCTGTTGGTATTTTGATAGAGATTGCATTAAATCTATAGATTGTTTGGGTAGTATGGACACTTGAACGATATTTGTTCTGAGCTAAACTTTCTCGTAAGGATAACTTAAAACTCTACTCAAAATCTTAAAAAAAACTTAAATAAATCAAAGTATTGAAACAAAAACAAACAGGGGCACCTGGGTGGCTCAGTTGGTTAGGCGTCCGACTTAAGCTCAGGTCATGATCTCACGGTTTGTGGGTTCGAGCCCCACATTTGGCTGTGTGCTGACAGCTCAGAGCCTGGAGCCTCCTTCAGATTCTGTGTCTCCCTCTCTCTCTGTCCCTCCCCCACTCACACTGTCTCTGTCTCTCTCAAAAATAAACACTAAAAAAAAAAATTAAAAATAAGAATAAAACAAAAACAAACAAACAAAAAACTATGAAGCCTTATCAAGTAGGATCCAGGGGAGGATAAAGATGCAGGGAAGTAGTCATGGCATTTGAGTTTGCTTTCCATTTGGGGTACTTGTCAGTTCCAGAAGGCACAGCTAAGGGGATGAGGGACTGTGCACCATTTTTGACAATCCTCAGGCTTTTGGGGCCAAGGGTCAGGAAAACTCCTTCTCTTAGGGTAGAAACCTCAAAGGGCTGCACCCCAGGAGTAAAGGTAAAACAGTATGCTGCTTCTAAACTTGTATGAAGATGATCCCACAGTGTTAATGCCCCTGAAGGACCTGGCAGATGCAGAGAGAACTCCTCTCTGGAGAAATAACATCATCCCAGTTCTCAAACTATTTTTATAAAAAAAGTATAAATAAAATATGCAGTCCAAAATTAAAAAAATAATCAGGCATTCAGGAAGAAAAAAATAGCATGCTCAAAACCCATAATAGATAACAGATGAAAGAAATGGCCTTCAGAGGTATCAGACACAGACTGATTGACTGATTTATGGAACATTCACAGCAACTTTATTCCCCAAAGCCCCCAACTGCAACATATCTATACAATATACTGATAAGCAATTTGTGGCATATCTATACAAAGAAATACCATTCAGCGATACAAAGGACTGCACTACTGAGTCACCTAAGCCTATGATTGAATTCAGTGATGTGCTGACAATTGATTCTTTGGGGTAGGAGAAGTCTTCATTTGTCACGTTTGCCAGTCTCCATGTTTTAACTATTCCCACTTCGATATTCTCTTTTCAACTTGCAGTCACCTAAAGCAGAGTTCAGAAGACACGCCCACAACTGATTCTCATCTCCTGGTTTGAGCTGGCTTCCGTGAACTACCAGATAAATGTTACAGGCATTATGCCGAGCCAACAAAAGGCCATGTACAAAAGGGTGCACATATATGATTTCATTTTGGTGCAGTTCCAGAACAACAGTCTAAAATGAAAAAAATTGGGGCGCCTGGGTGGCTCAGTCGGTTGGGCGTCCGACTTCGGCTCAGGGCATGATCTCGCGGTCCGTGAGTTCAAGCCCCGCGTCGGGCTCTGTGCTGACAGCTCAGAGCCTGGAGCCTGTTTCAGATTCTGTGTCTCCCTCGCTCTCTGACCTTCCCCCACTCATGCTCTGTCTCTCTGTGTCTCAAAAATGAATAAACGTTAAAAAAAATTTTTTTAAATAAAATGAAAAAAATAATCAGAAAAGTGGTCACATTTGGGGAGCTGGAATGGGGTATTTCCTGGGAAGGGTCATGAAGGGATTTTCTGGGGAGACAGAAGCGATCTTTTGTGGTAAAGGTGTGTATTACCCAGGTGTAACTATTTTAGACATGGATTTTAAAAATAACCACTCTTCCTGAGTTGAAGGAGATAAAGATTCAGAAATTTAACAGAAAACAAAAGGAAACTCTTGAATGGAAAAAAATTTATGACCAAAATTATGAACTCAATGAGTACAGTTATTAGCAAATCAGATACAACTGAAAAGAAGAAAAAATTAGTAATCTGAAATATAGGTCACAAGAAAGTATCTAGCCTGAAGCAATGAGACCACAAGGATGGAAAATACAAAATATAAGCTGATACAGAAGGAAGGTACTACATATATTATTTAGAGCCCAAGAAAAGGACATAAAGAGAACGGGTCAGATACATTTTTGGGAGAACAATAGTGGCCAAGAATTTTCCCAAACTTACAATAGATATTCAAGAAACTATTAAACCCCAAGGTGGGGAGAAAATTGTCAATTAGGCTTATAATAAAATTGCTCAAAGTCAAAGATGAAGGAAAAAAATCTTAAGAGCAACCAGAAAAGAGAGAAAGGTTGCCTTCAAAGAAGTGATTCTTATATGGCAGCTGACTTGTTCACAGAAAGAATGGAAGCCAAAAGAAAACTGAATGAAGCCTACAATATTAAAAGAAAATTATTTCCAATATATAGTTATATAGTCAGTACAAGTATTCTTCAACAATGAAGCTGAAATAGAGACATCTCAAATATTTTATTTGTTGCAGTATATTAAAGTTTTTGTCATCTATAGTGTTACAGTGAAGGAAATACTAGAGTGTATTTTAGGAAGAAGTAAAATTATTCCAGAAGGAAATGAAATGGTGTTGGTAGAAATGAAGAGGAAAGAAAATTGTACACTCATGGGCTAATCTAAAAAAAAATTTTCTTAAATGTTTATTTTTGAGAGGGACACAGAAAGTGTAAGCAGGGGAGGGGCAGAGAAAGAGGGGGACAGAGAATCTGAAGCAGGCTCCAGGCTCTGAGCTGTCAGCACAGAGCCTGACATGGGGCTCAAACCCATGAACCATGAAATCTTGACCTGAGCTGAAGTTGGACACTCAACCGACTGAGCCACCCAGGCACCCCTCTCATGGGCTAATCTAAATGAATAACATAATGTAATAATACTAACATTACTATTACATTTATTATTATAGCTTATGTATTATAATATACAATAGGACTATATAGTATATAAATATATACTTATATAATATATACTTGATACACAATCAATATTATATATAATTACCATAGAATTAATATATTATGTATATACATAAAGTACGTAAAAATAATGGCATTTCATTTGTAAAAAGTATTAATGGAGTCAAAAGTGCCTGCATTGCCTAGATAAGGGTCAAACGAGCAGCTATTAGACTTGAGTAAGTTAAGAATTCGACAAAATATAATTGAATGTAGTGCTCTAATGAAAGGACCAATGAAATCACACCAGACATTAAAAAAATCACCCTATGCTGTTCAAAAAAGGAAAGATGTATGTGATATATAGGGTTTAGACAGTTGGAAAGGATAAGGGTAGGAAAAAGGATGCCTGAGCATTTATCAGGTAAGCGAGGATGGCAGGTATATTTATACAGCATTGTCTAAAGACTACACTTCATGCAGGAACAAGAGCAAAGGAAGAACCTTTTGTTGGCAACAGTGTCTTTAGCGTGTGGGTTACAGAATGGAAGAGGACAGAAAACACGAACATATTATGAAATATTGCCCCTGATAGATTTATGACTAAGAGCAAAAAGGTGAAAGGCTTCCTATGATGAAATGTGCATTTCACATGTCTTAATTGATAAAATAACAACAAATTCCACAGGGCCAGTCCAGATCTGAGGATCAGTGATACCTGTGCCTTTCTTAGTGCCTGTACTAGGGAAAGCACACATATGTGCCACTCAGACATCATTACGTTCTCCTGAATATAAGGAAAATAAATTGTTTACTATTATAATCAGTGTATTTTGTAATGATCCCATTCGGTCAAAATTCGTTGAATTGAGAGTAAGTAATATTGTAAGTTAAATAGTAGTTCAAGCATGTAATTTATAGCCAATTAGATAGAAACACAAAATTTGTCATGAGCAAAAATTAATGGACTTCACCTTTTGTTTATGTGAAGAATAATTTTTTAAAACTTTATTATCCATCTATATCTCTGTCCACAAGCCTGAGCTATTTTAATAACTCGTACAAGGTATTTATTACATGTAGCAATTTTATGAACTGTTTTTTAGCCACAAAGGCTATAATGGTATACTCTAGTCTTTTCCTTTTTACACATTTCTTTTAAAAAAGTTTCTCTCCTTGGTTAAAATTTTAATTTAACCAGTATTGCATGCTCTTCTTATATGGTTAAGTTCATATCCATGAAGCATTTTAACTCCTGGAGTGAATACTATTAGCTGATGCAGTACATTTACTTAATGAGACAATGATACAGTTAATTATCTGTAAGAAACTCAGAACAAATATAGCAAGACCCTCCATTTTAAGGAAAGCCACTACATACATATTTATATTAATCTCTGCAGTGTGACTAACATTGGAAATTCACTGTACTTATGAAGAAAAACAATTTAGAGGCCTCTGCCAGTAGGTTTTACTTTTCTGATCAATTGTTGATGGGTTTTTAATCCAGGAATCATGTGGTAGGAAGTGATAAGTACAAGAGGGAAGCTGATTTCTCCCCTAGAGGGGCTGGCAATTCTTGGCTGGGGGTGGGGAGAAGGAAGCCGGTAAGTGAAAACATTCAATATCGAATTTGAAAACAATAAATTGAAGTGAAGAACTCATTTTAAGGAGAAGACGAGTTGTTTTGGTTCTATGTATTTAGAAAGTTAGTATAAATTTAAGCCGTGCCCAGTGTACGTTGGAGAAAATCTATGATAAAGATATTTTTCAGTATGTGGGAGCAAAGTAACGAACTGAAAAACTTGTCTGGGTTCAGAGGTATTACTGAAATCCATAATGGGTCAGTTATTGTGGTGGCAATTATGAATTGCTCAGTGGCCTAAAGATCTTAGAAATCTTTCAGAATTACCTAAAGAAGCAGAAGGGCTCCAGGGAGAGCTGCAAAGCTTCCTGCACCTGCTGATCCAAAATGTACCAAAAAAACACGGCCTCAAAGCTTTGAGTGGAGCGGAAGTCTCAGAAGAGCACTTTTAACTTCCGCAATGATGGGAATTTACAGAGAAAAAGGGGAAATGACATCAGGCTGGAGATTCACTGATTCTGGCGACTGCTGGACAGCACTCTCAGCACACTCGCTGATGTTCTCAATCTGGGAATTGTTGGAGAAAAGACACTTAATCAAATCACTTTTGACTTCTGAAGTGGAGACATGTGAAAGGAGAAGAGGTTAATTATTTAGCCAAATTCAGCCATGAACTCATCAGTAACTTCTGGGAAGAAGCCCACATCTTTATTCTAACACCATTTGACCCATCCAGCTAGTCTGTTTTACATTTTATGATGATATTAAGGATTTGAATGAATGGTTATTGCCACATTATATAGGTATAAAATTAAGGGCGAAGAAAATGGAAAATATACATCTTTTCAGGGTCAAGGCCTGATGAATTTTCTCTTTGCCCTTGAACTGGCATTTGTGATCTAAAATTCTCTTTGCTCATGAGGTGTTCCACTTTTCTGACAGTCCCCGCCTGCTGGAACTTTTACTCCTGCAAACATTACTAACTTGTAAGTGGCTTACACTTTTGCTCGTAATTTTAGCAAATATAAATAGATGACTCAGTCTTTTAACAAAGCACATTTAAGTGTCCTATGGAACAACATCCTGTCTTTACGTCATCTCTTACCACGGCACCCTTTGTGGAGGAGGTCAGGAAGAGAAGGTTAACACACATCCCAGTGAATCCCACGTGATTGTCCAACAGAGAAATGCAAATGGATTGCTACAATGTATTTGCCTGTATCCATGGTAAATTTCTAGATGGCCATTCTTAAGTTTTGCTTGGGCTGCAGCAGGAAACAGGGATTCATAGGATTTTGGGGGGTGAGGGGACGTGGAGGGGTGAGAAACTATAGCCCTATGTCAGTCATTAACCGAAATCTAACAGTTAAGAAGGATTCTAGCCCTTAACAACCAGGAAGCAATACATAAACCCTCACATTTGTGAGCCAAATGTGACTCAAATCCTGGTAGGGGCAAGGCTGCTCTGTTACCTCACTAGAGAAATGGCATCATTCAGAGATCTGGTAGCTCTTGCTGAGCATCTGAGCACAGAGCCTACAGACCCTGCTGCACTCATGATCATCATCACCATCATTGCTGTTGTCACCATTTCACAATCAAAGACTTAATAATTCAAAAGGTTAAATTCAAAATAAAAGTTATGAACCAAAAAGTTATTATTAATTCTAGAAAGCAGTTTCACATTGATAATGCGTTTGATTTTCACAGATAAGCAGGTGGGTATTACTACGGCTCACTTTATAGATGAGGAAATCAAGGCACAAGGCCATTAAATAATTTGCTTAAAGTCATACAGCTAATTAGTGTCAGATTGGAACCTCTTCACCATCAGACTTGAGCTCTTAATAGAAAATTTTTTCAAATAAGAAATTAACATCCTAATTTATACTCTATGCAAAGAGAGTGAAAATATTATTAATGATTTCAGCAGAGTGTGTGATAAAAGCTGGGTAATATAAATGCTTAAGAATAAGTTTATCTTATTTGGTTATGATCTTTCGTAAGGACTTTTGGGAACAATTTATTAACTTGGCCTCAAACATGGTGGAAATTGTCAGAACAGAACCACACGCTTTTGGAGCTGCAAAACAGTGATAATAATAGTAAATAAATAATAAAGTAGAAAATAATAATAAAGATATTATTTACCAAAATTAAATAAAAGGAATATCACTGCTTAATTTTTACTTTCAAAAAATAGCTCTGAATGGGTAGCCTTCATCTTTATCAGAATATTTTCTGTTTTAGAGGAGAAACTTGGTGGCAGGCAAAGTTCAGTTTAATGTCTATGGGTGAATGCCATGCTTAACTGCCAATAAATGTGTTTTAATCAGTAAGGACATGTCCATGTGCTAAATAATATAATTTTAATTTAAAATATTTTTTTCCAAATTTTTTTTTTTTAATTTGCTCCAGAGGAGTGGTTCCACCAGTCGTGTGACTCAAGAAATATTATCAATGTTACCTGACTCAAAAACAATCACTTATTTTAGTGACTTTAATTTCAGAGACACAGTTTCCTTATATAGATCAAATGCTGGCTCAGATAATTTTCAAATTTGAATTTTGCCCTAAGCTTGACAGAGAATAGAATCCTCTAGTTTTCTGAAAAAACATGATTTCGTTTTCATTATCGCTTGTTGGTGAGGAAAGAGGGGCATGGGGGAAAACTGTCACAAAAGCACTTCCTGAATAATTGATCCTTTCTCCCCTGTCATGTCTTCAAATAACAACTTTAAGAATATTCTTCTTCCTTCAGTCGGACCCTAGCCTAGTTGTCTGTTGTCACTTTTTCCTAAATGCTATCTCTTGGTTCCAGACAAGGTAAGAGAAAATGTTTTTAAGAAATCTTCAGAGATACATGATAAACTTCTAGGTGTAACAATTTTATCTTTATTTTACCCTTAGGAAAGAGACAGAGAGACATGGAAGAAGGAGAGTTTTTCTAAATATGTGATGCTTAATGAGACTTTTCTATTTTCCCTCACAGCGCGTTAATTGTTTTTAATTTTTCGAGCTATCTTGGCATTCATGTCATATGGAAAACTGAAGGAGCAGAGGGAGGCATTTATTTCCAGAAGAGGTCAGAGAGCATAATCAGGGGACAGAACTAGTAAGTAATCAAGCATGCGGCACACACTTTCATTAAGGCCCATGTGTTACAAAACCACAGTATTTTAATTTTCTGGTTCCTGCTGTTTAGGCTGAAGGGGCTCTGTTAGGGTTTATTTCGGTTACGTTTTGCAAAGGATACAAGGGTGACATTTTCAGTCTTACTAGAGGTGCAATGTTTTATTCTGAGGTTCATCTTCGTTTACACGAAAGGAAAAAGCTCCTCGTGATGGTTAAATAATAAAGAAGGCTGATTGCTTACAGAGTCAAGTAACAGGACTCGACTGTGTGCCATGATCCAATCTCTCCCTAAATCTTGAAATTCTTATCCAACTTAATGATGGCATCTGCTGGGAAGAGAAAATTTCCATGGCACATCTTTGTAACAACCCCAAATCTCATGGAAAAAAGCCAGGAGAAGAAAATTAAATGAGTGTAATCCTCTAGGAAAGATACACTTAGAGTTTTTCTCCTAATGGGAACTTCGTTTGCTGACAGTGAACAGTCTACCCAGATAACACCAACAACATCTGCTCCTCTTGGTAAGAACTGACCTCTTAATCATGAGCTACTCACATCAAAATGACTGCGGGCTGTTGGAACAACACGAGTTTTCCTCAAGAAGCCAGCTTCAACAATATCATGCAGACTGAATGCCAAAATGATATTTTACCTTTTCGTTTTAAATGCAATTTGCTAAGACAAGGTAGAGGGAACACATAGAACAGGGAGGAACAACAGATCAATCAGGTGAGATGAGGGTGATCTGATTTGTTTGGCACCTGCTCTGCAAGAGTAATGCTCTGGTACGTCTTCATCTCAACTTCCATTTGTCAATTTGAGGGAATCATCTCTTTTTTCTCTTCAGTAAGTCCATCTTTACTGAGACTGTACCAGCTGTTTGTTTTGATTATAGGATGGTAGATACCCGCTTCCTGACCAAAATGTCTGTGGGGAGAGAAGGGATATGGGGGCAGGGAACCACCATGCTTTACAGGTTAAAGGTCTTTCCCTTTATTTATTTTTATTTATTTATTTTTATTTATTTATTTTTTAACGTTTACTTATTTTGGGGGGGGAGAGAGAGAGAGAGACAGAGCATGAGTGGGGGAGGGGCAGAGAGAGAGGGTGACACAGAATCGGAAGCAGGCTCCAGGCTCCGAGCTGTCAGCACAGAGCCCGACGCGGGGCTCGAACTCACAAACCGCAAGATCATGACTTGAGCGTAAGTTGGACGCTTAACTGACTGAGCCACCCAGGCGCCCCTAAAGGTCTTTCCCTTTAAATCTGTCTCGGGCCATTGACATGACAGAATATGACTTTATGTCATATACCTGGGGATTTTATGGCTGTTCTATTTTGCGGTGATCCACAGCAGGTCACTTCGCTTTCTTTCTGTTGTCATTTAAGGTGAAACAGCAAAGAAAAATATCTTTCTGTTGATACTCATGGCTAACTTGGGAACAGCAGTTCCTGGCCTGGTATTTTAGGTTACTTTATGTTACCTAATTCTACAGTGCAATCAAAGAACTTAAAAGAACCTAGAGGTCATCAAGGCCAGTTCTATCTACGAACCCTTTCACAATACTCTTGGGAGAAAATCATCATTCCTGGTTGTATACTTCTCGTTATTGTATGTAAGTTTTTCAACAGTGGTAGGGAAAAGCCAAAATCTGCCTCCAGGTAATTTCTTCAGTAAAAGAAAAAAATTGAACCTCTCTTCTATAGATCATCCCCCGAGATAAATAGGAAAAACAAAACAAAACAAGAGAAGAGAAAACTTAAGTATTTCATTTTCCCCACACTTGAAGCAATTTTTCAGGACTATCAAGAGGGAATTCCTCTGTGATGATGCCTTACATGCCTTTATGTTTCTAGATCCTTCTCTGTCCTGGCATCCTTCCTGTGGACACAGCCAAGGGGCTCTAGGTTTATTTTAAAGCGTGTCATGTGAAGGACACAATAGAATGGGGTTGATAGAACTAAAGGATTTCCAGACTGAAAGGAACATTCAAATATTTTAAAAGTAGAAATGGGACCCAGAGAAGTTGGACAACTTGTCCAATATCAC
This sequence comes from Leopardus geoffroyi, assembly GCF_018350155.1. Lineage (NCBI taxonomy): Eukaryota > Metazoa > Chordata > Mammalia > Carnivora > Felidae > Leopardus > Leopardus geoffroyi. The sequence continues at coordinate 16,406,047 of NC_059342.1, read as the reverse complement.
ACAAATGGTCTCCTCTTCCCCAAAACAATTATCATTTCACCTTTCCCCCACTAAACTTAGCTTCTTATTAATTAAATATAATACTTTAGATATTATCTGATGAGCCCATACCTGGGGATCATATGCTTTCACTTTATTAACAACCATATTATTTAGTGGTTTGTTTTATATTATTTACATGGACTGTACTTAAATCAGGTCCTATACAATTATGTTTTCCCTTATGTTTTATCTTTTGACATTTAATCAGGGTGCAAGCTTCTCAAGATATTTTTGAATCCTTTCAATCAATAAACCATCTATCCTTTTTGACTTGTGCAACTGGGAGAGCATTTTCTATGTCCTTGTTCAGATTATTGTTAGAAATATCCAACAAAAGTGGGACAGATAAACAAGCAAGCAAAAACAAACAAACAAACAAAAATGCAGCCCTGTGCCATGATATTGGGATCCATTGATAATACATTAATCAAGACATTTTGGAACTGTTGTTCAACCATGTTCATGTTTATGCTTATGATGTTACTCATCATGTTATGGTTTTATTCCTTGCCTACATTTTATGAAGGCTGATTTACAGATACTATACTGGAAGTAAGACATTGTTTCAGATCTGATAACTCCATTGAAAAAAGAGGTTACTGTAAGATGATTTAGTCTTAAATTCTTCCTGTGGCTTGGAGAGCTCTTCTTTCTTTTCTATGAGCTCACAAATTTGTTCAGGAACTGACTCTACCATTTTGCCAGGAATTGATGAAAAGTTTTGTAAATCTTTGACTTTTTTAAAAAGTTTCTGAAATTCCTGACTTTTTCTGGCCTTCACATACTCATAAATACATTATTAGTGTTTCCATTTTTAAGATTTTTAGAAAATTACTAAGAATATTTGTCACTTATGGAGAAAATGATATAAAAATACCCATGTATATATACACAGTTTATAATTAGAACATTTCTAATTAACTGTAAAGTCCTTTGGGTGCTTGGTCTTAATTCCATGTCTTTCCCTCCACACCAGGAAAAAAAAAGAGTGCTATGTTAATTCCTTTTTGCTTCTCATTTTTGCTTCTCCGTGACTCTGTTTTGTCTGCAGGCTCTCTCTCATGGTGTTTTCCTGCTTCATCTGATGCTAAGATAGGCAATTTTCCTTTTGGTTCCCATTGGATGGAGTACCAGAGGTCAGTTCTTGTTTACAATTTTGTTTGAGGGCTTTCCATTTTGGGAAATGCAGATTTAAGTGTGTGTGTGTGTGTGTGTGTGTGTGTGTGTGTGTGTGTGTGTCTCCTATTTGACCTCCCACCTTGGCAGCTTGCCTTTATCTACTTTATTTTCATGCCTTGAGGACTGAAAAAGTTCATCGGAGTTCAGCAGATGCTCACATTTCAGCCAGCAAGTGGGCTTCTATGGGATTTGCTTATCTCTCTAGTTCTTGTTTGCTCTTAGTTTTTACCTTAGTCAGGTTAGCGATACATTTGTAAAGGTAAGTTTTCTATGCCTTATGCAACATAAGTTATTTTCAGCAGGAACAATGATTAAAAAATGTAAGTGTGCTCTACACTTTTCAGTTTGAAGTAATTCTTCTTGACAGACATAATCAAAACTGGAGTGAGTAAATAATTAATTCCCTTATTCATTAAGATCACATCGTTGTGGTCTGCTTTCAACAGAGCTATTGTTTTAGGACTTTGTCTCAGGTCTCTGTTTATCTGCTCATTCTACTCTTCCACTTACCCTTAATTCTGATTTTCTATAGTTGTATGTTGTTTTCAGTCTGATCTTATAATTTGTCTCATCTTTTGGAAATTTTTCCCCTTTAAGCTCTTTGGTTATGGGATCATAACTATCTTTACAAAGACACAACAGAATCTTAGAATCAGAAACTCAGAAAATTTCTTTCTAAGAATTTACATAAAATTGGTTTTTCTATTTTATAGACCTTCCTTATCTCATCACTTTCCTTCTTTATGAAAATACCTTGGTTCCATATATTGTGGGACCTGTGAAGCTATAAAGCCTTCTCTGGTAAATTATGTGCTTATATAAAACATAAGCTCTGTTCTCCAAAACCAGTGATTGTTCCTTGTCCTGAGGAGTATTTTTCAATTGCAATGGGAAAACAACAGATTTAATAAGATATTAGGGCAATATAAGTAGCCAAACAAACTTAGCTTAATAAATACACTCTGATTTAATTTGAAATATTTAGAAAAAAACTTGGGTTGATCTACTTTACTTAAGGCTCTTTTCTACAAAACTAAAGTGCTGTTGGTGATTCCCAGTTCTTAGTAACCTATAAAGATGGGTTCAGTAAGTGGCTGAATACTGCTTTGGTATAATGGAAATAATTTTTGATGTATTTCACCTAATTCAGATTTTAAATACTACTCCAACACCTATGTGGGATGGGAGAAGTTAAAGAAATCAGAAAAACCTAATAATTATCATGCAGTGATCTTTTATAATCACTTCAAATCTGTAGAGGTTGGTTCTGAGCAAAACTTCAGTTTGGTTATAATTGATCTGGAATTTGGAATATGTTACATTGACTGATTCATCATTTTAGCAAGTATCCCTGGTTCAAAATATTTACTATCTGTCATCCAATCAAGTGATACTATTTAAGACTTATAGGAGAACTGACTTCTCTGGAAGTCTTATAAAAACTTTGGTAAAACATCATTGGCAAAAGAAATGTGTTCATGGACTTCTACTTTCCCTTCCCTCTTTTAGGAAGTTATATGCCTTCAGAGTGTGGAAACCCATAATAAATTGTCCCTAAACTTAAAGAAAATTAGAGCCTGGTAGGGGAGATAGAAATGTTCACGAGTGATGTAGGGAACAAATGGCAGACTCAGATAAGAAGAAGGAGACCTATTTTGTCTCTAAGTCCCGAATTGAGACACTCGTATTATGGTTTAGATTGCTTTACAATCCCAGTCCCAGTCGTAGTCCCAGGGTGGTGATTTTCCTTGATAGAACAGTTCTAAAGAGTAAGCAAGATGGAGCGACCACGGTAAATTATGTTCCAGTGGCATAGATTTCAACATGTTTATTGGAAGAGTAGAGGAGAAAGAAGGAAATAATACTTGCAATTTGGTTTCTGTCAGGCATAAAACACCCAAGAGGAGCCATGATTCCTGTCCCCTCCAGTTGTTAGCTATGTTTGGACTCATGATTTTCATGGGTAAGGACAAAATCAAGACTAGTATGGCCACTCTAGTATGCGTGTAAATCCTGCATTCTTACTAACTACCTACCATTAATGACAGAAATCCTTAAAATAAATAGACTGCTACAAAAGTTCAATGCATAAATATGTAACAACATTATATTTTCAGTGGAGTCAAAATTTTAATCTTTGCAAATAACAGGGAATAGAACTTGAGAAAATTGTGTCTAGTGAAAAAATGACTTTCAAAGAGAACAATAAAGTTTTCCTGACTGCAAACTAAAAATACTTTTAAACCTTTTTTTTTAATTGATGAAGTTAAACTGACACATAATAATCACCCATAGCTTACATTAGGGTCCACTGTTGGTTTTGTACATTCTATGGGTTTGGACATATGTGTAATGATATATATCCATTTTCACAGCCTTAAATATCCTCTTTATTCTGCTTATTTATTCCCCTCCCATCTCCAACCACTGACTTTTTTTATTACCTCCACGTTTTTGTCTTTTCCAAGTGTTATATAGTTGGTGTCATACACTATGTTGCCTTTTCAAATTGGCTTCTTTCACTTAGTAATATTTATTTAAGGTTTCTCCACGTCTTTTTGTGGCTTGATAGTTCATTTCTTTTTAACACTGAATAATATTCCATTGTCTGGATGTACCACAGTTTATTTATCTATTCCCCTACTGAAGAACATCTTGGTTGCTTCTAAGTTTTGACAGTTGTAAATAAAGCTGCTATAAACAGCTGGGTGCAGGTTTTTGTGTGGACATAAGTTTTCAAATCTTTTGGGTAAATGCCAAGGTAAATTGCTGGATCATATGGTAGGAATATGGTTAGTTTTGTAAGAAACTGCCAAACTGTCTTCCAAAGTGGCTGTACCATTTTGCAATCCCAACAGCAAACTATGAGAGTTCCTGTTGCTTCACATCCTCATCAGCATTTGCTGTTGTCAGTATTCCAGATCTTGGACATTTTAATAGATTTGTAGTGATATCTCATTGTTATTTTAATTTGCATTTCTTTGAGGACACATGATGTGGGGCACCTTTTCAAATGCTTATTGGTCATCTATATATCTTTTTTGGAGAAGTGTTCATTAAAGTCTTTGGCCTATCTGTGCTGACAGTGCAGGGCCTGCTTAGGATTCTCAATCTCCCTCTCTCTGCCCTTCCTCTGCTTACTCTCTCTCTCTGTTTCCCTCAAAAGTAAATAAATAAACTGAAAAAATTCTTTAGCTTACTTTTTTTTGTTTCTAATTTATTTTTTAAAAATTAACATCCAAGTTTGTTAGCATATAGTGCAATAATGATTTCAGGAATAGGATCCAGTAATTAATCACCTAAATATAACACCTAGTGCTCACCCCAACAAGTGCCCTCCTCAGTGCCCCTTGCCCATTTAGCTGATCCCCCCACACCAAACAACTCCAGCAACCCTCAGTTTGTTCTCTGTATTTGAGTCTCTTATGTTTTGTCCCCCTTCCTGTTTTTCTATTATTTTTCCTCTCTTCCCTTATGTTGATGTGTTTTGTATCTTAAATTCCACATATGAGTGAAGTTATATGGTATTTGTCTTTCTCTGACTAATTTCACTTAGCGTAATATACTCTAGTTCCATCCACGTTGTTGCAAATGGCAAGATTTCATTCTTCTTGTCTGCCGAGTACTATTACATTGTATATATGTACCACATCTTCTTTATCCATTCATCAGTCGATGGACATTTGGGTTCTTTCCATACTTTGGCTGCTATAAACATTGGGATGCATGTGCTCCTTCGAAAATGTATTCCTATATCTTTTGGATAAATACCTAGCAGTGCAATTTCTGGGTCATAGGGTAGTTCTATTTTTTGTTTTTTGAGGAAACTCCATATTGTTTTCCAGAGTGGCTGAACCAGTTTGCATTCCCACCAACAGTGCAAAAGGGTTCCTCTTTCTCCTCATTCGCGCCAACATCTATCATTGCTTGAGTTGTTAATTTTCGCCATTCTGACAGGTGTGAGGTGGTATCTCATGGGGGTTTTGATTTGTAGTTCTCTGATGATGAGTGATGTTGAGCATTTTTTCATGTGTCTGTTAGCCATCTGGATGTCTTCTTAACACAGTGTCTATTCATGTCTTTTGCCCATTTATTCATTGGATTATTTGTTTTTTGGGTGTGGATAAGTTCTTTATAGATTTTGGATACTAACCCTTTATCTGTTATGTCACTTGCAAATATCTTCTCACATTCTTTCAGTTGCCTTTTAGTTTTACTGATTGTTTCCTTCACTGTGCAGAAGCTTTTTATCTTGATAAGGTCCCAATAGTTCATTTTTGCTTTTGTTTCTCTTGCCTCTGGAGACATGTTGAATAAGAAGTTGCTGTGACTGAGGTCAAAGAGGTTTTTGACTGCTTTCTCCTCTAGGATTTGATGGCTTCCTGTCTTCCATTGAGGGCTTTCATCCATTTTGAGTTTATTTTTGTGTATGGTGTAAGAAAGTGGTCCATTCTCATTCTTCTGTATGTCACTGTCCCGTTTTTCCAACAACATTTGCTGAAGACACTGACTTTATCCCATTGGATCTTCTTTCCTACTTTGTCAAAGATTAGCTGGCCATACATTTGTGGGTCCATTTCTGGGTTCTCTATTCTGTTCCATTGATCTGAGTGTCTGTTTTTGTGCCAATACTATACTATCTCGATGATTACAGCTTTGTAGTATAGTTTGAAGTCTGGGATTGTGATGCCTCCTGCTTTGGTTTTCTTTTTCAGCATTGCTCCGGCTATTTGGGGTCTTTTCTGGTTCCATACAAATTTTAGGATTCTTTGTTCTAGTTCTGTGAAGAGTGCTGGTGCTATTTTGATAGGGATTGCACAGAATATGTAGATTGATTTGGGTTAAGTATCGATATTTTAACAATATTTGTTCTTCTAATCCATGAGCACGGAATGTTTTCCCATTTTCTTTTTTGTTTTTGGTGTCTTCTCCAATTTCTTTCATAAGCTTTCTATAGTTTACAGTGAATAGATTTTTCACCTTCTTGGTTAGGTTTATTCTTAGGTATTTTATGGTTTGGGGTATAATTGTAAATGGGATCGATTCCTTGATTTCTCTTTCTGCTGGTTTATTATTGGTGTATAAAAATGCAACCGATTTCAGTGCACTGATTTCATTTTTTTTTTTTTCAACGTTTATTTATTTTTGGGACAGAGAGAGACAGAGCATGAACGGGGGAGGGGCAGAGAGAGAGGAAGACACAGAATCGGAAACAGGCTCCAGGCTCTGAGCCATCAGCCCAGAGCCCGACGCGGGGCTCGAACTCACGGACCGCGAGATCGTGACCTGGCTGAAGTCGGACGCTTAACCGACTGCGCCACCCAGGCGCCCCATCAGTGCACTGATTTTATATCCTGAGACTTTGCTGAATTCATAGATTAGTTCTAGTAGTTTTTTAGTGGAATCTTTTGGGTTTTCCACATAGAGTATCATGTCGTCTGCAAAGAGTGAAAGTTGGACTTCCTCCTTGCTGATTTGGATGGCTTTATTTCTTTGTGTTGTCTGATTCCAGAAGCTAGGACTTCCAACAGTATGCTGAATAACAGTGGTGAGAGTGGACATCCTTGTCATGTTCCTGACCTTAGGGGGAAAGCTCTGTTTTTCCCCATTGAGGATGATATTAGCAGTGGGTCTTTCATATATGGCTTTTATGATCTTCAGGTCTGAGCCTTCTATCCCTACTTTCTTGAGGGTTTTTATCAGAAAGGATGCTGTATTTTGTGAAATGCTTTCTCTGTATCTATTGAGAGGATCATGTGGTTCTTATGCTTTGTCTTACTAATGTGATGTAATTTTTAAAGTTAAATTAAACTTAATTAATTTTTAATTCAATTATTGTGGTTCTAAATTCTAGTTCAGACATCTTACTTATATGTGTATTAATTAGCCGCTGGATGTCATGTCTTCCTGTTCTTTCTTTTGGGGTGAATTCCTTCATTTTGTCATTTTGGAGGAAGAAAAAGCATTAATAAAATACAAAATAAGAATTAAAAAATTTAAAAAACACACAAAATTTCAAATAAAGAAACCTAGATCCTAGGTGTGTTTTGATCTGGTTGTTGAAAGAAGCTTGATAGAATAGAGAAAAAAAGGGAAAGAAGAAAAAAAGTAAGAAAAAGTTTTAAAAATTAAAAAAAATGTACACAATAAAATAGAATAAAATGAAATGAAGAAAGTGAAATAGAATAAAAAAGTTACAAAAAGATTAAAAAACATAACAAAAATAATTTAAATTAAAAAATGGAAATAAAAATAAAAATATCTCTTTCTGAATCAAAGGAAAAGAAAAGAGAAAGAAAAAAAAACCTTAAACAAAAGCAACAAAACAAAACGTACAGATGGACTAGCAAACAGTATGAAATCTGAATGAAGTTACATCCAGTTTTCCCTAGAACTCAACTATGAAGCACTTCATAGTCCATACACTTAGCAGGTAGTGAGACTTGTGGTGGTCCTCTAGGCATGTGTTAGGAGGGCACAGTTGGGCGGGGCTTGGTGTAATGGCTCTGTTCTCCACTAGGTTGCACTGCTTAGCTTATTGGGGTGGATTGGTGTGGCGCATGTGCACATTTATGTGCATGCATGGTAGATGTCAAAATGGCCTCACCTAGCTTCCTAGTCTCTGGCACGGGAACTCTGCACTCTCCCCAACCCACAGTCAAGCACCCCTCCTTTGTCTTAGGCTTTAGTCCACTCCTCGCTTTTACACTGTCCAGGTCTAAGGTGTCAGCCTGCCAGGAGGCACCTTCCTCCTGAATTTTATCCCAGATGGGGCTGTGTTTCCAAACCCCTCACTTCAGAGACTCCTGCAGCTTGGATCCTTTGGGGGAGGGTCTCATTGAGTAATAGCCAGGTGCTGGCTTGCCCCTGAGAATGTTTGTGCGATTGCACTGTGGCAGAGGTTCAGAGATTATGGCAAACCACAACACACAGCAGGTGCCAGGTTTCACTGCACTCTGGAGTCTTTGTTCCAATACCAGCAAATGTGGCTGTTCTTTGGGGTCCACTGAGACCTTTGCTTGTGGGGAGGCTGTATGGCCTCTACCAAATGCCCTCTGGGCAGGGGAAACACTTCTCCCTGTGTGGTTCACAGACCCCTTGGACCTCACTGCCCCCTACTGGGGATTCGCCTTTCCCTCCCACCAGAGCACCACCTGGTATTGAGCTCCCGAATTTCCAACTCTTCACTCCTCTCTTTATAGCGTTCTAATGGTATTGAAACCCTCTCATTTCTCCCCGTCACTGGTTTTGAGTAACAGATTTCTTGTTCAGTCCCTTGTGTTTCCTCTCTTTCTCTTTCTCTCCATCTACTTTCAGGGGGAGTGCTTTTCCTGCACACCCTCCCCCCCCCCTTCTTTGTACTCTTTCCACAAAAACAGCTCCTTACCCTTTACAGCTTCTCTCTCCCCCAGTTCACTTCTCTGCACCGGGAACCTACCAAATTATGCAGATTGTTGTGTTAATCCTCAGATCAATTTCCTAGGTGTGCAAAATGGTTTGGTGCTGATCTAGCTGCATTTCAGGGATGAGAGAAGCTGAGAACCTCCATGCTCCTCCGCCATCTTGGCCCTTCCCCTCTAGCCTACTTTTTAATTGGATTGTTTGTTTTCTTATAGTTGAGCTTTAAAGTATTCTTCACATATTTTGGATAACAGTCTTTTATCAGATGTATCTTTTGCAAATATTTCCTCCCAGTCTGTGGCTTGTTTTCTCTTAACATTGCCTTTCACAGAGCAGAAGTTTTAAATTTTAATGAAGTCTAACTTACCAATTATTTCTTTCATAGATCCTGTATTTGGTGTTGTATCTAAAAAGGCATCACCATCAGATGGTAGCTACGCTAATGGAAAGGAGAGCATAATGTATAGGTTTGTGAAGTCATTATCTTGTACACCTGAAACGAGTGTAACATTGTATGTCAACTACAATAAAAAATAAAATAAAAAAGATATCATTATGCCCAAAGTCAACTAGGGTCTATTCTTATGTTATATTCTAGGAATTATTTAGTTTTGTGCTTTACATCGAAGTCTGCGATCCATTTTGAGTTCGTTTTTGTAGAGTGTAAGGTATGTGTTTAGACTCATTTTTTTACACGTGGATGTCCAGCTGTTCCAGCACCATTTGTGAAATACACTATTTTTGCTTCATTGTATTGCCTTTGCTCCTTTGTTAAAATTCAGTTGCCTTTATTTTTATGGGATTATTTTTTGGCTCTCTATTCCATTCCATTGATCTGTGTGTCTATTCTTTCACCAATACTACACTGTCTTAATTACTGTAGCTTGATAATAAGTCTATTTTTTAAATTTTTTAAAACATGTATTCATTTTTGAGAGACAGAGTGTGAGTGAGGGAGGGGCAGAGATAGAAGGAGACGCAGAATCTGAAGCAGGCTACAGGCTCTGAACTGTCAGCACAGAGCCTGATGTGGGGCTTGAAACTATGAATCATGAGATCATGACCTGAGCCAAAGTCAGACGGTTAACCGACTGAGCTACCCAAGTGCCCCACTCAATCAAAAGTCTTAAAGATGGTAGCATCATTCCTCTAATGCTGTTCTTCTTCAACACTGTGTTGGCTACTCTGGGTCTCTTGCCTCTCCATATAAACTTCAGAATCAGTTTGTTTATATTTATAAAACCACTTGCTGGGATTTTGATTTCAATTGCTTTGAATCAAGCTGGGAAGAACTGATATCTTGACAATACTGAGTCTTCCTGTTCATGAACACAGAATACCTTGCAATTTATCTAGTTCTTCTTTCATTGGTTTCATTGGAGTTTTGCAGTTCTCCTCATATAGATCCTCTATCTATTTTGTTAGATTTATACTTAGATATTTCACTTGTTTAGATGCTAGTATAAATGGTATTGTTTTTTTTATTATCAAACTCCATTTGTATAAAATTCCATCAAACTCTATTAGTTTCTATAGGAAACAGATTAATCTTGTACATTAATTTGTATCCTCTGACCTTGCTATAATCATTTATTGGTAGAAGTTTTTTGGTCAATTCTTTTGGATTTTCTACACAGATCATGTAAGAACAAAGGCAGACTTACTACTTTTTTCTCAAACTGTATGCCATTTATTTTCTTTTCCTGCTTTATAGCAGTACTCACTAAGTATGGTGTTGGCTATAGGTTTTTTGGTATATAGTCTTTATCAAGTTGAGAAAATTCTCCTCTATTCCTAGCATACTGAGAGTTTTATTATGAAGGAGTGTTTATAATACTTAATACATTGGGTATTACATTAAAAATCTTTATTAACCTGATAAGTGGAAAGATTATTCTATGTATTATAAAATGTACTTCATTACTAATAAGAGCATAATAAATCTATTGGATATTTGATTTCTGAAGGAGAAATAAATCTATTACTTGTTCATATACTTGGATTATTGGGTGGGGGATGTATGGTCACATTTTTTTTTGTTCATTGGTTAAAAAAAAAAAAAGTCATCAGCTTGTGTCCATGATGTGGAATAAGAGGGTCTTGACTTACTGTCTCCTCCATAAACAACTAGGTAACTGGAAAAAAGTATATGAAACAACTATTATCAACTATTGGGTAGCTGTGATTCCTACAGTAAGGAAAATAAGTGAGGTGAGCCTAATGATCACCCTGATTTTCAGTCTGGTTCTGGACCCTGTTCTAGAAAAGGAAGTTCCAAGCTGAGCATTGCAGTCTTGCTAAATTAAAGAGGTAGAGACTGGAATTGAGGGTGGCTGAGAGATTGGAAGTTGAAGTTTTGGAAAAGAAGAAGCTACTGAGTAAAAAGAATTTCAGTAATCTGGATAGGGATCTCTTTTTAAGTCTTTGCTGAATACAAATTTGTGCATGAGTAGGATGAAACTTCATGAAGCTGGACAAAGGATGACTGGGAAACTATAAGCTGAACAATTCCCAGAGCTAACACAGAGTGGCATGTTGATTAATTTTCAGTGTTTTAGAGTAGAGACTCCTCATTTTATGCTCAGAGAATTAGTGACCTCAATGAAGTCATACTTTAGTAGAGCTCAATTATCCCTAAAAGGAAGGTTACTTCAGATCACGCTAATTAAGTTGAAAAACAAACCTGAAAAAAACCCTGATTTGTAAGTAGTTTATCTGTTTTCTAAAACAAATTTCAACTGCACTTATACAAAGACAACACAGTTTAATACACAGTATGACTGCAAATTCTACCACCCAAGGAAAAATCGCTAGACATGCCAAACAGCATTTAATTAAACAATCAGAAAATATAAAGAGACCCAGAAATAACAAATTAAAATTACTATGCAGACCTTAAAACAACTATTAAAATATGCTTGTATGCTCAAATATTTAAAGGAAAACATGAACAAATTGAAGAACAAATGGAATACATAAGAACTAATGAAACCTTAGAAATTATAAAGAAAAAATCAACTTGAAATGACATTTTTTCTGAATGAGGATAACAACATATTAGATATTGTAGAAGACCAAATATCAATGAATTTGGAGTCAGAGCAAAAGAAACCATCCAAACTGAAGCACATACCGAAAAAGACTAAAAACAGAACTCAGTGACCTGTTGGGCCATTTCTAGAAGAATCACCTGCAATTGGAACCTTAGACAGAGAGACGAGAGAGAATAAGGCAGGGAAAATTTTGAAGAAGTAATGGCTAAAATAATTTCTAAATCTGATAGAAATGGTAAGTGGACAAATTTAAAAATAAAATTGCTGAGAACCAATGAAGAAGAAAACATTACACAGAAAAAAAAAAGACACACGTTGTGTACAGAGGAACAAACCTAAGAGGAACTGAATATTCCTTATCAGAAACTTAAATCCAGAAGTAAATATGACACCTTTAAAGTGCTTAAAGAAAAACTTGTCAGCCTACGGTTCTATAACCAGGGAAAATATCCAAAAAGATGACAATAGGAGTGGTCAGCAAGATGGTACAATAAGAAGACCCAGATCTTGTTCCCCCACTGAGACACTGAGTTAACAGCAATATGGTGCAAAAAGCTTTTATGAAAACTCAAGAAATAAGTTAAGATATCACAGTACTCCAGGCAAGCACAAAAACAAGAACAATTCCATTGAAACAGGTAAAAAAGAAAAAGTTGTATTTTACCCCCTACAGCCTCTTCCCCAAGCCAGCGCAGCTTGGGGCAATCAGGAGAAAACACAGACTTGGGAAGGAAGGAGAAAAGTAGAATATATACCCAATATTCCAACTTTTGAGGGACTGACTAGTTTCTGTCTTGCTTAACTTAGAGTGCTGATACCCTACCAGCGTATTTCAGATGCTTGGGGGCGCCACTGAGAACAAAGAAGGACTCAGCAGCTTGTAGGGGCACCAAAGAACCTGTACTACCATGGACCGACACCAGAGGGAGCAAGAGAATAAACCTAAAAAAAAAAAAAAAGGAAAAAAAAGACAAGAAACTGGCAAACCTCTCTAACTGGGAAATAACATACCAAGACAAACAAAGATGAATCCCCCAGAAAGGTCTGAGAGTCTCCCAAATCTCTATCCAGGCTGACAATGACAATGTTCCTTGTACAAAGCCAGTATTGTACAAAGCCAAGTGGCTGTTTCTTCAAATGTCTAAATTTCAGCAAAACAAACAAACAAAAAACAAAACAAAACAAAAACAAAAACAAAAATCCCCCCACAAACCAAACCAAAATGCAAGCAAACACACAAAAAAGAGGCATATAGAGAAATGGAAACATAGCTCAATCAAAGGAGCAAAATTAGTCCCCAGAAACTTACCCTAAAAAAAGATACATGAATTACTTGATGAAGAACTGAAGATAGCCATCTTAAAATGCTCAATCAGCTAAAAGATAAACAACTTAAATGCACACACACACACACAATACATGAACAAATTCAGAATATCAACAAAAATATAGAAACTGTAAAAAAGAAACAAACAGGTTCTGAAGCTGAGGAATACAACAACTGAATTAAAAATTCACTTACAGGTTCAACAAAAGGCTGTGATTAGTTAGAAAAAAAATCCTGAAATAAATGATAGGTCATTGAAAATTAGTAAGTCCGAGAAACAAAAAGAAAAAAAATGAGGAAAGTGGAATAAGTCTACAGGTGACAATAAAGTGGATCAACATACTTATTACGGGAGTCTCAGTAAAAGAAGATAGAGAAACAGGCAGAAAGCTTATTTGAGGCAATGATGGTTACAAACTTCCAAAATCTGAGGAAGAAAATAGACATCCAAACTTAAGAACCATAATAAGCTCCAACTAGATCAAAGGCTGCTAACTATGTTAGGACCAGAAAAGTTTAACCCAGGAATGTAAGATTGTTTTAACATTCATGAAGTAAGTCAATGTAATTAACCACATTAACAAAAAAAGAGACAAAACCTATCTTTTGCTTACTACAAAAGATAAAGGAAAGGTACTTGACAAAACTTAACATCCATTAATGATAAAAACTCTCAGGTAAGTAGAATTAGAAAACCTCCTCACTATTGTAAGGGGCAGCTATAAAATTTATAGCTAACATTGCATTTAAAAGTGAGATACTGAACAATTTCTCCCTAATACTGGGGATGGGGCAAAGATGCTCACTCTTCTCTATAATCTTGTACTGAATGTCATCCTAAGAAATCTATAAAAACCTACTGAAAGTAATAAGTGAATTGTGTAAACTTGCAGACACAAGGTCAATCAATAAAAATTAGCTGCATACTATCAACAGATAATTGGAAATTGAAATATAAAAAAAAATCATTTACAACGAAAAGAAGAAAGTCTTAGGAATAAGTTAGCAAAGTATGTGTCATACCTCTACACTGAAAAGTATACACCATTGCTGAGAGAAATAAAAGAAAGTCTAAATAAATGGAGTGATACATATTTGTAATGGATCAGAAAGCTCAAAATTTTGGCAAGCTTTTGAAAAATATATAAAATAAAAACCTGATTATAAAATTTATGTTAAAGAATCTAGATGAGCCCAACCAATGTTCAAAAGAACAAACTTGGATTTCAAGACATACTATGAAACTGCAGTAATGGTTTTGGCATTAGCATAATTAAGAAAATGAAAAGAACATCCCTCAAATGGGAGAAAATATTCACTGTGTATAATGACAGAGGAATTCTATCTGGAAGAAAAGAACTGGCAACTTAGAAAATTAGATGACAAATAACCCAGTTAAAAAATGGGTAAAATTTTGAATAAGCCTTTCACAAAAAAGATGTTTGAATGGCCAATGAAAATATGTGCAACATATTTGAAAATACGCTCAACTTGTTAATCAGTTTGGGCATTTCTTATAAAGCTAAACATACTCCTACCATATCACTCTACCATTCTACTCCCCAGATATTTACCTAAAACAAAACAAAAACAAAAAAAAAAAAAAAAAAAGAAAAAGAAAAGAAATGTTCTCACAAAGACTTGTATAGCAATCTTCCTAATAGATGTCTTTGTAATATCTGAAAACTTCAAACAACCCAATTGTTCATTATCAAGTGAATGAACAAATCATGATATAATAGTGAAATACTATCTGCAATAAAAAACAACAATAATAAATGAACTACTGATACACACATGATATAAACATGGATCAATCTCAAAAATGTTAAGGCAAAAAGCCAAACACAAAAGCATGTATATGGTTCCATTTACATGTACATCTAGAAAAGATTAATCCAATTTATAGTAAAAGACAGCAGATAAATAGTTGCTTAGGCCTTGGGTGGGGGCTGATGTCAAGATGGGGAAATGATTAACTGAGAATGAAACTTTCATTTGAATGAAACAATGAAACAATGAAACTCTCTGGAATAATGGAAATAGATCTTGAATGTGGTGGTGGTTATAAGGTTTACAGCCGAAAAATCCATCAGGAAGTGCCTGGGTGGCTCAGTTGGTTTAATGTCTGACTCGATTTTGGTTCAGGTAGTAATCTTGGGGTCAAGGGATAGGGCTTGGCACTGGGTGTGGAGTCTCCTTAGGATTCTCTCTCTGTCTCTCTCTGCCCCTCTCCTCCACTCATGCTCTCTCTCTCTCTAAAAGAAAAAAAAAAAAAAAAAACTTTAAAAAATTTACAGCATTTGAAACATATAAACCTCAAAAAAAAAAAAAAGTTGACTTAAAAATAACCCCAGAAAACAACTTTTCCTTTAGTCATTTGTTTGTGGTAATTTTGGCACAAAGAGATTTAAATTTTTACCCAGTCAAAATATATCAATCTTTCTCTGAACGGGTTTTTAGTTTTGTGTCATGTCTAGAAAAGCTTTTCTTGCATATTTCATAGAGAGGCTATTTGACTGAATGTTTTATAATGCAGATTTTGGCATCAGATAGCCACCAAAGACTGTTTACACTTGGGCAAATTAATCTCTAATTCGTAGTTTCCTCATTTTAAAATCTGTGGAAAACTATAGTTTCTACCTTAAATGGTAGACAGTGACAAAATATAGGTAAGTTAGTTAGAATACTAATGACATGCATTAAAAGCCTTAATACTAGCTATTTTGATGATCATATTTTCAGAGTGCTTATTGTTTGAGCCACTACAAACATTAAGAATAGTACAGAGATAACACAAACTGTGCCGCCACTATCCAGTTTTGTCAAATCTCTAACATTCTGCCAAATTTGCTTCAGATGTCCTTTCTTTAAAGGCAACTGAATTTCTTTTTGTGCTTCTTGATTCCAATCTTTCCCCTGTCTATATATAATCACCTTACTGAAACTGGTGTGTAGTTTTCTTTTCTATAAAGTTATACTATACATTTTTACATTTATAAAAATGAACTTTTTTGAATTTTAAATTTTACATAAATGGAACACTGTAAACATTATTATGCAACTTCATTTTCTATTTTTCTTTTAATGTTTTATTTATTTTTGGGAGCAAGAGATACAGAGCACGAGTGGGGGAGGGGCAGAGAGAGAGGGAGACAGAATCCGAAGAAGCAGGCTTCAGGCTCTGAGCTATCATCACAGAGCCTGACATGGGTCTCAAACTCACAGACTGCAAGATCGTGACCTGGGCCGAAGTTGGACGTTTAACTGACTGAGACACCCAGGCACCCCATACAATTTCATTCTCTTAGTCAACATAATAAAGATGAAATTTATCCATGTTTTTACATGTTAGAATAATTTTACATTTTTATTTTTCACATTTATATTTTTAAACTACCTGAATTTTATTTTAGTATGAAGTATGACGTCAGGGTGTAATTTACTTTTTTTTTTTTTTTTAAGGTTTACTAGTTCCAAAACCATATGTGTAACATGAAATGTACTAAAAATATTTGGGTATGTGTCTTGATTTTGTCTCCTGTTACTTTGATCTATATCTTGGATTCCATGAGCTACCATATTATTTCAAAATTTTAGCTTTTTTATATAATTATTGCAGGTTTATTATTTATATGTTTGAGTCTGTAAATACACGAAATGCTTCTATAATCATAATGCTGTAAATGATGTTAGTGTTTAAGTTTTAATTTTACCATTAACAAAGCATGGAAGACAATTATTGTTAGAGCAGAATATAAACATATGAATCTTGACAATTTAAAAATAATATTATAAGTGGCATATTTGGAAAAAAGCAAGATTGGTGGAAGGAAGTTTAAGGGTGTTAAAAACCTAATTTTTCCAAGTGGGAAGTCAATAGAGACTGTCTAATCTTACTAAGTCAAGTAATACTTGAATTTGTTAAGTTTAAATTTAAACATCAATTATAAACAAAAATTGGGACGTAGAGGAACAGTCTAAATATACTAGACATTTTATCTTTTAAAGGACTATCAAGAGATAATATCCAAAGTGGCCAAGTCATGATATAAGGACACAAATATATTATGTAAATTATATTAGAAACTGACAGAAGATCCAGAAATATTATTATTATTATTTATTTTTTATTTTTTTTTTTAAACTTTCAAAGTTTATTTTGGGACAGAGAGAGACAGAGCATGAATGGGGGAGGGGCAGAGAGAGAGGGAGACACAGAATCGGAAACAGGCTCCAGGCTCTGAGCCATCAGTCCAGAGCCCGACGCGGGGCTCGAACTCACGGACCGCGAGATCGTGACCTGGCTGAAGTCGGACGCTTAACCGACTGCGCCACCCAGGCGCCCCAGAAATATTATTTTTTAATAGTGATTAATGGACTATTGGATCTCTAGAGAATGGACTAGGGATTGGGAAAGAGATTTTAATTTATATTTTAAATCTCTACATGTGCTATTTTCACAATAAATATAATTTAAAAAGTTAATTATCTTCAGAGTATATAACTGGACTTTGAATAAATTATGCCAGTTGTATGCCATAAGGCAAAAGCAGATGACCCAGGGGTCGGTATGGGACTCTTTACATTAAGTACCCAACATAAGCCTTCTGAGGAATCAGGAGGTATTTGACCTTAATGTTATACAAGAAAATAGCTCTGTAAATAATAGTCAAAATCCTAGCATCAATTTTAAAAGAGTCAACTTACAAGCTATTTCTGACATATTTCATCTCACTTTTCTGGAAAGATCAAGAAAAGGTTTTCTGAAGATAAGTTTCTCTGATTAGGAGGGCTGAAAAGCTGGCTAAAGTTATATATATATATATATATATATATATATATATATATATATACACACACACACACACACACACACACACTTTATGGCGTGTATGTGTGTATGTACACACATATACTTACACAAGGTCAGTTTTAATTTGCTAGATGTTCTGCTTAGCGTATTTGACTTTCTTAGAAGACAAGGTCATCAGTAAAGAGGCTGATCTCTCAAATTATAGTCTTACATCTCCCAAGAAAGTATGAATTAGGGCAACAGTTATTCATGAACATCTTTATTTGCCATCCTTGGGATTAGAGTCATAGCAAACGGTTGCAACTTCAAACTACCTTTATAATTCTCTTTATATTATGCCAGTTTCCTCTTGTTTGACCATCTGTACGTTATCACTGAGAGTGCATTCCTTCTTTAGGAATGCTATTACCCTATCAAAACATCCGTTATACTGCACATCCACTCATTTTCAAAAGTAATTTCTTCTTTGGCTCTTCACTCAATGAAAGGTAGAACTCCAAAGTGACTTTTTACCACCCACCCCCGAAAATGAATTCTTGACCTAGGAATTTCCCCACTTCTCTTTCTCTTACTAAAATTCTTGGGAAATCTAAATTTTCTCACAGCTCCACTGCTAATGCCTTGGTTTAAAAAGGCTATAGATTCATCTTCTATCAGGAACTGATTGGTTAAGCTCTACTGGCCCAACTGATCTGCCAGATTGGGACACACCACACAGGGTGTCCTCAGGCCTATGGGAAGCAATAACCTTGGCTGATGATGAGCCAAAAAGAGCTATGGAAGAATATTTTTAGGTCTGATAGAATCCCTTGGATCATGCTCCACAGTCACCAAGGATTATTTTAGAAAACTGGTTCATCAGTGTCAAAAGAAAGGAATTTTATTTTGCAGGGATTTTAGAATTCTATGCTTGTAAACACATGTTAGTTTCTTGTTTTCAAGGTTTTAGGAGTTTTTTTCTTTCTGGTCATGCTGTGTAAAGGAGGAAGGATAGAAATAGGGAGGTACTTTGGTGTGGTGGCCAAATTTACTCTTTAAGGTTCAGGGGAACTTTTGTCAAGCTGCCCTTATCAAGTGAGAAGAGCTATTTTATTCATTTTTTAATATAATTTCCTGGCAAGCAGACTATGATCTGCCTTAACATTTATATTCTCTCTGCCAAAGCGTATGCAGTATGTTTGGACATATGGTCGCATTTTTGTGATCTTTTAACCTTTATTTATTCTACATACCCTCTGGCAGAGGTAATCACTTGTAGTATTTGAATTGCCTGGAAGGAGTCCTATCTGGAACGTCTGAAAAAGAGGACTGCTTCCATGAGGGAAAACTTTTAAAGATAGATAGAATCATTTACATGCAAATAATTTAAATGCAATAACTGAAATTATTAGCACCATAAAAGACAGTGTAGTGTATGTAGTTTAGGTAGTTTATGTAGTTTATGTAGCACCATAAAAGGCAGTGGTGCTGCCCACCAACCTTGGTTAAAAACTATTTTTTAGGGGCGCCTGTTGAGCACCTGACTTTAGCTCAGGTCATGATCTCATGGTTTGTGGGTTCGAGCCCTGCACCAGGCTCTGTAATGACAGCTTGCTCAGAGCCTGCAGCCTGCTTCAGATTCTGTGTCTCTTTCTCTCTCTCTGCCCCTCCCCCGCTCATGCTCTGTCTCTCTGTGTCTCAAAAATAAATAAATGTTAAAAAAATTTTTTTAAGAAACTATTTTTTAAAGCTTGCTCATAGAAATCTGAAAAAATAATTCTAGTATAATTAATATAGAGTGTTATATTAGTTTCAGGTGTATAATACCGTGACTCAACAATTCTATACATTGCTCAGTGTTCATGACCGTAAGTGTACTCTTAATCCCTTTTATCTATTTCACCTATCTCTCCACCTACCTCCCCTCTGGCAAGCACCAGTTTGTTCTCCAAATCTGAGTCTGTTTTTTTTTCTCCCCTTTCTTTTGTTTGTTTTGCTTCTTAAATTCCACATATAAGTGAAATCATATGGCAGTTCTTTCTCTGATTTCTTTTACTTAGTATTATACCCACTGGATCCATCCATTGTGTTGCAAATGGCATTACTGCATTCTTTTTATGGCTGAATAATATTCTAGTGTGTGTGTGTGTGTGTGTGTGTGTGTGTGTGTGTGTACACTTATATATACACCACTCTTCTTTATTCATTCATCTATTGATAGACACTTGGGCTGTTTCCATAATTTGGGTATTGTAAGTAATGCTGTAATAAACATAGGGGTGCATACATCTTTCTGAATTAGTGTATTTTTACTCTGTGGGTAAATAATAAATCTTGAACCATATTTTCACAAATGGCTGACGTGTCAGTTAACTTCCGTATTTGCCACAAAGAGTAGTGAACCCTTAATAATAATGACGTGAAGCAGACAGACATGTAATTTTTTTCATACAAAACAGGTCCGGAGTTCTGCAGGTCAGACCTGTGTAGTGACAATTAACTTCCATACAAGCTCCTTCAATGTTTCTGTTCTACTATTGCTATTGTGTAGTCTTTGTATAAAATAGTTTACAGATCTCCATTCAGATGTATTTCTGAATCCAGGTAGTAGAATGTGGGATATGGTAGAGTTGAATGGCATGAATTAATGTGTCCAGAGAGCATCTGTTGCAGTAAAGTTTGAAATAAAAGTAGTTACTGAGGTTATCATTGCCTCATTCCCAATCTTGAGAAATCTTTTCATATTTCATAATTATAAATGATGTTTACAGTAGGTTTAAAAATTAAAATCAGATTAAAGAAGTTCCTTTCTATTTTTAATTTGCTAAACTTAAAATTATAAGTGGTTGTTGAATTTTATCACATCCAGTTTTTACATTTACTGAGATGTCCAACACTTCATCTTATATATTGATTTATTTGGTGGAATGTTGGTTCTTTTTTGAAGATTAAATCAACCTTACTATATGGAATAAATATAGCTTAATCATACTTTTTTAATATATCACTAGATTCAATTTGCTGATACATTGTTTAATATTTTTTTAAGTTTGTATTTGTGAAGAAAACTTGCCTATAATTATCCTTTGCAAATTATATCCTAATTAGGTTTTATTATATTGGCTTTAAAGAATGAACTGGGAAGTGATCACTATTTTTCTCTCTGTTAGAAAAATTATGTAAGATTGATATGATTTCTATCTTGTACGTTTAGAAAAATTTACTACTGACATCAACTGTAGGCCTTTTCATTTCTGATACTGGTAACTTCTTTCTTCCTCCCTCCCTTTTTTCCCTTTCTCCCCTCCTTCTTTCCTTCCCTGTTTCCTTCCTTCCTTCTCTGTTTTTCCCCCTTATCAAGTATTGCTAGCAATCTATTAACTTTGGTAATCTTTTCTGAGTTAAATTTTGGCTTCATTGATTATTCTTTACTGTAAATTTGTTTTCTATTTCATTGTTTTTACTCATTTTTATTACTTCATTTTTTCTATTTTATTTGGTATAATCTACTGTGATTTTTTCTAATTTTGGAGACTACCATTTAAATCATTTATTTTTTCTTCTTTATTATTTTCTTCTTACTTAATATATGCATTTAAGACTATAAACTCTTTTATACGCCTTGCTTTTGTTGCATCCCACAGATTCTGGTACGTTGTATTCTCATTATCATTCACTTAAAAATATCTTCTAATTTTTGTTGTGGTTTCTGTTTTGAACTACAGATTAGTTAAAAATGTGTTGCCTTATTTTTAAATATGTAGATATTTTCTACCTACCTTTTTATTTATGTCTAGCTTAATTCCACTGTGGTCAGATAACATATTACATATTATTTTAATCTTTTAAAATTTGGTTAGCAATGCTTTATGGGCCAACATATGGTCAAATCTGGTTCACAAAAAGAAATCTGCAATTGTGTGAAGTATTCCATATATATCCAAACATGTCAATGAGCTGAATTTATATTGTTCGTATCTTCTGTATCTTGACTGATTTTATGTCTACTTGGTTTCTCAGTTATCAAGAAAGGTATGTTAGCATTTTTACTATGACTGTGTATTCATATCTTTTAGTTGTGTCATTTTTTTTTTTTTGGTTTATGTTTACAGCTATATTTTTAGTGCATGTAAAAATAGCATTTTAACATATTCCTTAGCATTGGCTTTTTATCATTATGAAATACTTCTCTATTTCTTTTACAATACTTCTCTCATCAAAGTCTACTTTAATTAATGGTACTTTTTTTAGTATAATTACATTGATTTCTTTGTGTAGTGTTTGCACAGCATAGCCTTTTGCCATTCTTTAACCTTCAATCTTTCTGTCTTCCTATATTAAGATTTGTCTATATTAAACAGCATATAATCATGTTTGGTTGTCTACCTCCATCTTGAAATCCAACTCTTCTAATTGTAATGATTAATTTATAAGCATAATTATTAAAATGTGACTATTGCTAGAAGCAGGATTATATCAAACATCTTACTAACTGCTTTCTTTATATCCCACAAGTTTTTTTTTTTATTCACCTCACATTTAAATGTTTTTTTTTTTTTTTAACAGAGACTAGAGCTATATGCCTACAGTTATTTTTTCAAGACTTAAAAGATACCACTCACTTATGCTGTGTTTCTCCTGGGAGCTCAGCTGTTAGTTTTATAATTTCTTTATTTGAAGGTAATACGCCTTTTTTACTCTGGCAACATTTTCTCCTTGTATTTAATTTTCAAGAGTTTATGTTGTGCCTAGTTGTGATTTTTTTTTTGCCATTTATCCTCTTCAGTGTTTTTATTTTTTAAATACGTGTCTTTATTCATAAGTTCTGGGCTACTGCTCTTCATTACTTCTTCAAATTTGCTTCAGCCTCTTATTCTGTCTTCTCATATTTTGTGTTTCTAGTTACAAGTATCTTAGATCTTTTCACCATATCCCATATGTCACTGACATTCTTTTCACATATATTCTACATCCTTTGCTCTCTATACTTTAGCTTGGTTATTTTTTACGATTCTGCTTTCTAGATTACATTCATGTGTGATGTGTCCCTTTTATTAGTAACCCCATTGATTTATTTCTTAACTTCAGTTGTTGTGTTTATATTTGATTCCACTGTATAGTTTATCATTGCTTATGAATTTTATATCTTGTTTACATCCTTGTATATATTAATCACATTTAAGGTCCATGTTTCATAACTCTAAAATTTGAATTTTGCTATGTGCCTGTTTCTATTGTCTGTTTTTTCTCTTGGCCCTTTGTCTTGATGTATCTCATAATTTTTAATAAATACTGGATATTTTGTACAAAAATTAAAGTAGTTATGGATGATAATATTTTCCCCTGAAGGCCATTCACTCTATTAACTCATAGAGCTTGTATGAAGTCAGATCACTTTATTTCACTCTGGGACTGAGTGGAATCTCAATTATAGTCTTACAAGCTTTGATTTACTTCTGGTTTGTCTCCACTGTTAAAATGTAATCATTTTGAATTCCTAACTTTGGGACTGGCATATTTAATAGGATGTCTATTCTTTTTTTTTTTTTTTAATGTTTATTTATTTATTTTGAGAGAGAGAAGGATAGAGAATGAACAGGGGGGTAGCAGAGAGAGAGGGAGAGAGAGAATCCCAAGCAGGCTCTGCCCTATCAGTGCAGAGCCTGATTCAGGGCTCGATCCCATGAGCCGTGAGATCATGATCTGAGCTGAAATCAAGAGTCAGGCACTTAACCTACTTAGTCACCCAGGTGTCCCTAGGATCTCTATTCTTTTTTTTTTTTTTTTTCAATTTTTTAAAATGTTTGTTTATTTTTGAGAAAGAGAGAGAGAGAGAGCAAGATAGGGGCAGAGAAAGAGAGAGGGAGACACAGAATCCGAAGCAGACTCCAGTCTCTGAGCTGTCAGCACAGAGCCCAATGCAGGGCTCAAACCCATGAACCATGAGATCAGATCTGGCAGAAGTCAGACGCTCAACCAACTGAGACACCCACGTGCTCCTAATAGGATCTCTATTCCTAAATCTAATTATTTCTTTGTTTTCCCATCACTGTGAGACTGCTGAAAATTATCTCTGCTTTTCAGAGCCTTTCTATTTGGTTTCTTAGCTTCTTTCCTGGTGCAGTTAAAGAGGTCAACAAACACTCTAGTGGTACACTGTTGAGTGCTGGGCCCAATTCACTGCATCTCCCTTCCCTTTGGAATTTTTGCTCCATATGTCCTAGGTGCTGTGAAAGTCCTGAAGTTTAAGTTTTATCTCCTCAGCCCTATGAAAATATAAAAAGCTCTTCTGGCTTTTCTGCCTCTTAGGTGCATCCTGCTTCCCAGATTCTCATCCTTTCACCTGCACAAAAAATGTAAAAATGTCTTGAGCAGAAAAGTAGCTCACAGAAAATATCAACTCACCTCTTTCCTACTCTACCATTTCCTTCTCTCTGAAATGCATGCCCTTTAAGTTCTAACTTTTGGGATAGCTGTATTTTTTTTTAATGCTTGTTTATTTTTGAGAGAGAAAGGAGGCAGGGGAAGAAAGAGGGAGACAGAGATTCCCAAGCAGGCTCCATGCTGTCAGCACAGAGTTAGACTTGGGGCTCAAACTCACGATCATGACCTGAGCTGATCAAGAGTTAAGATGCTTAACTGACTGAGCCCCCCCAGGAACTCCCCAGCATACTTTTTTTTAAATCCAGATTTTAAAAATATTTTCAATGGAAGTATTGGCCTGTTAAAAGCTACTCTATCTTATCTGGAGATGAACCCTGCCCCCTACTTCAAAATTAATATTATATTAATCTTTGCTGCAAGACTCAATCAAGAAAGTCACTAGAAGTTAAAAAAAGTTGCTATTTTAGTATTTTAGTGGTGGGAAAACTGAAGTTAAATAAAATATTTATGAAGTGCTTACTATAAACAGAGGGTAGAACTATGCTTTAGATGCTGTAATAATTATAATAATTACTTACAATACCAATAATAAAAGGCAAAGTATAGTCTTTTATCTGATAGAGCTTACAGTTTTGTAGGAAACACATAACCAACCCACTGAATTATTAGAGAAACATGTCAGAGTATGGTCATACACAAAAGAGTATGTTTACATTCTAGTTCAGGATTTGGCAAATGATAGTCAAGGGCCAAATCTGGCCTATAGGCTGTTTTTATAAACATAGCTTTATTGGAACACAGACACATTCATTCCTTTATATATTGTT
This sequence comes from Leopardus geoffroyi, assembly GCF_018350155.1. Taxonomy (NCBI): domain Eukaryota; kingdom Metazoa; phylum Chordata; class Mammalia; order Carnivora; family Felidae; genus Leopardus; species Leopardus geoffroyi. The sequence goes on along the minus strand of NC_059342.1, from coordinate 16,381,039 downwards.
ACAATAGCACAGTTGGAACAGAGTTTGTATGGCCTACAAAGCCAAATGTATTTATTAAAATGCTGTATTACAGAAATAATTTCTCAACACTTTTTATACTTTCAGTATTGTTTTAGACCGTCATTGCTTCTTTGAGAGACTGAATAATTTTGGTTAATGGAAAATTCTGAAATTTCTCCAAGAATTAGAACATTTCCTCTTTTTTCCAAAACATTTCCAAGAATTAAGACATTTCCTCTTTTAAGGCTATTTTTTTTTTCAACGTTTATTTATTTTTGGGACAGAGAGAGACAGAGCATGAACGGGGGAGGGGCAGAGAGAGAGGGAGACACAGAATCAGAAACAGGCTCCAGGCTCTGAGCCATCAGCCCAAAGCCTGACGCGGGGCTCGAACTCACGGACCGCGAGATCGTGACCTGGCTGAAGTCGGACGCTTAACCGACTGCGCCACCCAGGCGCCCCTTTTAAGGCTATTTTAAAACTGTTTTTCCTTGCTGGTTCAGGTGTGAGGACTTAAGACTGTGGTTGGAATCTTAAATGATTATTATTGCTTGCACTAAACTTACAACAAGATTCATTTTGTTTGCAACTGGCATGGTCTTCTATCTCCCTGCAAAATTCTTATGCCCTTTGTCCCTGCAAAATTCTTATGCCCTTTGTTATTGCATATTTTCCTGTCATGAGCACACTTGATCTGGCTGAGATTATAACTGAATAAAAAAATTGAATTGTTGCCAATTTTGGAGTGAGAAGGCTCAGTAGGGGAAAACAATCACTTTTATATCTGGGATACTATACTTCTCAAGGACCATCTTTTAGGGAACACCAGAGGATTCCCAAAGGCCAAATGGAGTATTCCCAGGAGGAAGGGAAGGCTCAAAACAGCCAATTATAATTTCTGTACTTGTCAGTTTAGAGTTCTCAACAAGAACAGCTTTTCAAACTCTTAATTCTTTCCTTTCTGGTATCTTCTTCTCTACCATCCCCCTCATTTTTATGGTCCTCCTTTAGTGGTAGGGCCGTTTATTCTCCCCCCACCTGTACTCCTATTTTAAGAGAATTTTAAAAGCTCTGGGTCTTTGATTTGAATTGCTCTGTGGGGTTTTGATCTGTCTTATGTTTTGTAGTACTTGGTACTTATTTTGGTTCTTTGTGTCAGTAATTGCAGAAGCCATTAAGAAAAGATTAATTGTTGACAGAGGTTCATTACTCTTTGAATACACTGAAAGTCTATGGACTGAGATTGAGGAGGCAGCAGAATAGTTTTGAAAATGTAGAGGATATATACATATACATACATACATATATATATATATATATATATATATATATATATATATATATAGTGGGAATGAATGAGTGAGAGAGAGAAAGAGAAAGATCTCAACTGAAAAAAAAAAAGAAAATGTAGAGGATAGATTTACAGAATATATTTCTGCGATGCCAATGTTACACTTAAATATATGCAGCATAGATTCCTAAAGTTCCCAACCTAAAGTTCCTCAAATGACATAAAAAAAAAAAATGAATGGATGAAGAAGGAGAAATCTAAAACCCAAAGGAAGAAATTCATTTTCAGTGTAGCAGTTCTCATTAGGTGAGTGAGATAATACATCTGAAATAACTGGATAAAAATAAAATTCATCGCGTGAACAAATTGTTTTGTCACCATAAAGTCAAATATTAGCCTGATGAATTCCCTATTTGGCCAAGCTGACTGTCTAACTTGTAATGTGCACTTAACATGCTGTCCATTCTTGTCGGTTTTCTCCTTGATACACTCAATATATATAGAGGGGGTTACAGTGATATCTCCTGATGTTTCTTTGTGGATGCATACTTAAGCACTATTGATGACCTAAAACCTCAAATATGATTCACCATGTGAAATTGTAATAGATGATATTACAGAATTGCCAACACTCATCATAGTCAATTACGCAAAACCACAGGTTCAGGTTAACTAAAGGGGTTTATTACTGATAACGCTTCAGTCCAACTGAATTTGGTGACGATGTTTCACACTAATTTCAAGTAAAGGGGTGAATGCCTACATAATGGAGATCACCACACTGGTTAGTCCAGTGTAGGCTAGCCACAACCCAAGTCTACATAGATAAAATGTTTCAAGTATGACCCATCACAAGTGACAGTTGCCGTATTATTCACACAATTGACCATTTCCTCTTGACCACTGAATGGATTTTTATTAGATGTGGGTGACTTAGAGTTTGGGCTTAAACTTGGACATCTTTCTATCTAAAGTACCATTTTGTTACCTGTCTTTTCTGTTTTCCTTTCTCACTCAAATGCGATTTGAATGGAAGGCAGTGTTTTGTTTGAAATAGCTATTGATGGGTTTTTAGGGTAAAAGCATCTAATTACTGGTGAGAAAATCCCTCTAGCTCTCCTCCTCTTTTGAAAGATAAATGAAGACAGTAGATGTTTAACCAACTTCAATTATGTTTCCATTTAGTTCATGCTATTGAGGTTGATTTGTATGTAACCACAGTGAATTGTTCATGTCCAGAATCAGGGTTTTTTCTTGTAATTGTAAGAGATCACAGTGGCATTTACACCTGCTAACCATAGGCTTTCATTAAGATGACTGATTGCTTGCATTGATTTATTTGATATGTGGGCATTCCTGTGGTGTGAGTTTTCATTTTAAAATGTACACAGTTCATCATTTGGGCTCTTCTCTTGCATTGCTCTTAATGGAATTTTGAGCATACCTTCTTCCAAAAGGCTTTTCCCGATTAGACAAAAATGTGTTGCTTTGAAGGAATAAGATATGAATCACTGAATGCTTTTCTTAATTGGAGAGGGGGACACTTAGTGAGCATTATTATTCTTAACTTCCAAATGCTTCTCAACTTGATGTCATTGATTGCCAGTTTATTTAGATATCTGCTCCTAGAAATGGAATAGCGAGAGGGAGTAATGCAGTCAAGCAGGTACACTTACTGAAAGTTTTCAAGAAAACTTTTTGGTGAATAAGATTCTCCTTGTCTGGTACAGATTTTTAGAATCCTTACTAAATTGTTAATGTAGTAACTTGGAATTGTAAGCTAGATTTGTAAGCTAATAAATTGTAATTTGGAAACAAGAGAAACTTATATCCTTACAGTGACTTGTATTGTGTCCCCTGCAACCCCCTGCCCTGCCCCACTCAATGATATATCTATGTTCTAATCCAAGTACCTATGAATGTGACTTTCTTTGGAAATGCGATCTTTGCAGACACATTTAAGTTAAGGATCTAGAGATGAGGTCATTCAAGATTTAGGGAGGGCCCTAAATCCAATCATTGGTATCCGTGTGAAAGAAAGAAATTTGACACCGAGGGAAGAATGCCAAGGGAAGATGGAGGCAGGCATTGACGGATGTTGCCACAAGCCAGGACACTTGGAGGGAGGAACCAGAATGGCAGGAGTCACCAGAAGCTGCAAGAGGTAAGGTAAGGGTCCCGACCCCCACCCCAACTAGGGCCTTCAGAGAAGGTGAAAGATCCTCAGCAGGGGACTCGTCTCTGCCAACAGCTGGATTTTGGACTTCTGGCTTCCAGAACAGTGACACTTACTTTCAGGTTTGTGGTGATGTGTTGCAACAGCCCTGGAGAACTACAGCACTCATATCACTGTCTATGTGAATGGCTCCTCCTAATATCTGTGCCATTTGCTACCTGCATGGCTTGACCCTGATCTTCATGCTTAGAAAATATCCACTTGTCTGTTGCAAAAGTTACTTCCCAAAGTTGGCATCCGGGATACCTGATTCATGAAATCTCTGTATTGTACTTTTATTTTATTTTTTAAGCTTAGTAAATATATATATATCACAGGTCCCTATAAATATTTCCTTCTGAAATTTCAATCAAATGAGTCCTGAGGCTTGGACACTTTACTTAGATTACTTCGTAGCTCCCTTGATGTTTTCTTCGGTTGTCTCTTTAGCTTTTACACAATGCTTACAAATTTAGCACTTCATATAATTGCATTTTTTATTGTCCTTCACACAAAATCAGTATTTGCAATAATAAAATGTAAACATCTACAAGTTAAGCCTCTAGTCCTTAAGTAAAGAATAACAGAGACTTAGGAAGAGAACTCTCTCTTCTCAGAACACTTACTGTACTTATTGTCAGGATACTCAGGTGAGCACTTGGATATACAGAGATGGGCTTCATTTCAAATTGTTTCTTGGGTGTAAGTCTTATCTCAACTATGACACAAACTTTCTGAAAGCAGCAATCTCCTTAAACCCTGCACCTGAGCACTGCCTCCCTAGGGATATTCCCAGTGTAGTTGCTCAATAAATGCTGATCCCACAATTGATGTCTGGGCTTCTGACTTAGAGTTCAGTATTTTATATCATTTCCAGAAATTCCTACAGGATAGTGAAAAATCATCACATTCCTCCTTCCAACATCAATTACTTAATAGACTCTCAAGTTTAGTAGAGAATAAAATATTATAGGGAAGATTTTATAAGCTGTAATCAATTGTTTAGGAGGGTACTAACCCTCAGAAAAGAAAACCACACAACATATTCCTATAGGAAGGTAACTCTGGAAGCTAAATTGTGACAAAGGTTTTTTGTTTTGTTTTGTTTTTTGGGGTTTTTTGTTTTGTTTTGGTTTTTGGTTTTTGGGTTTTTTTGGTGGAGGGAGGATGAAATGGATAACTTTAGTCCAGTGGTGGCTGGGGGTGGGGGGTGCATAGATCGGTCACTCTGTATTGAACCTGAGTATTTCTTATTTCAGTTGACAACATTCACATCTTTGAGCTTCTCATTTAGACTTTGATAAAATCAACTTGCAGAGGCAGATGGCAGGCTGTTATTTTTAATTCACAAGCCATGTTAAATGTATGCCATATGTTATAGAACTTTTCAGGCTCAGCCTTTTGAGTGCTACCACAATAAACTCACCAACTTACAGAAAAGGAAATCTGACAGGAAGAATTATGCACTTGCGGGTTACATTTTTGAAAACTGAAGTCAGTTACTTGTCTCTTTGCCTGATTTAAGGAGGGGGTGGGTGGGGAAGAAAAAACTCACAGCAAAATGAGAAGCCACGCATTGAAATGGTAATATCTGTGTAAAAAAGAAATGGGATTAGGGGGTTTGATTGTTGCTCTCTACTCAGAGTGATATGTCACATCAACAGTATGACACCTCCAAAGAACATACGAGACAGCCCGTTATAACCCAGAAAGGGACTGAAACATGAGTTCTAGTTTGTATTCTGCTAATGATCTTGAGGAGGGGACTCATCTCTCAGAGGCTTAGTAGTTCATATGTCAAAAAAAAAAAAAAAAGCTGAATTAGATAGTCTCTAAATCACAACCTGTTTGCATGGTTACTCATGGTCAATCACCGCCACCTTTATAAGGACCATATTATAGAAAATCGCTCCTTTTTGGAAAAATTCTTCACTTGTCAAGACTCTAAATTTCATAGGCCTTCCACCAACTGCCTTAATGAAGGTCAACACAGTTGTTAAACATTTCGTGGAGTTACTCTTATGAAATCTGCCTATTTCTTCCTCTTTATGTCTGAGATGATCTCTGTCATCTCTGAGACACTATATTGTAACAGATATATTGTAACTAATATCTGAGATACTATATTGTAACAGAGATATATTGAAACTAATATCTGAGACACTATATTGTAACAGAGATACAAGGAAAGATTTTGGCCACCTGCCTCTGTCCATCTGGGCACAAGTCAGTTCCTAACGACATGATTCTAGGAACCTGTCTAGGATTTGGGGGAATTCAAGGATCACTATTCAATGACGAGAAAGTTTGTGTCTCCTTGTTGCAAGATTCAATGTGAATATTAATATTCATACCAACTTGCCTATAAAAAGAGTTTTTATAAACTTCTAAATTTTCTCTTTTTCCCCTTAAGTAGAATGGCAAATGCTTTCTGCTTCATGAGCAAGAGGTAAGAGGGGAATGTCAGATGACATCAGAAATATCTGAACTAGCCCACTGAGGATCTAGGGGGTAGAGAAGGAAGAACGCCTTGTACCAGAAACACAAAAGGTGGCTATGACTTTCAGAAAATAATTTACAAACCTCTTCCTTTCTCCTCACAGGTTCCTTATCTTTTCAGTGTTCTGTTCTTACCCTGGGAACCCGGAAGATGACAACCATGTTGAGCAGGAGGCACAGGAGGTAAGTCAGGGTTAGTCAGGTGTGTTTTAAGCAGAGTAGATGCAGGTACGAAAGTGCCTAATGCTGAGATCTGAGACTCTTTCAGAAAGCACTTATTTGTTTGAATTAAGTTGTGATTAAGGTAGAGATTGCATAAGAAATGTGCCCCTTCTCAAAACTCAGAGTCACCTTTGTGTAACACTCGGGATCTTTTCTCACCGTAACTTCCTGATTTCTACTCCAACCTTGTGTGCTAAGATAGCAGCTCCCAGAGATGGCTTGCTTGCTCCTACTTGCTTTCGCTTTGCCACCACAAACAGCACCGAAGGAGAGCATTCCTTTGCTCTCACATCCCTGCCCATACACACATTGTCCACAGCTCTCCTTCCCTTTCACATTTGCATACTCACACATACAGGGCTGTGTTAGGCATCCGGTGTTACTGCTACCATCGTTCCTTGGTGTACAAAATGCACTTACCTAGGTACACCACTTTCATACATACCTCTTTTTATATGTTTTTCTTTCCCACTGTCTGAACCTGAACTCCTTGAAAGCAGGAGCCATGTCCTCTGTATCTTTATTTCCCCAACATCTAGCTAGACCTACCACATAGCAAGGACACAAAGAGATGTTTACCAAGTGAAAACGATGAATGGAAGTGCAATAAACATCTTATCTAGTTAGGTGGAGAACGAACTGTCTCAGTTTCTAGGTCATTTACTCATTCAGTCATTCATTAGAGAACAGTTTCACTAATTCTGTTTTGGAAGAGGTTGATAACATCAGAACTCACTGTTTACTATACAGAGTTTGCTGTTTGTGTATAGATGTGTGTGCGTGCATGTAAATCCACCCATGTATACTTAGAATGAAATTAACTATTAAACTGGAAATTATTCATTTCACAGTGTTGGTTTAATCATTCCCACTAATCTCTCTGTTGCCTTCAAAGTTTCTGGAACATTTTTATATATAGATATCTGGTCAAAGTGTGCTGCAGTGCCAACTGTAGTTGAGATTTAACAGTCCAGAATAGACGGACCAGATGGGCAGCTTCCCTCACAGCAGAGTTTCCCAAAGTGCATTGAGCAGAACACTTGTTTCATGGGGTGTTAAATGGGATGTTACTAGGTGTTATGAGAAAAGGAACAGAGACAGAGATAAAAGAGAGAGAGGGATTTATATATATGCACGCATGTGTGTATAATACGTATATAATTAATTGAAAATAAACAGAAATTACACGTATGATATCTAACATTTCTCAGATTTATTTATTCACGAAATTTTACAGTTTGAAAACATTTTCAGGAACGACTGCCCTAAAGAACCTCAGGGCATTGTTGGATTATTAAATGGTAACTAGGGGGCATACTTCTGTCTGATTGTGATACCCCCTGCCTGATTGTGCCACTTTTGATGAATTCATCGTTTTATGGATCTGGCATATTTGGGAGAGCTGAGCCTGTCCTGAATTCTGGGATACATGTGTAACTTTTCTGGATTTGATTTGACATCTGGCTTTTGACCACCGTACTGATTGATTCCATTCGTCTTCTCGGTCTCCATACTTCCTTACTCTTTATCAGGTAGTATCTGACTAGGAAATCTGAAATGTCTCAAGATATTTCAAGCGGAGAAAACTTAATTCGGGGACTTGATTAAAAGGTTTTGGAAAGTCTTAGAAAGCAAATAGAAGTAGAAGGAAACTGAAAAAAAAATTAGGGGGGGTTGTTTATTATTATTATTTTTCAAATTAATGTTTATTTTTGAGAGAGAGAGAGAGAGTGTGCGCGCGAGAGCGGGGGAGGGGCAGAGAGAGAAGGCGACACAGAATCGGAAGCAGGCTCCAGGTTCCGAGCTGTCAGCACAGAGCCTTATGCGGGGCTTGGAGCCACGAACCGTGAGCTCAGGACCTGAGCTGAAGTCAGACGCTTAACCGACTGAGCCACCCAGGTGCCCCTGTTTGTTTGTTTAAATTCAAGAACTCATAATCTAAAGCTGCTAAATGATTCTAGGCTGGAGCGACCCTGCCCTCCATCTTGAGTTGCCGGAGGGGCTGCTGCTGCCTCTGCTGGAAATGGAACCCCACTGAGCATCACTGAGTTGGACTCATCCAGGAGGCTGGACTCCCACTGACAGTGTTGAAACTGCCATCGTCACTGCTAGAGCCCACAGTCACCTAGAGGTACTCTCGGTTGCCCGTGGGGGGTGCTGCCTCTGCTGGAGAGTTGGCCAGAAGAAGGAAAGAAAATGGCATCTCCCTTCTCCCTAATTTCACATCTGCTACTATTTGCTTTCCGTGGACAGACCCATCAGAAACTCAACTGGCAAAGGGGTTTTAGAGGTGTGGCATGCAGGCTTTCAGTCAGAGGCATTCATGCCGGACATTACAGAAAGGCAGGGATGGAGATGAACCATGGACACTGTGCACCGTCCACTTCTTTGGGCTCTTGACATCCAGAACCACCTTTCCATTCATAACGAAGCTTTTACACAAGAACGAGAAGCAAGGAACCTCTGCTTGACAGATACACTATCACTTTTACAAACGGAGACCCTAACTTTCAGCATTGGTAAAATTCTTAGAGTTTATAAAATTATCTGCTACATGGGCCCTCTGTGTAAAAGCCTGTGCTGACTTACATTTGCCTTTTTATGTAGTTTACATCCGCATTCTAAGGTTCATCATGGTAATCATTTCCTTACAAATTTTCTCTACTTCCCAGGTCTTGCCTATTCTCTTTGACACAACTCAACCCTACGTGAGCTCCCACACTAATTCTATGCCTGCTCCCTTTGCAGGTAAGTCTTACTAGAGAAAATCATGTAAAGTAGCTGACTTGTATTAGAATAAATTAAAATCAGCAGCCTTAAGTGAGCATTCAGTATTGCCCAGGACTTCTCTCCAAAGCTCTTCCTCTACTACGTCCAATGATTATTTCAAAATCTCTGCTCCCTTCCTCACATTCATCCAATCATCTTGGGAAGAAAAGAAACCATCAGCTGTAAGTTCTGTTGTCTTCCCCCACCCCCCACCTCAAAGTCTTAGATGAATCTACATCTTTACCTAATTCCCCTTTCATCTCTCTGCCACAAAGAAGAAAGCATCCTTCATCCTCTTTAAGGCTAATGGCTTCTGGAACCCACCATCTCTGTTTCTCAAGATCTCTGCTTTAAAAAATTCACACCACTATTTCAATCTCTGCCTCTGCATTATCCCCATCACCAGATAAACCTGATATAAAATTTTAAATCACAAAATCAAGCAAAACAACCCTCCATTATGGAGTCTTTCATTACCTTTTAGCTACTTTCTTTGGTACACTGCACAAGTTGCCTAACTGTACTGCCTCTGTTTCCTCATTTTCGGGTTACTCTTCTGTGGATCCCACCTTGGTTTCTGTTACCAACACCCTCTTGAGACTCTTATGCCAAGTACCCAGTGAACTCCATTTAAGGAAATTCAGAAGACAGACGCTTTCATGTTCATCTTACCTGGCACCGTTGGCTACTTCCTTCATCTTGAAATTTATTCTTTTTTTGTTGTTTGCTTCCCAATATAGCTTCTCTCTGAAAAAGCACTTCTGTATGCTGATGATCGAGGATGTTTTCTTTCTCTATACTCTTTTCCTAAATGGTTTTATTCGTTCCCAAGGCTCTTGATGTCTCCAAAATCCCCATGTCCAGCCAAGAGCAAGCCTCTGAACTCTAATACATAACCAAGTTCTTCACAGCTCCATTTAAATGTCCCTCGGGCATCTCAAACTAATAATCTCTAAAACTCAGTCCATGGCTTTCTCTTCTAAATCTATTTCTTTCACAGCCTTCCCCCTCTCAGAAAATGACCCTACCAACTTGCAAAAACAGACATTTGAGAGTCATCCTTATTTATTCCTTTTTTATCTTCTTCATTCATTTCACCAGTACGAGCTGTGAATTCCACACAAACCCATTTCTCTTCATTTTCATTGTTACTCAACTTAGCCAAGTTTCCATCACCTCCCAAATAGATTAAAAGCCACCCTCTTACCCTGCTCTACAAAGCAGTACATGATACAACCTTGATATATCTTTCTGACTTTACTCTTCTCATTTACTGCCTCTCAGCACCCTGGGACGCCTTTTGGTTCCTCAAATACATCAGTCTCTTCTCTGTTTTAGGATCCTTTGTCCTTCTGTCTTTTCTTCCTGGAGCTTTCTTCCTCTGATACTTTAAATGCTTCTATTTACTTGTCCTTCTTATCTGGTCAATGATGTTTCCTCATTGTTTTACTTAGCTCCTACCAGTACCCTCTTACAGTATTCATTTTATTTTCATCTTCACACCCATTTTAATTTGTGATTATGTGCTTTTGACTTTATTGGTTGATTGCATCACTTTCTATGTTGTAAGCAGCACAGGGCAAGAACTTTGTCAATTCCATTTAATGACAATAAGTCCAGTACCTGGCACATAATAGATATTTAACAACATTTGCTGGAAGAATGAAAGCATGAAGATATCTAAATGGAATTGTAGGTAGATCTTAGTAAAGTTGTGTGATTGTTTGAATTTCCATCTGTTGAGCTCTAACAAGAAGCCTGGATAGAAAATTGTTTGGTTTCGAAGATTAAATAGAAGAAAATAAGATTTTTCCACCAAGATTTGGACATTCATCATCTGTGACCAATATCAATCTTGTCCCCACAGAAGAAGTTGTTTTTTAGCCCAATGATGAACAGACTTTGAAGTTAATTGCTCCCGAGGATATAGTATCATGAAACTGCTGGCAAGTGTCTAATAGGATTACTAGTTTTTCTTAAAATGTGTTAGCTTTTGCATGTAGCTCATTTACATTCACAGAATTCTGGGTTTTGCATCATTCTGTTTTATAACAGAGGGCTGAAATGTTTGATATTATTGAAAGTATTGGGGAGAAACCAAGACAAAGTCTACTTTGAATTGTCTGTCTCTTTTCTCATGAAGTGGAAATTGAATAGAGGTAAGGATGCTTGAGGGGTAACAAAAATATATTATCCTCCTTGGCCTGCAATTCTAGGGGCTGGGCAGAGGTTGGATACTGTGCTTCTGTTAACATGAGGAGATAAAGAACTATATGAAAACTTCTCCTTGCTTTATTCTATCAAAGCTTCTTCAGTTTCCATGGAAATAAGAGCAGAAAGACCACTGACATGCAGCCATAGACAGTGAGTTTTCCCTGACATGCTTTGGCTGCTTCTAGATAAGAGCTCACAGAGTCAACTACAAATTTAAAGTTTATTTAACTTTTAGAATTTTGCCCATTTTTTATTTTTATTTTTTTAATGGTGCAGCTTTCCCAGGATCATTAAGAATACAGAAATAGGAAATAAAAGATAAGGAACAAAAATTATGCAAGAAGATATCTCCATGGCTTTAATCTGAGTACACTTGTCTGGGTCTTTTGAGGACCATGAGGAAAGGGTGAAGAATTTGAGAGATTTACTCACATTTTGCATCTCTTTTAAGAGTGATGGGAACCACTCTTACCATCACCCCCATTTCTCCCTAGAAGACAGAATGAATGGCAGTTTTAATTATTAAAAGGAAAAAAGGACCAAATTTTGGAGAACTCAGTGGTGTTGCACAAAGAAAGAATGAGTGGAGAATAGGCAGAGAAATGCCCCTGGAGGTACAAGCACCATGAGGTCTGCTGAGCTCTCCATTATTTATTGCATTTATTATTTAAATCACAGCTTTTATATTTTCTCTTGAGAGTCTCTGCAAAATGTGAGCCTGAAAACTCTAAAAGGTACCCATTCAGAGGAAATGGGACCTGGTTTTCAAATGATCCGAGTATCGCTTATCTCTTACTAATTTTTTTTTCTCATTTATTTCTGTTTCCTTATTGAGGTTCATCATTGACCCCTGGAATTGAAGATCATTGCATTTTGCCCTTGTGGATGAAACTTTGATAATTATTAAATTATAGCCCACTAGGAATGTTTGGAGACTATCTTAACTATTTAAAACATCACATTTTTCATTTCAATTACAAATAATTTTGAGTCCCTTCTTTTCCACAGTCCTGTGTGGAATACACAATTTGAGTCAGTACATAAATGCAGACCCCAAGTTATCTGTACTAATATAGTCAAAATTTGGCTCTAAGTTTCTTAGCATTCATAGGAATGGTGTTACTGGTATTAAAAGACAAAAGTCCTAAGTAGCAAAGAATGTCAGTTGTTCAGAAGAGGTTGAAGTTTCTTTGGTACTGGGAACTCAGATAGATGTCTCTGAGGGACTTTTACACAAAGTAGACATTCAAACAGAGATAAATATATCTGTAATATCTTCTATACAATATAGCTAGCAGTGAGTTTTGTATGCTGAATCTTATAAATCCTTCAATACATTTTGGCCACATCAAGCTAGAGTAAGATTGAGTAACTGCAAATACATGGAGACCAAAGGATGTAGTCCAAGGAATACTTTGGATTGATCTAACAATTAAAATATACAATACTTAGGGAAGTGTGTTGGATCTCAGAAGCACTATGATATAATACCAGAAGAAAAAAAAGTAAGTTTTTCCTATTCTATTAGAAGTCCAGGGGAAGATGCACTACATTTTTAGCCTTTCTTTGGCAAAATTAACTCCTCGTTGTTTGCGAAATTAATAAAAGCATTTTTATTGTAAAATTAGTTTATAATTGTCTTATTTAAAAAGAAAACAAGTAGAAACATCAGTAGAAGGATCCTTTTCTGGCTCCAATGGCTATACATTTCAAAACACACACACACACACACACACACACACACACACACACACACACACACACACAAAGCCAAACAAAGAATTGCTGATTGATGCTAAGCTGAATATTTTATTTTTAGATTATAATTGAAGGAATTTGATTTACAATTTAAACAAGTGATATTTTTATAAAAGAAAAGAATTTTTTTCTCCTATGTATTTTTGGTAAAGGACAGAATTCCCTTGAGGAATGAAATATAGCAGGAGATCCATCCATTTTTCTTTTGCATAATGGAAACATATTCTAGTCTCTATAAATCTCACATATCCCTTAAAAATCATGAACGTAAGCTGACTATATTATAATACTTGAAGAAATCAACTAGAGGAAAGGTCTTTGGAAACGTTTTGTTGAAAGGTGCTGGGCTTCCATGGAGGTATGTGTACTCCATCTATCTTAACTTGGATTGTGATATACCATCTTAGGTTTTATTAAGGCTTTGCTCACTGGATCAAAATACAATTGGGCCAAATATAAAATTTTTTTACCTTTAGTGTATGTTAAAGATTTCCTCCCACCTTTGAACATCACAACATAGCTGGGATTTTCCACCTTACCCAACTTTAGTAAAAAAACCAGTATAAGTGACACACCATGAGGTTTTGGTTGTCTCAAAGTGTCATTATAGCAAGGCAATCCAGATATATCTAAACCCTCCTTTGTCAATGCTGCCTCTGCTGTGAGACTTATAAGGTAGTTGTACATATAAGGTTTAATGTGAGTGGGAATCAAAGGGTCATTCTGTCAAAACTTTTCATTGAGCGTATACTTTATGCCAGACACTTTCCCAGGTGCTACTGCAGTGAGCAAAAGTGACAGATATGCCTTGTTTGAGAGGTTACAATCTAGTAAGCAAGTCACTAAAACATGGAATACATCAGATTGACTTAAAACAGTAATAGCAACAATCTAGAATATTTCTTGCATTTCTTATTCCAAAGCAGATCTCTGTCTTAGAACTGGCTTAAAGTATGTGGCTTAGGTTTATCCTTTATCCTTACTTTCATTGTACCCCCAGCTTGCGCCATGCTCACAGTGATGATTGCATTCTACCCCCAGCACATGAGGGAGGAAAAGCAGACTGGTTTTACAGCAGTGATCTTGCCCAGTACTGAACAGGCCCTAGAACATCATAATTGGGCCAACTGAGTTTTCAATTCCTTCTTGGGATAGGACTGGTGTATTGGAGAGGAAGAGACCCCTGAGTTAGAAGCAAAGCAGGGGGAGCAAGCCCCTACCCCCATCCTTTCCCTGTTACACAAGAACCCATGCACCATGGTTCTCATGCAACGGCTTCTTATCCATGTAACAAAAGAATTCCTCCGGTTTTCACTGCCCTCCCCAACAAACACAGAACTAGTAACTGGAGTCTAGTAGTGTTCACTGGATTCATTCTCTGGAAATGTAACTGATGGAAGCGTGAATACCCACTGTCTGGGATAGTTTGTCTATGTTCTACATCAAGAAAACCTCCCTTCAGTGCATTTTCATATTTGGGGCTTCTCTTTTTAATTAAAAAAATTTTTAAACATTTATTCATTTTTGAGAGTGACAGAGACAGAGTGTGAGCAGGGAAGGGGCAGAGAGAGAGAGAGAGAGAGAGAGAGAGAGAGAGAGAGACGCAGAATCTGAAGCAGGCTCCAGGCTCTGAGCTGTCAGCACAGAGCCTGACGTGGGGCTTGAACTCACGGACAGCGAGATCATGACCTGAGCTGAAGTCAGACACATAACTGAGTGAGCCACCCAGGAGCCCCTCTCTTTTTAATTTGTATAGTCAATTTATTTTGCTTAAATATGGAGAAATGACAATATGGTTTTCATCCCTCTAGGATTACAGCCTTATAGTCAGGTAAAACTTTTGTGGTGTACGTGGCAATCATTTTAGGAATACGTAATTTCTCCTAAATTGGCTGCTCCTGGTGCACTCATTCAGAAGGCACTAACTCATTCACAAAGATGATCATTAGAAGCCAAGTCAAATAGGCAGCCAATTTGCCTGGTCTAGTAAAGGTAAGCTGTGTTAGGAATCCTCTCTCTCTCTCTCTCTCTCTCTCTCTCTCTCTCTTTCTTCCTCCCTCCCTCCCTCTCTCTTGCTTTCTTGTTCTTTAGCTCTCTTACTCTCTCATTAATTTAGTTTTCAGGGCTGCTGCAGCAGGTGGGGGATTTTATTATTTTCATCTCATTAATCACTTGTGAGTTGCTGAGGAGAGCTCTATTAATACCTGGTCAAAAGACAGGATAATCCATAACATCTTCTAGCAGAAGCAAAGCCAGCTGTGGCCAGTGTGTACGTAACCAGGCTGAAGTAATTTATGCAAAGTAATATGACGCATCTCTAAAGGAAACCTGCTTGCTGAAATCAGAAGAGAGATGATTACTGTAACTCTCCCTTGCACGACTGGCCCTCTGCTAACATGATCAAAGTTAGTTTTGCTCTCAGAATATTTCTGGGTCTTCTCTCCTTTCTTACTGCTCTGGCACTACAGGATCCTAAGAGTTCTCCAGAACCCTGCTCTACCCTGCCTCTACCCCACTAAGTGCTTTCTCCAATTTTTCATTCTTATTTATTTATTTTTAAGTATCATCACTACCACAAATTTTACTGGGACTACATTTTTAGTTAAGATGTTGGAATTTGATGGCGAAATCGGATTAGTTTACTTGAAACTCCTGAAAACCAATATGGGCTGCTGCTCCTCAACCGTCTCATCACCAAAACCTTCCATGACTCTCACAAAAAGTTCCATGTGTTGAGCGTCAACTAATACATTTTACCATTTTCTTTTAAATCGCAGACATAATATAACTGCTACACAGATTATCTGATGCAGGAGATCAACACACTGAGCGGATGCAATTTCAGCCAAAAGCAAAGGATGCTGTCATTTTAATTTTTATAAACGTCTCAGCGGGGGAATAGAACAGACACACTCGATCTTTCTGAGTATTGAAAATAGCTTGGGGATCCTCGTGAGTTGCCCCATGGATCTCTAGAATAGATGCAGCTCTTAGCTGAGGTGGCCTAGGCTTCCCATTTCCCACAGAATCAAACGTGTGGTTCTAACAGTGAAGAGCTTTCGTTTTGGGAAGTTCGACAAATGGTGTGTATTGTTACTAAAGGGACTGTGACTGAGATCCTAAGTAAAGAGACTCGTAAGGATTAAGGTTTAAGGTTGGATTCAAGTGAGTAGAGTAGCTGGAAGCCAGTTAGATCAAGTTCCAGGGCTATACATTCATTTAAAAAAATTAAATTTTTTTCACTAAACCGAAATTTACTAGATTCGGTGTGCTTCAACTTTGGTGTGCTATAGACTACTGTGGCAGCCTGATGAAGGCCGTGAATTTGCCGCACCACTGTGATTTTGCTTTGCAGAGGCATGATCGAAAGAAATTAGTGTTTAGTGAAAATAAGGATACAATTTTTCCCCCATCTAAATATCTGGACTCCTTTTTTTTTTTTTAATATTTATTTATTTTTGAAGGAGAGAGAGACAGAGCACAACTGGGGGAGGGGCAGAGAGAGAGAAGGAGACACAGAATCTGAAGCAGGCTCCAGGCTCCCAGCTGTCAGAACAGAGCCTGATGTGGGGCTCGAACCCACGAACTGTGAGATCGTGACCTGAGTCGAAGTTGGATGCTTAACCAACTGAGTCACCCAGGCACCCCTAAATATCTGAACTCCTTAAATTCTATCTTGGATTAAGGACACCTGCACGTATAATCCATTTTTTTTTTTTCATTTTATTAAGTTACTGAGGTATAGTGAAGATTGGGTACAGATTAAGTTGCATATAGAAAGATAATGCTTTTTTTCAGCCGTTTTCAGCTACAAAATCCACCCCATTATTTCAGAACAAGAGACACACAGAGGCAGGTCTCTAATGCTTCTCTGCCTTTACAGGCCTGGTTTCCACTCTGTATTTCGACTTCTTTTGGAGCTGCCTGATTTGGACGTCTTTATTCTTTCCATAGTTAATGTACAGTCACTGTCCCTCAGACCTGGTCCTCAATAATGACTTCTTTGTTAAAAAAAAAAAAAAAAATATCTTCCCTTTGTGATCTCAGTTTTCCTCTCACTTCCCCGCGTGCTGACATTCAGTCTGTCTCCTGGCCACCTACTATCACTCTCCCTCCCATGAATGGCCCATCTCCAGCTCCACAGAGGAATGTGGACAAATGAGAAGAGAATGTGTTAACTAGGGGAACTAGAAGCTTAATGAAAATTTGACACAGTACTTTGCCGTTTGCAATGACTTTCTTTTTGGCAGACAGAGTTACGCAGCGAATAATTTTAACTGTATTATGAGTTGATGCAATTTACAATACCATGTTTGCTTATATTTCGGAATGCAATAGAGAGTCCCTAATGTAGTTCAGGTCATCATCCCCATTTAAATTTCTGCAGTGGCTCCTAATAACTAGGATATAGCAACAGACCAAAGTCTAGCACCCTGAAGTGATCTGGCTCCATGTTGCATTTAGTTGACAGATAATATACAAGTCAGTCTGTTTACTTATGAGACAACAGACCCTTCACTCTCCTTGATGAATCAAATTTACTCCCTTACACATATTCTATGTGTCTCTCTAAGCTTTCCAAAATTTTATTTAGGAGGAAACATACACATATTAGTTGATTACATTGGATTTATAACTAACTTGGTTTAGGTGGTAGAACCTCCATAATAGAGAGGTATTTGCAACACACTTTGTAATTGGATCATAATCTTCCTCATTATTTAGATGCACAGTGACCAAACCAATGATGATAAATGCCCTATTATACTCCAGGCTTATCTGCCCAAATTTGCATTAGAATGATAAATGAAAGCATATAGAGAGGGGGGACGTGATGGACCTGGAAATTACACCATGGGAACAATGGTTGAGGAAACTGCGGCATTCATCTTGGAACAGGACAGTAACATTTAAGGGTCAGAATAACTGTCTTAAGTAAATAGGCTTTAATCTTGAAGGAGCCACTTAAGGACTCCTTTGAACTATATTGCTGGTATATCTCAGTAGAGGTAAATCAGTTGGAGAGATACCTGCAACTCATTTTTGCTCATAGGTTCAACTTACGTTAAATATTTTTCCAGCATCCCTACTTTTAGAAACATGATGGTGGGGTGCCTGGGTGGCTCGGTCGGTTAAGCGTCTGACTCTTGATGTTGGTTCAGGTTATGATCTCATGATTCATAGGTTCGAGCCCTGCACTGGGCTCTGTGCTCATGGCACAGAGTCCGCTTGGGATTTTCTCTCTCCCTTTCTCTCTGTCCCTCCCCTGTTCACGATCTCTCTCTCTCTCAAAAGTGTACAAACAAACATTAAAAAATAAAAAGAAAACATGATGGCTATGGGTTTTATGTTCTCATAGCAAAGGAATGTTTTTGTTCTCATGGCAGGGTGAACTTTGGGAAGTGTTCCCTCCTTTTCTATTTTTTGGAAGAGTCTGTGAAGAATTCATATTAATTCTTTAGGGTCTTTTTTGGAACTTACCACAGAAGCCATTTGGGCCTGGGCTTTTCTTGGTGGCTTTTTAATTTAATTTAATTTAATTTTTTTATTTTTGATTACTAATTCAGTGTCCTCTCTTTTGTTACAGGTTCATTCAGATTTCTTCTCAAGTGAATTTTAGTATTTTGGGTTATTTGTCTGAAAAAAAAAGAGTTTTTCCATTTCATCTAAGTTATTTAATTTGTTGGCACACAATTGTTCATAGTATTCATTAATGATCCATTTAATTTCTATAAGGTCATACTAATGTCACCTTTTTTTATTTCTTTCTTTTCCACCTCTTCTATTTCTGGTTCTAATAATATGAGTCTGTGCTCTATTCCTCTACTAACCTCCTTCTCCCCTCTCCTCCCTACCCCCCAACAATCTAACTAAAAGTTTATACATTTCGTTGATCTTTTCAAAGAACTAGTTTTTGGCCTTATTGTTTTTCTCAAATATTTCCTCTCTTCTATTTGATGAATTTTCATTTTAATCTTTATTATATCCTTCCTTCTCTTGCTTTTGGTTTAGTTTACTCTTCTTTTTCCCGTATTAGTTCATGTTACCGACTTGAGATCTTTCTTCTTTCTTACTATAGACATTTATAGCTATAGATTCGTTCTAAGCACTGCATTAGCTGCATCTCATAATTTTGCATATGTTGTATTTTTCATTTTCATTCACTTCATAGTATTTTCTGACTTCCTTTTTGATTTATTCCTTGACCCCTTGGTTAATTATGTGTGTTGTTTAATTTCCGTGTATTTGTTAGTTTCCAGGTATTGGCTTTTCATTTCATTCCTTTGTGGTCAGGTAATATACTTTGTATTTTTTTTTTATCTTTTAAAATTCATTAAGGTTTGTTTTATGGCCTCACATATCTTAGAGAATGTTCCATATGCTCCTGAGAAAAATGCATACTCTGCTGTATTGGGTAGAGTGTTCTAGAAATGTCTGTTAACTTCAGTTGGTTTACAGTGTTGTTTAAGTCTTCTTTTTCCTTGTTGCTTTTTTTTGTCTCCAGTTCTATCTATTTTTGAAAGTGGAAACCATCCATTTTTGACTTAAGTTTCTAAATATTAATTATTAATCTTAATATTCTAATATTCCTTAGAATATTCCCAGCTCTATCATAACCTCATTGTTTTTTTTTTAATATATGAAATTTATTGTCAAATTGGTTTCCATACAACACCCAGTGCTCATCCCAAAAGATGCCCTCTTCAATGCCCATCACCTACCCTTCCCTCCCTCCCACCCCCCATCAACCCTCAGTTTGTTCTCAGTTGTTAAGAGTCTCTTTTGCTTTGGCTCTCTCCCACTCTAACCTCATTTTTTTTCCTTCCCCTCCCCCACGGGTTTCTGTTAAGTTTCTCAGAACCCACATAAGAGTGAAAACATATGGTATCTGTCTTTCTCTGTATGGCTTATTTCACTCAGCATCACACTCTCCAGTTCCATCCACGTTGCTACAAAGGGCCATATTTCATTCTTTCTCATTGCCACGTAGTACTCCATTGTGTATATAAACCACAATTTCTTCATCCATTCATCAGTTGATGGACATTTAGGCTTTTTCCACAATTTGGCTATTGTTGAGAGTGCTGCTATAAACATTGGGGTACAAGTGCCCCTATGCATCAATACTCCTATATCCCTTGGGTAAATTCTTAGCAGTACTATTGCTGGGTCATAGGGTAGGTCTATTTTTAATTTTTTGAGGAACCTCCACACTGTTTTCCAGAGTGGCTGTACCAATTTGCATTCCTACCAACACTGCAAGAGGGTTCCCATTTCTCCACATCCTCTCCAGCATCTATAGTGTCCTGATTTATTCATTTTGGCCACTCTGACTGGCGTGAGGTGATATCTGAGTGTGGTTTTGATTTGTATTTCCCTGATGAGGAGCGATGTTGAGCATCTTTTCATGAGCCTGTTGGCCATCCGGATGTCTTCTTTAGAGACGTGTCTATGCATGTTTTCTGCCCATTTCTTCACTGGATTATTTGTTTTTTGGGTGTGGAGTTTGGTGAGCGCTTTATAGATTTTGGATACTAGCCCATTGTCCGATATGTCATTTGCAAATATCTTTTCCCATTCCGTTGGCTGCCTTTTAGTTTTGTTGATTGTTTCCTTTGCTGTGCAGAAGCTCTTTATCTTCATGAGGTCCCAACAGTTCATTTTTGCTTTTAATTCCCTTGCCTTTGGGGATGTGGCAAGTAAGAAATTGCTGCGGCTGATAACCTCATTGAGTTGTGATCACAGCGTGTCCTTACAGTTTCTCAAGGGTAATACAATATTATTTAACTCAAAACTCTTGAACCTTAGTATTCCCATCTTTAAAATGTAATACTAATCTTTGTACTGTTTGTTTTGAACGGATAATGTTTCGATTGTACCTGAGAAAATACATAAAAACATTCTGTAATTACATAGACTGCTACAATTGCCTCAACTGGGGGCAATTTTGCCCTCGTGTGGTATCTGGCAATGTCTGAAGACATTTTTGATCATCACAACTTAGGAAGTGATACAGACAGTGGGTAGAGGTCAGTGTTGGTGCTCAATATCTCACAAGGCACAGGACAGCTCTCTGTCAACAGTTCCACTGTTAAGAAATCCTATGTTATACATGAGTGATCTAGCTTTTGCAGAATAAAGGCTAAGAAAAGATGTTAAGTGTTGCTTACAAAGTCATGGATAGTGTGGATAAGGGGATGTTAACCTTGGTCTCAAGTCATTAATGCCTTGAAGAAGGATATATCCATGAGACACTCAAACAAGCAGCTGAAAAAATGTATATACTGAGTGGGTTTGACATTATATGTATAATTATAATTAAACAAGTTATGTACACAAAATAAAAATTCCAGGTCCCCCATTTTTTCCCAGAATAACTAGGACCATAATAGTAAAGACACTGGGGAGAAAAAGAAGGCATGGGTTTAGATTTTCATCCTAAAGACATATGTAAAATTAGAAGTAAAAATTAAAAAAAGATTCATAAATACATTAAAGGAAACTATACGACCTATTTGTCTCTGCTCAAATCAGGGGATTCAGTTATGAGGAAGATGGGTATTTTCTCAATCTGAACAGTAGAGCTTCTCCAGTTCAAAGGGCAAATGAACATGTACCTGAAGCAAACACCATGGGGGAGATACTTGAAAAAGCTAACTTCTGCCATGTCATGCTACCAAATCGTACTTCCTAAAATTAACTACTGTTAACATTTTGTGTCTTTCTAGAAAAATTTGATCTGGTTTTAAAAAACTACTAAATGCATTGTAAACCGTGGAAATGGGTTTATGTGAGTTCAGGGGAAGACACTGCTATTCTGTTTATTAATGGAAAGCTAGGATGATTTAGAAAAGACCTTTCACTTTTTTATTACGACACATTGAAAGGCAACTCTGATATACCTCATTATGTTTATCAGTTACAGTCTTATAAGCAGAATGTAGTTCTAAGCAAGTATGGCCTTTGGTTGTCATTATTACTCTGATTTTTCCAGTATCTCTGAGTTTGCAATACCTTCAAATCTAATTCACTCCTACACCTTTATGTCCTGAGAGGACATAAACACAACCACAGGAAAATGGCAATTTCAATTACTAAACCATATCTCTGGTATATTCATTTCAGTCAAACTTCAAACTTAGCTAAGTCTTTCAGGAGCTTTAATGTTTTCAAAAGCTCCTTAGAAAATCTTTCAGGCAAAGGAGACTTAGAGTCACACATTCCAAAGCTGAGCAGTCAATGAGAATGCAGATAATAAGAACTTAGCAGACCATTAGCATGCAGCTGCTTCATTCCTTAGAGAATAATTTTTTGTACCAGTGGACCTCATTCTTTCTGGGCTGCATTTTACTGCAGAACACCTCAGGAACAGGCATCACTGGCAAGATTTTCAGTACAATGCACCATCCTTGGAACCTTTCAAACAGCTCACCCTCCGTCTTGCATGTGATAAAGAACCATGAATTTCATGGGATTCTTTTTTTTTTTTATGATGGGCCACTAATCACTCTTGATCCTATGATAAATTTAAATACTAACTAATCCACTTTGAATAGGGATTAGGCTTCAATGTAGAAGGAAAGGATTCATTAGAATTCATTACATCAATTTGTAATTTGAATGATGCATCTTCTAAATAAGATACTGCTGTTTCTAGTGATTGTTAACTGGGAGTCTAAACATCCTCATTATTAATTAATGGAAAGGGTGATAAAATCTGTAATAATTGAGGGAACGCTTGTGTGCCCCCCTCCTCCTTTAGCTTCTTGAATTGTCTAACAGTTATTATTTTTAAGACAAACAATGCCACGATAGAATAATCATCATGGCAGAAGGGAAAATATAACCAATTCAAATTTCTTATGTCAAGGATAATTTGATGTGCATGAAAAATGGAATACATATTGTAGACTTCCTTATTTGATGTATGCTTTATTCTTGTTGGACTCATTGTTGTCAAATTATTTTACAAATTTGGGAGAGAAATCAGATGGAATAATCATCTATCACTGTCATATTTTCCATATCTGGAATGAAAACATCCAGCATTACTGAGCTAAGGTTGAATAATAGCTTCCAAATCTGAGTAATATTTCATTCCAAGCAATTGTTACTAATAGTACAATGATTTAACTTTTGATCTTAGGATATTTAAGCCATGATGTCTGAATGAATTAGACATTTCTCTTCTCCACTTAAAATATAAAGACTTGCAGGGGCGCCTGGGTGGCTCAGTCGGTTAAGTGTCCAACTCCTTCTTTTGGCTCAGGTCATGATCTCATGGTTTGGGAGTTCAAGTTTCACACTGGTCTCTGCGCTGACAGCACTGAACCTGCTTGGGATTCTCTCCTTCTCTCTGCCCCTCCCCTGCTCGCTCTCTTTCTCCCAAAAATAAATAAATAAACATTAAAAAAAAAAAAGAAAGACTTTTGTAAGTAGGCAGTCCACTGAGAACCAAGTAAAGAACATGAAATGTTCTGGGGTCTTAGTGCCTATAAAAGTATTTCACTCAACTTGAAAAACTAAATCATGGCCTTCAAAGCAGTGAATTGTCTTAAATTTTAATTCTCTACTTATATAGGGTATCATCAAACTTGATGTTTAGTATTTTTATTCTGCTGACTTATTAAAAATGATTTTTGTTATCAAGCTTGATAGTGAAATGAATAGGAGTGTTCACACAGCACTTGGTGTATGTGAGGCACTGTCCTAGTGCTCTATGCAGTTAATTATTTAATAGTCCTCAAAATGGCCTTTTAATGCTGTTGCATTAGAAATCTCGGGGCACCTGGGTGGCTCAGTAGGTTAAGTGTTTGACTTGGGCTCAGATCATGATCTCATGGCTCGTGGGTTCCAGCCCCGCGTCGGGCTCTGTGCTGAGGGCTCAGAGCCTGGAGCCTGCTTCAGATTCTGTGTCTCCCTCCGTCTCTGCAACTCCCCTGCTCACACTCTGTCTCTCTCTCTCAAAAAATAAATAAACATTAAAAACAATAAAAAAAAAAAGAAATCTCACTTCACAGGTGAGGAACATGAGACTCAGAGAGGTTAAACAACTCGTTCAAGGTCACATAGAATTAATAGTGGAACTGAGATTCAATCCTAGACGACGTGGCACCAGAGTCCCTGCCTGTCTTTACTCCACCATACTGCCTTGTTGATGAACTACATCTCAGCGACCGTGTTCTCCTGTTGATCCACTTCCTATACATTTGGGCATGCTTCTTGACTTCCATAATGGAATAATCTCCTAATCCCTCTTCAGCCCATGACTGAATTCTTTTTAATCTCGTGCCTTGAAAGGAACCCAACCCATTTTCATAATCCTAAAGCAGGTACTAGTGCAAAAAGCCATCACTGCAGGCAGTTTCGGAAAATTTCTTCAACCCTTCTATTTATCATCTTAAGTATCTCTTCCCCGCTAGTTAGCTCCTGATAGATTTGGCTTCTTTGATGTTGTCCCCAGTTCCTCCACAGATCGTGGCTTTTACACTCATCTCTTCATTTTTTTTTTTTTTTTGCTCTTGATCTTATATATTTTTTTCTTTCTCTTATCTTCCTCGGTTTATATATATTACATGAGATTATTACACATTATACACAACTTAATAGTTTATGCTATGGTAATGGATATACCCTGAAATTTCAGTGTCTTAACACAATAAAAGCCCTCCCCCTCTCTTTCAGCCCTACTCTCAGGAGTAGGTGGTATCCAAGACCTCCATGGTAGGAGAAGATGATGATGGAGACATGCTGACTCTTAACTACCTTAGCCCAAAAGTGGCATGTGTACTGGTCAAAACTGGTCTGTGGGCCCAACTTAACCGTAGTGAGCCTGGGAAACATAGGGGAGCCCATGGAATATCTGGTGAGCTTTTACAATCTTTCCTACCACGTATTGGGGTGCCTGGGTGGCTCAGTCAGTTAGGCGTCCAACTTCGGCTCAGGTCATGAACTCGCAGTTCGTGAGTTTGAGTCCCACACTGGGCTCTCTGCTATCAGTGCAGAGCCAGCTTTGGACCCTCTGTCCCTCTCTCTCTGCCCCTCCCTTGCTCACTCTTTCTCTCTCAAAAATAAATAAACATTTAAAAAAAAGAAGACTTCAAAAATTTTTGATGTATAAATTATAAAACTGCCTTTTAATTTTATCCTGAGAATGAGTTTATGACCTGCTCATTTTCTCTTTTTACTATTTTTTTTTTTCAACGTTTATTTATTTTTGGGACAGAGAGAGACAGAGCATGAACAGGGGAGGGGCAGAGAGAGAGGGAGACACAGAATCGGAAACAGGCTCCAGGCTCCGAGCCATCAGCCCAGAGCCCGACGTGGGGCTCGAACTCACGGACCGCGAGATCGTGACCTGGCTGAAGTCGGACGCTTAACCGACTGCGCCACCCAGGCGCCCCTCTCCTTTTACTATTGATACATAGTGAAGGGGACCCTGTATCATCAAAAGCCTAGAATACCAAAATATTTTTTTAATTAAAAAATTTTTTTTAATGTTTATTTATTTTTGAGAGAGACAGAGTGTGAGTCGGGGAGGGAAAGAGAGAGAGGGAGACACAGAATCTGAAGCAGGCTCCAAGCTCTGAGCTGTCAGCATAGAGCCTGAGGCGGGGCTTGAACTTGTGAACCAAGAGATCATGACTTGAGTTGAAGTCAGATGCTTAGCCGACTAAGCCACCGAGGTACCCCTCAAAATATTTTTTAATACTAATATAATGGTATTTTGCTATACTTGTAATGGACATTAGAGGACTCCAAGTCAAGTAATAAAGGCACCATTTAATTTTAGATTCATGGGATGTAAACAAAGAAATTAATTAAAGAAAAACCTAATTAAACCAGTGTGTTGCAAATCCTCTCTCAATCTTTCTTGCCCTATCTTCCGTAAGCTTTATAAAGTGAAGTACGTGTACCAATGAAGATGTTTTCCGTAAGAACATATTACAGATTAGAACAACAAAACCATGTGATGATCGTGTTTTATTTTATAAGATTAGAGCAATATAATTTTTGTCACATTATTCTATCATATGCAGACTTAAGTATAAGCTATTAATGCTTTTTAAAAGTTTGTATCAAAATATTATTGTTAGAATTCAAGAGGGTAGCAAGATTATATTTTTGCCACTAATTATGCAAATGGACTCATAGGAAACAGCCTATGTAAAGTCAGGCATTCCATGGATTCACACTGACCTTCCTGCAAAAAATGTCAAGGGCTGAATACAAATACCTTCACTGCCCTGAAATTTGTCCCAGTCAAATCCTCTCTTTCAAACCCTGTACAATAGAAGCCTTGGGTCCCCACCAAGTCCTTGTTTACATATTTGAGCAGATTTTCTTTCCTTTCTTTCCCTTTTGAAAAATTGGCCCTGACTTTTGGCATCCATGTTGCCCAACCCTGTGCAGAGGCTGGTCATCCTTCTGCTTGGAAAACACTGAGGATTATAGTTTGTACAGAAAATGCCAGACATACCACTAAATTCTCAAGCATAAGATGACTATGGATCATCTTCATTAACTACATCACAGGGCTAATTCTCCCTCATCAGAAAGGAAAATCTTTTCGACTAAGTGTTAGCAGTTTCTGGATACTTACTTAGGTTGATTAATATCTGAAAGACTGACTGTAGGGAAAACCACCATAATCAAGAGCAGGAATTGCAAACTGATGGCAGGTAGGTAGGCTCCGATAGGCTAGAAGTTGTGTTTTGGCCACATCCCAATGCTGGGTTTTGCCTTTATTAATTGCCTACATCAAAAACAAAACACAAAATGGGCGCCTGGATAGTTCAGTTGGTAGATCATGCTACTCTTGATCTTGGGATTCTGAGTTCAAGCCCTGCTTTGGGTATGGAACTCAAAACTACCACTAGTGGGGTGCCTGGGTGGCTCAGTTGGTTAAGCATCCAACTTCGGCTCAGGTCATGATCTCACAGTCTGTGAGTTTGAGCCCTGCATCGGGTTCTGTGCTGACAGCTCGGAGCCTGGAGCCTGCTTTGGATTCTGTGTCTCCCTCTCTCTCCCCCCCCCCCCCCCCCCACCGCACCGCTCATGCTCTGTCTCTGTCTCAAAAATAAATAAAACATTTAAAAAAAAAACAAAAGAAAACAAAAACCACCACAAAAACAGCAACAACAACAAACCAAGCCAGGATATTTTATATAAAAGGTCTAGATGTAAGTGTCTCTTCAGAAAACAGAAGCTCCTCCAACACTGGACCTACACTGCCTTCATTCAGCTCTAAGTGCCCAGGGTCTGCACATGAGGCACGTGTTCATCTCTGAGAGACAGCCATATTCCCATCTCTCAGTTGTCTTGTCAGACTTGCTTCTCTTTTTGGCATGAGAGACCTGCCTCTGTAGCACTGGGATTTGTGATCCTCTAACCCAAGTTATTCTTGTTCTAAGTGTGGTCTTAGAACCATTATATCAGAGTCACCTGGTATGCTCACTAAGCTTGAAGATTTGTGGGCCTCAAATTTTTGGGCCTTTACTGAATCTGAATCTTTGTTATGGTGGGAAATCTACATGTTAACAAGTTCTCCAGAGGCACCTAAGATAATGCAAAATTTGCAAACTGCTCACAGAATTTACTGGGTATTTTCTAGGGGTAGATATGTGAGTCATTTGGTGATTTCCCTTACAAACTGCAAGGCCCAGATCCCTGACCCAATACCCGTCTCTTCCCTTCTGCACCGTTTGAATTTCTAAACTCAGAAAAAAGATCGTTTCTCTAAATATAGTATTTAAACCAAGAAGTATTAAACATACTTTCCCCCTAAGTGTTCTCTGTTGGTATAGAAGACACATGAATTTGCTGAATTATTGGACAAAACAGGATCTAGAAAAGGTGGAGTTGCTGAGCATTTCCCTGTGCATTCCTGGAACTCCTTTCATTTCTCTCTCTCTCTCTCTCTCTCTCTCTCTCTTTTTCCTAATCAGACTGTATTTGCACGGTATCTTTCCCTACTGGGAAATTAGTGTGCTTACCTGTCTTATAATTTTAGAGCAAGTCTAGATTAGCTAACTGCTAAGTTTCTTGGAAGTTACAGGAGTCCTGTATCTTTGGTTATTTTGTTCTTTTTCCTTCATCTAACAAGATTACATGCTAGAAAAAACTTTGCTTCCCACGTGGAACTGGACTTTTTAAAAACTAGATACTGAAGGTTATATAATTTATCATGTTTCTTGTTTCACCTGGGTGATCAAGAATTTCAAAACCCAATTTAAATCAAATGTTGGAACTGTAGAGATCTCTATGGCTGGAGTATTTGCATTTTAGTTTCAAGGTTTGGGATCATTTCTTGTGATATTGTTGAACTTGATTCTGAAAATTATTTTTCATGTATTATGATTAAGTATACTAAGGTCAATTCAAAAGACTTTGAATTAAACTGGGTGTCCAAATACTAAAACAAAACAAGACAAAAACCACAAAAACCCAACACACACGTACACACACACACATGCATAATAAAACAAAACGAAAATAACAAAAACAGAACACTAACCTAAGAAGCCTGATTTTCTTCCAATAAATATAAGTTCATAGACTAAGGTATACCATTATAACTAGTTTTACCTCATTCTTTTTTTTTTTTTTTGAATGCCAACTGATCACCATTTCAAATAAATACATCTTTAAAATAGAAGTTCAATTTAAATATGTAACATACAGTGTGTTGATAAATGCACTTATTCATTTAACACATAGCTATTATCAGGAAACAAAAAACAAAATATTTCCATCATCCCAGAAAGCTCCTCCATGATCTTTCCCAGTTAATCTCCAGCCCCTAGAAACAATCACTGTTTTAATTCTGTTAAAAGAAAAAAATTCAACTGAGTGAATTCTAAAGATCTTATTGGCTTACTCAATGATTCATGAATCAGACAGCATTCATCTAGCAGATAGAAGAAAGCTCAGAGGAGCCATATATAATGAAAGACTTTTGCCGGCAGAAAGGAGCAGGAGGAAGGAAGACAAAAAAACAAAAAACAAACAAAAAAACCCACAACAGGTCGGCTACATAAGGTCACTTTCCTTTAGGAGATAGTAGAAGTCTATCGGGCACATAACCTCAGTAGCACTGATCAGGCAATTCCTGATGGACTTTTTAAAGATTCCATATCTGAAAGAACTTAAGACTGTAATTAAGTTAGGTTTCAGTTTGGTGACATGGGCTTAGCATAAACAGTTTCATTTTGGAGTTTCATGTTGTCTTGTTTTTAACAATTCCCTCCTTTTGATCAGATTCTCAGCTTAACTGAGAGAGGAGATAAAAATTTAAGGCATTAGTGCTACCCCCAGTGACTGCTCTGGAGTTCTCACACAGTTGTTTGTTTTTCCTGATTCTCTGTGTGATATTCACAGGTCATGATGTATTTTCACTTAATTTCTTTATGGCATTCACAGGTCATAACATTGGGTTCCCATTTGGATCAATTTTTTTGATGTTCTAGTCTTAGGGACACCAATTGCTTGGTGATTGGCAGCTTCAAGCACGCACTTAAAGCTTTTAAGAGAATAAAGAACATCAAGGAGATTACTATGATTATTATAATGAACAGGATAATTCCCAATATCTAGAGTGCCCTTCAGAGACATGATGCCCAAGACCCAAACCAATCAGAATCAGTAAGTCAGAGAAAGACCACATTGAAAGAGTCACTTTCTTAAGCCAACTGGCTTGTTCAATGATCTTATGTATCTGAGTCTCAGTGTCCCCAGAGCTGTCCATATGAGTCCAGCAAATGTTGTTGGCCATAGCACAAGCACCTCCTTGTTCTGCTAAAAGACAACCAATGGCTATGCTATAATCAAGAACAATTTGGCCAGAGTCTAGGTATTTTTCCTTCAGCAGCAGATTCTACAATACTTTCAAGAGTTGCAGATAGAGGGGTGCCTAGGTGGCTCAGTCAGTCAAAGTCCGACTTTGACTTAGGTCATGATCTCACAGTTCCTGAGTTTGAGCCCCGCGTCAGACTCTGCTAACAGCCTTGCTTATGCTCTGTCTCTCTCTCTCAAAAATAAATAAACATGAAGAAAATTAAAAAAAAAAAAAAAAGAGTTACAGAGAGGTTACTGGTCACAGCCTCATTTGACAGGGGTGTGGGGATCTGCCAGGGAAAGCAAAGTTTGAATCCTGAATGTCTCCTGGTAGTTCCTGTTTGAGACTGTGGCTTGGGACTGGAAAGCTGACAGCCATGGAGGCCAGTGAAATGGAATCGTCTGTAGGCTACACAGGTGGTTTGATTCTGGTTAACCTTACCTTGTGTCCCTTTCTTTGCATAGAGCCTGCCTGCAAGTTTCTCTGGGTAACCAGAGATAGGGCAATGGACCCAGAGAACTAGGGAACCTGACACAATAGAGAGGGAGCTGAGTTTGTGCTAGAGAGACTGAAATGTTCAAAATCAGGGGGAAGTTTGTGACAGTCAGAACTACAGTCACCAGAACCATAGCAAATCCAACAATCATTTGGAGCCTGGATCACTCCTGTTTGCACTGTCTTGAGATACATTTTCATTACGTGTCCAGGCCAGAGCAGGGAAAAAAGGGAAACAAAAGATCATAAAGACATTCACGGTATACAATTTGGGGAAAGGATAATCAAAGAGGGAAGAAGAGGAGCACCTGTGTAGCTCGGTCAGTTGAGCGTCTGACTCTCGATTTTGGTCATGATCTCACACATGGGTTCAAGCCCCATGTCGAGCTCTGCACTGTCAGCTGCTTGGGATTCTCTCTCTTCCTCAGTCTCTCTTCCACCCTCCCCATCTCTCAAAATAAATACATACATATATACATACATACATACAAACATGAAAGAAGGAATCAAAAGAAATGTTCTTGATCCAATGTCTTGGCAGGAATCAGTCTACCCTGCTGTTGGATAGTTCTCTTACTAGTCAATATGATTTGAGGTCTCCAGATTCTTTCACAGAACTAGATGCAGGTGGAGTCTTCTTTAGTTGTAAAATATGCACCCAAGGTTTGGCACCTTGTAGTTTGGCAGGGGGGTCAGTGGTCAAGTATCACTTGGTAAGGTCCTTTCCACAAATCTCACTGTTGCAAAGCCATTAGAGTAAAACGATAACTATTTATAAATGACAAAAGACTTATGCCCATGGTTAAATATCCTGGGAATTTACTATAATGAAATTGACAAGGAAATTTGGTTATTTCTGTGACATACAACATTTTAAAAAAATGTTTATTTATTTTTGAGAGGGAGTGACAGAGAGACTGCAAGTGGGGGAGGGGCAGAGAGAAGGGGAGACACAGAACCCGAAGCAGGCTCCAGGCTCTGAGCTGTCAGCACAGAGCCAGACGTGGGACTCGAACTCACGAACCGCGAGATCATGACGTGAGCCGAAGTCAGACCCTTAACTGACTGAGCCACTCAGGTGCCCAACATTTTTTTTTTATAAATGTTTTTATTTATTTTTGAGACAGAGAGAGAGAGAGAGAGCATGAGTGAGTGGGGAGGGGCAGTGGGAGAGGGGGACAGAGGATCTGAAGCTGTCTCCTTGATGACAGCAAAGAACCTGATGGAGTGCTTGAACTCACTAACAGTAAGATTGTGACCTGAGCTGAAACCAAGAGTTGGATGCTTAACCAACTGAGCCACCCAGGCTCCCTTGTGACATACAACATTTTAAGGTCATAACTAAAATTATGACTGGTAACATTATGCCAGCCTTTCAGGTTTATGGGAATTGTATATAATTTCTGGGACATTTATATTAAGTGTTTTGAGGATCTTTTTGCACAACTCTTTGGGAAATCTCAAAGTTACTTTGAGGTAAAAAAAAACTCTATATAGAATTTGATTTGGGGAAGTCGTCAAAACATCCTAAGGTCTGAACGTTTGAATAAATAGGATCATAGATCATTGTGAAAAAAAAAAAACTTAATTATCTATTTGATCAAAGTGACAATAGAAGATATTAAAGTCAAATACAAAAAATTACATCATTGTGAGCAAAACTTAACTCTCTCAATATTGAGAAGACTGGGTTTTCTTAAGTAATCAAAGACCTGATAAAGACAATGTGAAACACAGTAAATTATTTTGCTAAAACACAAAATCTTTGCTATCTCGGTGAATTACCCACAAGGTAAAAAAGCTTTTATAATGTCTTATCTACAGCAGACCAAAAGTCTAAGAAAATTTTGTCCTTTTAGTAGACACAAAGCCAAATTCTAATTTTGCATCAGTGTCCTTTTGATATTAAAACTCATTAAAACAATAGCAACAACAAAAAACAAACTTAAATCCATTCCAATTTTAGCCAGTTTGACTACACATAAAATTCCCTTCCCCAGGTTGCTTTTCCATAAACCTTTACAACTTTTTCATATCCATTCGGATTGGGTCCCATTTTTTTTTTTTTTTTTAATTCTGGAACAACCAATAATTTTATTTTCCATTACACAGCTGTTTCCTTTCACCCTTATTATTTCTAAGCAGTTTTAATTATATGTATCAATTAGAATTCTTAACCCTTCGAATCCTTAATTCCAAGAGAAAACTAAGAAGTAAGCAATTGTGGACTGTCTTTTACACTATCATTCTGTGGACTGACAAACTTATTTCATAATTTCTAGAAGTATATTCTTCTTCATAGTAAAGTTTTCAATGTGACACAAAATATGTTTTAATAGACCCAAATATCTTTACTTCCTCTGTAAATGGAAGCCACAGTAGGTAAATCTATGTTCAGTAATTAATGTTTCAGTCAGTGTTTTATATTATTTGGAAATGATCTAGACATTCAATGAATATCCATTATTTACCGTATCGCAGCGTAACTTTAAGATTCTGGGTTGCCAACAATTTTGGAAGCTATTTAAGTAGATACACCATAAAACATAACCATTGCTGAAAAGTTCACCTAAAAACTGTTATCTCACTTGTATCTATCTAAATTGCTTATTTTTAAATATTCAGATTGTGCATGAAAATTTCACAAAAAAGGTAGGCATATACTAAGGGACATACTAAGTTATTCTTCTTGCTGACAAATTTTGTAACGGAGATAATACAAACTTATTAAACCCAAGTAAATTAAAAGTTGTAGTTTTACAATATATCTAATGCTGACAACTGTGAAGACATACCTATTTTAATTAAGCCAATAAACTGAAACTAGCATTTATTTACCAAAGATTATCCCAGATCACATGAACCTGAAAACCATCTGGGTCAATTTCATTACCCTGAGAGTCTGAAAATACTTAATTTGCTAAGTGCTTATTTTTCCTTTAGCCAACTAAACAGAGCTCCTTTATAATTTGATTTTGACCATACCATCCAGTGGTAGAAAAATATCACATATCTATAATGTACATACATAACAGATGTGTCTATACAGATAGACACAAACAGAGATTTATAACTTTTGTTTTTAAAGTTTTAGCTATGTGTCAGGTATAATAATACAAAACTCAATAGTTTATAAATGATACTTAAATCCAAATTGTGTTTCTGGCAGTTGGCATAAGTTAAAGTTATCTGCTCAGATGGCTAAAGCTTTTTGTTAATATTTTTTTTTTTAATTTTTTTTTAACGTTTATTTATTTTTGAGACAGAGAGAGACAGAGCATGAATGGGGGAGGGTCAGAGAGAGAGGGAGACACAGAATTCGAAACAGGCTCCAGGCTCTGAGCTGTCAGCACAGAGCCCGACACGGGGCGCGAACTCACGGACCGCGAGATCATTACCTGAGCTGAAGTTGGAGGCTTAACCGACTGAGCCACCCAGGCGCCCCATCTTTTTGTTAACATTTGTGACAAGACATTTAAGATTTTTCATTTATTTATTTTCCAAAACATGCCCCCCTGCTTTTTTTTTTTTTTTGCCCTCTGATAAGAATTACCTCCTTGAAGTTTGCACTTCTAAGACGATGGCCTAGATGAGAGTTCCTGGACAGAAGTGGTTAGAATATTTACATCTCAAAGTCTTAGTGAAAGAATGCAAGTTCTTCCAAGAGGGAATTCCATTTTCCAAGACCAGAGTTTTAGAATACTTACAAGACTTTTGAGACAAATAGGGGACGTTTGGGGATTGGTAAAAGGGATAGGTGGACTTCGAACTGCTTCTGGAGCTGTATTTTTGTTCTCGTAAAGACTCAATTTATAAGATGTGGACCGTTGTTCTTAAGTCCTCAAGGAATTGGGCTGCAACTTAAATGGCACCATAGGCTGATCCATTCATCCAACTACATTACCCTCAGTTTGCTTCTTTATATCAGGCAGAAGATCTTCAACAAAAATGGAAATCAAAAGATTCCTATATTCTAGATTTAGAGCTGTTTGTCTTTGGAATATTTTTTTCTCCCTTTGGGTGTATACTTCCATGTTGCTTAGGAGTAAAGGCCCCAAAAATAGTTCCTATGAGGCTCTAAATATCAACTTCCAATTTGGCCAACTTCTGGTCATAGAGATACTAAAGAAAATCCTTTCAAATATCTTGTCAGGTTCATCCAGAACAAACAGCAAATATTTTTGGCAGTACTGAACAACTCCTAGGACTCAAGAAGCTTCTCCAAAGACAGTGCTAAGGATACTATTCTCCTGAGATCCAGAGCTACTCCCAAAGATAGCCCAAAGGAAAAAAGATAATTCTCTTGAAAATGCAACAGCTGGTAGGATCCTAGCTCTAAATGGTATAACAACACACATTTCTCTCCAGCCATATTTTTTGTGCCCCTGATCTGATGGTCGTCAAGCCAAATTCCCAGGGTTCCGGGTGGAACTGTTTGCCAGCTTGAGCTGACCTGCTAGGTCTTGGACTGGAATCTGGACTAATTTAGGATTAAGGGCTAGTGATCTGTTAAAGTCTTTTGTTGGTCTAGGTTGACCCGTTAACCCTGGACTCAAAAGCCAATTTGATCAGAAGCTTAATGTAATGAGAGCAGAGCTCAGATGTGAGAACTTACCCACAGCCCTCAGAAACTGGAAGAAAACTCAAGGGGTCTGAAGGTAATGATGTCTGTGTTTCTCCTTGTCCCTGAAGCTGTCAGATGTCTTCTTCAAGTCCCATCACTGCCATGAGACTGTTAAAGAAACAGAATTCAAGTAGATTTGAGTAAATGTTAAAGATCTCCTTGGCTTTATTCCATGATTCAAGAATTGGGCAGCATCCAATCTAGCACACAGAAAGGAGCTCTGAGGGCTGTGCGTGGGTGGCTCAGTTGGTTAAGCGTCTGACTCCTGATTTCAGCTCATGTCATGATTGCTTCGTTCATGAGATGAAGCCCCACATCGGGCTCCCTGCTGATAGCACGGAGCTGCTTGAGATTCTCTCTCTCTCTCTCTCTCTCTCTCTCTCTCTCCACCCCCTTCCCCTGTCCTACTTGTGCTCTCTCCCTCTCAAAATAAATAAACATTTAAAAAAAAAAAAAGGAGCTCTGGGGAGCTGTACAAAATGGAAGACTTGCCGGCAGAAAGAAGTGGAACAAGAAAGTAATACTAGGCAAGAAAGCAGGTTAGTTACTGTAAGGTCACTTTCCTTTAGAAGATGGTAGGAGTGTCTCAGACAGATTATCCATCTATAGCTGACCAGGCAATTCCTGATTGATGGTTTAAGATTCCATTCCTTTGACACCTTGATCTCAGACTCTACCCTCCAGAATTGTGAGAAAGTAAATTTGTTTTTTAAGTCAAGTCAGTCTCAGTTTGGTGATGTGGGGCTTAGTGTAAACAACTCCCTTTTTGGCCTGTTCTTCTGGTTTTTCACATTCTTATCATAGCTTAATTTCACCTATTGTAACTCTTCATATAGGTGGAATCATAAAGTACGCACTGTTTTACAAAAGGCTTTTTCTTTTCACTTTTTTTTTGGTGCATAGACATATTCTGATAATCTAGGCTTACTGTATCAGTTTTGGTAAACTGATTTTTTAAAAAAATTCTATTTCATAAAAATTGCTAAATTTATTAGCATAAAGTATTCATGATATAATCTTTTAAAGGCCTATAAAATCTACAGTTACAACCCTTCATTCAATCCTGGTATAGGAAATCTGTGCTTTTTCTTCTCTTTTCCTTGATGAATATTATGAAGGTTTATATCAATTTTATTAGCCCTTTTAAGGAATCAATTGTTGACCACATCGATTTTCAATATTATTTGTTTGTTATTTAATGGACTTCTTCCTGTTTTATTTTTAATTACAGGTATTTCCCTCTAACGATGCTTTAGCTACACTAGATGCTTCAGCCGCATCAATTGTATTATTCTCACAGCTTTTGTCTTTATCATTGCTATTTTCCTGGATTTCCTGATCAAATATTTCATTCTCTGGCTTTAATTGTAGCATTGATATTTAAAACACATAATGTGGTGATGCTTTCAAGATACAGGCAAATAGCTCTTTTAAAATCATCTGAAACACTTCTTGCATTTTTCTGATAAAGATTTCTTTGCAAGAAAATGATCACATTTTTTTCCCCACCGAATTAAAAAGAAAACTGTGCATTTGAAAATAACAAGTCACTAAGTTACATGCAAACTTTTTGAACCATGAATCTTTTTGAACTCGTGAATCTTGAGATTAAGACCTGAGCTGAAGTCAGATGCTTAACTGACTGAGCCACCCAGGTGCCCCAAATGTAAGGCACTTTTTGTTTTCAAACTTCATCTTCAATTATTTCATAGTTATTGTTCAACATCTTGTGACTCACTGCTCCTTTGTAGAATAAACAAGAACATGTTTAATGCAGGCAAAGTAATTTCTTATACTATTTGAGAACTCCTCACTAAAGGTATTAACTACTCTTTTCCACCTCTCTGCATTTTAGAGCTTATCTGTTTGAACATTTAAATGTAAATCTCTCAAGAGAAGCAACCAGTCACTATTTAGTGAGTACCAATAGAGTCAAGGCCAGTAATAAAGAATATGTCCTTGCATATCAATGAGGTGATCTAAGTTCTCAAATTTCTCCCTTTTCTCTACCTTCTCCTTCTCTTCTTTTCTCTCCTCCTCCTTCCCCTTCTCTTCTTCCTCTTCCTTCAACTAAATTCCTATTTCTTAAATGGAAAAGAGTGCACTTTCCCACAGAGAATATACATATGAAAAAAAGGCACACAGAAGTTTTCATTTTTGCATAATTGAATTGGGACAAGGATAGAAAGCAATGTTAAGGTCAATGCTGTTGCTTTAGTAACACATAGTATCCTTATGCAGATCCTGCCACAAGGACCAGGAAAAATGGATACTATGTGCAGTTATGCAGTTACCATTCCAGATGTCAGAAGTTGAACCAAATGCATTTGGGAGAGAAAGAAAGGGAATTCTGTTCATTCAAACTGAAGTGGAGTAAAACCTGGAAGAAGTCATTGGAGGTATGTTAAAAAAAGAAAAAAAAAAAAAAAAAGAAAGAAAGAAAGAAAGAAAGAAAGAAAGAAAGAAAGAAAGAAAATGTTAATATAAGAAAAACAATGAGAACACATCTGAGGGAAGAAATTTGAGAGGAGGAAATACTAATTGTTAACAAACAAGAAAAGATGCTTACCTACAAAAGATGTAAGGATAATGAATATTTAAAACATATATCATTCCATACCCATCAGATTAGCAAAAAGTAAAATGCCTAAAAGTAAAGCATTGATGAGAACGTGGAATTTCATACACTATTGGTGGGAGTGTAAAACAATACAATTACTTTGTAAAGCAATTTTGCTGCATTTATTATGCTGGATACTTCCTGGTTATCCCTCCAGATCCAATGTCTTTCTTTGCTCAGCATTTTGCCCTAGGAGGTGGACCTTATATTAACAGTCTCCCAGGTTCTTTGGCTTCCTCACGGGTTCAGTGGAAGATTGGAAGACGAGAGGGAAGTGAGTTCATGGTATTTATTTTGTTGCTCTTTTCACATGTTTTTGTTGCATTCTATCCCTTATACCAAAGATCCTGTCATAGAACTCTCCATGGAGTTACATTTTCTTGATCCTTCTCACTGCTTCCTCCCTTTGCTATTTAAGCCTTAAGAGTAGTATCTGCTCTTGCTAATCCCAGAGTATTGCACTATTTCCTATGTCCCTAAACTCTAAAAATGCATATTAAATAGTTTTTTTTTTTTTACATTCCCCGTAAAGTGTCCACTTTGAATGTGTCATCTGATTTTTGCTAGGATCCCAAAGGATATCTCTGGTGAAGTTTAATAGGTATATACTTATGATACAGCAATAACAATTATTAGGTATATATATATATATCCTTGAGATACTTCTGTGCATTAGCTCAATGTTATACATGAATATTTATTGAAACATTGTTTGTATCAAAAAAGCAATCTAAGTGTCTAAAAACAGAAAAATAGATGAATACTTTTAAGTATAATAATACAATGTAGCATTACTCAGCAGTGAAAAGGGAAAAAAGTATAGTAACAATGTACTAACATGGATAAAACTGAAAAGTATAATTTCGAGTAGGTAAAGTTAAGTTTGAGAAGTATATGGACAGAAAGAAGCCAGGTATACAAAAACTAATACCTATATAATGACATTTTTTGTTTAACAACTATATATATATATTTCCTTAAATACGCATACAAATAAAAACATAGGAATATAATAGGAATAAAAGTATACATCAGTATGATAAACTAAAATTAAGGGCAGTGGTTATCTCTAGGAAAGAATGGGATTGTTTAGGGATGCATAGAGGTCTTCAGTTCAGTTGAAATTTTCATGTTTTATTTTTTGAGACGGTAGAGGATGCTTGAGTTACTTGGCTTGACCTGTTTTGTCCCTGCTTTTGCCCCCACAGACAATGTTATTACAGTTTTCTAAAATCCTGCTTAATTACCTAAGGAAAAGGCCACCTATATACCCTTTTGTAACATCTGTGCAGTTTTGGTTAGAGTAGAAATCCTTCATCTTTCAGCTATTTGTTCTGGACATTAAACTTGGGAAGAACAAGTACGGATTTAAGTGAGAGCCCCGCTGCCAACTTCTTCCTTGAATACAGCTGGGGACATTTTTACTGTTGCATGAGAGATGATACCAAGAGACTGATAAGGGCACTCCATGAGGACAAATGTCTCCACTGCTCTCGTCTTTCAGGATAATGCCCTGGCATTCATTACAGGATTATTATGGACATGGCAGAGGGATCCGAAAAAAAACCCAAAACTTTGCAATATGAAGAAGGGATATAAATTCTACATAAACTTCATCCAAATGGACTCTTTAATTTATCATGTGCTATCTCCCAAGACACAGATTGGTTGCATGAGATCCTTAAGAACTTTTTTTAACCTTTTTTTTTTTTTTTTTAAGAGAGCAAGAGGGCACTAGTGAGGGAGGGGAAGAGAAAGAGAAAGAGAAAGAGATAGAGAGAGAGAGAAAGAGAGAGAGAGAGAGAAAATCCCATAAGGGGCAGAGAAGAGAAAGAAGGAGAGAGAGGAAAGAGGGGCTCACCTGAAGCTGGGCTCCTGTTCACCAGAAGCTGGGCTCAAGCTCACCCAACGCAGGGCTTGAGCTCACCCAGTGGATGTGGGACTTGATTTCCTGAACCATGAGATCATGACCTGAGCTGAAGTCAGATGTTTAACAACTGAGCCACCCAGGTGCTCCAATCATTTTTTTTTTTAAATTATGTTAAAAGAGACACCAGGAAGGGATGAAGTATCTGTATGGTATTAGCGTATTACATCACATAGTAAAATGTTTATTCTTTTTGGTAGCATTGGAATATATACGTATCTTGCCTGAGTTTGAGTCTGTACTCTGCAGGAAGGTAGAAGGCATATTCAGGGGCAGTGAGTGGTACAAATGAAGTAAAGGATGATTAAAAAATATTTGTTATAGTTGATACCAGTTTATGAAGGATCTTAAGTAAGCTACCAAGAACTTTAAGTAAGTTGCTGACCTTCTCTGTGCCTCAATCCCTCATTTGTCAAATGGAAAAAAAAAATAACACCAACATCACAGAGTTGCTGTTAGGGTTATATAAGCATTTAGATGAAACTCTAGACACGCAACCAGCATGTAACTCAGAAACTGCACTCCTAGGCATTTATCCTAGAGACATGGCAGCTTAGGTTCACTAAAACCTATACACAAATGCTCATAGAAACGTTATCCATAATAGCCCCAAAGTAAAACAATCTTGTTATTATTCTGGTATGGGCGAGGCCAACAGCTCAGGAGGTGGCTGCCACTGAAAAGAGAGTTTGTTACTCACACTTCCCAAGAAGAGGAGGCATATACTGCCTTGCCATAGTGCCTGTGCAGGTGCATCATCAGGTCATACTGGGAGGGAGGCCCCCTGCACCCAGGAGGATATTCAGGTGGTTAGACCGTCCACGGCCCCCAGGGCGGCTGAACAGGCACGTACTGCGCACGCGTGTTCCCAGGGTTCCGAGCCCGGATCTCCAACAGTTCAAAGGTTGTGAGAGACAAAACTGGTGAGGCTGTTGTGGACCCAAGGATCTAATTCCAAGCCATACCCTCACCAATGCAGCCTGTTCACCCCGAAGGTAGATCTGGGGAGAGCTTGAACATCTAGCCTCCTCCGCTAGGCAGGGCGGAGCGGCTGTCGGGAATCCTCCAGGAGAGACGCGTGGGAGGCACGGTTGATCGAGGCGGTGGCGCAGCCTCGAGCCTCGAGCCGGAGAGTGCATTGCGCATGCGGTTCCGCTCAGTGTTCTGGAACCAGGGGGATTATGGACCAGCGGGGACCCGTACTTGGCCAGGACCCGGGTCGGAAGTGCCCGGGTCACGGTTGTCTGCTCTTGGGGGAAGTCAGTAGTCTGCTGCTTTGTAAACCCGCACTGCGCAGAGGCTTCTAATCCGCGTGAAGCCGCCTCTTGCGGGAACTCGGAGGCTTTGCTTGTTGGGACCTGTTGTCTTGGCTTGAGAGACAGTGGGAGCCTGGATTCCTGTGGAAGGCCAGATCAGCAGCATGACCAAATGGGGACTGCCTGTCGCCGCTTGTGCACAGCAGGATGGCATCGTATTTCTGCGGGTGGGAGCCCTCCGACAGGAAGATAATCCAGGTGGTTTGGCCGGGCCATGGATCCAAACGCCTGGAGGGCCCAAGCTGACCGAGGCCTGCTGAATGGGTGAGTACTTTGTATGTGTGTGCTATGCTGTTCAGGGTAGCCAGCGAGGTGGGACAGTTCAAAGGTCATGAGAGGCAGGATGTCTGACTCAGGCTCCCCGGGGTTTGTCATGAGGCAAAGTGCATGGGAGGAAAATGAGCAAGGCTTTGTTGTGGTTCTTGCAGGAAGCAACAAGAAAGTCAGTGCAAACAGGTTTAGGATTGGTTGATTTGAATAATTTCAGCAGGTTCTGGGACCTAGGGGCTGTCCTGAGTTGCCTGGTACCTGGCCCTGGGGTGATTAGAGCAGGGGGAATATTGGTTTGGAGTGTAAGGGCCTGATAGAGGAAGTGTCCTCGTGGGAGTATGGGCAGATAGGTAGATGTTCACTATCTCTAGGAATTGATAAGCCTTAGAGGGTGGGGAGAAGTTTCCCCAGGATCCATAAGGCCCCAGATGTCAAAACATCATAATAAAAATACATGTTCAATACAAACTCACATCGTTCAATGAACTGTGGTAAACCTGTACCATGGGATACTTCTCAGTAACAAAAAGGAAGAAACTATCAATGCATGAACAAATTGGATGAATTCCACTTAAACATAGGATGGGGTGTTGGTGATGTTGATGGAATGTGTATGGCTATAAAAGGGCAACTCTTGTGATGGAAAGACACTGTACCTTGGCTATATCAATGTCGATATCCTAGTTGTGACATCATACTATAATTTTTTAGGATGTTACCATTGTGGGCAACTGGATAACGGGTAATAGGAACTTTCTATTATTTTGTATGACTGCATGTGCATCTATAATAATCTCAAAATAAAAGTAAGTAAAGATAAAAAGCCTGGCACATAGAACTTACCAAATACTAGTTATTTTTCAGATTATTTGCTTTATGATATTAGTGAATTTGTTACTGAATGCATTAGTCCATTGAGTCGCTAATTCAAACATTAATTTAGCAATATTTACTGATGCTTGCACATGTAAGGTCTCATACAATAGCGGTATAAAGATAAGACTCCTGCTCTTATGTTACCCTAATACCAAAAAGAAAAGAAGGATGTGATAATTATTATAATGGGAAACATAGTGGAGTAGTTTAAAGCAAGGTTTAGAGCCAGGAAGACCTTTAGAATCTTCTAAACTCCTACCTGCATTTTCTCAAACAAGTTACTTGTTTATTTCTCTTGCTTTGTCTGCAAAATAAATGACAATGAAAATAATTTATCCTTTTAATATTTTTGAAGTTTAAATGAGATAATATAGTACTTTCACTTTGAATAAATACCATTTTGCACCTATGACCTGCCTCTGTAGGAGATAATGGGGATAGGGCAGCACTTAAGAAAATGATGTCATTCTTCATGAAGTCTTGTGGGGTCTTTGAATACTCAGAGAGAATTACTAAGGAAATGAATGCTTTCACTGCAAGATTGGGGGCTTTTTCTTGGACTCAAAAACAGTGATACATCTCTATTTTGAGATAAATGTAAGGACCTAGTGTTTGCTGCTCGATATGCTGCAAAATGTTTTCTCTGTATATTACTAAAAATGTGTGCATAAGCTAAAGTATATACTTCTGTTACAATATCATTAATGTTAGTGTATACTTGGTTTTCATAGTCAGCAGTCCATATGAAATCACTTAGCAAATGATCAAGAAATAATAGCATGCAAATGAGTGAAAGAGATATACAATATATACGGATAGAAATTATTTCTTTCAGAAAAAAAGCTTTTTGAAGGAAATAGAATTTGAATTAGACTTTAAAAGAATAGATAATATTCTAAGCATCATTCAGATCACATCTATTGAAGAAATTTAGCACACATCGTGTCCTCAAAATAAAAGGCTTTATGCACTTAAAAAATAATTTGTTTTTTTTAAAGATAAAACAGATTGAAATGAATGGGGAAAATTGCAGACATTCTTCTTTAGACATTAAACAATTAAATTGTTTAGAAAAACAATAATTTTGTCTAAATACATTGTATGAAGTATTGTACTATTTGGTGATGATGCGATGATCTTTAAGGTCGAGGCTGCAAGCACTGATGTTAACCACTCTATTTTTCTCAGTAGTATTTCCCAGAAAACAGCAGTTCAAACAGTCACTGTTTAGCATTATCCATTGTAAGATTGGAGGCTGATTGTATCT
The DNA here is from genome assembly GCF_018350155.1 of Leopardus geoffroyi. Taxonomy (NCBI): domain Eukaryota; kingdom Metazoa; phylum Chordata; class Mammalia; order Carnivora; family Felidae; genus Leopardus; species Leopardus geoffroyi. Next base: position 16,337,839 of record NC_059342.1, on the reverse strand, counting down.
TTGCTCTGAAGCAACTTAACTGTTAACTCCCTAAAAGAAAGCTTCAGAATTTGTGTAAAGTATTATGCAAAATGATTGGAAGGCATTTTAATTGTTAAACCTAGAAGGTAGCTGTAAATTTCTTCTTGAGGATGAAGGCTCTTCTCATTAGCTTTACAGTTAGCATTACCCACGTCTGAGTTCTTTCCCGTTCGAAACACAAAAATGCTTTGAAAGTATGTTTAAAGTTCTAACTCCCCAAACTCTTTAGTTTCCTTTTATATATCACGTGTATTTATAGAATATTTATTGAATGTCCTCTTGTGCCTGTCCAAGGCTATAATGCGGTTGATAGCAAGTTGAGAAGCAGGGCTGCTCTTAAAATTCTCAACACACTAGATACAAAGAAGAAATGTGTCACAGAGGGAACTTAGGAACCTAGGAGGGAAAGATTTGAGGATTTGACAATAGATGAGTTCCCCTGAAGCGACGACCACCCCCCAATTTAACACTCAATTACCAGTTCTGCATGGGGCTTGGCCTTCTGGAGTTTCTGATAAAGATGCTGAGAAATGATTTTTTTCAGCTTTGCGGTAATACAAAAATCTATTAAATATCAGATGCAAACACAAAAGTCCTTTGAATCAACCTTTTTTTATTTCTCACTTGGTGTGTGATTTGCTTGAGTCTTTTTTTAATTAAATTTCTACTGCAAAAAAAGATATTTCTTCTTCTTGGAAAACATTTTTGGAAACAGTTTTTGTCTCTGGGGAAAGGTAATAAGTTTTTGTATTCGATCAGGTACTTAAAAATAGAAGGTGAATAACTGTTTTCTTGGCAGATTATCTTTGAAAGCTTAGAAAACATACCTATCAATATTGTGCATATAATAATCGTATTATATATACTTACCATACATTGTTACAATGATTTGTTTCTATTTTTTAAATTACTTTCATTGATGTCTATTTAGGTAATTTAAAAAAGATACATTATTTAGAAGATGTTCTGTTGTAATTATTGGGAAGTATGTTATTTACAGTATACAAACTATACGGGATGTCCTGACATATTATGAAATATTTTTTAGGGATTGTTTTATTCAAACCTTTATTTATTTAGATGTCTTCAGTTCAAATAAAGAACTAGAAAGTGACCCCCCTGCTTCCCGCCCCCGAGTCTTAATTGAACATCTGGGGCTTGTGGAATGCAGAGAACAGAGTTAAGGTTAAGAATGTGAAAATTGTAAGTCTGCTACTCATATTTGCTGTTGATCTATTATTTAAAATAGTTCTGTAACAGCTGCATTCTGCCTACCTGAACAGGCAGGAAGGGTGCTGTATTTATACAGAAGCAAACCCCTGCATGTGACATAGTGTAAAAAGAGAATGTACGAAGCTTTCTTCACATTACACAAACATCTTTTCTCCTTATTTGAAAGAAGAGAAACTTCTCTATGTGAAGTCTGAATTGTCACAAAGTTCTGTTTTACCTTTAAGTTACAGAGTTTTAAAATGCCATCATCATAATTAATAACATGATAATGATAATGATAATGATAATAATAAAGATCTCATCCTGGCAAATGTAGACAAACATATCTATATTATTTTTAACAATAAAAACAAACAACAAACAAAAAATAAGCCCCTCACTGTGAGGTAGGCATTTTTGTATATGTTTTAGAAGCGAGGAAACGGAGACGAAGAAAACTGAAGTAATTTGCACAAAATCACAGTGTGCTGAGTAGTAAAGATCTGGATCCAAAGCCCTCGCCCAGCCCACAAAGTCTGTTGCCTGTCCTGTTGGGAGTCCTTGGCAAAATTGTGGAACCCTTTCCGCTTTCTCAGACCAGAACCTAAAAACATCTTGTGTGTCGCTGACACACTGTTGAAGTGGCTCCCACACGCACAGAAGGATGGACGAGCTGCCTCCCAGCCAGGTGGGGTCCGATTGCCACCTGTTCAGTTCAGGCGATGGAGGGAAGGGTGGGAATGATCAGACTGGTAGAAACCTGGGCCCCTTCCTTATCTGCAGTCCTATTGTCTCAGATCATTTACATTCATGGAGCACTCCAGGACTCCCGTCTCAGCAAACTGCCAGGGCTCTGCTGTGGGAATCTCCTTGGTGTGCAGGCTCAGAAGCCCCTGGAAAATGGCTGCTGCCCCAGGTAGGAAGTTGACCCAAGTGAGTTCCTTGACTCTTGAGACAGGGGCTTGGTTATAAGAGGAAAGAGCGTTCTGAGACTTGAAACAGAGGAAGGAGAAAGTGAGTGAAATTGGATTTAAATGGAAATCTGATGTTCATTTGAATTTGTTCCAGTTATGCTTGGAATGCCTGATGCATTTGAATTTTCAAGTTTAGAACAGTATTATGTGAAAATGCCTCGATAATTCCAGAAAAGAATATGTCTAAGGGGAATGAGGAAGGAAAGGTGTCTTTTATTACTTTCAGCTTTTCCTTAAATCCATTTAATTATAACAGCAGCTTACATCTTTAATAGCTTTCCAGGGCACTTTGTGATATGTAACTTTATTTTATTCTCACGATAGACCTTCACTGTAGGCAACACAATTAGTATTTTCTCCATTTTGTTGATAATAAAAGTAAGAGGCAGAAAGATTATATAAATCTATTATTACTATTACTACTGATGGGGTAAGTCAAACAATAAAGTTGATTATTTTTAAAAAGTGTATCTATATCTGTATATGTCTATAACTATGCCCACTTTATTTTAACTTAAACATACAAATGTACATTTTGACTGGGGGTAAGGTCATGTTTTTGGTGATTGAAGTCTTCTATAATTTATTTCTCTTTCATAAATTATCCCCATATTGAATCATCTATAATTTCCAGAGGTTTCTGTTTTTATTTTTGATTTTGTTTTTTTTTGTAGGGTCGGGGGGTTGTTAAGCATTTAAAAACATTTTTGAAAGCTATGGGTGCAGCTCTTTCTATATTTTTATAGTTAATTTAAAAATATTTTGTTGTCAAACCTGGCATCTTTTTTTTTGGAGCAGTTTGCCTTTACTGAGTCTTACTAAATACTTCAATCACATTTTCATCGTGACCCACTCTATTTTCAGATCCATAGTCCATAGCCATATGAAGCTTTAATCAAGTCGTATAATTATAACAAGGGAAACGGACATAAACAGTTTTGGCACCAAAGAGACAACTGATTCTTAAACATACAATGTGACGAGTGGGGGCAGAAGTGTGGAGGTGCACTTGTGAGTGGTCCACTCTCTGTGAGCATTCACTGTGCCAAAGAATGAAGATGTTTTCAGAGATGGAAAGACAAGCCTCCATTTATTTTTATTATGCATAGTTGAGGGAAGAACAATGGGGAAGAAGGGAACTTGAATGCAGGCAAAGATTTAGCTAATGTCTGTTCGTCATAATATCTACGTACTAAACCAGTATTTATTTAGTAAGTAATAAGTGTGTGTCAGATACACAGTTCTAGGAGCTGTAGACTCTCTTATAAAATAGAGGGGAGACGGACATTAAATTAAATGTGTGAGTTGGTGAAGAGTGTATGGAAAAGATAGAGTGGGATTTGCGACAGAGATTGATTTTTCAGGCCTCCCTGAGAATTGGTGTTTCAGTAAAGATGTAGACGAGGGGAGAGGGCGAATGCACCTCCTTGGCATTAATACAAACAAGATGTGATGCAGTTCAAAGGAGACAGTTTTTATGTAGGTAAGTCTGGGGATGGGTAGACCAGCTGGGGGAACAACAGGTGCAAAGGTTCTAAGTTGGAAGAACTGGGATATTTGAGGGATGGCAGAGAAGGGTAGGAGAGGGGAAAGATAAGAAATTGGACCAGAAAAATAATGAGGAGGAAGCGTAAGGGTGCTGTTGCAAAGCGTCGTCTGGCCTCTTATTAGGACTTTGGTTTTTACTTTGAGTCAAACAGAAAGACTTTGGACGATTTGAGAAGAAAGGGGACATGATCTGACAGGTGACAGATCATTCTGTGTGCTCAGCTGAGAATATTCCGGAGAAGAAGAACGAGAAAGAAAACAGGCAGACCAGTTGGTAGATTACTGCCATGTCCATGTGAGAGAGACCATGGTGGGGTTGCAATTTTAAGCAATGGAATTAGCAGTGGAGGTAATTTTTTTTTTTTTTTTTTTTTTTTTTACATTATTGTTAAAAATAAAACAACAGGCTCAAAATGGAGTTGCTTATGCTAAACCTCAAGCCTCCAAATCAGGACCTAACTTCATTGCAGTTTTGGCTCTCTTGGAAATGGAAATTAAACCAATCAGAAACTTACCTGATCAGCCCAGGTTAGATAATATGCTTGATAGACTCCTGTCATCCCCTAAAGGAAAGTGACCTTTCATTAACCAACCTTTTTTTTTTTTTTTTTTTATCTAATGTAACTTCCTTGTTCTCTCTCCCTTCTGCCTATAAAAGTTTTTCATTTTGCACAGCTCCTCGGAGCAGCTTTCTGTCTGCCAAATTGGAGGCTATCAGATTCATAAATTGCTGAATAAAGTCTATAGGATATTTAGAATTTACTCAGTTGAGGTTTGTTTTTTAACCTCAAAATGTTTGATGTTTGCAGGAAAGATGAAGACACAAAAATGAAAAACAGTAATGATATTTAAGGGTAGAGGATTATCTGAATGATGCATGCATATAGTTAATATTATATAAAATGCATATAATATGTAGAAAAAACTCATAATGGTATATTCAGTCAGGATATATGGTAGTGTTAAATAAATGTAGTAGGTCATAAAATAGACAAATTTTATTTTCACAAATACAAGATACAAATCTATGTTACATGTACATACAATACAAAAAATGATAGGAAGCATATAACATACACATGGATTATGGCTGTTTTAAAATGTTTTTAGTGTTGCTTTTCTTCATTTGCTTTTTTTCCTACAATGAATATGCTTACAGATATTAGCTCATTCCTTTGTTCAGTCAGTTTTTTTTTTTTTTTTGAGTGGGGATTAAATTTAAAATTCTGCTGTTGGCTTTGAAAAAGATTTAAGAATGGGTGACACATAGTTCTTGTCATCAGTCTTTACAATTTTGTAGGTGGAGAGAAAGAAAAACATGCCAGTACACATTACCGATATATCAAAAAATTATACCAATGCAATTAGAGAAGCACACACAAAATGCTATGAGGGGTTATAAGGTGACAAATATTTACTTACTTATAATTTTTTTTAATGTTTATTCTTGAGAGAGAGAAACAGAGCATGAGTGGGGGAGGGGCAGAGAGAAAGGGAGACACAGAGTCCAAAGCAGGCTCTGGGCTCTGAACTGTCAGCAGAGAGCCCGATGTGGGGCTCACACTCACAAACTGCGAGATCATGCCCTGAGCCGAAGTCAGACACTTAACTGACTGAGCCACCCAGGAGCCCCATGAGGTGACAGTATTTAGCTGTTGGTGACATTTGAGTTGGGCTATGAAATATGGGAGGTGTTTTGACAATTTGTGGAATAGCATTCTTAGCTGAGAGAATAGAATTAGAATTATAGAACTAAGGATGTATATAACATGTTTGAGAAAATAAATTCTATATGGCTCAAGTGTAAAAGAAGTAGATTATTATGGTGTAAGGAAGTATGTATGTAAAAGTATATATGTATAATATAGTATAAAGACGTATGGAGATATGGTAGAATAGAATCAGATGTAAAAAATTTGGAAAACTTCATGTGATAGGAAATTATTGGTCATTGAAGAGGTGTATATATGTGCTATGCTTATAGATGACACACATTTGCATAAAATATGCTTAGCCTGAATAAATTTATATGTATTAACTAAAATCATTATTCAGGTTACTCGGGCTATTAATTTTAGACTTACGCCACAAAATTGATATTTATTGAGAAGAAAAATACCATTATGACTTCCCTCTCTTCCAGAAATATTTACTGATTTATTTTGAGCTCTGTTAATACAAATGTACTGTAAAAATGTATTTGTGGATTAAAATTTTTACTCTAAGCCCTCATGCACTGAATTTCTCCTAAGTAGCAGCTGGGCAAATCTGGTTTATTACTTGTGAAGTTTATTTGGAAGAATGAAAAGAATTGTCGCCCTCCAGAAGAACTTGGTAGTGACGTCTATGGAGAGGTGCTGGACATCTTTAAATTCCTTGTGACTTAGGGCTATGGAATGGAGCCAAAGCCAGCATCCTGGCTGCCCTTTGTCACATTGCTGCCGTTTGTAAGTTTGCATTAGTCAACAGCACTTGGAGGGGCTGATTACTTACTTGTGAACATTTGCTCTTGGCTGTAAACTGGTAAATAAACAAAGGCTCTGCATGAGAGAGCAATGGCATTTTGGTAATTCTAAAGAGAGGTAATTATAAAGAGAGGAAACCAAGATGTTACATTTTGCAGTCGTTTGTCTCTCCCCCCCCCCCCCATTTGTAACCGACAGATTGGATTTAACACATGGAAACTGGAAGACTACTTGTCTTTAAAAAACGGTCTAATTACACTTGAAACTTAAGGGAAATAGAAGATTCCAGGATATTTTTGTTTTGAATTTGAAATTGGGGACAGCGCATGCACAGTTGTTTGTTTTCACACTTTATGGGAATGAATCACACCATGTCGACCGTGAGATTTAATTATGTATTTAGCAGAGAAGCTGGAGCTGTGCCAGCGCAATAGCTAAGCTGCTGGGATAGCCTGTGCACAGCCCCTTCCAGTTTCCAGGCACTGCAAACCTTTCTTAATGGCACAGTTAGCATAGGTGATGGGATGGTGTTGATGAGATGCATCAAGTCTCCGTGGAGTGCTTTGGCTAGGAAACAAAATGCCGATGTCAAAAGGACATTTTTATAATGTGGAACAAAGCTGCTGAGCCTCTGGACATAGGGTCTAACTGTAATGGAAGCAATTTGAGCAAAACATGTTATCTCTGCCCGTTCCTGTTGTTCTCTTCATCCATAGGTTGGTGCACAAAACTCCCTCCATCCGAAACCCTCACGTACACACGGAACTTAGCAGATATTTAGATCCCAGGGACCAAGGAGTGAACGAAAACTTGAATTATTTTATTGGAAAATTTACCATTATTTTAATGGGTTTTCTCTAATAGTCATGTTAGAACTGGACTGGCTGACAAAATTCTTAGATTAATAGATGTTCAAAGATTTATTATTATTATTTTTTGATAACAGCTGACTAGGTTAATTTACTTATGAGGGACTCATGAAGGATACTCACATAAACTAAAAAGAAAGATGTAAGACTGATCTGATCTTGCCATAAAAGAGATTTTTTCTTAAATGTGTCTGATACAGTGTTTTTCATTCTCAGGTTCTTGAAAGTAGTAGGGCAAGGACCAGAGTTGTTGTTGTTGTTTTTTTCTTAATATCTCAAAAGCCTAACAAGTCATATATTTACTACCATGAGAGAGCTGTAAGGTTAATGGAATATATTTTTTTCTTGTTTGATATAATTATATCATCCTGGCTGATTGACTATAGATGATGATGTAGAATTTCATTGTCCATGGTGGAAAATAATAAAAAAACCTTTCATGGTAAAATATCTGGGATACAAAGATATAACCTCTAACATTTATATTCTTTTTTTTTTTTTTTTACATTTTTTTTTCACGTTTATTTACTTTTGAGAGATACAGGGACAGAGTGCGAGCGGGGGAAGGGCAGAGAGAGAGAGGGAGACCCAGAATCCGAAGCAGGCTCCAGGCACTGAGCTGTCAGCACAGGGCCTGACACGGGGCTCAAACTCACGGACCGTGAGATCATGACCTGAGCTGAAGTCGGACGCCTAACCGACTGAGCCACCGAGGCACACCTAACATTTATTTTCTTACGATTATCGTTGTCTACATTTTTTTCTTGTCTCTAAGTGGGGATGCAAATTATATGCGAAAGCAACATATTGACTTGGGGCATAGAGTGGGAAGTGGAGGATGCCAATTCCTTCTGAATGTAGTAAATTCTATTTGGAGACAATATTTGATCTTTTGATCCTTGATTCCTTTGTGTAAAGGTATTGAATTCATTCTCCTATAATCTTGGTTATTGTTTGGGAGGGGGTTGTTGGAATTTGGTCACAGTGAGTCTTCTGGAGGCAGTGACACAGATAATGTTTTAATAAGATGACCAATGGAACATGTGTTAGATAACTTCCAGTGAATAGAGTGGAATTGCTTTTGATTGGGAATGATGCAGTCTTTGTGCTGGTGATGTTAAATGGGCACCTCAAAGACCAAGATAGGCCAAGTAGGGCTGTTATGTGATTGGTTAAATTATGTAAATGGGCCCCCTGCTGATACTGGACTATAAAAAAGTCACTCAAAGATGAGTCTTTGAAAATATGTAAAACTAGCTTAAAAAAATGGGCCAAAAGAGTCATTCGTGACCATGGATAGAATTCTGCCTCTGTGGTTGACAGGCAGGGCAGCAGCACTCAGCTGTGAACCCCTTTAAAGAACCCCCTGTCTTAGCTGACACATCCAAGGTCATGGCCCTTTCTAGGGCTGGACATTGGTGAGGTGTGAGAAGAGGGCACTTACAAAGGCCTGACCTCTCATCCCAACTTGGGACAGCACCAAAATCAATTCTGTCTTGAGAACTTTTCGAGAATTTGTCCAAGGCTTTCTTTGCAACCACGTCACAGCTCAGTTTCTCTCTCTGCTCAGCCCTGTGTCTTTTCTTTCTCTTCCACAGATGTTGATCACACAGTAGCTCCCAACAGCCTCCTGCATACTCATCCCTTCTGAGTCAGTTTCCCAGGAAACCTAACTGGCAGCAGCCTCCGTGTGTACAAATGAAAGGGCTACTCCTGGCTGCTTTTATGTCTCACGTCTGCAGTCTGGGGCCTGTAGTGTAGCCTGACCTGGGAGGTGTGGTAGCCAGCCTACCCTCTTATACTTCGTCTGGGTTGTCCTTTAGCCATATGTACTAAGTCAACCTCTGTGGTTGTAACAAACCCTAAGCCATTCCTGTATTCCGTTCTAACTACCTTGAGAAAGATCCCCACCCCTCCTCCACCTCTGTGTATTTAGATTCAAACCATCTGAGATAATTTCCACTGAACTTGAACCATGACCAAAATCCATCAGCAGCATCCTGGTCTTTTGGGCTACATGGCCTATTTGGGTATCTGAATTCACATATAAACATTGTTATACACCTATTCTGTTTTCCAGAAGATACTTCTCTGGATCCCAGATGTTGAAAGCATCATCATGTTAGGAGCCAGGAAATGTTTTGTCATTTCTGTTATGTGTGAAGAATAGTATTTAAAATATTTCCCCTGAATTTGTTATTTTGCATCTTGTTTTGCAATTTCTATCATTTGTAAGCTTAAGTTGGTTTTTCTATGTATGTTTTCAGTGTGCCTGATTAAACCTGTTATTGTGGTTTTATTTTGACACCCTCAGTGTCAATTTTCAGGAAACACCTGTCTAAAGAACAACTCAGAGCTCATCTTATAGGAGTGAGCCAGCCATCTCTGCCAGGCATAGTAGAATTCTAGCATCTGTGTGTTCAGGCCAAATGGTGCCTGTACCAGTTTGAATTAATTTATTTATTGTTCATATTGGAGGAAATTCACAATATAAAGATACGTTTACCAAGAGACAAATTTTTTGCCATACTAAAACCAATTTCAAAGTATTCTGGTATGTTTATTGATTATCGAGTCAGAACTTCCTCTCAGTGTAGCAAATCTCCCATTATGGTTTTTGGGTCACTGACACAGAACTTGGTTAACCCGGACTCTAGCTAATAAGTGATGTGTTGCATGATGCAAAAAAGATGATACACCTCTTTAAATATCTTTTCCTAGTTCACTATGATTAGTAAATATTGGAGAAAATGAGCTTTTATCTTTGGAAGAGATCCATCTTCCTAAGTCTTTTTTCTCTTTTCCTTGGCATAAAACATGCTCACCTTTAAATTAAAAAAATGATAATAATTAATAGAAATGACTTTCAATCTGTACGTTCAACTGTCCACACAATGTTCCATGTCTTTATTTTTTCAGTGAGTGAACTAAAAGCCAAATTCTGAGGACCTTTCCTGCTGTGGTGATGGGCAGCTTGATTTCTTTTCTTCTTTCATTAGAGTTGTTCTTTCTTCCCTGAGTTGGGACACGAATCTTGGACCTTTTGCAAAGAGAAAGTATTAGAAAGGAGGCCTCTTGTCTTTCATCATATGATATCTGGGTCCTGGACTGAATGTTCGTGTCCCCTCCAAATTCATAAGTTGAAGTCCCACCCCCCCCCCCCCCCACTGTGGTGGTATGGGGAGGTACTTTGAGAGGTCATTTAGATTAGAGGTTTAGATTAAGTCATGGGGCTGCGGCCCCCATGATGAGAATTGTGTTCTTATAAGAAGAAGAAGAGAGACCAGAGCCGTCCCTCTTTCTCTGCCATGTGAGGACACGTCGGCATCTGCAAGCCAGGAAGAGAATCTCCCACCAGGAACTGATTCTGCTGGCACTTGAATCCTGGCCTTCACAGACTCTAGAAGTGTGAGAAATAATTATCTGTTGCTTAAGCTCTCAGTCTATGTATTTTGTTATAGCAGCCTGAACTGACTCGTACAATCTGTCCACATTGAAGGCTGCTGAGATGGTCCTTACTTCTTTCCACATGGCCTTTCCAAGGGTGGCATGTTTCTCCTCGTTCTGTGCCATGCTTGTGACCTGGCATCTGTGGTCTCCTTTATTTGTATCATGCAACACCTCTCTAGAATTTTGTTACCTCATTCTGAGCAGTGCACAGGTTCTCTTTCTCTTGAGACCTGAATGTTCAGTGTACTTCTGCTGGGTTCCCTGCCTCTCTTCCCAGCACTTCAAAGTCCTTAATAGTATACGTATTTGTGAAGGAAAATTCAGACAGACTTATAGGTAGACAATTTCTGTCTTCACCATTGCTTGAGGTTCAGAAATCCTGTAATGTCCTCAAGAGCAGATTACTTCCTTTAATTAATAATAACAGTAGTAGTAGTAGTAATACTGTGTGTGGGGGAACCACATATATTTGAATATCTCAAATTATCTTCACCCACAAATCTTAGCAGCCATTTATTGACAGGTGTTTTCATTGTAGTCAGGTACATGAAGGAGGATGCAGGTGACTTGTGCAGAATTTAGGACCAGCCAGCAGAGAGAGCTTTTGAGTTCTCAGTGCAAGTAGAGCCGGCCTGGGTCCCAGTGGTCAAAGATGGTTGGTCTTGGCCATAATACGATGCAGGGATGCTCAGTCATGGGGAACCAGAGGTCTTTCTCCTGACACCTGTGTGCAAATCCTTACTAGCTGTGAGATCTGGGCATGCCGCTCAGTCCCTGTCCTTCAGTTTTCTAATCTGTAAAATGGGGCAATTTTTACTGAAGTGACTGTCATGACACTGATTGTTGAAGAAAATACCAGGACTGTTAGAAATGTAGGTCACCCTCTCCTCCCCTCCCCCATGGCAGGAAGGAGAGAATAATGAAGGGGGGGGGGGAGGAGAGAAATACTGAATTGACAGCGTATTTATCTAGATGGAATGGAATTAAAAGCAGAAGGAACTAAATTTACTTTGAATTGGTAAGATTAAGTTTCCTGACATCAGAGGAAATGGGTGTCTATAAATCTATTTTTCACAAGTGGGTCAAAGTGTCTATAAATTCATATCTTGCTATGATAATTAGATAATTACCTTTTAAAAATAACATGTGGTTTATAATGCATCAGACACAAATGCAGGATTTATTGGCAAGAACTAATTGATTCTAATTAGTTTGATACCTAATTTGGTTTTATGTTTCTCTCTACATTTTACCTTCAGATAGAAGACTCTTTACCTTAACAGCTCATACAGCATAGTCTGTTAAACATTTCTGGAAGTAGAAATGTATCATTCCCTTGAAAGTTATTCATTCCAATCATAAAGTGCCACAGGCTTTCTCCTCCCCCCATGTCACCCTGCCCCCATTCAGAATTCTATAGGGGAAGAAATGGTAGGGAGATGAAAGTCCTTTAAGACTTCTCCTTTTAAGAAATGAGACTCTCTTTTCCCTAATTTAATTAAAATAAACATGACTTGAGAAAGAACAAGAAATACCTGAAGGTTTAATTCTAGTTTCTCTCCATCTGTCAGACCCATATTTTCTGAAATGACCTAGCAGCTGTGATGCAAAGACACCTTACACTAATGTGCTCTTTTATGCACATATGAGACTCAAGTTTTAGTAAATATTTCAGTATTTTATTTACATCAGGTAGAGTCACCTTTTAAAAATGCCGTTGAAAGTGCTATGTTTTCCTTTGAAGGTGGCATATTAGCAATTGAAGTGAGTCCTCTAGCCGTATCATTGACCGATGAGAAGATTTGGGAGCGTCTTCTGGCTCAGAACAAAGTATCAAATTGTACGAGGGGACAGTTTTCAGTAACTCTGAGTGGGTCTGCTCCTCTGAGTAGAGGAAAGCACATACTTTGTGTGTTCTCAACAAAAGGACTACGAGATTATAAGGAAAAGCCAAAGTAACATGATGATAACACCTGGAAATAAAGCGGGGCCTCATTCATTCATTCAGTCCTTCAACTATTTACTGAGCACCTATTCTATGCCCTATTGGAGGACCGGGGGACACTTGTGTAGAAGCAGATCCTGTTCTCAAGTACATTAACGCTTAGAGAATCCCTTAGTAGGGATGATGTCACATGTGTCACCTGAGAAGGCGCAGTCAGAGGGTTACTTCTTAAAGAGGGTGAGAGGGGAGGCTGTGTGGTTCTTCAGGCTTCCATGGAAGAGTTTTAAATCTGACCCTTGAAGGATAGGTGAAACTTTATAATGTATTTATATAATACATGTATTTTAGGGGAGAGGAACAGCATGGGTGCATTCAACAGAGGCAGGAAGGTAGAGGGCATATTCAGGGGGAGTGAGCGGTACAATGAAGTAAGAGATGATTAAAAAATAGTATTATAGCTGGTAACAGTTTATGAAGAGTGATTTTTTTTAATGTTTATATTTTGAGAGTGAGAGAGAGAGTGTATGAGTAGGGAAGAGGGGCAGATGGGAGGGGTAGAGAGAAAGAGAGAGAGAGGGAGAGAGAATCCCAAGCAGGCTTCACAGGCAGTGTGGAGCTCGATGTAGGGCTCAATCTCATGATCACAGGTTCATGACCTGAGCCGATAATCAAGAGTCGGGTGCTTAACCAACTGAGCCACCCAGGCGCCCCTTAAGAGTGATCCTTAAAACTTCCCTGGGAGTATACAAATAACCAAGAGGAACATGACATATTGAATTGACAGCATATTTATCTAGAGGGAATGGAATTAAAAGCAGAAGGAGCTAAATTTACTTTGAATTGGTAACATTAAGTTTCCTGACATCAGAGGAAATGGGTGTCTATAAATCTATTTCTCACAAGTGGGTCAAAGTATCTATAAACTCATATCTTGCTGTGATAATTAGATAATTATGTTTTAAAAATAACATGTGGTTTATATGGTAGTGTAGCCAGAGATGGCCAGCTACAGGATTGACATTTCTTTGAAGCCTGACCTTTTTTCCTAATAATTCCTATAAAGTTTGCATTTTATTCTATAATACAAGTACCTTTGTTTTTGATATAAATAGTATCTTAAATTGTTTTCAGGAAGATGCCACTATCCTGTGGCTACACATACACCTTGGTATAGTGAGTATGTCATAGCCCTGGGTATATGTGCTCTGGGTTTGAGAAGCATTGGTAAGTACTTGCTCAGATATGAACAGCAGAAACTAAGAACAGAGAGGAAGATTAACACCACATTGTGGTTGGCCTTGAGCAAGCAGTTCTAAGACAAACTACTTGGAGGAAATTCTTTATGTAATGGTGACATGATAGAAGGCTTTAAAGCACAGCAGTCACAAGGCTTGAGTTTACTTTGGACAAGCAGGATTGGCTTGATAGCAATATGTGTATTAGATTAGGAGAAGGAAAAAGGAATGAAGAAGACCAGTCGGTAACTGCCAGTGAAATCCAGGGTAGTGGCAAAGATAAGGTAACACAAAAGAAGAAATTCAACATAGACCCAGAACAGATGGAGCTTGAAAATTAATTGGATGTTGGTGGACAATGGTGGGAGAAGAACATACTTTTCATGACTGTGGTAATTGTGAGTTGGACTGTCCAAAGGTTCATTAAAAGACATGGGCAGGGTGGGGGTGCCTGCGTGGCTCTGTTGGTTAAGTGTCTGACTCTTGATTCTGGCTCAGGTCATGATCTCACTTGATTGAGCCCCCCATCAGGCTCTGGGCTGACAGCTCAGAGCCTGCTTGGGATTCTCTCTCTCCTTCTGTCTGCCCCTCCCCTGCTTGTACTGTCTCTCAAAAATAAGTAAACTTAAAAAAAAGAAAAAAAAAAAGACAGAGGAAATGTGAGAGCCAGAGGAGCAAAACTGAAAGTAAAGGGTGATAAGTTCCATTTGAAACCACAGAATATGAAGCAGTCTGTTCTACAGATTAGTATAGACAGTTTTTTTAAAAATCTCCATTTATCTCATTAAGGATTCATGCATTTCCAATAAAATCTTAGCCATATTTAATAATCTTGACATTTCAAACTTATTTATATGTTTGTGTAGTTTTTAATCAGTTTTTATTACTAAAAAGTGGTAGTTCAAAAGAAGTTAATATTAGAGATTTAGGGTCATGGGGAATAAAATAAACTTTAAATTCCAGTTAATACATACAACATACTTTTGGCATGGATAAGTATGGTGCCTTTTCAAAAGGAAAAGGTAAAATTCCAAATGGTGAAGAGTAGCATGTTTGTGTAAGTTTAAAATAGATCGCAATGTTTATAGTTTCCATCGGATGCATTGAAAATTGATGAGAGCTTTATTTTGAAATATCAATATTTACAATATACTGCAAGTTATATGCTTTTCAGTTATTTCAGCTTATAATGAAAAAATTTGAACATCAACTTAGAAAATGTAGGAGTGGTACATAGATATTCAAACTTATTTTAGGGAATATATGAGCAAAAAAAAAATTTGAAGAGCACTCCTCTGGCATATTATTTGTCTCACAGTTTTTCTGGAATCATCTCTTTGGATGCTGTTCCTTTGAATTTGTGTTTCTTTTTGCTGCTCTTCCCTCTATTTAGACACCAGTGTCTTACCTTGTGGCTGGTGTCAGCACGGAGCTTGTGGCCAGCAATCCCCGTGAGTGAAGTATTGCTAACCCTTAAGAGGACTCCAGGGAGGGGCACCTGGGTGGCTCAGTCAGTTGAGCATCTGACTTCAGGTCAGGTCATGATGTCGTGGTTCACGAGTTTGAGCCCCGCATCAGGCTCTGTGCTGATGGCTCAGAGCCTAGAGCCTGCTTCGATTCTGTGTCTCCTTCTCTCTGCCACTCTGCTTCCCATACTCTGTCTCTTTCTCTCAAAAATAAATAAACATTAAAAAAAAAGAGAGAGAGAGAGAGAGAGAGGCCTAGGGTTGAGGGTGGAGGTAGTTCAGATGAAATACCTAACATCTACCAGGCTTCCTCCTGGGTCATGATCCCATTTCATCCTAGCTGTGTGGCCTTGGGCAAGTCATCCAACTTCTCTGTGCCTCATCTGTTCATCTGTAAATAACTGATGGTTTGTGTAGGTTCTGGGTAGGGGTTACTTTGCACTGTGTGGTACACAGAAAGAATTCAAGAAACAGTAGTTACTCTCAAGGGAACCAGTCCCTTCAGAAGTAGGTGAGTTTATAGAGCTTATCACTTATTCTGCTGTCCCTTGGCTCTTTTAAGCAAAACAATCTTTCCCCAAACAGTACTGAGTGCCTGAAGTCACACAAGGAATCTCTATATCCTCAGGCCTAATCCTATTAAATGGCAGAAAATTGCACCGCTGTCAATCCTCTACCAAATCTCATCTGCCGTTAACCCCAACTTACTACTAACAATAGCTATCATATCAGTCCTAGTCTGAGGGTGAGGAGGACTTAACCAAACACAGGTACGAAAAATCATAGCATACTCCTCAATCGCCCACCTGGGCTGAATAACAGCTATTATACTATACAACCCCACAATGATAATGATATGTTATTGGGCAAAGGGAAAGAGAGAATCTTAAGTAGACTCCACGTTCGGCATGGAGCCCAACATGGGTCTTGATCCCACAAACCGCGAGATCATGACCTGAGCTGATATCAAGAGCTGGATGCTCAACCAACTGAGCCACCCAGGCGCCCCCCACCACTTCCATCTACCAACTATTAAGCACCTTTTGATTACTAGAGTATTTCTCTACTTGTGAGTTAGAGCACCCTTATGTAGAAGCCAGAAAATTTCTTGCAGGTAGGATACAAGTACGTCGCTATGGCTTTACAAATCAGATGCATTTACTGATTAGTTGGGTTGGGAGGTTAAGTAGTGTGAGTCTCCTTTCAAGAGGAAGCTTTGTCAGATGCCTGAAGCATTTGTGACCAATGTCAAGTATCTGGTATAGAAGTGGTACTGGTGTGGGACCAAGGTGATGGCAGTGGAGTCATGTTCTTGGTGGCTGTATAAGTTTTAGCATATAGTTGATGATGGCAGTTCTATCAGATGATCATAAGACTGGTTTCTGGGAAATTTATACATCTTTCCTGGAAGTTTAGCTCCTAATCTGAAACTCCACCCTTCTCATCTGTCCTATGAGTCTCTACTGTCCTTTGAACACACTTCTTTGTCTGTTTTCCCAGTCTACACTTCTCAGACTGAAGCAAACATACAATAGATATAGGACAGGCTTCTAAAGGAACAGACACCTCTGTTCTAACATCAATAACAGCTTATTCTAATTGGAGTCTTCCTCAGACTGTTTTAGAATCTCCTTTTATAGCCTTGTATGCTTCATACATAGTTCCATCTTGTTGGTGTCTTCAAAGCTCTAAACTGTGTGCTCTATAAGGAGTTAATATTCTTCTGGTCTTTTAAATTAGGAGTTCCCAACTGTTTACCTGTTGCCAGCACACTGGACCAATATGAAATCATACCATCATCACAGTGATGTTGATGGAGTAGGGCTGGCGTTAGAGTGGCGGAGGGCACTGCGAACTGGGGAAATTGGGGTAAATAGGAACATCCAGTGGATGAATGTTATTTGAAAAGGCCCAGAGAAAAATCTGATTCACTCTTGTTTACCCCTCACACTGTCCCTTTGACTCCAACAACACCAATCTACAGTTGAACTGTAAAACCTCATCAAGATGACAGGCCCTAGATAATCCTGAATAATTTTTGCACCCCCTTTGCATGGGTGGATGTTAAAAAAGAATGATGACATTCAGGAATGTGAGTCACTGAGAGTGACTTTGTCCTATAATCCATCCATCCTTGGAAAGAACATGAAACAAAACTTGTAAACAAAAAAAAGGCTGTTTTGATTAGCAGATATGGAAGCTATGTTGTATACAACACTTTTTTGTGTGTATTTGCTTTTGATGGGTACCGTTGTTGATGTAGTCAATCTTTTGGATTCCTCTTCACCCTTTCATTGATCAGACTATTGCTAATACCACGTGACAGTGTAACTTTTAGAAAGACTTCTTTAATTACATTGATAAATATAATATATATTTTAGTTTAAATTTGCTCTGATGTGTATGCTAATGAATTGCAGCCTCTTTCTGAAAGCTGAGGGTAGAATAAATGAGACCTGCTATTTCAGAGGGCTTCAGATTTTATCTCTAATATGCAAGATTTCAAACTTGGATATTACATTAACCTTAGATATGCCTAGTAATCAGTGTGGCCAGACAGCTGTCTCCTGATTATATATCTGAGAAGATAAATATGGCATTTATGCCAATCAAAGTCAACACTAATTCACTCGTTGACTAGTCTCAAGCTTAATAGAAGGTTCTGCAAACAGAAGAAACTTAGGAGATGTCAGCTGGAAATGAAAAAATTATTTACCCCCCAGCCATCTTCAGGCTAAAGATGCACAGTCCCTCAATACATTCGTTAAATGTGAGAAAGGCTGCAAAAACTTGGCAGGTTTACTGATATGTCATAACTTATGTAAGAATTGTCTGGTCTATGGAAAAAAAAAAGTCTCTCTCTTTTTTTTAATTGTGAAAACAATGTCACAACATTACAGGGAGTTTGGCAAAGAGAGGGGAAGATATCAATCATAATCCCAACACTCAGATATTAAACCGAGTATAACGTTTGTGCGTTTTATTCCTTTTGTTTTTTATTCACATGGTACATTTTCCATTGTTGGAATCATGGTGTACTTGTAACAATTTTGTTCCTTCTTATTAAAGTCAGTTTAAGAAGGATTTTTTTATGTGTTGCCGTATTGCCTCATAATTAATTTATTTTAAAACTTGTGTTGTTTTCAGTCAGGCAGATATACTATAATTAATTTAATCAATTTTTACCTGTGCTCACCTAATTTACTTTTAACCTCTTGAATTATAAAATATGTTTCAGTGAAAATCTTGTGATCATTGTGTTTCCCATATTTTGGGTCATTTCTTCAAGATAAGTTAGCCAATTATAGGGGAATCACAATTGTTAAGTGTGGGTGCAAGTAAGCCTTCTTGGTGACAGGAAGCTGAGGGAATCCTTAGGTGATTGAAAGTCATTTGCTGAGAGGAGAACAGAGTACGCCTGAGATAGCTACCGGTAGGAATGAAAGAAAATTGGCAAGTAATAAGAGCTGTCATTTTCTTGTGTGCACTGACTATGTGCTTCTGATTTGGTAAGTGTTTTTTGCGCTCTGTCACATAATAGTTGTATAATTATTCACCAACCCTCTGCAGCACCAGTTTAGGCAGAGTAAAAAAAAATTATCCAGTCTGGGTGTTTGCCAGAAGAGTGTAATGGAAGGGCGATGATGAGAGGAAATTGATGATCTAGCCTGAGAGAGGCTGAGGGGAGAGATCATGCCTCTCAGCTAGACAGGAGAAGTGGTAAAAGAGTATGCACAGTTGAATATGCTGTGTGGTGCTAAGGACAGATTTTTGCACCAAAACACTGGCTGAGTGGACTGTAAATAAGAGGACAATTGATGGGACAAGATCTTCAGACATCCTGTGTATTAACAGAAGAGACTTAGCTTGGCGTTACTGGTTTATTACCCTGCTAGGTAGGCAGTCCACTCTTTATAAATAAACTTCCGAGGTAGAAAACCAAGTGGAAAGATAAATTAAGTTAGAATGTCTTGACTGGTCATCCTAGGAGGGGCCATGTAACCGTCTTTAGCATCATCATCCCTGATGATGGATGGGCAGCCTGCTTGTGAGGGATCTCCTATTTGTCACTCACCAGCCGGTACCCTTCAGCCAGTATTTCTATGCCTTAATTCACTCATCTGTAAAAGGGGGATGCTAATAGTATATACCTCATAAGACTGCTATGAGGAATACGAAGTCAATACATCAAGGCACTTATAGACACTGAGTTTGGGCTAGGCATCATCGTATGTTTATTATTACCATAACTACCATGATTTAAGTTTCCTAAGTGTGGCAATATGATACTTTATTTTTTTTTTAATTTTTTTTTTCAACGTTTATTTATTTTTGGGACAGAGAGAGATAGAGCATGAAGGGGGGAGGGTCAGAGAGAGGGAGAAACAGAATCGGAAGCAGGCTCCAGGCTCTGAGCTGCCAGCACAGAGCCCGATGCGGGGCTCGAACTCACGGACCGCGAGATCGTGACCTGACTGAAGTCGGACGCTTAACCGACTGCGCCACCCAGGCGCCCCAATATGATACTTTATTACTTTAGCTCATTTAATTCTCACAAAAAATTTCTGTGTTTTATGGTTGAAAGAACTGAGGCTTAGTGAAGTTATTTGCCTTAATGTCATCTCAATTTATAAATGTTTTTTGTAATGTTTTTATTTTTGAGAGACAGAGAGAGACAGAGTACAAGTCAGGGAGTGGCAGAGAGAGAGGGAGGCACAGAATCTGAAGCAGGCTTCAGGCTCTGAGCTGTCAGCACAGAGCCCAACGCAGGGCTTGAACTCAGGAACTGTGAAGATTATGACCTGAGCTGAAGTCAGACGCTTAACTGACTGAGCCACCCAGGCGCCCCAGTGGCATCCCAATTTGTAAATAACAGAAATGGGATTCAAATCCAAGACTGCTTGAACTGAAAGTCTTAGACAACTTTCTTGAGAATATGAAGACTACAGTGTTTTGTTCTCTCTCTCTAAAGCTATTAAAAAAAATCAAGTTTGTTTGGGGAGCTAGAGCATATAGTAGTGGCTCATCCATATTCCCTCAAGTTTCTTTACCATTTCCTGCCTATCAGCCCTGTTATGTTTTCCCTCACTACATCCAATATCAGTGTCTCTTTGGTAGAGGGCTGCCTTCAGGCTACTAAAACCAGTATTATATCCATAGGCTCATTCAAATCCTAAAAAAGACAGAATCACCAGGAGGGCTTGTTAAAAACAGATTCCTGGTCCTTTTTTCCAGAATCTATGATTTTAGAGGTCTGGGGTGGCTTCCTAGAATTTGCATTTCTAAAGAGTTCCCAGGTGTTGGAATCACACTTTTGAGAACTCCCTTCTTAGAGTCTCCATTTTAATTAATTATTAGTGTTCAATGTTACTATGAAAACAAATGTGGTTGTATCATATCAAAGAATAAAAAACATTTAAAAATTGTAAGATAAACAGAATACTTTTTTAAAATTTACTTTCGTCTGGTATCTTTCTTCTCATCCCTTTATTTATATTGATTTGAGTGTTTAAGCCGGTTTTTGCTTTTTAACCTAACTGTATTTTGAATACATGAGTCCAGTCGATTTTTTTAGTGTTTTGGGTTTCATCTCTTCCTATTTTTGATGTTTTCAGTTGTTTGATTCATTTTCCTTTTTCTCAGTTATTATTGGTTTGATCCAGATATTGTTCATTCAGATTTTCCCCGTTGAGTTTGGAGGGCTTACTGTCTGTATATTTTCATTCCAGTAATGGTCACCACCCTCTCCTTGCTCTCCTAATGAGGTGCAGATGACTCTAATATAAGTGAAAATTCTGCACAAAACAGACTTCTCCCTAGACCAGGCGCCTGTCTCCCCAGGGTCAGGTGCTAACATCCTGCCCTTCCAGACTCATCCCTCCTTGCCCCTCCTCCCCCAGCCCTGTGCTATCTTTGGAATACTTTCACCTTTCTTCTCTCTTCATCCACCTTCAAGTCCTAGGGTTTGCTATAGTTTGTTACTTATGAGAATTTCAGATATGATGTTGTGTACCTCCACATGGGAGTGGTAGTGGAAGAAATATGGAAGCAGTGGGTCCCTTGGCTTTCTTGAAATCATAGCATTGAGACTTTCCTCTTGTTCCTCCTTTTTTAATTAAAGAAGAGTACCTTGAGCTTTATTGTCTCAAAGGAGCTTGGCCTTGGTTGTGGGATGTTCTCTGCAGGGGTATGCCAGCAGCAACAGAGGTAGTAAAAGTTCCCAACCACAGAAACTTCCAGGAGGCTGGCTCTTGTTCCGCCTATGTCTGTGCCCGTTTGGAAAGCTAACTGAAATACGAGAGGGAAGGAGAGAACCATACACACACACACACACACACACACACACACACACACACACACACATATACGTATATATACACACACACACATATATATACACACACACACACACATACATAAAACATCAAAAGCTGTATTTTATTTTAGAAAGGTAAAACAGTTCCAGGGATGTGTGTCATTTCCCACAGCAGCCTCAACACCCTCTGTTGCACACTGACATGTCGCCACCTCTGCTCCTTGGTAGCTCTGTAGTCGGTCCCTGATCCCCTAGGCTTCCCTAAGACCGTAGAGTTCTCAACAAAGCACAGGAACCTGTCTGGTTGCACCTGAAGGAGCATGTCATCACTCTGCTGTTCTCTGTACAGTCAGAACATGCTGCCCCTAATTAAGTGAAGGGAGCTGTCAGGGGAATCCTGGATTCACTTTTTATCAGTTTGTTTCTGGGCTCTGTGGTCAGGTGACATCATTGTTTTTACTGACCCCAGTGAGCTGTGCCCTCCAGTCTCAGAGAGACAGCACCATATTTGCTTGTACAATTTTGCCATGTTTCCTAATTTTCTTTAACATTTCCGTTTGAAGGGTTTGGAGACTCTGCTATCTTCTTCTCCTACCAGATATCCTCGAGGTGTGTCCCTGACACTAGGAAATGGGGTTTGTTGAGTGTAAGGTGTATGAATATGAAAAGTGGGAAATTTGCATGATTATAGTACATTCTTCATTGAAATTCTCTTCTGTTTCAGCATACAGCCTGTATTGGTGTATGACACAATTAATGAATCCCAATTGTTGAAAAAGGGTAAAATAAAAACCAAAAAAAAAACAACTAAGTGGGATTATAACTTACCTAAGTGTTTTATAGTTTAGTAACCAGTTTATCTTTGAAATAGAGTGTCAACATCAACACGGTTTTAAGATTTCTGATTGCCATCTTGTTTGGAATTTTGGAAGTTAATTCATTGGTTTGGGTATTTAAAATGACAGAAATCTTTGATTACGGTTTTCCTTTAAAAAAACAACAGAAAATTTTGATTATAGTCTTCCTTTTCTAAAATATGAAATGTTTCCAAAGACATGAGGCCATCAATGTTGAGTTTTAAGCTCACCCTGATGAGATGAGGTGAAGTGTAGAAATTTGAGAAGAAACAAACGATAATACGTGCCACTTTTATGTGAATAGAAGTAATTATCTTGTGGAATACTGATATCTGCGTGAGGAAATTCAGTTTAGTGTAAACGTTTTTCTTGAAAAAGGTAAAATAAATGTTGCGAAGAGGAGAGAGAGGAGATAGAGGGACAGAGAGGAAGAAAGGAGTACTCTTCCTACTCTATTTGCCCACTTCATTCTGGGGAAAGGAAATCCAACTCAGAAAACCCTTGGTGCCCTTTTTCCAGCCCTGTTCTTTTTAATGAGTGCACTTTTCCAAAATGTGTTATTTTTAAATATCAACCTCACAGTGTTATGTAAATTAGAAAGTGCTTTGGAGCTGGGGTCAGAAGATCTTTAACCTGAAGAGTAGACTGAAGGTCTAGTTCCTGTCTGGAAAATTTCTTAAAAAAATTTTTTTTAATGTTTATTTATTATTGAGAGACAGAGAGAGACAGAGCATGAGCATGGGAGGGGCAGAGAGAGGGGGAGACATAGAATCCGAAGCAGGCTCCAGGCTCCAAACTGTCAGCACAGAGCCTGATGCGGGGCTTGAACTCACAAACTGAGATCATGACCTGAGCTGAGTCAGATGCTCAACCGACTGAGCAACCCAGGCGCCTCTGTCTAGAAAATTTCTTAGGTGGCCAACCTTGGGAAAGTCAGCCATTCTGAGTCCCGCTTTCTTCTTTTCACAAGGTTTTGTGATGGGTGTGCTCTCTTTTCAGCTTTTTAAAAACTCTTTCCCAAACTATTAAGTACTATATAAATCTAAAGCATTCTTTCATTTCTCCAATGTTTCTCCATAATCAGGGAGCTTTTCAGTTTTAAATGATGTATGCGCTCCTATGGAACACATTCAGAATGAGTTTACAATGAATTACTTGTTTGATTGCGCGAATAAATGAAAACACCCAAGTTTGGATCTTTCAGAAAGACCAAGAGCATTATTCCTCATCTAATATTTTCACAGAGCTAAACACACAGGTCCTTGACAAGATGGAATTACTGCTACATGACCTTGACAAAATGCTCTTGACTAATTGCCATATATATAGGTACCCCTGTCGCTTTCCCCAAATCCTACCTCACATTCCAAGGGGCATCCTCTGCTTGAAGTCCCATCTCCAGCCTACACATATGCTAGCTTTAGAAACATCAGCCACCTGTTTTTACCCCATCTGAAGGTCTATGTCCTTATTATTACATACCCCAACAAAGCAAAAAAAAAAAAAAAAAAGAAATTAGCCAACTCTAAATTTGTGATGGGACTCAAAAAAGACAGTATGCTGAGGGCAGGCCTGGAATATGGATTTTTATCTTTAATTCACACAGTATTTGTGAGGAATAGAACAAATGCTTGTTGTTGATCATTTGAATTGTGGAGGAGGTCGATTTTGAGAAGAATGGGGAGTACCTGGCATTTCTATCCAAGTCGCAAATAGAGTTTGGAGGTATTTTAATCTTGTTCTATCTCCGAGGCATCATGACCTTTGAGAGGAAACATATGACTTAGCCTGGAACAAAATTGAAAGCAAAACAAAACAAAAAGCAAAAAACAGAAAAACAAAACAAAACAAAAAAACAGCTAAAAAAATCTTAAGAGGGTAGAGATTGTAGTTAGCCTAAAGCATTTTAGTTTTCCCTGATTGTACGTTCCAGTTCTGAAAACTAGTTTTCTCTGGAAAACAAATCTCACTGACACCTGTCTGTGACCTGCCAGATCAACTTCCTTAAGTTTCTTAATATTACACTTTCCTGTATATTGTATGTTGGGAGTAGAAGACAGGCAACCTTCTTTGAATTATTACTTCTAATAAAAGGATTGTCTTTAGTAGTCTTATGATTTGTCACCGGAATTTTATTTCTTGTTTGATTAACACTCAAGCATTATGATTTGAACAGTTATCAGGCTGCTGTCAAAACTTGAAATACTCTTACTAAATTCATTTTTTAAAAATTTATCTCATCGAAAGGATAAAAAGTCATATAGCGTGTATATATGTAAAAAGGATTATCTAAAATTTAAGTAATACCATATGTACACTTTGGCATTTCTCCTAAAAATGTTCTAAAATATATTTCTTTCTTTTTTTTGCTGTGTCACTCCCCAAATGTAAAATGCTTTTTCATTTCTATGCTGTAAGTTGATTATATACAAATCTTACTTAAACAGTGATATAAGACATATTGGGACATCAGATAGGAATGTGGCTGTCATCCAAATCCTAGGTTTTATGTTCATTGGCACCCTGAAATAACCCCACGTTCACCCCAGATAGCCAAAATAGACTTATCAGAGAAATTCAGAAATTGAAAATTTTAAAATGAGCATCAGATGAGACAGACAAGGGTGCCTGGATAGCTCAGGCTTGGTTAAGGGTCCAACTCTTTGTTTCAGGCCCAGTCATGATCTCATGGTTCGTGAGATCCAGCCCCATATCAAGCTCTCTGCTGACAGGGTGGAGCCTGCTTGGGATTCTCTCTTTCCCTCTCTCTCTCTCTGCCCCTCCTCCGCTGATGCTCTTGAATGTACTCTCTCTCTCTCTCAAAATTAATAAATAAACTTAAAAAAAAAAAAAGATTGGACAATGTTGGTTTCCTAACCAATAGCCATTCCCTTTTTAGTGAGCAGAATGCCAATTATGTTGAGAGATTGATGAGAGAATGAGAAATGTGTTTCCAGAAGGCCAACCCCTCTCTAACGCCAGGAGGTGAATCATTGACTAGTCTGGGCCAAGCAAAGTCATACTTTGCCAGTAGTTGTTGTAGAGAGGGAGGTATTGACACATTCTCAAAAGACTCAGGGTAAGACTTCCCTAGTAGTTTCAGGGACTTTGGGGAAAGAGCTCTTGCCCTCATGGAAAGAGAGGGACCTAGGAGAAGAACTGCCCCTTCCCTACTTTTTCTGTTTTGGACAGAGTCAAGTAAGGATGCGTTGCTTGGAATGGTGGTAATTATTTGGGGGGTATTCAAGGAAAACTTGGAGGGTGAAAAGCCCACTTGCTGAGGATAACAGCACAGAGAATCCTATGGCCAGAATCCTATGGCCGCCATTCTGCTGAATTAACCTGAGCTGCCTAATTTTATACTTTTGTTATATGAAATAATCAATGTGCTGATTGTTTAAGCTGCTAGTCTTTGTTTTTCTCTGTTACTTACAGATAAAAGTATCCCTATTGACAAATAAGCAGTTTTTGATTTGCTGGTTGGCCTGGCTTGAAATACCCATTTTTCATTTGTTAGGTCTACTGACCGGTTTCTGTTGTAAATTTAAAATTTTTGACTCTGAACTTAACTTGGAAGAGGAGGTTGCAATGCATGTCCTTTGTGCCCTATAGTGTGTTTTTACATTTGTTAGTGCAGGTTTCACAGTAGGTCAGCTTTTATAGTAACTTGCGTCTCCACATTTCCCAGGGGTAGTGTTTATTCAGACTGACACTTGCTGCTTCAAGTGTGGGCACCCTGTTAGAAATGCAGAATCTTGAGCCTTACCAAAGTAGGGCCTGGATTTTATTAGTAAGATTCCTAGGTGATTTGTATCCAGTTTGAGAAGCTCTACAGTAAAGGAACCTTCTTGGGTTTCTAATTTTTAATGGATGAATCTATTTTTGCTCGCGGCCTTAAGAAGAAAGAAGCATTCAGCTTCCTTCTTCAAGCAGGTAGGGAGAGTTCTCAATTCCCAGTTTCAGAAACAGAAACAGCGCTGCCCTTTGTCCTGTCAGCTCATCCCCTGCGGTGAACCTGTGTCCTGGCCAGGCTCCCCAGGCAGGCTTTGAAACCTCAATTTCCACACCCCTGTAACCACCCCCAGCTTTGCCAAACAAAATAATCTGATTTCTTGGTCTCTCTTCATTTCTGGTAGTTCTCTTGATGTCAACTTTTTCTAGTTTTTTTTTTTTTTTTTTTTAAGTGGTGGGTGATTTTGTTTGTAGCATTTACATATTTTTGGAAAAGGAGGAGATCCTTTTCTGCTATCTTGGACTGCTCTATTCACAAGAAGTCTCTATTCCAAAGGGCTCAGTGAAATTGCGGGAGGTGGGAAAATTAAGCATCAGATATTAGAGAAAGACCACAGTTTTTATTTAATTTTGATGAAATAATGGACTAATATAGGCTTCATTATCGCTGCTAGTAAAACTGAAGTGCACAGAAGTACTGTAAAATTAACAGGAAGGAAAGAGAGGAAGTGAACAGAAAGCTGACTCAGCTGAAAAATTAATGAAAGTAAGGGAAACTAATGATAAAATGTGTTAAATAGTAAGTAAGTGTTAAAAATAAGATGGAGTGAATAATGCCTTGTATGTTAGTTACATCAGCAAACTTGCCTATATTTTTATATCAAATAATCAGAATGGTGTAAAAAAAAAGAAAATTCAATATTTTGTTGTTTTTAAGCAAGACCCATAAAGCAAAGTGACAGATAAAGGTTGAACATGTGAAAATATTGATAGAGATGTAACAGGCAAATGTAAAAGTGAAAACGAAGCAAGGAAGGAAGGCAAGAATTCAGACAAAGCAGAATTCAAGGTTACAATCATTAAAGGGGACGGCTGAAATAGACTTCAGGCAGGCCTTCCGTTTGGTTCGGCTGAGGGATGATACACCTGGGAGACTGATCTTTGCTCTACTTACCTCCTCCTAAATACTGAGGGATGTGTTAAAGGCTGTGTTGTACCAGTTTTGTGTATCTGGTGAGCAGGCAGGAAAGGAGCCAGATTTTCTAAACTATGGCAAAGGGAAACTCCTCTCTTAAAACAAAACAAAACAAACAAAACAAAACAAAACAAAAACACAGAGAAATTCTCACTCCTGGCCCTTGATCTTCAGAGCAACTTTATGCCCCTAACTGGGGACATGAGGACCTTCGAGAGTGGGGGTTCTGCTGCGGTTGCCCCTGCTTCACATAACTTTCTCTGTGAATTTTGTTATTCTTTGCCATTAAAGGTATTTTACACCTTCTCGTTCTGTCTGATGGAACCTTTCAGTCAATCCTGGTGCCGTCTCATTTGCATTAAAAAAGAAATGATACAATGAGATGATATGGACTAACACCAGACATTTCTGTTCTGTCAAATAACATGAGGGAAATAAGCCCAATTCTAAAATAATGACATTGAAAACAAAATCCCATGCAATTGCAAACAAAACACAACAAGATATGATATATGAGAAGTAAAAACACATGTCTTGAGACTTTTACTTTTCTCTGAGTTTGATTAATCAGGTTAAAAAGAGAGAGAGAGCGAGAGAGAGAGGGAGAGAGAGAAATGGAAACCTGCCTAATTTCATAAGGCCAATTAATGATTCTATCTAACTTTTTATAGGAAAAGTAAAACACTGCCCCAGAAATTAAAGAATAGGTTAAAAAAATCTTTCTAAACAACTCCTATGCCACAGAAGAAATTAAAATAGTTATAAAATATTTCAAAAAATAAATGATACAGTACCCTGTATCAGAACCTATGGAAGAATGACTGAAAGACAGTTCATCATACCCATAGCCTTTATATAGCTATGTTGTTAAGACCTAAAAAATAAATTAATTATATATATATATAATATATATATAACATTATATCAGAATGTTAAAAGCCTTTAGGAAGAAGTCAGTGCTCTAAAATACAGAAGGAAAAAAAGGAAAGAGAAAGAGAGAACTATTATGTGAATCCAAGAACCAATTCTCTTATAGAAATTAAAAATAAGTAGATTTGGCTTTAAGTGACCAAATATGAAAAAGATGGATAGATAGCAAAAAGTTTTAAGAAATGACTAGCATGGAGTAAGATAACACTTTGGTTAATTGTATGCATATATATATTTATATATATTATCTGAAAGAAATTGATAATATAAGAAATTGATGATGATAGTTTATAAAAATTGAAGTAAGCCATTTACTGTAGAAAAAAATTAATAGTTTTCAAAGGGCTACCTCCTTTGATAAAGCTTTAAACCACAGAGTTTAATAGGTGAATTCTACCCAGACATTAACAAATAGAAATGTCTAATGTGTTCAACTTGTTCCAGAGCATAGAGAATGATTAGAGATTCAAAATCTTTGCTTTTTTTTTTTCAAAATCTTTTTATGAAATCAACATAACCTTGAAACTGAAACTAGGCAATAAAAGCTGCAGACCAATCCCACTTACGAATGTTAATGCAGACTTTCCCACTTATGAATGTTAGTGCAAACTTCTAAATAAAAATATTAGCAGGTTGCCATGTGAAGTCCAGGCCAAGTGATTTAAAGTTAAATAAATATTATGAAATATGTTACTATAATTACCCAGAACAATAAGTCAAAGTAGAATTCTATGACTATTTTCATGGATATTGAAAAGATACTGAATTAAGTTTAATATTTATTCATCATAAAAACCTTTCATAGAACATGAATAAGTAGACGTTTAATGAATATGTGTGTGTGTGTCCTGAGCTCACTCTCAAAGCACTACTTAGAATCATTACTATTCAAGTCAGAAGCAAGACTTTTCAAGTAATAATGAGTTTGATTATTTGGGCAACATATACAGCTGAAAAACAACTACAATGAATAGAAAATGTTAAAAATGCTTGCAAGCACTGAAAGTGCTGAAGAGAGTAATGGATTTTCAGGAAAAATTCTGGGGGAGTGTCTGAATTTAGAGAGGCAAATGGATCTATTTCCCACAGTTAGTTGTCAGAGCAGAGATTTGAATACGGCCTACTCACTTCTGAGATTACGCCCTTTGCCATTATACAATTCTAATTAAATATGCTAGGAATTCAAATAGTGAATGGAGACACATAGGGAAAAGCAGCTTTCTTTCAGTTCTTCTCCCAGGCAACCATTATTTCCAAATACCAGTGTGTTCTTCCGAAAACTGTATTTGTCTCGTCAACATAATGTATATTCATCCATCTGTCTACATCAGTCTATTTACCTATCATCTGTTATATATCTTTTTATCATAGGTGGAAAACATAGAATGCATAAAGGAAAAGATACATTTATGTAAACAGTTGCGGGGCGCCTGGGTGGCGCATTTGGTTAAGCTTCAAACTCTTGGTCTCGGCTCAGATCATCATATCATGGGTTCATGAGTTCGAGCCCCACATTGGGATCTGTGCTGATAGTGTGGAGCCTACATGGGATTCTCTCTCTTCCATCTCTCTCTGCCCCTCCCCAACTGGTGCTGTCTCTGTCTCTCTCAAAGTAAATGAAACTTAAAAAAAAATAATAATAAATAAGTATGTAAACAGTTGCAAAAAATTGTCTGGATTAAATTATCATTTTATAATGTCAAAAGCCGACTAGAGAACTGGAAAAAAATGAGATGCATATGTTAGAGACAATATAAATATTATGCAAAAAACCACTGCAAATTGATTATTGGAGGGGGGAACAAAAGAATGATGGACAGAATACATGACAAAACAACTTAGAAAAAAAAGGAAACCCAAGAAGATGTATGTACAAAGATGATTTTTTCAGTGGCTAAAAACTGAAAACAACTTGTATTTTCATCATTGGGGAATGGCATGCTATTAAATAATTAGTTTTTTTTTAAAAAAGCAAGAAAAACAGTTAAAGCTAGTTGTTTTGAAGTGGAATAATGTTCATGTTATATTGTTAAATGAGAACAATTTGAATAATGTGTATTGGATGAGTCCAGTGTTTATAAAATCCCAAATCTATAAACTCAAAAATTTATATATGTGTAGATATTTTGGTAAGTTTGATTACAAACTAGGCTGCTCTCAGAGATTACTTGTCCCTGTGATGGGAGGAGGAGGTCAGTGATTGGAAGGAGAGAGCAGGGTGAAAATAATACTATTGCATGCATATTAGTTTTGTTTCATGTATTACAATGATCATATATTTATTTTCTAAATGTACATATATTAAAGAAAAATAAAATAAACACAGACTCCTATTTCAGTGGTGTTTGATTAGTTAACAGCAATTAAATGGAGTCTATAAATTAAGATAAATTGGAAGACTTGTTTGAGGGAAACATGCAGTTATAAAAATTGAATTGTCTGCATAGATGAGCTGGTAAAAGCAGAGTGGAAAACTAGCAACATGCTACATGATTAGGAAACAAAAAAAAAAAAATTAAACACATTTAGATTCTCTTATTCATTCAAAATTCATGATGCATATATGGCTATTTGTACATATTGTGATCACTCAGGTCAGTAGACTTGATTACCTATTGTTTTCTACTCATCACTATTTCTATAAAGTTGTGAAATTAATGAGATCTAGCTTTCTTGATACAGTTTCTGTGTTGAAAAAGGTGGGCATCAGATTTTAACTGACCATTTAATTAAGCCGGGTGTGATACAAGAGTGGTCCTGGAATAGTTTTGACAACCTGAACAAACTGAAAGTCTGACAGGGCCTGTGGCATTGCTTTCTTCTCTTCCACAGTTAGCTTAATAGGTCCTCTAATATCCCTGTGGAGATAAAGTCAGGTATAAGCAAACAAAGAGAAACAACAAACAAGGGCACAAATTCCAGGTGGACTACATATTTAAATGTAATACAGATCCACAATGAACAACTAAAACCCCAAACCCACTAAAACAATCATAACAAAAACAAATATGGAAATAAGTAAATATGCTTACTACTCTGTGCTTGTCATTACTGTCCTTTTTTTCTATGGCTATTTTCTCTTAAAATAGAAAACTGTAACCTTTTACTTATATTAAACACCAATCATACAGGCTCTAGCCAGGGTAATTAGGGAAGGAACAGAAGTAAAAGGCATCTAAGATTGGAAAGGTAAAAGTGAATCTATCTCTATTTGCAGATGACATGAGTTTGTATATAGAACATCCTAAGGAATCCACTAAAAAACTATTAAGAACTAATAAATGAATTCAGATGGGTTTTTTACTATGCAAGGTGATTATACAAAAATCAGTTACATTTCTTTTTTTTTTTTTTTTTTTTTTTCAACGTTTATTTATTTTTGGGACAGAGAGAGACAGAGCATGAACGGGGGAGGGGCAGAGAGAGAGGGAGACACAGAATCGGAAACAGGCTCCAGGCTCTGAGCCATCAGCCCAGAGCCTGACGCGGGGCTCGAACTCACGGACTGCAAGATTGTGACCTGGCTGAAGTCGGACGCTTAACCGACTGCGCCACCCAGGCGCCCCAAAAATCAGTTACATTTCTACACACTACCAATGAACATTCCAAGAATGAAATTGAGCCAACAATTCCATTTACAACAGCACTGAAGTAATACAGTATTTCGGTATGGATTTAATGAAAACATGCAAGACTTGTACATTCAAAGCTATAGAACATGGAAATAAAAAAAAAGAAATTAGAGAACATTTAAATAAATGGGTAGACATTCAGTGTTCATAAATTAAAAGATTTAATATTGTTAATTTGGAAATATCTCCAAATTGATGTGCAGATTCAGTGCCAATTTTAATAATATAATTTACAAATCGGTCCTAAAATTCATATGGACATTTAAGAGACCCAGAATAGCTGAAAGAATTTTGAAAAAGAAGAATGAAGTTGGAGGACTCACACTCTCTGATTTTAAAACTGGCAGAAAAATCAATAGATTGGAGGTTCCACAAATAAATCCATAAATATATACTTAATTGATTTTTGACAAGGTACCAGGATAATTTCATGAGGAAAGATGATCTTTTTGACAAATAGAAGAGGGAGACCTAGATTACCTCCATGCAAAATAATGAAGTTGGATGCCTGTCTCAAATCACACCAAAAATGAACTCAAAATGTATCATAAATCTAAATATAAAGGTTAGAGTTATTAAACTCAGAAAAAACCCAAGTATAAATCTTGACCTTGCATTAGGTAGTAGTTTTCTAGATTCAACACAATTAACAAGCACAAGTAACAAAAGAAAAAAAAAATCTAGACTACATCAAAATAACTTGGATTGCAAAAATAATTTACAGCAAGTTTTGTGCTGCAAATGACACTATAAAGAAATTAGAAGAGCAACCCACATAATGGAACATATTTGCCAATCATATATTTGGTAAGGGAATTTATTGAAAAAAAAAAATCTTACAGCTAAGTAAAAAAAAAAAAAAAAAAAAAAAAAAGAAAGACAACTTGATTAGCAAATAGCCAAAAGATCTAAATAGGTTTTTCTCTCAAGAAGATGTACAGATTGCTGATAAGCACATGCAAACATGCTCAACATTATTAGGAAATGCATATCAAAATTATGATGATATACTATTTTACACACACTGGGATGGCTATAATAAAAAAGACAGACAGTAACAAATGTTGTAGAAGGTGTGGAGAAACTGGAACCCTCATTCACTACTGGTGGGGATGTTAAATAATGCAGTCAATTGAAAACCAGTCTGGAAGTTCCTCAGCAGCTTAATAGAGTTATCACATGACCCAACAGTTTTGCTTCTAGGTGCATACTCAAGAAGATAGAAGTATGTCCACCCAAAACCTTGTATATAAATACTCATTCATAGTAACATTATTCATGGTATTCAAGAAATTGTAACAGCCCAAATGTCCAACAACTGATGAATGGACAAAGAAAAGTGGTATATCCATACCATGGAACATTATTCAGCCATAAAAAAGGAATAAAGTACTGATACATGCTACAACTTGAAACCTTGAAAGCATTATGTTAAATGAAAGAAGCCAATCCCCAAATACCACATATCATGTAATTCCGTCTATATTAAATGTCCAGAATAGACAAATCCATAGAGACTGAAAATTGATTAAAGGCTTCCTAGGGCTGAGGAGTGAAGGTTTGTCAGGAGGGGATAG
The DNA here is from genome assembly GCF_018350155.1 of Leopardus geoffroyi. Taxonomy (NCBI): domain Eukaryota; kingdom Metazoa; phylum Chordata; class Mammalia; order Carnivora; family Felidae; genus Leopardus; species Leopardus geoffroyi. The sequence goes on along the minus strand of NC_059342.1, from coordinate 16,304,415 downwards.
GGAGTGGTTGCAGATGGGTATTTTTATGTGTGTGTGTGGACAAAAATGTTCTAAAATTAGATTGTGATGATTGTACAACCCTGTGTATATGTGAAAAAGGAATTATATATCTTAAGTGGGTGGATTGTATAGTATATGAATTATGTGTCGATAAAGCTGTTCAAACAGATCCAAAATAGAACAAGACGAAGGTATAGTTGAAGGCTTTAAGTCAAGAACTAACTACTGCTTTGTGGAGAACCGCCCCTGGAAGGAATGACAACTTTACACCTTTGTAGTACTCATGGGAAAAACCAGATGATAGTTCCTGACCGTCACACAGTGGTCTACATTTCTAAAACAAGCTTGCTTACATGCCATCTTACTTGCCTCTTCTAATAATCTTGTAATGTGAACTGTCAGTCATTATCGTGCACATTGGCAGATGAGGAAAGACAAGTCTGAGATATTAAGTGGTTTTCCCAAAGTCGTATCTCCACCAAATGGAAAATCTAAGTCCAATGTTTCTTCCTTATTTTTGGCTGACTTGGAGTTTTTTTTCCCAAGATGATTGCTAGCCAGGGTTTTTTGTTGCTATACCCACTAAGGTCAAAACAGTCCATCTGAACAGATTTGAGATCTTCTGGCTTAATTCTTTTGTTGTTGTTGTTGTTGTTGTTGTTGTTGTTGTTGTTGTTGAGCGGGATGCCTATCTTTTCTACACTCAGTCAGTTTTGCTCATTGGATATTAAATCTATGATTAGTGACCATGAACCTGACTCATGCAAGTAAAATGTAATAACTAGAATCATTTGAGTACAGGATCTAAGGTTCCAGTGGGAAATGAACCTAGAAGAGGGGCAGGGCAAGGAAAAGGAAAAAGGGACACATGAGAAACTTCAGCATCAGGTACAAGCAAAAAAAGAATCTTTCATGTGAATTCATATGACTCCCCAGCACATTATACCATATCCTGTGAGGCTAGAAACCTGTCCCCATGCTCAATAACACGGCATGGCATGTTCTGGCAGAGATGGGTGTGACCATCTGACTGAGTTGGAATGTGATAGGGCAGAAGGGTTAGCAGTTCCAAACATTTGTTTCTCTCAGGGGCTCCAATTTTTCACTCTGTGAAAACTTGGCGAGGTGCCCATTTCTTGACTTTTTTTTTTTTAAACTCCTCTTCTTCCTTGCCAACTTGCATTGCACGGCAACCGGGAATATGCCTGATCACATAAGGAAAATTCTGATTGAGGCCAAGCAGTGTATGAAGCCCTCGTTCATCTTTGAGCTTTGCCTCTGGCCCAGATACATTCAGCGCAGGGACTTGAAAACCACATGTGGCAGTTGTATGCGGGAACAGGATGGGGCTGAGTTTCCGCCTCCATATAAAGACAGAGAAAGGTGCTGACAAAGAAGAGTGCACTTCTTAGGTTTGGGATTATTCAGACATAGCTGAACTCCATTGAAATTAGTGCCACAGGGGAGAGTAATGGACCACATTTCAAGCATTTCCCTGGTCCCTTATATACGGCTTTGTGTGTGACAGACATCTTTTGAATTATGGCAAAATTCAGATCCATTGAATGTTATAAGAGTGCTCTATTGCTTTTCTTACAAAATATTTAGGTTTTGCTTCTTTCAGATGATATAAACAACTCTTTTTTGCATTCAGAATTTATTCTCAAATTTTCAGGTTGCCATGGGTGTGTTGCTCATGTCATTTGACTGGAGGTAAAGAATTAAAACCAAACCATTGTTTTGAAATTACCAGGCTGTCATATGTGTATTACCTAGCCCATGTCATCTGACTGGAGCTAAAGAATTAAGCATAAACCATGGAGATATTATTTTATTCTGACTCTGTCTGCTACACACTGTTCTCGCAGGAAAAAAAGAAAAAAAGCACAGGTAGCAAAACTTCATCTCCCCCAAATGCACTTCAATACGTTTTAAGTGTAAAAACCTAATTTAAAATAATGTCAGCATCTTTGGGCTGTAGAATATAAGGCTCAGCATCTTTAAATTATTTAAGAGGTCCACAGAGAACCAGTTATGCTTATAACGTCAGATTTACTCAAAGAAAGGGGAGAGCAAAGCAAAGTGTTGAATAAGGGTTTCCTATGCAGTTTCATTGAGTTATTTCTGAATTCCGTAATTGCAACAATAGTTCTACCAAACTTTAAAACAAGACAAGATATGCATGTACATAAGGTTATGGGATCTATTTAGTGTGTTAGTTTTGTGATTTTCAAACAAATATTTTGTGTTCTAGCACTGCTACTACCCCTCTTGGTTTTATTTACTCACAGTAGAATCTATCCAAACAACATACTAAAAAAGACAGTGCCCCTCGCCACTTCTAAAACCTGTCATTTTTAAAAAAAATTAGAGACAGATAATTTCTTTTCTTCTTTGCTTTTTTGTTTGTTTTTGTTTTTGTTTGAGACAGGAAATTTCTAAATATATCCCGTGCGTAACTGCCTTGGTGCCGTCTTTTCCAGTGGTCTGGGAGAGAAAAGAACCTTTCTTTTTCTTAAGGAAGAACATACCATGTAAATAATTTTAGCAGCAAATTAATGTACGAAGCTTCATCTATCATGCGAAAGAAAAATCATTAAAATGAGTAGTGTAGTGCTCTGAGGACCCTCGGTGCTCTGGAGGGATGAGAAAGGACACTGAGACTTTAGAACTAGAAGCTCTCTCCACAATAGGCATGGTAACACGGTGAGAGTTTATTGTCAATATATTCATTACTGGAGCATTGCCTCAAGCCTTTATTGTATTTTAAAGATCATCACCAGGAATTTAGAAGATGTGCAAACTGCACGTCTCTCCTCTTCTGATGGTGACTCCACAGTTGGAATTAAGTTGCGGTCACTTGACTGAGGGCCCCATTGCCATGTTAAGGCCACAGGTATTGCAGACAGAGGGATCTTCCAGACTCAGAGAGCTATTAGGTCAATGCAAAAGAAACTATAGTGTCAACACCTTGTGTAGTATGTCTGGTGATGATATAAATATACAATTAATTCAGGATTCAAGAAGGAACAGACTGATCTCTAATAACTCATCTGCTTCCTTTCCGTACATTGCTAAGTTGTCTAAATGGACTTTTGTAAAGATATTTTCAAAATATCTGATGGCATGGTATATGCAACTAAGAAGTAATTTGCATTTGAGTGGTCTGCCTTCTAAGGATGCAGGCCAGGTGGGGTGTCTGGGACAGGCCCCCTACTGTATTAGGTAGGCTTTCTTATCCTCCAACGAACATCGTGTGGGACATGACGAATTTCACAGGACAGCCACACTTGGCTAAAATCACTTTTCTCCCTGAGAAAATTTCAGGCATCGTTTTTAAACTTACTGTCCTCTTGCATTCCTTGCTTTCAATCACAGTTTATCAGGAGTTATGGAGTCGCTTAGGTTGTTGAATCAAAATGCCCTGTAACTCCCACCACTGTCCCCTTGCTCACCTTCTCTCCTATATTCCTCATTGCTCTTCATTGATAGAGGTCCAGTCCCCATCCCTGCCTCATTCTTTAAGTGGCCCCTAATCTACTGTTGCCCTAACACAACCTCTATTTTTTCCCCCTTACTTCATTCATTTGAGATTTCTCTGGACCTCAATCTTTTCTCACTTTATCTACTTTAAAATTCCCTCAAAAAATGCGTATAATACTATTTAGCTAAATGAAGCTAAAAAATTAAAAATGATGTAAAAGATATGAGGAAACATATACAGAAAGAAAAGAAAAGGAATTGTGAGCCATTTCCATAATTAAGCCTGAAATTTAATCTGTTTCCTGGAAAACAAAGAGGGGAAGATGACAGGTTGTCTGTCTATTAATGTCTGATAAATAGAAGACTAACTCTACAGAAGTAAACATCTTTGGCATTAAACTCTACCACTTGTAGACATTAGTAAAAGACATTAAATAAAGTTAATGGCAATGTATTTAGCAGTTTTACAGCAGATGCAGAAATACCTCTGTATGGCTCTTTACTAGAGCAAACACTAATATAAAATGAAATCATAGACTAGTAAAGACACTTCTACAGGGTCTAAGATAGTACAGCTCACTCATGTTTCTTTCAGGTGACTTACTTTGCTACACTAATACAGTGTATAGATAACAGAGAGAAGTGATTCATAATCTGTGTGGTAGGGGAGATAAAGCTTATATCAGTATTATCTTGAGATCATTTTCAAACTATACATGCTGCCCTGACTCCTTTCTCTAGATAATTTCTAATACAACCTTTCTAGAGAGAAGTTCCACATTTTTCTGATTGATTGTATATAGAGAGATGCACTTTTCTTTAGTAAGCAGGTTTCACACATGGACTCAGACATGTTTAGGAATCATTATCATAGTCTTTAAAATGTAACCAGAAACTGAAACAATTGTTTAGTGCATCCCAATGAGCTGAAAATAGAATATATTTATAGCACACATTATAGTTTTCTAAAATGTTAACACATCACCTTGTTTGATTGCCATTAGAACTTTGGAAGATGGGACAAGTATTCTGACCCATTTAAAATTTCTTTTGATTATTAAAACTATATGTTATTGTGTCCAAAAAAAATTCCCAGGAGAATTGGGGAAAGTTATCTTTGGCAGTGGGAGGAATGTTCAAGAAGGGTGACTAAATAATGGCTGAGAAAACAATACTTGAGTTGTAATGAATATTTACTTGGAGTAGACAAAATTTTAAATTAAAAGAGTCTAAAATGTCAGGATACAACACAATTTAATTTTTCTGCTACTGCTAAAGATTGAGAGTTCACGAAAGAAGTGATTTCTGATAGCATAATTAAGAATCAGTTTTCAACACATGTGGTTTGGATGTGTCTAAGTCATAATATTTACATATACACATTCCAATTCATGTTCATCTACACATAAAAATACATGGGATCACAACGCACATACAGTTCTTTATCCTGCTTTCTTCACTTTATATTATATCTTCACATTATAATAGGAAAATATTCTCATGCCAATTAAATTCTGTATAGAACGTTATTATTTTTTTAATGTTTATTTTTGAGAGAGAGAGAGAGCAAGCTCACGCAAGCAGGGTAGGGGCAGACAGAAAGGAAGACCGAGAATCTGAAGCAGGCTCCAGGCTCTGACCTGTCAGCACAGAGCCTGATGCGGGGCTCAAACTCATGAACCACGAGATCATGACCTGAGCTGAACTTGGATGCTTAGCTGACTGAGCCAACAAGGTATCCCTCTCTAGAACCTTATGTTTAAAGTCTGTACAGTGTTTGAACATACCACTCAGATTTTCTCTCTCTCTCTCTCTTTCCCCCTGCCTTTCTATCTCCCCTCTATACTTCATTTTAGGGCCAGGAAATAGCATGATCACTAGTTAGGTTTTTCACCACTGAGAAGTGATTGGATTATCAGATCCCAGACTACGCCTTAGGCCGAAAACTTGGTCTTCTTTCTTTCCTGTATATACTCATTCTTTGCATTATTTCAGTTTCCTTAAGACTACATCTATATCTGTCCCTGTATCTGTCTTTCTATTTCTTTCTGTATACCAGGGACACGCAAATTTTTATCTTCAGCCCACACCTTTCTTTAAGACAGATTTGCTACCTAATTCTTCAGGACAACAATTTTGGAGTATCCAGATTCCTGTCTGTCATAAGCCCTCCTTCATATAATCATCTGTCAGTACATTCTATTGTCCCTACCATCAAAATATATCTAGAATCTGATGCAACTACTTCTGATGTGAAACTTGTGATCATATCCACAATGATTTCTTGCTAGATTAATGTCATAGTCTTCTAACTGGTACCCTGTTTCTATTCTTGCCAAGGTTTGTAACCATGTGATATGCAGATATTTTGCTGCAAACAGAATTTTAAGAATCTTACATGAGCCCTCACATGTAATGTGATCAAAATACATTCATTACTTTTCATGTGTTCATTAAGAGAAGAAGCATTCTATATTATATTATAGCTGAAATAAACTTTTTTTGTGCCCTGATTTCTATCATTGACCAAATAAAGCAGAAATTTAAAAATTATGAGGGTAATTTTTATTTTTCCTGCTTTGTAGGTCACTTCCAGGTAAGTATTCAGTCAACTCAAAGTTTGAACTCCCTATGAGGATTCTTTTCTTTCTTTTTTTTTCTTTTCTTTCTCTTTTAGTTCCCCATTCTTTGATGTCTGCATCTCCCTCCTCCTTGCAAAACCCCCTTCCCTGGCTACAGAAGGGGCCCCAGAACTCCGCTTGGCCTTAGTGAGTTCCTCATAGCTCTTCTTTCCGCTGAAACTCCTTGCTTTGCTGCTGTCTCCTGAAACTAAGTTAATATCCTTGTTTGTACCAGTCATCAGCAGTTTTTATACCTGTCATCCACATATGGCTCATTATGATAGCATTTCTCACCCCTCATCAGATCCTAAAACATTTCTGATGTGCTTCTGAAACTCGAATCCTTATCATCAAGATCCATTGTGTACTCAGTCTCTCATCTGATGGTTGCTTTGTTCATTTATCTATTCCTTTCCTCTAGGTGAAATTGATTCTGGAGGACATCGTTCTCTGCAAATGATCTCCAGTGGAGTGTTTTTTCTCTTCATCTCCTTTCATTTTATTGGTTCACTGTAAGCAAAGGAACCCAGATCCTGATCCTCACTTCTGGACCATTCTTCCTCTCTTTCCTCTAAAAAGACACAATTTACAACCTCACATTATTAGACTGTACTACTCTCTACCACACCTTGTTAGAGTCATCTATTGATTCCCATGGCATTTCTCATCATTGCTGAAAATGTTGATTTGTTTCATGGTCACTGTCTCCAGTACTGCTTCTGCCTATATGTATCCTCTCTACATCTTCCTCCTTCAGTTCATTTATCTGTTCTTCAATAATGGGTCTTGTGCTCGACCCCATCTGATTCACTAACCACTCCCATGGCAGACACTAGAGCTTATTCTATTGATAACTCCAATTCGCCAGAATCTCAGCTTCAAATGTGCTACCTCTGACCACCATACCCTGTCTTTTTGGCTCACTCTGTACGTCTGTCTGTAGGTCTTCCACTTTATTGGGATATATAATCTATTGTCTTATTTCGTTTTCATCCCTATCATCCTTCATTCACTGCCTGGTCTTCAGTTACTTTCTTAGGCATTTTAATTTCATGATCTTTCATTTCAGTCCTCCTTTGGATACATTTTCAGGTGTTTTGTCCTTGCATGGTGTGTGGTACTTATCTGGCAAAACACCAAACCTTGTAAAATATAATCCTCTGACTGCTCTATGTCTACATCAGCACAGCCACATTTTGCTATGGGAAAACACACAGCCGTGTTGTCAGGGCTTCTGTTCTTGGGCGCTGATCTCACCTAGGCCCATCTTACTGCCCTGAAATCGTGATGCATTGTTCTGATTGGTTCATATCTGTTCATGACCATGTCATACTCTCTTCTCTGCGTAAATCTTTAGCATCTCCTCTCATGTGTCACTCTCTGCTAAAGACACTGCTTTCTTATTTTTTCTGAAAGAAAATAGGGGCAAACGGAAGAGAACTTCCACAAACTCTCACCACCACATTGGCCATTGGCCATGCACTTCTCTGCCCATCTACTTCACCCTGCTTCCTGTTACTGTGTGTGGATCACTGTGTTCCTGTCTATGATTAATTCCTCTCTTTGTCCACTAGACACCGTCTCCCTTCACCTACTTAAACTATATCACTTGAAATTCTCTCCTTCTCTACTTCATTATCATGTTTTTCTCTTTACTGGATCATTTCCATCAGCACCAAATATGTTGCTCCCATATTAAAAAGAAAATGATTTTTTGACTTTATCTCAGTCTCTGGCTAGCTCCTCATTTATTTTTTCTATTTTGTATTACATCTCTAAAGAAAGAGTCATCAGTACTTTCCATCTTCAATGTCTCCCTCCTCATTCTCTTTAATCCACAACAGTCCAATATTTTACCCTACCTCACCCTAAAAAAATTACTCATAATGAGGGCGTCTGCTTTGTTAAGTTTAATAGGCAACTTTTTGCCATCATCCGTTTAGATTACTCTTTTATATTTGAGGCAATATCTTTCAATGGCATAGAGCACATTATCCTGGTTTTTCTTGCCCTTATTGACAATACTTTTGAATGACTGTTTTTTTACTCCTTTTCTCAAGCTCTAAATAAAAGAATTCCCAGTTCTCTGACTTCTGTTCTTTAAGAACACTTACTTTCTGAGGAATGTTATTCAGTGCCATGATTTCCAAATTTATATCTCATGTTCTGTCTCAGTCCTAAACTCTAGACTTGAATATACAGTCCCCAACAAAACAATTCACTTGGTTATTTGGTAGATATCTCTAACATAGCATGTATCTGTGATATTGTGATGTAATAAATATATATTTTGTTTTTTATCCCTAGCTCCAAGCCAGAACTCTTAAAACCTTTGTAATTTCTTAAGCAGTTAGTGCTAGGAGCATATTTTGTTGTAATACTTGGTCTTTCACCCTGGTTTCTGACACAGAGTTCCTAAATCTCTTGGAAGTTCTTGGGTGATAGGAATATTTTTTTGCTCTAATGAGGTGATTCTTGGTGGACTCCTGCATGGGGGCTGGTAACCGGAAAGTCCAAGCCATGATTAGAAACTTAGAACTTATATCTCTATCCCCTATCCTCAGACCTGAGAGAGGAAGAGGTTGAGTTAATAATCATTCTTGCCTACATGAGGAAGCCTTCATAAAATCCCTAAAGTATGGGCTTTGGAGAACAATTTCTACGTTAGTGAACACATTCACATGCCAGGAGGGTCGCACACCCAGATTCCACAGGGACAGAAACTCCTGAGCTTGGGACCTTTCTGGACCTCCCCTAGGTATCTCTTTATATGGCTATTTATCTGTATCCTTTATCATACCCTTTATTACATGATAAACTGGTAAACATAACTAAATATTTCCCTGAGTTTTGTGAGTTATTATAGCAAATGATCCCACTTGAGGAGGGAATTGTGGGTACCCTTGATTTATAGCCAAATCAGACAGAAGTGTAGGTAACCTGGATACCTACTTCTTGTGATTGGCCTCTGAAATGAGTGGCAGTCTTGTGGGAGTGAGCCCCCAACTTGTGGGGTCTATGCTAACTCTGGGTATTTAGTGTCATGACTGAATTGTAGCATATGAAGTTGGAGAATTGGTTGGTGTGGAAAACCCACACATATCTGATGTCAGAAGTGAACCACTTTGAGTAGAGTGTGTAGAATATAAAGAGAATAGAGTTTTTTTCTTTTAGTTCCAAACTGAACCCTTCTTCATGAGTCATTCTGATGAGTAGTCTTTCCATCTTGGCAAATAAAAAAAAAAATATCTATGCTTTTAGTTCCTTAAAACTGTGCACATTTAAAATCTATCTATCTATAAATTTTGACATATGCATATACCTGTTGTATATTTTTAAAATTTTATTTATTTATTTTGGAAACGAGAAAGCACAAGTGGGGGAGGGGCAGAGAGCGAGGGAGAGAGAAAATCCTAAGTAGGCTCTGCACCATCAGCTCACAGCCTGACGCAGGGCTTGAATTCATGAACCATGAAATCATGACCTGAACTGAAGGTGGATGCTTAACAGGCTGAGCCCCCCAGGCACCCCCATTCCTGTTACATTATTTTGGGTTCTCCAGAGAAACAGAACCAATAGGATATATGTGTGTATATATAAATAAATAAATACTATATAAATATATGTATGTATATAATATATATAAAACATACACATATATTTGTGTTATATATATGTATGTTATATATGTGTATGTATATTTATGTGTATATATGAAGTATTTCAGTTTATTTAAATTGTTAAGTAGAAAATGAAACTGAATTTGTAGATAGAACAGTGAATGGACTTGACTGGTGTTTAATGAGAACAACTTCTACACAGGATCCCAAGAGACAGAAAAACAGACAAATCAGAAAGAGAGAGAAAGAGAGGGAGAGGGAGAGATAAAGTAGACAGGACTAGGGAAGGTAGAGAGTTTTATTATGAGGAATTGGTTCATCTGCTTATGGAGACTAAGAAGTCCCAAAATCTGCAGTCAGCAAGCTGGAGACCCAGGACAGCTAATAATACAGTTCGTCTGAGCCCAATACTGAAGGCAGAACATTGATGCAGCCAAAGACAGGCAGTCAGTGCCAGTTCTCTCCTATTCAGCCTTCTTGTTCTGTTCAGACCTTCAGTGGATTGGATGAGGTCTGTCCACTTTGGGGAGGTCAATCTGCAATACTTAGTCTTCCAATTCCAGTGCTAACATCATCCAGAAACAGAATAATGTTTCATCAAATATGTGGGCACCCTGTGTAGCCCAGTCAAGTTGACACATAAAATTAATTACCACACCTGCAAAACCATCACTATAAGCAAGATAATGGATATGTTATCACCTTTAAAAATTTCCTTGTAATTCTTCCCTCTTTCCCTCTCCCCCTCCTCCGAATAACCACAGATTTGCTTTCTGTCACTATAGACTATTTGCATTTTCTAGAATTTTATATAAATGGAATTATAGAGTATGTTCCTTTTTATCTGACTTTCATTACACACAGTTGTTTGAGATTCATCCATGTTGTTATATTAAGAGTTCATTTATTTTTTTTATTACCGAGCATTAGTCTTTTGTATTAGTCATTCTTAATCTCTTTTACATTTCCACATCCAATTCATCAGTAAATCCTTAGTCTTTGAAACATATAGAGTTCAGTTACTTAACTGATTATTTCTCCTTAATAGAATGTAAGCTCCATGAGAACATTTTTTTAAAAAATAAGTTTTGCTCATTGATGTATTCCCAGAACCTAAAACTGACATTCAGTAATTATTTGCTGAGAGAATGAGTAAATTACCCAATGCTGCAGGACATAAATAATCCACATGGAGTTATGAGTCGCATTTTGATCTGGGGACTGTCTCTGGGTCTCAGCTAGTCTGCTGTGTGGTGTGGATGCTCTGATCTTGTCCTTGGCCTTCCGGTGCTTATCCTTGCTGAGTATGACTAGCTTGAATCATCCTTTTGGGCACCAATTGGTACCCATCACTGAAGTCATTAGTCTTGAACATGCTCTCTGGTCGTGAGGTCTCTCCCAAGTCTAGCCTTTTATTATGATTCCAGGCCTCTTCTGGTCCATCATTTGTTCATGTTAGCCCCACAACTGTTCATTCTGGGGGCTCCGCAAGCCCCAGGCCTCTTCTAGTTTATCACTTGTTCACATTATCCCCCAAACTGTTCATTCTGGGAGCTCCCCCAACCCTCAACTACTCCATTTATGTCACAGCGCAAAACTCTGTGAGGCTGCCCTCACATATCCTCTACTATATCCAGAAGGGCAGTGTGGCCTCAGGCTGGGTTTCTTAGGCTCTCATTCAATCTATCTGAGTTGAGTTGTATTATTCTCTTAGTCTCAATTTTTGGGCTGACCTTGGGGAGGGTCCTGGATCACCAATGGACTCCAGCCATATTATGCTATGACCTTTTTCCTTACTTTCTGTTCCTCCTCCTACAAGGACATAAATTTCCCTAAGAGGGTGTAGACAACACGATGTTGCACTGACCGGTTTCCCCTTTGAGGGCTGTGCCAATCATTCCCGCTGCTGAGAGTCTTGGCTGCTGATGGTTTGTACAGTTTGCCTTTGGTGGAAGGGGGCTGTGTTACCCAAGCTTGCACCAGCACTTTGGGGCAGCTGGCATCCAGTGACTGCTTGATGTGGAAATTTAAAGATATAGAGGCAGAGAGAAAGAAATTTATTACAAGGGGACTTGAATTGAGTCTAGGGGGCTCAATTCAAGGCAACTCTTAAGACCCATCCCAGGTCCAGAGCTCGATGTAACCCTGAATATCACTATTGCTGCGGTATCGGTGTTGAGATTCTCCCTGTGCCCAGTTCTGCTGCCCTCACTTCTTTTTTTTTTTTGATTTTTTTTTTCCAACGTTTATTTATTTTTGGGACAGAGAGAGACAGAGCATGAACGGGGGAGGGGCAGAGAGAAAGGGAGACACAGAATCGGAAACAGCCCAGAGCCCGACGCGGGGCTCCAACTCACAGACCGCGAGATCGTGACCTGGCTGAAGTCGGACGCTTAACCGACTGTGCCACCCAGGCGCCCCTGCCCTCACTTCTTTACAGGTGATTCAGAAAGTACTCCCAATAAGCCTTTGGCACACACACGTGTATTTCAGGGTCTGGTTTTCAAAGAACTTATGTAAGGCAGATGTGAGTATCTGTGGCACACTAACCTATTTCCTCATTTTAAAGGTCTAATTTTTTTCTGAACCATTTCAAAGTAAGTTGTTAACCTGATGCCCCATCACCCACAAAATCTTCACTGTGTATTTCCCACAAACAAGACCATTCTCCTACACAACCACAGGAAACAATCATAAAAAGTAAAGAAATTCACATGGACCATAATCCTTAGATAACGATTCAAGTTTTATAATTGCCTCAATAATATTCTTTATAGTAAATGAACTGAATTCTTATCACAGACTGTTCTTATCCTGACTCTATAGTCTCCTTTCCTTGGAACAGTTATTCAGTCTTTCTCTGATTGTCGTATTAGTTCTCTATTGCTGTTGTAACAAATTACCACAAACTGACTGGCTTAAAAGAGAATGAATTTATTCTCTTACATTTCTGGAAGTCAGAATTCTGAAATCAAGGTGTCAGCAAGCCTGGAGACTTTGAGGGGAGAATTTGTTGCCTTGATTTTTCAGCTTCTCATGGTGGCTTGTATTTTTTGGCTTTTGGTCCCTCCCCTCCATCTTCAAATCACACCACCCCTTTATTAAGGTTGTATAATATTCCATTGTGTATGTAGAACAGTTTTTAATCCATTCATCTGTTTATGGACATTGGATGGTGTCCACCTTTTGACTATTGTTGGTAATACTGCTATGCACATTGGCCTTTGGTGTACAAATCTGTTTGAGTCCCTGATTTCAATTCTCTAGGTATATCCTTAGAGGTGGGATTGCTGGATCAAATGGTTATTATGTTTTTAATTTTTTGAGGAGCCACCATACTTCTTTTCACAGTGTAGTTTCAATTTCTCCATACCTTTCCCAATGCTTTAAAAAATTTTTTTTAAACGTTTTATTTATTTTTGAGAGAGAGACAGAGACGGAGACAGAGACAGAGTGCGAGCAGGGGAGGGTCAGAGGGGCAGGGAGACACAGAGTCCGAAGCAGGCTCCACGCTCTGAGCTGTCAGCACAGAGCCCGGCTCAGGGCTCGAACCCATTAACCGCGAGATCATGACCTGAACTGAAGTCGGATGCTTACACGACTCAGCCACCCAGGTGCCCCTGTTTTTTTCTTTTTCTTTTTCTTTTTCTTTTTTTTTTTTTGATAATAGTTATGTTGGGTGTGAAGTGGTATGCCATTGTGGTTTTGACTTGTATTTCCCTAATAATTAGTGATGTTGAACATGCTTTCATGTACTCATTGGCCACTTGTATATCTTCTTTGGAGAAATGTCTGTTCAAATCCTTTGCCCATATGTATATATGAATGCATGTATTTATTTTTTTCCTTTTGCCCATTTTTAAATTGTGTTTGTAAGACTAGCATCTTGACACAGAATTGCTGAGACTTTTTATTCTATTCTAATCCTCTCTGTCACTGGAACAATGATATATCTGGCTTACTATAGATAGCAGAGGGTTTTTAGAGGGAGGAAAAAAAGCTACTGACATGACAAAAATATCAAAATATGTTTTTAAAAATATTAAACCCATTAGGAATGCAAAAGGACAATTCTGTTTGGAAAGAAATATCATTTTAGTCACTTAAGTGTATATTTAGCCACTTCTATGAGCTAGGCATTATTCTAGCCACTAGAAGAAATATTTGATCATAAACAAACAAAAATATTTAGGTGAAAACCTGACCAGCTATGTTGGTAGAACTTTACATTAAGTGAGGGTACAATTTAATCATGTTGGGGTATGGCATTAAATAACTATTCCTATTCTTTCCGTAGACAAGCCAGTCCTAAGGGGGCATGCTGTTCAATCAGAATGTCATTAAGAAAAATGAACAAAAACACCTTCCTGAGGGAGAAAAGGGCCACGCCACTGCAAATGCTGCTACCTAATGAGTTGGTACCAAGCAAAGTGCTTTGCAGGGTATTTCTACTACAAGTTCTCCTAAAGACCTTGGTAGCATTTATTTCCTCTCTTCTAAGAATTTGTTCTTCATAAGACTTGCTTCAGAGGAAGGGATAGATGGTGCCTGAATGGAAAGAATGGCAGGTGTTAGGGATTGGAAAACCTCTTTCTGAGAGTGTGATTGGTCTGCTTTGGTAGTTAATGCTTCTCAAAGTCAGCAGGCATTTAGCTTCAGTGAACTTTAGAGAACTTTCTTTCCCTCATGTGCCACTGCTCTCTCCAGCGAGGGCAAACTGCATTTCTTGCAACATCTAACACAAGAGCATCAGAAAAAAAAAAATTATCTTTTTAAAAGAAACACTTTTAATGTTTATTTGTTTTTAACAGAGAAAGAGAGACAGAGTATGACTGGGGAGGGGCAGAGAGAGAGGGAGACACAGAATCCTAAACAGGCTCCAGGCTCCGAGCTGTCAGCACAGAGCCTGACGTGGGGCTTGAACTCACGGACAGTGAAATCATGACCTGAGCCGAAGTCGGACGCTCTACCGACTGAGACACTCAGGTGCCCCATTTTTTTTTATCTTAATACGTTTATTTGTTTTATTATTTCTGAAGCCTCCCTCATAAAGCCTAATCTTTTACTTAGTAAGTATGTGAACAAAGTATGTGAAGGAAGATCAATGACCTAACATATCTAGAAGTTCTATATATGCAACAGATTCACATATTGCAAATTAAATATTCCAAACTGGCTTTTAGGTAAGGAATGATGCAAAAATCATCACTAGTCTCTGAAAATTGATCTAAAGTGAAACATTCAAATTATAACTTACATTTATTCTTAACTTTTTCTAGGTCCTCTTACACTTTAATACCTCTTGGTCAATATACAGACTCATTCAATTTTTCATTGTTCTTTCAAAAATATTTACTCACCGTTTACTGTGTGATAGGCACTGCCCTAGAAGTGAACCAAAGGAGATACAGCACCTGACTTAATGGAGCTTAAATTTATATGCTACCCTAAAGATAACAGAGTTTCTCAGTGCTCTCCTAAGAGCTGGAAGTCATCCACAGATTATTATACCACTCTTACCCAATTAATCCAAGTTAATGACTTCACCAGACAATAATGACTCTGAGTTAGAAGGAGATGGTTCCTGGACATAATGTTTTAATTATCAAGCCACAACTGTGCAGAAGATATTTTAAAAATGAAGACAAATTGATTTCAGTTATAATACAGACTGCTTTATTAGTAATTGAGAAGGGCTATTAATTAGGATATATAGTTAATTCTGTAAATTTTTTTCTTTAAATATGTTCTTGGTTCCAAGTTATCATATGAAAGCATTTTCTAGTTTTTCTAATTGAAGGAGCTAATATTATGCAGATTACTTTGCTGAAAAGAAAAATAAAACCTAAGAGATCTTTGTCTATTAACGTATATTTCTAAAGCAATTTTATCACATATGGTTGGCAGAATAATGGCCCTCAAAGGTGCCCACGTCTTAATCCATGGAACCTGTGAATGGCAAAATCTTTGTTGCCTTACATGGCAAGAGGGACTTTGCAGGTGTGATTAAGGTTAAGGACCTCCAGCTGAAGTGTCATCTTGGAGTATCTGCATGGGCTCAATCTTTTCAAGGACAGGAGTCCTTAAAAGTAGAGAACCTTTCCCAACAATGGTGAGAGAGAACTTGAGGATGGAAAAGGGACAGGGAGGTGCCACAGTGTTTTCACTGAAGGTAGATGGAACGGCCAGAAGCCTAGGAAAGCAGGCACCCTGTAAACTGGAAAAGACAAGGAAACAGGGTCTTTTCCAGAGCCTCCAGAACTGAATGCAGCCCTGCTGAAACCTTGATTTCAGCCCAATGAGAACCTTGTCAGAATTCTGGCTCAGAGAACTGCAAGATAGTCAATTTGTATGAAGTTACCTAAGTTGTTAACATTTGGATATAAGCAGTAGAAAACTATACACACCACAGGTGTTGGTTTTTTTTTTTAATTCTGTTTTGTTGCTCTGGATTAAATATACACAATGGGAATGTTATTTCTTTTCATAAAGATAGAAAACGTTCGTATCATTTTTTCCTAGTACAATACACACACACCTACACACAAACACATCTGTATTTGTTACCTAGGTTTACATCTCTATTGATTTCATTTTTTTATTAGTTAGAAGTTAAAGGTAAGTTTAAGTGTTTACCGAATATGACAATTTTCTTTATGCATTTCACTAAATAGTAATACAGTTGTTAAAATCTCAGGTTTTCATTGTAGCAGTCAATAAGAACAACTTTAGTTAAATTGTTGCTTTTCAAATGGTATTTAATGAAGTTTTTATTGTAATATCTAATAAGAATCATTAAGCTTATGTAACAAAACAAGTCTTCCATGGAAGACTTAATTAATAATTAATACTCTTATGTGGACAGATAATCATGAGTTAGAAAGTTGCTAATTAACTAGGAATAAGTCCTGCAATCCAGAGAAAATAGAGTCTATATTTTGCTAAGTATATGGAGTAAAATGTGAATTGTGGGTGTGTTGTCCAGTAGTCCTCAGAACACTTAAAGTAAAACTTAGAGGATTATGGGGCGGGGGTTGGGGGGGAGGGGGATTGGTACAGGATTCAGTTTTTTTTTTTTTAATGTTCACTTATTTTTGAGAGAGAGAGAGAGACAGGGTGCAAATGGGGGAGGAGCAGAGAAAGAGAGGGAGACACAGAATATGAGGCAGACTCAGGTTCTGAGTTGTTGGTATAGAGCCCCGTGCAGGGCTCAGACCCGCAGACCACGAGATCATGACCTGAGCTGAAGTCTGGTGCTTAACCAACTGAGCCACTGTGATGCCTGGTGCAGGATTCAGATTTAAAGAAACATGGTCTACAAGGTTCAGGGCAGAAGATGGATGCAACCCAAAAACCTTCAACCCATCTGCTGTTGGAACAGAACCTTTTTGTTCTGGACTGTATAGATTTATCCATGCATTTGGTCCCAATTTTACTACTTTGTAATATAGTTAACTAGGTCCTAAATCAATTAGATTAGTCAAAATGACCCCACTCTACTTTGGGTGTTAGGTACCCATCTACCAAGGAGTCTTAGGATGTAATAAGGCATTTCCCATCCTCTGAGCTTTGATTATGTGATGGTTTATTTTATGGAACAACTTGTCTGGGCCACTGATGCCCAGATATTTGGTCACTTATTATTCTGGGAATGTCCTTTAGGGTATCTGGGTGAGATTAACATTTGAATCAGTAGGCAGAATAAAGCAGATTAGTGGGCTTCACCCAATCCATTAAAGACCTGAACAGAACAAAAAGGCTGACCCTCCCACAAATAAGAGGGAACTCCTACCTTACTGTCTTAAGAGGGGATCTTGGTTTTTCCCGGCCATCAGACTCCAACTGAAACAGGGTTTTCTTGAGACTTGAGCCAGATAGCTTTCAGAATAGAATTGGCACCTTCAGCTACTGGTTCTCCAGTTTGCCATCGCAGGTCTTAGGATTTGTCAGCCTCTATAATCAATCTTGTGAGGTAATTCTTTATAAGTTTCATTCTCTCTCTCTCTCTCTCTCTCTCTCTCTCTCTTTCTCTTCCTATATATATAGTACTTCTATTCAAACACACACACACACACACACACACACACACACACACACACACACACACACTTTATTGGTTCTTTTTCTCTGGAGAAGCCTAACAAATGCAGATAGATGGGAAATCGTGATGGCCATTCCCTGTTCTCATTTGTTGAAAGTTACTTGGTCTCTTTTTCATGAAAGCCCTACTCCTCATGGGCCCAGTTAACATTTGGAACTAGAGAAAGGCTTATGCCAGTGAGAATTAAGATACATTTCCAGTGGATAAATGACGTCTTCAGTAACAAAATTATTTCACCATCCATTCATAGTGACAACAGTCAACAGTTTATTTGAATGTAGTTCTTTTAGAAAGAGGAATAACTTGGTATAGTCAGGCATGAAAATTTTGACTGTGACATTCTCTTCCTGTTTTCCTCTCATGTCCAAAGGTAGAGTTAAAAAAAAAAAAGTTTTAATAACGGTAATATGTAGACCAGTGTTACAGTTGACAAATAGATAATTTCAAGGCAAAATAACTATATTAATAAATAACATTTTGAAGTGTCAACTATAGCTTAATTAATAACCCTGTATTCACACTTTGCAGTTGATAAAACAAATATAGTTAATAATTATGGAAATGAGGAGAATGAGGTCAGCAAGATTATAAGATTGGCCAAATGCGCATTAACACTAAAAGGGTTTAGAAACAAGAATTTTATGATTTACATTTCAGTGCTCTTTTTACTTTATAACTAACATGTTCTGTGTGACTAAATAGTAGGAGCATCAAGAGCAGGAAAAAGGTGCTCTATGGTTCAAGAAAGGAGAGTGTAGTTCCACCATAACCCATCGTCCATAACAAATGGTCCTTTTCTGTTAGTGTCTCCATTTTGCAAACACAACCCTACCCATAGACCTAAGCCCATGGTTTGGCCCTTGAGGTAGCTTTTATTATGTATGTACCTACCAAACATAAGACCTAACTACACCTCTGTGAAGAGAAACTTCTCTTAGAAGATCAGGTCTGTAGTCTTCACACACCTGTGATGCTGCAGACGTAGAGCAGAGCCGTAGAGTGTGTGAAGCCCGTCTCCAAAGCAGCCCAACAGTGGGGTTCTTGGACATTAATACTCTATTTGTGTCCAATAATGGAGCAGCTGACAGTGCGATGGGATGGTGTTACGTAAGCACACAAGCCTGTGCCACCGAACAAACTATGTCCAATTGAATTTTAGAGCCCTGGGGCCTCATCCACGGCCCCCTAGAGAAATTCACCATATCAAGAGGCAATGGGAGTGGGGGGGTGGGGGGGAAGCATGCCATGCAGTGTTTTAACTTCTAAGAAAAAAATGGAAACCACATCCATGAGCGTTTGAATTGAGATAGATTCACTGTAGAATAGAATTCTGGGCAAGTTAGATTTCCCCCCTCCTCCACTACTCCCCACTTTAAATTGCTTAGTCTGTGGAGAATAAATAATTCTGTAGCAGCGACTTCACCGATCTGTTCCACAATGAAAGGAACGTTTTTTTCTTTGCTTTTAAATCCTATCACAAGGTCAAGCCAACCTACTTTAGCTTTATTCCTTTAGGTTTTCTGGTTTTCCCTAAACCAGGGATCTACGTTCTGTACTTATGTTGTCACATATATTTTGAAATTGCAAACAACACTGTTAATATTTCAAATAGCTAGTTTAGTAATACAGGAATTTATGCTGACATTAAAAGCCATCCTGAATTGCTGCTAGGGATATTTTAAGAATCTCTCTATTACTAATGTGACAAATGATGACTTTAATGGCATCATAAACCAGAAATATGAAAGCATTATTAAAAAAACTGCTTCATAAAAGAGTTATCAAGTAACTATCAGTTAAGCTGTTTAGACGTGATGAAAGTTCAGTCTAAACACACTGGAGCACTTCAGATACACTAAACTAGCAATATTATAAAATGTGGAGGTAATGAATATTATTGCTTCAAAAATTGTCTTTGCTAATCTTACTCTGAATAAATTGTGTTGGTTAGGGAAATCCTTATACCTTAGGAGACCAATTCACGTTTAAAAGCCATTTTATTATTATGAAGCATTTGTTCAATCCATTGCCCGGACGTATAGTTCACATGCAGAAACTACATCACTTACTTTGGCTTAAATATTGAAATAGTGCACTCATATTCTCTTATAGTTTAAAGATATGGGGCTCTGCACTAAAGGGTATCATTCCATTAATTATTCAGACTCTATGTGGTGGTTAAACATTTATGTCCCCTACACATTTTATCTTCTATCCTTCCCCCCCCCCCCCTTATAATTAATGGTCCATAAGACACTTAGGGTGATATGAG